>NC_136824.1:6281178-6881178 GCF_951394365.1 Tetrao urogallus | reverse complement strand
ATAGCACCATCTTCTCAGACAAAAAATCGCAAGTCCACCACTGTTTTCTGCACTGAAGCAGTCTGTTAAAGGCCTATGAAGAACACAAGCTTTTGATCCCTAAACTTACAACTCTTATTCTTTGAGGACACGATGAAATTTTTGAAGGTGTATGAGTAAATAAATGAGTTTTTATGAAATAAAAGTAATCACAAACAGTCTCTCCAAAGAAAAGTAGCGTCTGAGGAAACTTCCCTGTTTTAAAAGGACTGCAAATACAAATTCATGTGAACCAAGAACATACAGTGTGGTTATATTTAAATAAATTAGACTGATTGTTGTAGCTGAGTCGGTGTAATTGTCCTGAGGTTACTGACTCTCCTCTAGTCCATAGCTGAGGGAAAATCCAGTGTCAAACAAACAGAGATAAATGTGAAAGCCGAGGCAAGCTGACTGGTATGTTTTAGCAGCTCTATGAAGAAACAGAGAGAAAGTCCCAGTTGTTGGTGTCTTCTGGCTGGTATCTCAGAGCAGTTGCTCATAGCCAAGTTCTCACAATAAAACACACTAAAAAAAAGGTCTTTAATTTTGGTAGTATATTTGTAGAATTACAATGAGTCAAATTTAATATGAAAACCTGTCTTTAAAAATTAATTAAAAATACAATTTTAGGCAGGTTCTGTACGACTTCTAATCTGTAGCAAAATTCTGTAATAACAGTCTCACTGGGATTCTTTACCACTCTTGTATGAAATTTCTGATAGTTAAAGAAAAACAGAAGAGAAATTGAAAAACATTCCTAGACAAAAACCAAGCTAAAAAGTGGAATTTAAATTACATCATGAGCGTGTAACATATGGGTGAAAACTTTTTGAAAGAGACTGCAATTAGCCCCTAAAGCAAATCTTACAAACCCCAGTGGTTCAGAGTTATTCCACTGGAAAAAAAAAAAAAAAAAAAAAAAAAAAAAAGAAAAAAGAAAAAAAGAAAAAGTCATTTCACATTCAGGTTGGAAAAGTAAATGTGATAAGCGATCTCAACTCTACTTGCAGTGCTGATACTGGGGTGAAAACACGTGAAACATAATTGAATGAGTCTATAAAGACTGTCACTTACAAGCTGGCTATACCCAATACCCATGAGCATAACAACTTCTTTATTCTATGGCATGCCAGTGGCCAGGATTGGGTGGCTCAGCATTTCTTCATGATTCATGCAAACACTGGAGCAAAAGAGCTTTGTGCATGATGGCGAGGAAGAACACAGGATCTGGGCTGCTGTATGTCTGATTTTCCACCTGTTTTTTGGCTTGGTCCATTGACCAGCTTCTCTGTGTCTGGCCAGACAGTAGATAAGTAGTGACCACCTAGATAACCTGCTTGTATTCAGGGCAAAGCATTAGCATCCTGCACTGAGGACTGTAGCAGACACTTGGCCCTGATACATGCTATGTCTCTCCCTAACTGATACCTCCCTGACTGATACCCTCTTTTGCAGAAGGCAGCAAGAGACAATTTGGCTTGGGTGAATTAAAAGTATGCAAAGGGCAGGGAAAGAAAACTCTGCATGACAGAGTTCACCATGGAGCCGGTTCTGCTTCACTAGGAACTGCTAATTGTCCTCCACATGGAATTAACTCTCCAGTCATCCCAATGCTGCATCTAAATCTTCCCTTTAATGGGCTCTCAGGGAGCAAGCGGTGTGCAACCTGAACTGTGCGCGCCACTGCATCCATCTTCCCCTCATCACTCTCACGCCATGCAGCAAGAAAGAGGAACAAACACTGAGTGGAGCTGCTTGCTCCAGCTGTAATTCCCAAATCTGAGCTGCTGCTCTGATGTCTGAAGAGGAGATTTCCTCAGAAAGGAAGGGAGCTTTGAAAGAGCATCTTCCACAGCAGAGAAAAACCCGGAGAAGAGGGAAGTAGAGATGCTCTGCTGGGCAGTGGAAAACAAAAATGGCTCTGGGAGAGCAAAAGAGTTGGACTAGATGACTTTTAAGGGTCCTTATCCAACAACAAGATAATCAGTTGTATCACAGACATGCTTAGGCTGAGTTCAATTCTACTTCTGTTTCACAACTCTGGTTTTCACCGTACCCAGCACAATGAGTTCTAGAAATAACACTGAATGTGGTTGGTTTGGAGAGAGAGCAAGAGAAGGAGCTCATTGGGAGAGAGTGTCATTCCCATAAATGACAGGGAAATCACTTTTGTTTCTATGAATGCCATGGAATCCTAGCCGGAGAAAGAGGTTGTTTAATTACAGTGGGTCAGGTATGCCCACCCTCTGTCAGGATCAGAAGCATGTATATGCGAGTCTGGAAATCCAATAATTGGTTGCAAGAAGCAAAGGATCAAAGTGAAAAACATTCCATGTTAAAGTCTTGAGGTAATTCCTATAAGACTGCCATCTAAACTCTAAACAGTCCAGCTGGCAAATATGAAGTCAAGAAATGCATTTACAAAAACAAAAAACGACCAAAAAACAGCACAACACAACCCCACAAGAAAAGTCCAGTTGATAGACTGTCCTGTTTACATGGAATAAATTCTCCATCTCTGCTAAGAATGAAGGTTCAGGGCTAAGCCACTGATTTCACAGGAGAAGGGTGGGAAGTGAGCTGTTTTCCCCCATGACCAAATTACATGCTTTCCATTCACACATCCAGGTGCAAGAGCAGCTTTTCTGTAGACGTTATTTTTAAACAGATTAATTAATATTTCCGTTTGCCTTGAGTAGTTCGTAGAAATTAAAGGAAAAGAAATACAAGACAGTGTAGAAACACAGGGAAAAAAAGGGAAGAACAGCCAGTGCTACTCTAACACTGACAACAAAAGTCACCCTTAGATGAATTAGTGATAAACTCCCGGGGAAGACTTCAGTTCCATATGGTGATATTTAATATCAGTCACGTAGATGTGGCCAAATCAACTCCACATCCTGCAGTACCTGTGGGACCCGCTCCTGCCTGCTTAGCATTCCACTGCGCCCACCCATGAAACGCTGCAATTGTCTCTCCTGATATAAATAAATAACTCCAGAATGCCAAACAGAGAGGGGTGGGGATGGGAATGATAAATCCCCAGTCAGGAATGACCGCTTGAGAACAGCAGGCCATGGCTGTGATTTAGTGGTGCTAACGAGCCCCGACAGAAAGAGCCTCCAAGCAGCCCATGGTGGTAGCGTGGGTCCTGTCTGATGGAAAACAGGTGTGAGGGTTTGCAGGCTCCGTGTCTCTGCCCTGCTTTTTCGTTGCTGAATTATTAGCTAGAAAAGCAACCTCTTCCTTCACACCAGGGGATGGCTCCAAGCCTGCTGGTCAGTGTGTGCATCCAGACCCGGCTTAGTCCCACAGAGGCTCAGCACGTCTGACAAAGTGAGAACAGTGCCTTTCTGGGTTAGGTTCTGCCCTGCACAGCCATTGTTTCAGAAGTTGCATGTGCAAAACTCACTTTCTTTGAGGAATGAGGTACCTTGTTTGTCTTTGCTCCCCGGTGTTCCTGCTAAAACCACCGATCCTGGCCAAGCATCCTGTCTGCTGGAGCACAACCCAGGCAGCCTCAGGACCAACTGAATCATCCCTCTGCCTCTGGTGGGGCCACCACAAGCTCTCTCCAATTAGCGTTAAGCCATCAGTGCATCCGGATCTGTTTTCAGGAACCGGATAGAAGCTCTGCTGAGCACTGTGCTTAATCCAGGCTTGTTTGCTGTGTGGCCCTGCTTCTCCCTCTTGAGTGTGATTGAAAATAAATTAATATGATAGGATGAGAGGGAATGGCATCAAGTTCTGCCAGAGGAGGTCCAGGTTGGATATTAGGAAAAATTTCCTCTCATAAAGAATGGTCATGCAGTGGCAGTGGCCCTGGCTGCCCAGAGATGTGGTGGAGTCAAGAACCAGGTGCTCATGAACCGTGGGGATGTGGCACTGAGGGACGTGGTCACTGGGCATGGTGTGGGTGGGCTGATGGTTAGATTAGATGATCTTAGAGGACTTTTGCAACCTTATCACTCATCACTGTCCAGAACTGTCCTATTGACTTCCAAAGGGCAAATACTCACGGAAGACTCCAAAGCTGCAAAAGGTGCAAAAGTGGACAACTCCTAGCATACTATCATTTTTGTGGATTTTGTTTATTCTTCTGATCAGTGAAGCAGCACCCAGCAATAGAAATAAAGCCTCAGGTTTGGCAGCAGGTTCTGACTGAGACAAATATCCCAGGCAGCAGCTTAGGTCAAGTTCTACCTTATTACCCTCATATGTATGAGTACCTCCCCACATGCACTCACTACAGAGAAATGGGCCACGTGCACTTCCACAGTATTTATAACCACAGTTTTTCTTCCCCTGCCCTAAGTCAACTTATTCTTTGGTTTCCTACTGCCCTGAAGTCCATCAAAGCCAGTTGCCATGGAAATGGTTGTGATGTGCTTCCACAATGTGCTCATCTGTGAGTGCATATCAAGAGCTCTCTCTGCTGGTCTGGAATAACCATCCCTCCCTGCTCCTGTGGTCACAGCACTGCTGGTCTCTGGAAGCTCTCAGAATTACAGCCTGTGTTTCTAAGCATCATCTTTCCGAGCTAACGGGAAGCACTCAGCTTGCATTCAGCTGTAACACTCAACTTCTGCTTCACCCAACGCTGAGCATGCTTGTCCAGGGGACCAGGGGAGTGCTGGGGAAGGAGAGACCTTGTCTGTGGTGGGTCTGCTAGGGAAAGCTCCAAAGCAAGATCATAGGAAACTGGGGATGGGGGAAATGCAAAACACATATATTTTCTACTTCAACATGGCTGTTTGCTTAGGAAAACAGGCATTGAGCTAATCCCTTGCTTAAGCAGTATTCTTCATTTCAGTAAAAGTTGGAGTTCCTTGTTCTCTTTTTCACTTCACCAGAACCTCCTTAGGAGGAATCACCGTCTGACTTTAATCTCATGGAGTGTCAGTAATTCTTCCATGCGCTGGGCATGCTTTGCTGCCTCCCAAATACTCCCAGGAGCAGAGGAGCTAAGAGTTGTTACTAGCATCATTTGTTACTATTATCTCCTCCTTAAACTATGGCTTTTTAGGAGACCTGCACAGGATGGTCTGCCCCAAAGTCCCAGACATTCTCACATGCAGAAGGTTTGCCTTTCCACAACCTGGAGCTGCATGGCCATTAACAGATATGGTCGCTCTCAACCCTCTGATTTCCCTTTCTGCTTGAGTGCTCACTCTGTATGGTGGGAACTCAACAAGAGGTTTCTTTGCAATGCCTTCTGAGAGTAGAACTCTCAGAAGCACCACCTTGAAAGACGTTAGGATCTGACTTATAATTGGTGTAATTACCATATAAAAGAAAGAAAGCAAGATTTAATTAACAGGGAACTTCTCCTAAGCTTGCTTTCCACTAAGCACACAGCTGAAGAGCTAAGCACAGTATTTCTCAGAATGTTTGATATATTTTGGTGTCATGGAGATGACATCTTTCTGATGGAGCCAATAGCAGCAAAACAGCAAAGACAACCACTGAGGTGTTACCAGTTGTCTGCCTTCCACTTTTTGCAGCGCAATCTAATTGCTAGCTTTCAGCAGAGCCCAGAAAGGCTTTTTTTTTCTTCTTTTTTTTCTTTTCCTTAAATATAACAATTCCAAGAGTTGTTTATTTTTAAGGTTTTATTTTCAAATTCGTCACTTCAGAAGTGCATGGTTGTGTATGAACGCTGCTTCTAGTCTATGCATAAATAATCCTAGGTGCTTTCCAGCCCCCCATTCTTTGTTAAAGCTGTTTGGAGTCACAATTAATAAGGGACCTCTTGTTTCCTCCAACCACTTTCCCTTTGCTTTAGGAAAAATAAAGGGGAAAAATAGCCATGGATAATTTAGGAGGGAAACGTTGCAATTACACAGTGCAATGGAAGGATTATGGGCAAAGGAAGCTGCTGATGTTAGCATCTAAAAATCTCAGATAAAAACATTGACCAAACACAGATTATTTTCCCTCCCGTCCTGATTCTTAGTTAATAATTGGCACAAATAATCAATTGGAACCATAGCACAAATACAGCAGAGAGGCCTCAGTAAATGATTCTCTTCCACGAACTTATTAGAGCTGATTAAAACCTTGCCATTGATTTTTGGGCTGTCCTGGGGAGACCAGACACGAGGTCAAGCACACAGTGGATAAAGTGTGTCATTGAATACAGTCCTTCAGAGAATTAAGAAGAAACGCCAAGAAATTACATGGAAGTTTCAAATGCTGATCCTGAGATCTACCTGCTTCATAATGCTTCATTTTGACAACAGCCATCCCCTTCACATCCCTCATCCCAAACTAATGAGATATTTAGTCACTGACAAGAGAGCACTGTGCTGACAGTGCTCACAGCATTTTCAGCCTAGAAGAACAAAGCCAGACCGCTTTCAAGCCCCTAAAATAAAACCTTTGCATTGTCCAGTCCTATTTCTTCTCCACCCATTTTTCGGTCTCTCCATCACTTGAGAGCATGACATAGCAAGACTGAGAAAGATGCGCAGCATCCCGGGAGAGAAGAGATGCTGCCAAGAACGTGCTGTGAGTGCAGTTTACTTTTTTTATCCAAGTCCATCACCTGGATGTGCTGGTTTCTCCTAGTGAGTTAGCCTACAGCAGGTAGGCTCCTTGACTGAGTACTGCACCAAGACATTACCATGATTTACAAGAGCTCAGGAGGAAATTTTGGTCATCTACTGCTGTGTATCAACATAGGTCCCGCTCTCATATCACCCAGTGCAGAGTAAACAGTGCCTGGTGCCCTCTTTTACACGCTTGGGACTGCTTACCCCAGTTAGACATTTAACATTAAGTCAGGGCAATCTGAGTGCAACCCTTGCACACAGATTTGAGGTACATGTATTAAAAATCCTCAGACACCACAACTGTTGTACTGAAATGTATATAAATGCCTTGAGGTGTGGAGTACCATAGCAGCAAGAAGCCTCCTCGACAAACTGTTTGGATTCCTGGCTTGTGTTGCAGTGTGCCCAAGTAAAGGCAAGGTGAGGGCTAACAGAGCCATGTCAAACTGCTAGCCAACTTTTGCCTTTTTCTGTGAGATGCCGAGCGTGTTTGGGCAGCCAGATACCCTCTGGGGCCACTGAGGATTGAAAGCACGTCGAGCACAGGTTTGGATCAGGCCCATTTTTCCACCTCTTAATCTGCTCCACCTGGCACAGCAAAGCCTTTGCTGCAGGAGCGGATGGTTGGTGCACATGAAGCCTGGAGGCACCTGCAGCTCCCTCGTACCTTAGCACAGTGCTGCTGGGGAGCTTGGGACACAGCCAGCTTCCTCCAGCAAAAATGGGCAAGATGCTGCCTCATGCAGACCTCATTTGCATTTCTACTCTAGATCAGTTTCAACTCCATCATCCATGTGTTTGTCACAGAGGATAGGCAGAGCAAAGAGAGAGGAAAGCAGCTGAGTGTCTCTTCTCAAATCACTGCACTCTCATTTTGTCACTGACTTCCCTGTCATTCCCCCCCCCCCCCCCCCTCCCGGCCCAGATCTCTTCAGAACCTTCCTCTCCTCTTCACTGACGTCAGATCATCATTAACACTATGAATCCATCCCTGGAAACATTTTCCCTTTGTAAGGAAATCAGATTTAAACTAACAACCCCAGCACACCATCTTTTAATCTACCATCATTTTTACTGTCCCTTCATGAATGATTTAGGCTCAAACTTTGGGATGACGAACGGCAGAACCACGTGGAAAGTAAACGGACAACGAACTTCAGTAACATAGGAGAGGTCACATCAGTTCAAAGCAAGTGATTTAAAGCAAAGAGATTTTTTTTTAATTCCTTGCATTGGTAGATGTGACAGGTTCAGCTGGAGAGGAGGGACACGAGCTCCCTGCATTGCCAGACAATGATTCGTCAGCATCTGATGCTCGGAACAATATTGCTCAAGTGTGAGCAAAACAAGGATTCCATGAGCAGTGTGTCATCAGTCAGACTCTTTGTGAATCTATGGGGAGCAAACAAACAGCTTTTTTTTTTTTTTTTTTTTTTTTTTTTTTTTTTTTTCCCTCTGGAGAGGTGGGATGAAGAAATCCAGGAATTCCCAGTGCTGCATTTCTGCTTTTCTTTTAAACAAAACCTTTTGAGATCCTATTTTGGAAGCAGACATATTTTTCTTTTAAAGGTTAAGCCAAAGATAAAAATGAAACACAAATTGTGTCACTTCAAGTAAAATGGGTCAGCTAGTCTGAGCACATATTTCCCCCTATTCCAGCAAACAGCATGAAAACAGCGTGCAGTGCCCCAGCCCTGGATTGGTACTGCTGCCGAGACCCTCAACCTTCCTCAACCTTCCTCAGCCAAAGGGAAAGTCTGGAAATCACACAGCAACAATCAGATCTCTCTGTTCAGCTTCTTCGTCCACTGCTGAAATGAACAACATTTTCAGCATTGGTACTGCTGAAAAATGTAGCACATGGAATCATTAAGGTTGGAAAAGACAACTAAGACCACACAGTCCAATCATCAACCCATCCCACCATGCCCACTAACCACGTCCCTCACTGCCACATCCCCACAGTTCTTGAACACCTCTCCAAGGACAAGGATAGGAGACATCATCACTTTGTCCTGCTGTCTTCTCCTGGGAAGATCAGCTGCACTTTTTTATCTTTTTCAGCAGGTCACCTGATTTGGGATGCGGGACAGTGGGACATGTTTTCTGGTGCTGTGTGGAGCAGCTGTTCTGCAAATATTTCTCAAACTCAGTGACCCAGAATGGTCCTTCCCAGTCCTACATCTCACACAGCTGAGCAGTTTTGTACTGGTCTCAGGAATCTCTCAGACATTCTCAGGGATGTTAATGAAACAGGTCAGTGCAGTGGCAATGCAAACCAAAGCTTAAGATAGCGCAACTCCTTCCTCACAGTTTTCAGTAACTTCCTTCCACATAGAATTTAGTTTAGAGTTAACTGATTAGCAGAGGCCTTCAAATGCTTCCACAAGGGACTGGCTTTATTTTGGACTCACAAAAAGCCAATCAAAACAGTAGAGAAGCAGAAAAGCGAGTCAGTGACTCACATTAATTGTCATAGAGAGTAAGGGGTGGGAGGGGGAACCAAACAAAACAGAAAGGCAAAAAAGAAAAAGGAAGAAAAAAACTACAGACTACACCTCTTAAAAAGCTTTGCTCGCCCCAGACGTGGAGCACTGGATGAAAAATTGACTCTGTGAATTGCATTATAGATTTTGAAGATGGGTCTGTTTCTGAGAGTCTCAGATTGGAAGTCTGGGACGTGCTGCCAGAGCTTAGGATGGCAAGGAGCAGCCTACACCAGGAAACTGCAGGACACAAGCAGAGAGCACAAGGCTCAGTGCACAGATATCTGAGGGGTCTCTGACACTCTGCCCATTCCATTGGGTTTGCTGCATGCACTCACACCCTTTGCCCCCTGCAATAAAAGAAGCCACACGTGCACAGCAGGCACACAGACACCAGCTGCACATTGGAGCCGAGCTTTGCAAGAGCAGCTTTACAGACAAATGTGCCATCAGCATCACATAACCAACACAATGTGCATCACTGCAGATTTGCCCCTTCAGTTGCTGTGGTCAAGGTCCACCTCTGAGCACTGCTGGCTGCAGTCATGTGGCAGATTAAATCCTTGCAACTTCTCACCCCAGATGAGCAGAAAACACCTGCCAGAGCGTGTCAGTGCAAAGGGGGCACTGCAAAATGCAGTCAAAACAGGAAAAACCGATTAAGCCACCTGGTTTATCTCCCTGTCAGCAAAGAATTTAGGTCAGATTTCAGGTCTGCTTCCCCATCTCTCACTATTTTTTTTTATTCTTAAATTAGCCTGGCATAAAAGGTGACATAGGCTGGTTTGCTTAGCAGTAAGGATCAGTATATTAGTTTAAGGATCAATATATTACTTTAGCAAAAGGAATCAACATGCACCGGTTCTAAGTTTCAATTTCAGCTTCACTTGGTGTGTGAACAGCCTTGTTTTTCTCATGATTCTGCTTCACAAGAAGCACTGGAGCCACAACAGACAACTTTTATCTTTTGCTGTTTCATACATGCTCATATACAATGCTCTTTTATACATTTTCCTCGGATTTCACATAGATTGATTTGGAAATTGCTCATTATGGCCTAACAAGCAATGGAAACTTGGCCAATTGGCAAAATACAGCTAAAGGTCAGCCAAAAGTTGCAGTGATGAAGCTGATGGTGGAAAAATGGGGATAAAGGAAGTGGGAGTACAACCACCCTAATGCAACCACATACTCAAGGAGGGACATTAGTGTGAGTTGTTGGCATGCAGATTCCTTCTTTTCCAACACACTACATACATAGGTCTTAATTTCTTGGTCCAAAAAGTTTTGAATCTTTTTACAAGTTTCACTTTTCTGATGGAAACCCCTGATTTTCCTTGCCCACATAGTGGGTTAACAAGAGTGAGCAAGAAGATATTTCCAGTTATTAGAAAAGATATTTCCAAAATTCAGAAAGCATCTAAATAACAGATTTCCTTGAGATTTTCACTCAAAAAACCTCCAATATATTGAGACATCAGTTTTCTTCTAAAAATACGAGACAGAAATATTTTTGAAAGATTTGGACAATTTCATGGGACAAAACCTAATTTTCTATTTCTATTATAAAATCCCTAGAAGGTAAAAGATTAAAACTGAGCTCCGTATTTCACTTCCACAGTGACAAAAATATATATATAGTAGAAAGGGAAAGTGATTATTTTATTGGTAGGAAATGGTTATGCTAATTTTGATGGGACACAAAGGATCAAAGATAATATATCCTGGCCAAGTAAAACACTAAAAACTCCTACATGAAGCTCAGAGTTTTCTGTTTTATTTTTCTGTTACAAAGATTTTAGCAAGCAATGACAAGCTCCAGTGGCAAGTAACTCCAATTAAAAATCGTTTAATTCTTTTATTAAAGGTGAAAAAAAAAAAAGGAGAGAAATACCAGCTAAAAGTCTTTGTAGTGTATAATATTATGTAAAGATTTAATTTTACAAGTTCTCCCATTTCTTCTTTCTTTAGCAACAACTTCAATTGCTTAAGATGACCCCTCCGGACAATTTTTTGGGTAGAATTAAGAATGGTATTTACTATTCTTTATGGGGAAAGGAAAAAAGTACTGGGATACTCAGCAGCTTTGTGTTCTTGCCCTATTTTCAGAGCCAAGGATTCCTCCTTAAAAACAAGTTCAACGTGAGGACCAAGAAAGACAGCTAATAATGATCCCTCAGTGCTGGATAAGGGCAGGTGAGTTCTCGGTCACCTTAACCTCTCAGAAACTGAGCAAAATCATGTACCTGCTGGGTTGTTTGAGATGCTGCTTTCACCTGTCTTTTTGTGCACTGTCATTTTGCTGTGCTATTACAGAGATGCAGCCTTGATCTGTTTTTTTTTTGGTTTTTGGTTACTTTTTTTCCCCTTTGTTTTAAAGGCAAGAGCTCATTGAGTTGAATTTGTTCTCCCAGAGCAAGACGACAAAATCTGAATCATCACAGTTCCAGATGATCTGGTGGTCCAGCATGTGCACTGGTAGAGCCTGTTTCATCTCTACTCCTTTTTTCTTCATACAAGGGTCCCTCAAGGATGGAGGTGAATGGCCTAACCTCTCATCACACAAACTCCCCAAGCAAACGAAGAGAAGCTCAGAAGAAAACAGATGTTTCCTGTCTTCTAAATGAACTCCCTGCCCACTGGGACATGCTGCAAAATCTGCCTTCCAGGATATCCCTACCACCATATTCACAGTTCTGAAAAAGGCAAACGAGCCACGTCAAAGAGAGCTCAGGCCTGCTGAACACATGTTCCTGTTCTACCTTCCACTTGTCACTTCTCATTCAGGTGATGAAATAATCTGATTAGATGAGTTGGGAATCATCGAGCTTCACTTGCTGTCCATATTTTCACATCACAGGCAAAGTCAGAGCTTGCTGGCAAACCGTGAAGCATGTGCTGAGAGCCTGGTTCCATTCCCTTGGCCCCAGTCTTAGTTCAAACATCGAAATATCTGAACTATCTTGCTCTTTTCAAAGCTCTGCCTGTCTTTCAGACAGTGAGAGCCTCTTTGCACAACCCACTTGCACACTCAAGCGTCCTTTCCTCCGCTCCCTTCAGCACGATGAAGCTTAACTGGTGAACTTCAGTTTAGTCATTATAGTCATCAACTGTATTTGTGAATAATAAGGATAGAGGCTGAGACTGATTAGAAAACAAACCAAACATGCTTGAATATACACATTGAAAGCAATAAAAATATTGCTTTTATGGGAGGAAAAATTGCTGCTGTAGACATGATGACCCCATGGATCTCAATACACCTTCACCCATGAATACTGCGATGGAGAAAAAGCAGCAAAGATAACTCAGATAACTTATTACTGCATTATAATCCAACTGAATGCAATGTCTTAATGACCCCAGTTATAGTTATCAAATCATAAAGATTGGAAAAAATCACTAAGATCACCAGCTGTTGATCCACCCCTGCCATGCCCACTGACCACATCCCTCAGTGCCACATCCCTACAGTTCCTGAACACCTCCAGGGACAGTGACTGCACCACCTCCCTGGGCAGCTGTGCCACTGTATCACCACTCTTCTGGACAAGAAATTTTTTCCTAATATCCAACTCGAACTTCGCCTGGGGCAACTTAAAACTATTACCTCTTATAACTATATTTTTCTGCATGCATTCTGCTCCATACATCTTCAAGCATGTGGTTTTTAAGGTACTGAAGAAGCAGATAGATCAGACCTTATGTGTTTGTCATGCATGAGCTACTTGTGGGCTGACATCAGGCACCTATGAAGATTGTGTCACAGACAGTAGCAAGGACTCAACTTTATAGATAGTCTCTTGGGAACTGTCACTGGCTATTAGTTATGTGTCTTGGAAGGCAGAGGCAGGGTAGTCAGGAAGTGGGAGAAGGGCACAGGGATGGGAGGATCTGTACTTCAGCTGAAGCTTAATCATGGCAGTCAACTTCCACTATCATAATTAAAAACGAAAATGAAGAAGCAGTAACATGGCACTGAATCCTTATTGCCTTGCAGGAGAGCAGACTGCAGCTGCTGCTTCCCTACACAAACTGCCTCATCCAAGCCAAAAGCTTAGAACTTCTGGCTGGAGGTGGGCAATATATTAGAGTAACGACTGGATCTATTGCAGTGAGTCCTACATGGATTCATTAATACAAAAGCAGGCAGTAAGCACTCTTTCCCCCTTTGCCTGCACTTCTCTGCAGGTGAGCAGGGAAGATGCATGACCCAGGTTTCACAGCCAAAGCATTTGTGTTTGCTATTTTTGTTATTGAACTCTCTCATATGAAGATAAAATAATCCCAGAAACTGGGCTGTAGGATGTGTCAGAGGGAGCAGAGGCAGCCAGAAGCACGCTGATCGAGGCTGTGTGTAGCAAGCAGCATGGACATCATCACACAGCCAGAGCATTTCAGATGCAAAGAAAAACACTAAAGGTCCTGGAAACACAGAAAAGATACAGCTGGATTTAAAGAGGAAGGGGAGATTTCTGGGGAAGGTCTCTCAGCAGACATTTTTCTCAGATTTATGGCACAACTTTGGAAAAGTTGCTTTGCATCTTTACTCTTTTGCCTGCATAAAGCTTTGGTGTACTTGAATGCTGACTCTCCCTTGTGATAGAATGGAAAAAAGCTTCCTGCCCCACACAGCTGCATGTGTGAGAGGGATTTTCTGCAATTATTGTGGCAAGAAGCAAGAAGAAAAAAAGAAGAATGAATCTTTTGAAAGTGCCTGACATCCCTACTGATGGAAGGTTTTGTTTTGTTCGGCTTTGTTTTTGAAAAACTAATCAAAGAATGAATTCCACCTTTCTTTTTGGCTGGATTTTGCTTTATTACATCTCTTTATTTCAATTTTGTCTGGTTTGATCAGACAGTTGAGGTTTCTTTACTTTCCAGCTGGTTCCATAAATCAGATCAGCACATTTCAGACTGCTGCACCAGTTTTCCATGAGCTGGAATGTAAGAGACATTGTTACAAGCTCTCATTGAACCTAGCTGGCAGTAAAACTCATGGAAAACATGAGAAGTGAATGATGAGAAGTTGTTTAAAACTTGAGTAAGTATTCACCAGGGGAAACAAAAAGTCTGTGCTACTTTCATATAGCTAATATTAATTTACTGATTTCTTGATTAAAATGAAAATGGAAAAATGATTCCCAGCAGGTCCCTCTTCTTTTGCTAAGTTAATAGCAAGGATGCCATTACACTGCAAATGATGCTAAAGCCTAGAAATGTTTTCATCTGTTCAATTCATTCACCCAGCAAGGCTTGGTCATGTTCCACTTGGATAGGACAATCTTTCTGTCTTTGTCAGATGGAAAGAGAAGGTTGGAAGAGCAACTCATCATTGCACACACTAACAACTTGCTGCTAATGGGAGTGAAAGAGCCTGACATGGTGAAATCAGTCTGGAGAGACAAGACAACAACCATCCAGCTTCGCTACTGGCCAAAGTGTCCCATGGAGGAGGACAAAAGAGCAAAACTTCATGGGAGAAACAGGACAACATGGGATCTCTAACTCCAGAAGCATAGAAGATAGATGCCTGATCAAAGCACAGGAAAGCTTCCTCTTGGAATGTGTTCTTTACAACAAACTCAGTTCAAGGTAAAGACAGAGGGAGCTCTGGGAGGGGCTCTTGAACACATGGAGCCCAACTAATTTCCTTTCAGTAGTATCTCTAAGCTGGCAAAGTGCTTTTTACCTCTCTTTGGTGCTTATCTATCTCTGTTAATATTGATGCTAATAGCAACTGAAGATTCAGGTCCTTTACAAGAAGTTGATTGTTATTTATTACTTGTACCACCATTTTGCTGTCATCCTTTTATCTTCTCAAGAAAAGCTAACTCCCGAAGATGAAGTCAAGAAGTTATTTCAAAGGGACCCAATACCTCCCTCTGATGCTGCTTCTGGGAAGACTCATAAGGTTAGAAAGGAGAAATCCAGCTTCAAAAACTCATGTCCAAAATACCTTCAGACTCCTTAAGGGTGTGCTCCATGGCCTTCAACTAATGTTTTTCAAAGGTCAAAGATCTCCACTGGGTCCTGGATGTATCTGCCAGCCTGTGCTGCTCTTGAGCACCTAAAATGTCACACCTATACTCAGATGCTTGGATACATCTCAAAATGTCAGTGCCTTTCTATCAGTTATGCAAGAAGGACGTTTATCTTCAAGAGGAAAAGTGAATCCCTGAGGCAAAGCACTTGAATACAAAGGCTGTGATGAGATACAGGGGAAGCCTACAAGCACAAGTACACAAGTACCCAACCCAGAAACATTATCACTATTCAGCAAAAGTCTTGGCTGTTCCAGCTCAAACAGTGATTCTTTCTGGGCTGCCAAGATGACATGAAGCTGATACACATGCTTGCCATACACCACAGCTAAGTGCTGCCCACACATTCTGGAAGTATCTAAGGCAAAAATGGTCTCTGCGATGGAGTTAGCACAAGATAGCAACCAGCAAGCGTAGCTCTGAATCAGCTATCTCTGGAAAGCAGAATGCATTTGAAAAGGCCACCGCTAGCAGCTGTGCTTCTCCAAGATGAATTTTGCATTTAACACACAATTATTTTTCCTTTGCAGGAATAAAAAAAGAGACACTGAATTCCTTGGGGACAAAAAGCTCTGTGAGCTTGGCCAGTGGGCAGGATGTTTGTTAGAGACTCTGGGTCAGGTTGGGGCTGGCTGGGATGGTATCTTTCACTTCAGATGTTAATCTGGATGCGCATTTATCATTGAAATTCCACCCATTTGGTATTGTTTGTTACTTGTATGGCTACTATGCCTCTAAAATCCATGTAACGTTAAGCAGTCAGGCCATCATAAGGTTCAGTCTGTCTAGGTGAATGCATAATAAACTTGGACTTATGGCCAGGTTTGCTCTTGCAAACCTTACTTTTAGTAGGTAAAAGTAAGGATGAGTTTGGCTTTGCAAAAGAGTGTTACTTGAGCCATTTGTTTGCACACTGGCTGGAGGAGCAGTATTTCATGTGTGCCCCACAGTGCCTAGACTTCACAGGCTGGAGAACAAATGAGGTAGGTCCAGACAAGTAAAGTTTGTCCCAACACAAAAGCAATACTAAGGATCAAGAACATAGAGCTAAACTGAGTTACACCGTAACAGTATAGATGTAGCCTCCAAGGCCCTGGACTAGCAGAGGAACATCTAACACACAGCACTGTGGGTCAAAAAAATGGTACCCTACAGGTTATGACTGAAGAAGAAATCACTCCAGAAGACAAAAAGCAATGGAAAAGGAATTGTGACATATCCTGCTGCTACAGTTCCAAGGCTGCACCTTGGATCAAGAAGTTTCCTGAGGAAGGAGCATGGTTGTAGTCCCCGCCTTAACAGGGAGCAAAGAGTACTATCAAAGTGATGATGATTCTGAACCACTATGAAATAGCTGCTTAGATCCCTCAGGGAGCAACTGAGCAACCTGCTCCTGGCAAACACAGCTCCCTCACCCTACTTTGTAATAGGTCTTCTTTCTTATTTTGCACTTGTAGGAAAATAGAAACCTCAACTGAGCATACCATACAGGGCATGCTGTAGGAAGAGACCGCAGGCAAAAGTATATAGTAAAACCACTAAGTCTGTGCTGTGCCCCAGCTGCAGGTACCCTGGAACTCCAGGGAGCCACTTGTGACTTTGATATGCTTGAAAACTACAAAAGGAAAACATAAAAAAAAAATCACAAATGCATCAAAAAAAGAAAAGAGTCTGCTTTTTCTGAAAGGGCTCTTTAGATGACCCAACTTTCAAGTCCTCCATGCACAGAGACAGCATAGCTGATAAAATGATGTATTATTGGATTAAGCCTGATAAACACCAGCAGAACCCATAGCACTGAGCTGGAAGAGCTGCTCTGCCATGTCCTCCTAGAACACCAGCTAGGCTTCTATTTCACTTCCAAGTCTGCAGTTCTCTCCCCCAAAAGAGCTGAGGAGCAGCACTGTGGAACACTTCCACTTCGCAGAGGAGCTCTGAGAGCAGGAGCTGATGGAGGGAGGCAGCTTGCTCGACTTAATGCAGAGCTCAAAGGCAAATTCCGGCTCCAAAGAGCATGTGAAATTTGCAGTTTGCTGCAGACGTTTTTTTGCTGATTGTGTCACACTCAGTTTCCTTAGGAGGAAGCAGGGGAACTCAGCCTTATTTGCATGAGTTTCACATCCTTCTCCTTGGCTGAGAACACACTGTGCTATTCGATGGACAGCTCCTTTCTGATTCACTGCTCTAATTATGTTTTACAGCCGAAATATGGTACTTATGTCAAAGCTGATGGGTAAAATTCTACTGAGAAGCAACAACGTTTTGTAGCATTCTCCTGTTGTTCATTTCCATGGCTTCCCTTCATTTTTTTTCCCCCAGTGCTCATTTTGCAGGCACTAGTCATTCTGGAGAGAGATGTTCTCACCTCCTCGATGTTTTCTTTTGACTAACAGCCATATACTTTCTTTTTATTTGTTTATTTATTGGAAGTTTACAGGCATAAGGTGACAGAAAGAGAAAACACATAGAACAGGCTTATGATTTGTCTCAAGTAGCTGATAAAGAACTGGAGTATTTGCCTGCAAACAGACTTCCACAGTGACAGTCTTTTTGTACAGGATAGGACCACACAGATTTGGTGACACGTGTACAGATTTTACAAGTCTAATTCAGACCCTTGTGCTACCTGGGCCTGTCTCTCCAATATGCTATTATCCCCCAAATGCAGAACCTCTCCTGGGCCACGTACCAAGGGACAACAGCCATCAGTCAGCATCTCTTCTCACTCCACCAGTGAGAGCTGGGCAGTTATCTCCTGGATCTTGACAGGGACTATCCCAAATTAAGGACGTAACTCAGCTTAGGCTTGGTTAATTCTCTTGAGAGGCTCAAAGAAGCCATCATTCAACTGCAAATCTCATGCAACAGACTCACAGTGTTTCTCTCGAGGGAGAATGTCTGGTGTGATTCTCTCCCATTCTATCAGAGGAGGCATGGCCACATCCAGTACAGGACTCGAGAGCACCATTATGGCTGGATTTAGCATCATGCCATTTCCCTGTCTCCTGTTATTTTCTTTAGCTCAACTGAGGTTAGAGCTCTTCCTGAGGATCAGTTTTTACCTGATAGTTTCATGCTACAAGCTCCAGCAGGACAACATGCTTTTACTTATGGCCAGACACCCTGAGCACTTCTGCGTGTGTTTCTCAGCTAAAGTGGGGGGGAGAACATTCACTACTGCAACAGCAGCAGGAACACAGCTTGGGTAACAGAGAAGAAAAAACCCAAAACATGATCTCTCATTTAACGGTGCTAAATGACAAATTGCTTACAGGCAAGGCCGCCCACTGGGGGAACCAACAAGAAAGTGATTGCTTCTCATTTCCTAGAGACTGCTGACCAAAGGAGGGAAGGAAAGAAGGTGCATTTGAAATGCTGGTCAGGTGCTTTACAGTGCTCAAGTGTAGCTATTTTCTCCATCCTCACAAGAATGTTTGGCATGACGTTATTCTTAGTCCTTGCCAACATTCAAATGAAAACTTCAGGTGACCATTTCAAAAACAAAGATAATTTTCTTTCCATGCTCAACTCCAAATTTAGTTTCAGCAGAGCTTGAGGTGCAGATGGTTTTCTTTTCTTTCTATTTTTTCTTTTTTTAATGCAAGTCAGCCAAGTTTAGAGTTCAGAGATCTGTCTTTTCACACCGCACCTGCTGATGGTCCAAGCACCTACGCTGTGCTGGAACAGTATGTTTGCACCACCCCTTCCCTGCCAAAAAAACCCCACATTCTGCTGTTGCTAAGGAAATCTTTTACCAAATCTATCAAGGATAAATTCTTAATTAAAAAAAAAAAAAAATCATATATATATATATATTTTTTTTTTCATTCTTTTGTTATATTTGTTTGGTGTACCACAAAGTGCCTGTTCATAAAGCATAAAATTCATTTTCTTAGAATTATAGAATAATTTAGTCTGGAAGGGGCCTCTGGAGGTCACCTAGTCCAACTGCCTGCAGAGCTGACTTCAAAGCTGGATCAGGCTACTCAAAGCCTTTTCAAACCAAATCTCAAAAGCCTCAAGGATGGAAATCCCTATCTCCCTGGGCCTGTTTCAGTACTTCAAAACACTTCCAGCAGTTTTTTTCCCCTTTACATCCAGTCAGAAGCTCCCTTGCTCCAACCTGTGTACTCACTGACTCTTGTCCTCCTACCGTGCACTGAGTTTGGCTCTATCTTCTGTATAATCTCTCTTTCAAAGGTCTCTAGCCAGTCACTATGGGCACACAAGGATCTCCCTGCCTCACACATACGTGTTTGCTCTTCACTCCCCTCCATCCTGTTCACATTTTTTGCAGTTTTTGCCTTCAGCTTTGCTTGAAATGACCCATCCCACACATCCCAGCATGACTGGGCTGAGGAAGCCTACCAGATGGAAGATGTGAAGGAAAAATAGATGAGGTAGATCTGAACAAAACAGCAGTATAGGCATCCAGATGGGAGAAACAGTCCTCATGAATCCCCCATACCCATTTGACCTCTCAGATGGGACTGACTGGCTGATGACTATTCTGCAAGCATCAAGAACTGCCACCTTTTGCTCCCCACTGTTAAGAAGCACTTGATAGAATTAGCATACGCTAATTAGTATATCCTTTGTGTCATAACAGGTTCTTTGATAAATTTTGATTATATTTTGGTGCTTGATCTTTACGTTTCAATTTCAGGATGCTTCATATTGTGTTTTTATTCTTTTCCTCTGACGCATCCTGATCAATACATTTCTGAATTCTGGCAGGAATCCTCAGGAGTGTTTGCCATACTTCTAAGCAGGCCAGAATCTCTGTACTTGACAACTCAAAGACTCATTGAACTTCCTTGGGTTGTACAATGACAGCCATGTTAACAGCTTTGACTCTATTTTCCAGACAAATTACAAATAACCTTTCAATAGTCTTATGAAGGGATTTCTCCAGAGACTATCAGGCCAGATTTGTACTTAGAGATCATTCTGTTCTCTGAATAAACTGAGCTTACCAAGAGGCTGCAGTTTAACAATGGCACTGTTCTTAATTCTCTGAGATTGCAATAGTGCTTGGTCTGGGATGTACTGATGCATTCCCCAGTTATTCTGTATAAAAAGAACCAGTAGCTAGCAGCAGTTGATACTGAGGAAGGCCAGGTTTGAATTCATGGCTCAAATTATGGAAAAAAAGAGCTCTGTAGCCTTAGTCTTCTATTATTTTGTTATACCAACGTGTTTTGTTTTGTATGCAATTGAGTATCAACAGTAGGAGAAAAAAAAACGCCAAAGGGAACAGTCTGTTGCCCTCTCTGTCAAGAATGTTTTAAAATGGTTCATTAAATGAGATAAATTGTTTTCTCATTACTATTCAATCCAGTAAATAATGCATTTTTGAAGAACACTTTATTAATTAAAAATGTTTACGTCTTTACTAAACAGAATGCAACAACTCTTTCTAATATCAAAGTTGTTACTTCCCTGGTGTTGTCATTTGCCTACTAAATTATCATTAAACAAACCCAAAACATTAAATATTTACCCCTAGTGTCAAACTCCTCCTGTAGAGCTATACAGAGGGCAGCTGTTATTGCCTAACATCCCAGCTGTTTATCTATGCGTAGGACCATGGCTGGAATCCCACATTATCTGTATGGGGTGAGGGAAGTCTATAGCTTGGGCTTGAAGAAAAATACCAGAATGAGAAGGGCAAACACTACAAGAATAGGGAGAAGGGCTACTTATCTAGCAAGCACTTTGATGTGTCACTGATGAAAATAATTCTGGGGATGGAATCAACAAAGATGGAACCAACATGGATGGAACCAATTTTGCCTCCTGGCGCTCAGAAAAGCATTTGTCACCTTTCTAGTGAAAAACAGAAACTGCCTGGCTGCTTCACAGAAAATACAGTCCTTTCTTCCTCATAGCAAGAAATTCTAGGGTTGAAAAAGACCTCCAAGATCATCTAGTCCAGCCACACACCCATCACCAACGGTGCCCACTAAACCAAATCCCTCAGTACGACATCTAAACGTGTAAAGTTTAGACCAAAAGCAACAGAAGTTTCTACATTAAGAAAAGGTAGCATTACTTTATCAGAGAAATAAGAAAAAAGATCATTCCTTCAGCAAATTCCTTCTAAATTCCTTCTGACTCATCCCAAGGCAAAGTGTCATCTTTTCAGCTCATGGGAGGTATTTAGCATTGCTGACTCAACTGTTGAGAAATAAATGATTTTTTTATTAAGGGAACTTCTGCTTTATGCGGGCACATTTTACTGTCCTTAATACAGCATTCCAGTAAGGGTTTGTGTCTGTCCTCTCTGCTTGATAAATTCCTTCCTTCTCCTAGCAAGACACAACATGCCTCTGTAATGAAAGATCTGATGTTCTATTTCTCTAAAGGTCTAGAGGTTACAGTATTTCATGATTGTCGTTATTTATGCACAGCCCAGTTAAAAGGTAGGACTCAAAGCAACTTTAAGCTGATGAGCTGAAGTAATAAGCCTCTCTTTCTGCCAACATCACATCAGAGAGTGCTCCACAGCAAGGCTGTATCTGTCATAGTGTGTCTCCTTACAAATCATCTGCTTGGAATTTTTATGAAAGGAACAGAAGATACAAACATTCGCCCTTTTGGGAGGGATTCCTCCTTCTATCCTACTGCTGTGACGTGATCCTTTTTACATGCGAGTATTAAGTAAAGCGACAGAGAGATTAAGTCATGACATATCACACACACTGCTCGGTACAAGATGTAGACTAAAAATTTCATGGCCTGGCCCTTCTCTCTCCCCCAAATGAGCAGAAGAACACATCCAACATAATTTGAGATGTGGAGCTCCCATTTGACTGAAATAAGAGTAAGAGGTGAGCAGGAGAGGTAGTACTGTTAAATGGAAAAATGAACAAGGCAACATAATTACTCCAAAGTTACAGGACTTTGGTCACTGTGTTGATTGCTTGAATGCGTTTCTGTGAAAAGCTTTTTCGTAAGGCACAGCTTCATTTCCAAAATGTTAACAAAGCTAAGGCCCCAGGAGCAGGCAAGAAAATTAGAAACGTTCACGTATTTGAAAGCCTACAAAAATAATCTCCTTCCATTTTCAGGACAAATGCAGGGAGCTGCAGCAGTATGTATCACCCTACTGAGGGTACTTGAGGCTCTGCAGAAGGGAGAAGGGACCATGAGAAAGCTGTTTGTCACCCATTTTTCTGAGTTCCAGTCTCATTTTGTCCCAGACCCCTCGGTCTGTATGGCACATCACCAATTCATTTCAATTATACCATGTTTTTCCAGCTTGGGCTAGTCAGAAGGTCTCCATAAATGCTTACGAGTGCACGTAACAGAGCTTGGTCACCTCCTGCTGGAGTCATTGGTGTGGAGGGGAACAGAGGGCCAGGGGACAAACTGGTTGCTGCAGACAGGAGGCTGCTAAAAAGGGACCAGGAAATCAGTGACAGCCTTGCTCAAAGGGGTAGAAAGACAATGAACCTAATGAACCCAGCATGAACATCCCAGCTATCTGCGTGGTCCTTACACCAGGAGTCTTACTGGCTTGTGCTTTGATCGTGCCCCTCGGGGAACAGTATGCATGAGCTGGAGAAAGAATCAGGACGATGCAAACAGATCGGCAGCAAGGGTCTGACAGAGGAGACCTGCAGAGGCAGGTGATGAAGGATTTAGAAGGCAAAGGAGTGAGGAGGAAGGCAGCCAAGGAAGGTAAGGCAGCAAGGAATTGCAGGGCCCTGCTGGGGCTGTGATTGAGAGGGAAGAGGAAGCAGAGGTGACTGATTAAAATAATGCTGGCTCTCAAATGTGTCTGACATTTGGATGAGGCAGTGTCTCTTAGTAAGTATTCAAAGCAAGAGCTGCCCTGACTGGTTTTCTTCACCAAAGGAAAAACAGCTTTTCCCTTGATAGAAAGACAAAAACCCCGGTTTGATTATTGTGGGGAGTGCTTTGAAAATTTTTTTAATTACCAAGTAAATTAAGAAGCTTAGAGGCAGACGAGAGTCCAGTCAGGTCCCTGAGCACTTCAGCTGCTGAACCTGCCTGACTTAAGACTATCCTACCTTCCGTGTACCTCCCATTTGAAAAAGACAATTAAAGGGGACCAGAACAACCTCGAATTCAGGAGGAGGAAAACTTGCTCGGAGCACACGTTTCTGTCTTTGTTCCAGTTATTTATTCCTTTTGTCTTTCAACATCCAGCAATCAAAGGAATTAAAAGGATTAAAAAGCACGCACAAAACAAGTGATGGCTCAATACATCAAAGCAGGTGCGACAATGAGTGGAATAGGAGCCAGGCAAAGCGACAGCTTCAAATTAGAGCCGGAAAGCCGACACGTGGAGCGGCTGCAACACAACGCACGGATCCCGTAAAACATAATCGCAATTCAAAATGCAGCCTAGGATAAAAGCAGAGCAAAACGCACACGATGGATGTCATCGAGCCCCATGATGCTTCAGATGAGAGTTCAGCAAGGCACGGCCCCTTCTTTAGCTCCAGCCAGCACAAAGCTGCTTGCCCAGCATAGCCCCAGACATACAGGCAAGTTCAATGCCTCTGCCCACCCCTCACCTCTCAGGTGTTGTCAAACACTCTGCTCCTAAGCTGAACAGATTGAACAGTGTGCTCCTTCCTTTCCTAGCTGCAGATAATGGCAGAGACCCTAACCTGCAGTGACAGGAGTGTCACAGCACAACGTTCCCAGACACATTCAGCCTAATTAAAACGTCCGCTGAAGTAACGTTCAAAAGCTGCACGCGGCTTTTTAAAAGATCCCACACGGCTGTAAATTGAGTGCTTTCTCACACTTGCAGGAAAGGTTCCTGGCTTGTCATGTGTTCCAAAGTGATCTACAGCTACACCCCGCAGGGCTGCAAATGAGAATGAATTAACACGGGGTTCTGGTGACCCACACTGCTGTGCGTGGAGGTGAGGAACAGGTTGAGGGCACTGCCAGCCCATCTTCAACTCTACCACTCTCAGCACCTGGCGAAAAAAAATCCACAACCTGAAAACCTCACATTTACTGCATACAACCGAGGATATAACCAAAGCAGGGCAGTCACAGAATTGCCTCCAGCATAGTCAGCATGTCTGTGCAGATCAGAAATGATCACCCATAGCTGAACACCACCACCTACCAGCAGGAAGCTGGCTTCTTCCCCGCTCCTACCTCTCTCTTACAGAATTGTTGTAACGTATTGTGAAAGCACTCTCAATTGTTCCCTGCAGATCCAGTCTGCCCAGCTTAAGACTCCTCCCTTGGGATATGTTGTTGTATCACACCGATGCAACGTTGCTACAATTGGTGTTCGGAGAGGAATGCAATTTCCATTCTACAAAATAACCAAGATTTCCAAACACACTTGGTGCCTCTAAGCAATGCTTTGAAGCTTTGCTGGATCGGGTCCTCAGTGTAGGCAGGATCAGTACAGTTCATTGTTATGAACCATGATATAGGATTTCAGTGCCCTGATTTAAGCAGCTCCTGGTCACCTGAGACCCAACGGCTGCCTGGGCCATTACAGTGGAACATCTTGTGGTTACTCAACAGCATCAACACACTGCAATGCAGCGTGCAAGTCGGAGCACTTGGCCACTTTCAGAGAGTGGCTGGGCTTCTGCCAGTGCGCCTGGCAATACTGCTCCCAGTGACTATCACCAGCACACAGTACAGAGAAGCACTGACAGCATCAGCCAGCTTTGTTACACACTGAATGGAGGAGAGAGACGTTTTCCAGACACGCAATAAATCTATGCAAAATGAATATTGTATTTGTTGTCCAAAAATGTGAAAATGTTGTCTTCTCTCCCATTGCTATCTTGAAAATCCAAACTCATGGGGAGAGAAGCAGCTTGGGATGCACTGCCTGAAGGACACACTATTCAACCTGTCACAGAGGCCAATAGCAGACAGACAGGTTTTCAATTAACTCCCTGTGTGTGACAGACTCAGATAGCTCTTCTATTAGCAGTGCTTGAAAAGGCCACAGAAACAGCAACACTTGTTCCCTTGAAGAACCACAACTTCTCAACACTCTCAAAGAGGTTTGCAACTTCAAATAAGCCCTGAGCCAAAATTGGATCTTGATTAGAAAGCTATTAAAAGGTTAAAAAAAAAAAGTGCAAGCGGAACAGAGGATATAGTTAAAGGTACATCTCTAGGTTTCTAAGGAAAGAAAAGAAAGGGAGTTCATTTCTCATCAGTGAGTGGATCAACACAATTTGCTGGTCTGCAGATGAGAGCCATCTCTGTCAGCAATGCAATTGAAGTGCAGGGCTGCGTGTGGCTAAACAAGAGTTGGCCGCAGATCTTCTTTCTCAATAGGTATTAGTAAGGCAAATCTGGTCATTGTAGGAGACACAATTCAGATCTGAGATCTGATGATAGGATATTTCTCTCCAGGCTGGGATCTTCCAAGGGAGAGTTCAAGTGAGGTAACTCTGGTGGTCTTTGGTACCCAGAGTGATAACGAACACTGTCCTTAGAACATCTTTTAACAACAGGACTCCTTTCTACACCATCAGGATTACAACTGAGCTCAAAAATCCTGCCCACAGCAGGGGTGTAGGAATTAGATGGTCTTTAAAGGTCTCTTCCAATCCAAGCCACTCTATTGTTGGAAACAAATGAAATTTGTTTTCCACTGGGTTAGCATCCTACCTCTCTGCTGGCATTAAGCCGAGTTCTCACTCATGGCTGCTCATCACATACAACGTATGTTGGCCCTGAAATCCCCATTTCTTTGTCTACAACATCTGTATAAGGCAAGAAAACATTCATCTGATTGGTGTGCCAGCATGTGCTGGCCTTTTGAACCAGCACAGGGCATGTAATAATCACTGCAAACCTCCAAAACATTGCATGTTCCCAAGGAGCATAATTTCTTCTGTCTAGAATGGCTGAAACTGGTCAACAAATTCAGAAACCAATAGAAGAATACTGAGCAACTGACAGACAGAAGATGAGAGCACACATGACTACAGATTCTTAGCTTCTTAGAAAAACAGACTAAAAATAGAAATAGACTGAGAAATGAGCAAACTATGAGACTCCCTGAATTGTGCCCTGCAGAGGTCTGTCTGCAGCATCTCTGAAGCTAAGGCGGATGGAGAAATCCTTCTGAAAAACTTGGAAAAAGAAGTTCATCAGGAGAAAGGCAATGCTTGCTGTTATCTATCTATTCCCTGGCCTCTGGAAGTCGATAATTGCATTTCAGCTTAAGTGTAAGGAAAAAAGGGTGAGATCCTCCCAGCCTTTGATCACATAAAATGTTTTACTAAGGAGAATCATTGTCTCCCCCTACAGGGTGATCCATATCAGAGGCTAATGAGTTTGCTAACGAGGATTACTACAACTGCAGATTTCCAGCCTCTCACAGAGCAAAGTGTGCAGAGTTCAGTCCCTGAGGGAGAACTACTGCACTGGGACACCCCGGGGTTACATTGAATGTAGTTACATAGGGTGACTAAAGGAATCCTGTGCTGCTAAATATTGCATGACTTCACTGCAAATCTCCCATTTGCTTCTTCACTCTTGTTAAAAGTCAAGGGAAGGAATACATTCTTCCTTCCCCCAAGCAACACTCATTTAGATGCAAGTGGGAATTTCTTTCAATGCTGTTCCTGGCTCTTCTATTCAACAGACAGGAGTGCTTATTAGGAAAAAAATAAGGGAAAACCTGATCACATTCCCAGTGTTAGTCAGGCAAAGTTCAAGTAAACATCTGTCCATCCTTCAGTGATGGTCTTCCCAGGCAAGTTCAAGGGCAGCTTAACCTCAAGCAGTGCGTTAGGTAACATCACAACGAGAACTGCTCATCTCTACAATTATCAGACCTGGTGTCCTACTCTCTAGCTTAGAACAGGTCAGCATGACAGAACCTGATCCTTAAACTGCACTACAGATGACAGAATCATAAGGCTGGAAAAGAGCAATAAGGTCACCCAGTCCAACCCCAGCTCACCCCCCCTATGCCCACTGACCATCAGTGCCACATCTCCACTTCCCTTGAACACCTCCAGGGACAGTGACTCCACCACCTCCCTATGCCAATGCATCAACGCTCTTCCTGAGCAAAGTGAAACTTTCTGCTGCCAGAAAGGGGAAAGAGCAGGAAACAAAGAAAAAAGAACCTTGCGAGAGGTGTGTTGCTGTTATAGGAAGAAAAAAAAATAAAACACCAACCAGAAACCTGATCAAAAAGGTCTGCTTAAAGACAGTACATATGCCAGCTCCAGGGTATTTCAAATATTTATGGTTTGCTACATATTTAATCTTTAGGAGTACCAGGGATGCTGCACACAGAACATGATGTGAGCACACCCTGTGTCTGACATGACTGTAGCTTGTAAACCACTGCAGCACGAGAAGGAGAAAGCAGACCCCTGGCAGGGGTGTGAGGCTCACCTTGCTGCAGGCCTCATGCTTTTTTCCCTAGAAGCAAAATCTCCCTGCAATAGGGCCAGATTTAGCAGGAAGGGGACTGTTTCTACCCCTAGTTATTCAGTTCCAGGCACACACATGGCACCTTTGGAAGTGCTCTTGCGGCAGGCAGAAAGGTGCAAAGGAGATGCAGTGCAAGATGATAGCCTTAGGCCCACTGCCACCTCCCCAAGATGTGTTATCCCACCTCTGTCACAGATAACAAAAGACTGTCTTGCTTCTACCACACGGCCTTAATAGATTTCGTGCCTTCCAGATGATTAATAACCTGAAGCAGATTAATATTTAAGATCACACGGGGGAGTAATTTGCAAGGTACAACGGAGGTTTTGATTCTTCTCATCCAGGAACACGGACTGAAGTGCTGTAGCAGGAGTTGGTGCGTGTGCAGAACACCTTGGGCACACACAGGACTAATGCATCTAACACAGGTGCTGTAACTCATGATTATTTCAGCTCATGTCAGCTTCGATTAAGGGAGATGTCAGGTTTGCTTGCTCTTTTCCTCTACCCAAGTTTGTGGAATGAAACCCACAACTGAGGCAGCATTTCAAGAAACTCAGTGGCTTTTGCCCACTGCTTGAGGGCTGCTTTCTGACTTGGGGTGGAGCCTCATCAATTATTCAAACTCTTGTATTTTAACTGCCAGAGAAATTTAGGATCCTTAACCCATTTACCAACTCTCACGTGAGCCAAGGGCACTAGGGAAAAAGAAAGAACTTCATAGAGGGTAGAAGTGTTCATGCTCACAAGGAAAATATACGATGTGATGATCTCAGGTATAAAAACCATGCCCTGCTCTACTTTTCTTAGAAAGGCTTTTACTTCGACTTGCTCCAAGCAGGCTGTAAAAGCCTGTCAGCATCAGCACTGCTGGGGAGGTCACCACTGAAGTCATCCCTTGGTGATTACTACCAAGTCTCAGGTGATGACAAGCCAACACTGCGGCAGATTCTCCCTAACAGCCCTGTAACTACGTGTTATTATTCCAAATAGCAGCATGAGCTTCAGGTGTATCCCTGCGCCTTTCACACACATCACTGAAGGTTATAAACCTCTGGGTTACACCAGGAAAGAATTATAGCAGGAGAGAAGCACACCAAGACTGGCCTGTCCCCTTTCCCAAAAGGACAGGTAAGATGCATGCTGAGTGAGCTGAGCCCTCCCACGGGGAGATCTAAATTACAACATGTAGTACTCTTCTGCAGTACAAAGAGATTGATAATTTCCCCTGCTTTTTGCCTGCCTGCTGTATTCTGGCATGGCTAGGCAGTGCAAGGAAAGCTCATTTGAGCTGTAGTTAAGAGATTACAACTGGACCGTGTCTCACTGTGCTTTCTTTCCCTTTACAATGACCAGGTCATCATTCAGACAGGAATGATGGTGCTTAGCGATGTGGAGAGGCATTAAGCTGTTGAGCTTCTGGCACCATGATCAGGTAGGTTTTGGCAGGTTTCAAAGTTCAGCAGCTTTTAGGACTGCCTGAACAACAGCTTCCTGCTGTGGCACAGCCATGGAGGTGCAGGGCATTTCTGCAGAGCCAGGCTGTGCTACAAAGAGCCAAGGAACGGGCATGGCAAGAGCCAGAGGAAAACAAAGCGGCATGGTCAAAGTGCTCAGCCCCAGCAGTTTCTGCAGTGTTGATTATGCACACCACAAAAAAAAATAAAAAATGAGGCTGAGCACTCAAGATTAGTTTGCTAAAGCCCCATCTCTATTCCCATACCAATGTGTGTGCTGGGGAGTTTTACCATGTAGTCTTCTCCCTTTGTGAGTAGTCAACCAAGTAAAGCACAACTGCTTTGCAAGACTGCCAGCCTTAGCCCACATAGTATTTGCATTAGACTATTTATCACTAGCACATTCTTAATACAGTGTCATACAATCCTCCCAGCAAATGCCTGGATGCTTCAAATGTACAAATTTTAAACAATTTTCACACAGAGGGTGCTGACACACTGGAACAAGTTGTCCAGAGAGGTTGTGGATGCCCCATCCCTGGAGGCGTTGAAGGGCAGGCTGCATGTGGCTGTGGGCAGCCTGGTCTGGTGGTTGGTGGCCCTGCACATAGCAGGGGATTGAAAATAGATGATCATTGTGGTGCTTCTCAACTCAGGCCATTCTATGATTCTATGATAATTCCTAAGACTGCAACGCACAGAAGTTGGTCTGCACAGCCTAAGAAAATCTCAGCAATTTTAATGTAACAATTTGTCAACAAATAACTGGCAGTATGTAAGACCCTGCAACTTACTGGCTTGCTTGGAAATAGCTTTCCAGACATTTTTTTAATAGCTATGTGTGGGTGAACATGGATTCCTGTAAAGAGATTCGTACAAAGGGAGTATAAAAATGTTTGACTACAGGTCACAGAAAGAATATCCCAGACATCTTTTAAAAGCAACCTTCTATTGATAAAACATCGGTATTTTCCTTCAATTCTACATAGCTTTGTGTTTTGAACATCCTGTGAACACCATGTGACTTCAGAACGCAAACCTCATCTATGCATTTCTTGAAAAAAGAATCTCAATTTTCTGATTTCAGATGATTAGTTAGTTTAAAGGTATGCTCAACATTTTATCAAGTATCAAAAGCATCAAAGAACAGAAAATGCCCCTTTTTCTGTTGAGGAGACTACCTGGAGATTTCAACCGTAGTTCCACCATCCTGAAAGACAGATTATGAAAGGTTATTAATCTGCCTTCCATCTATCTATAGCAGCCTGGGTATCATCTCCATGTATGCTAAAAGCCCCCCGAGAAGCTACGCTGTTCTTATCAGATGTGGCAGCCGGTGGAATACCAGACGTGGAAGATAAATAATAAACGAGCCTATATTTTTTAATCTTATGTCAGAAGATGTTAACTTAATGTGGATAATGGAGACTTCACAGCCTTTAATACCCTGCCCATGAACTTCAGGCAGCCTTGCTCTGATAGCCCTGACTTTTCCCTGAAATCATGTTTTTGAAGGCATCAGCATTTCTCAAGGGCTTTCTCAGAGGAAAGCACAGCACCATGCTAAATGAACTCACTCAGGGCTGACAATTAACATTCTTCAACTGCATTTAAAATCTCAGGACGTGTGCTTTGAGACATCAGAAAACACTTCTGGTTCTCCTGACATCTTTTTCCCTACAATCTCCCCTTCTATAAGGGTGGTGAAGCAGCTGGGGCCTCATTCTTTTGAGTCAGCCTTTTCATCATCATGTATTTAGCTGGAAGACAAGCAAGAGAAAACAAGGTGCTACAAGGGGTTTCTGGAGGGAAGAGGCTTAGGAGCTACGGGTGCAATAAGAGAAATAGAAGCATCAATTTAAGCCAGTCTCTGGCTGATTACATCTGGTAGTCACTGATGTGATCTAAGCAAGCTTCAGGTGCCCAAAACAACAACCCAAAACAGCAGCAACACTCAGCCCTCTCTGCTGAGAAAACAAAGAACAAAACATTTCTCTCTCCTCATCCAGGCCAAAGCAACATGCAAAATAGCAGCCACTGTACAATTTCAATGCACTGGGGATGTCTGAAATAGAAGAAAACAGAGAGAATTCAATTCACTTTTTCCTTGTCAGAACTATCGCCTTCCTGGAAACAAGGAGTTAAACTCTACCGTGCTACACTGCACTGAAGAAGCAAAAACAGGAACATAAAGACAATCATTGGTCACTGAAGAACCCAGTTTTGGCAATTCCTTAAAAAAAGTGAAAGATGTTGACATCATGTGTCACTTTTGCTACCTGTAGCATCAAAATACAGCATGTGCTTTATTTACAGTGGCCATGAGGGAAATATAGTCTGATGTAATTGTTAAAGATCTGTTCGTATTCCAGGCAGCAAACTACCATTTACAGGATGAAATTGTTTGCTGTTTAAACACTGCCAGTCAAGGACATTAATTGCTGTGGGTTAAATTAAACTAGATGGCACAGCAATGAGATTTGAAGCCTGGGTGGGGGTGGGGAGGAAGGAGGAGAAGAGCAATCTTCTCTCATAAATAATGATATCTGAAAAGAATCTTCATAGGGACAGAATAAATCTACAAAGGACCGAGTTCAAATCTAGTTCAAACCCTATGGGCACTCCAAGCAGCCCTTGAAAGGGCAAACACTCCCCCACCCCAAAAGGAAGAGCTGAAGCGTCTATAGGGGTATTTATTTCAAATACCTGATCAGCAGCAATGCCATAACTGAGGCTGGCTGCCTTCCAAGTTGGGAAAGGGAGAGAAGATGCTGCTTTGCCATTTGTAAAGGAAGCCGTGGTAACAGCTAGTGGCAGCAGGCAAGGAAAGGGGCAAGTCCTCATGGCTTTGCTTCTGTTCCTCACAAATCTCCTACATGCAGAGATATACAGAGAGATGTACTCATATGACTTTGTTGGGGGTAGAGATAATTTTGGTCCAAACATCTTGCACTTGTACCCACTCTGGGTGCCTTGCAATAAGCTCCCTTTCCCAGCTCACAGGAAGGCATGTTATTTATTCCTTTACAAATGTAAGCCCATTGTAAATAAATAAATAGCAGCTCTGGGCACTTTTTTTGGAGCTGTCTTTAAAAACACTAATCGAAATGTAATGACAGGCTGGCAGCCAGCTCAGCTATCCAGGCTGTTGATAACCAGCTAAGCTTTCCAGCTACAAAATTAACATAAAGCCCGTAAAGAAAACTGTCCTCCTGTCAGTCATTCCTGTCCCAAGCCTCTGGGAAAATGGCAAAAAGTGCAAAACAACAAAAAACAAATCAAGCAACCAAAACTACATACAAGAACTTTGCTGTATGATTTAAAGGTCAGGAAGTTATGGTGTAATTTAGATTAAGCAGGGACTTATAGAATCATTAAGGTTGGAACAGACCTCTAAGATCATCTAATCCAACCGTCCACCTACCACCAATATTGCCCACATCCACGAATGAACCTACACTGTGACCAGCCATGGATACTTGCTATTTCTGCAGTCTCCATTAGCCCTATCTCTTCTGGCTGTGCTTTCCTAAGATGTTACTATCAGCAAATGCTTAACCTACTATAACCATTAGATATGCCAGAAGGGAAGGGGCACCGCTATTGCTTATGGCACCTGTACAACACAAGCTGCCAGAGGATGCTGGGATCCCAGGACATCTCAGCCAGTTCTGCCCCTATTGGAAGGCTTGCAGGAGGTAGTCTGAATAATGGAACCGACTGAAGTAGACCCTCAGCATTAATTCTGTTCAAGTACTTTGCTTTAAAACATAACAACAAAAACAACAACAAATAACCTAGCATCTCCCCCCCAGTTAATCACATGCCTAGGCAAACTAATCCCATATTAACAGACCAGAATGCAATTCCTCAGTCTGTGCAATCAATTTTACCCTGGGGTAACACTGACGACTGCAGACAACCTGGCATGCACTGACTGCAGATGATCTGGCATGCAGAAGTGAAGGCCTGTGGTTTTCATCATTGTTTCCCAAGCTGCAGTACAGCCAACAGTGACACCAGCAATACCAACATCTCCCTCCTGCAGGGCCACCCAAGAGCTCCATGTTAACAATTTGGCATTGCTGGCCTTCAGGTATCATGGGAATTGACTAATTTCCTGATAATACTGTACCTAAATCAGTATTTAAATTGCACATTAAATAAATACTCTGATTATTAGGAGCAGGCTTCTTGAAGTTGAACCACCAGGTAGCTGATAGCTATCCTATTACAAACTCCAAAAGCCTCAGTAGAGATGCACTTAATAATTGTTTGGCATTAATTTGTCATGCAATAATTATCCTATTAAATCTAAATTAAACCCTCCACTCAGACACTTCAACTAAAGTGTGAACATAACAATTAAGGGAGAAGGGGGAAAAGGGGATGATTTTTACATCATTTTCTGCATAAGACGTTGTGCTTCTGACTAGCAGAAACAGCAGCAAGAAGGATTTAAGGCATTGTATTGAAAAGAGAAATCATCATGAAACTGAAGCTGCACAAACAAAAATCCATCTTCCCCAAGTTACATATGGTGCACAGCTTAGGACAGCATCTTCCTACACTGCAAACTTCAAGACGTTCATTTCTTTCCCATAGGGAAGTTGTGTCGCACTTCCATTCCAAGGCACAAAAAAAAAAAAAAAAAAAGATAAATAAGTTTAGACAACTGATGAAGGCTGGGATTGCTCTCATCTATCTAACCAAATAAAAGCTCAAAATCCAGGCTGAGCTTTTTTCCCCTCTTGAAGCTCCTTCTGTTGTCAACAGGCAAAGATCGGGATCTCCAGAGAGAGATCCATCCCACCCACCTCTGAGCTTAGACCCGACAGTAAAGCGAGAGAAGAATGAACCCCATCTGAAAGCCAACAGGAAACCTGGAAAGAGAGAGGCTTCAGTTCAGCTCTCAAGTCCTAGGCTGAGATTTGAGGCACAGAGCTGTTCTTCTGCATAGGATAATAGACTTTCAAGTGCTTAAAATGTCATTATGTAGTACTGCTGAGCCGAGGGCAGTCCGTGGGTGTACAAAAACAGTTTTCTGTCCTTACTCTTACCAATTTAATTTTGGAATCAAGAAGAATGGCTTTTTTAAACCAAGTCAAGGTATCCCTGCGCTGTGGTTTACAATTGCTCAAGGAGATTCCACACAAGTTGCAAAGTTACCCAGCACATGACAGCCACAAGAGGCTTGGCTTCCATTCACCAGTGCAGCCATTCCTTACGCAGCACTTTAGGAGTCCTTTCAGGAACTCAACTTTGCTCCCACTTTGGTGTCTTTTTAGAAGCTCAATCTTGTTCCTAGAAGAGGTAAAATGTTAGGTTAAAACCCTGTTTGGCTTTGTTTGTTCTTGTTGTTTAGCTCGTATTTTTTTTTTCTTCTGCATTTTCCTTGGAGACTGCACCTCCTCCAGAACCCCAAATACCCACTGTCACATCAGTGCATGACATTCCTCTCCTTTCCCTGCCTGTGCTGAGCACTCCTTTCTGCACCGCTCTCCTAGGAGATAATTACCTCTTCACCTTTCCCTTCCTCTGCTAACACTCTGCTCTGCCAACTGATTTTCCCACAGAGACAGTATTACTCATCTCTCCAACAGAACTGGTGACTTCTCAAATCATACTCAGCTCTCAGGCCTGACACTTCAGTCTCTGTTCTTCAGCTCTACCAGTTTGTACAATAAGCGCCCAATCCAGATCCTTAGGCTGTTACAGCTATTGTCAACCAAAATGCTCCTCCTCTAAGTCACTGAAACACCGAGGTCGGAAAGACCACTAAGATCATCCAAGCTCAACCACCAGCCCCAAGACGTGGCCGGAAGGAGCAACCTTAAGTTGCTCACTGACCTCATTTTGCACCCATGGGTCCATTTCCAACCACACAAGTCAGCCTGGGTTTAAAGGGTTGCCTTAAAAACTCACCCTGAAGTACCAAGAGGGAGGAAGATTAAGAAGGGAGACATATTCTGAAAGCAAGAATAACAAGTGCAGTAACTAATAGGATCTCAGAAGAGTTTATTTGTGAAATTCTAACAGATCAAGCTAGAAAGAAAATACTTGCATTCAGACATCTGCCAATAATAGACTGGGAAAGCCAGCATAAATGGGGTCTGTTCAGGTAATCATAAGCAAATGCAATTCAAAGCAGATGAAATCAGATTCTCTGTTTATCGTGAGTGGCACCCACACACAGTATATTTAGCAATATTTTCTTTCAAGTGAATTTAGTCCTGGTGAAGGTGTGAGACTGACAGCCCTGATGGCTCTCTGCATCCCATAGCTCTTCTCTGCCACCAGTCCTGACCAGGTATAGCCTCCCACTCAGCCTGCAGGTCACCCAGTGCCTTGTGATCAATGAACCAGCTAACAGCGGGTTGTTCCAAAATCTCTTACAATAGCACGAGAAGGGGAAGAACCCTGCAATCAACCAGATAATTCCACCATGTGAATGTAACGTTATTGCCCAATCCATGTCAGGAAAAGACTGGTCTGTGCTCCATAGACTGGAATGGCTCTTACTCAGCATTACTTCATTCCAGTACATGAGGTCTTGGACCCATCATAACTATCCACAAAGCATTTCCTCATTCAGCCACAGACAGAGAAAAGCACTGCAGAGGTCTCTTATTTTTTTCTTCCCAAGGCAATGTTATAAATGAAGCAAAAGGCAATCGTAGGACTGCTGATAATGCGGTGCTCTGAAATATCTGTCATGAAGATCATTACTGTTTAAGGACTGGAGATTCATTACCTCTGTTGCCCTTCTAGAGCTAGTGCCATTAATTCCCTCTTCTTGAGCAAAACCACAGGGTGTGCTGCTAATGGTTTCCAGGTTGCTTTTTGGATGGTGCGAAACCTATTTGATAATTAGTTCTCTAATTTAGCGCTCTTTCCATTGTAATCACTCCCCTCCCCAAATGATTTCACATCACTCTCTTTGTAATCATTTCTTTGTTTGTTTCATTTCTCATTATCACCACTGGAATCACACTGATAATATTCATTTCATCTCTCTCCACAGCTCTCCTGTACATTTAACTGTCACCATCTGTACACACGTCCCATTGATCATTTGAGACTTCTTAACTGCCTTCGTGTGCGTGGACTTATGAATATATGGAGCGTTTAAAGAAGCCTTTTTAAAATTTGTTACTGGCTGGCTGTGTCCCTGCTGGATCCCTCTTGGGACACCCAAGGAAGAACAATTGTTTTATCCTTCCAAACAACACTAACACTGCTGCCTACCCCTCATCTTTCACAGGGCCCTGGAGATCTTTAATAGCATCCTACACTGGCACTGCTGTGCTGTTAAGCCTTCGTGAATGCAACAACGAATTAATAACACTGCTATATACCATAAACAACTGCTAACATAGAGGTAGTGGTAGCTCTCCTGCAACACTGCCATATTCCAATGGATAAAGCAGATCTGTCTGGTTCATCTTGCTGAGTCCGCTCAGAAGATACTTGCAGACTGATTTTCTTCCCTGCCTTTTGTTTCTTTTTCCCCATAGAAGGCAAACTAGGGCTCAAAGCCAAATCCGAAATATCCTGGGGCTTTTCACTGCCTTATAAACAGTTAGTTATAGTCATTGATATGTTGTTGGCATGCAATAAACCCTTAATGGCCAGATTGCTTGTAAAAATACATATATATTATTGATGCATGTAACAGCGGTGCCTGAAGGCCCTCTTTGAGATAAGTTCCCCATAGTTTTAAGACCTAGACATGTTCACATTAAACAGACACTGTAACTTGAATGAACTTCACAGCCTAAACAGAGAAGCTAGAGAAACTCTGATTTGACAGAGGTCACAGCAGAAATGTGCGGCATACGCTGGAGTAAGAGCCCACTTTCTAAGGCAATTAAATGCTTGGCTTATAATTCACCCATTGCTCATATTGGTAGGAAACAGAGAAGAATGAATTTGAGTAGATGGCAAAATTCTGGCTAGAGCTGCTATTATAATGCTGAAGTAGTAATGAAAAAAAATCAGACCCGCTCTGCTTGGTAAATGGTGATGCTCTCCTCTTTGAGATCTTAACCTTCAAAAAAAACAGGGTCACTAACTCCACCTTTAACACACATCAAAGCATGATTTCTTTCAACTATGTATTGTAGGATCAACATCAAAGTCACTCACGGTCAAAGTCTGTCTTCTCCAGCTTTGAGGCTGGATTTTCACTACACGAGACCCTGCTGTGACCACAACCCCACCAGTAAAAGCAGGCACTGAGCATCACGGAATTTCTGCCCAGGACAACGACCTGCATCACTCAGCCTGCTTTCAGCCTTGAGCAACATTAAACAGCAGTAGCTGTTAAGCAAAGCACAGCAATCAAGCTATATATGCCTAAGAGAAATCTGGTCTTTCAGGGCAGCTTCTTGACCTGGTAAGTTTGAAACGACTATGGCTTCTGAGTCAACTTGCCCAATCCACACAAATACACGCAGACACTAAGGAAGTGCCTTGGTTAGACCAAACTTAGGCACTGAGATGAGCAGCACAGTATTCAGAGAGACTTAAAACTGCAGTGTCTGTGAACACACTGATCAAATTGACAAAACACAACCCAAGGAACTTGTGTTCTACAGAAGTTCTTGTAATAGGTAAGCAGAAGTTTTAAATGAGGACAACTTGCCTGGGGGTTTACTGATCACGCATAATGGCTTAAATCATTTTAATGTGGTGCTGGTACATGTCATCTCTGCTTGCTCCTATTTGCTTTACTGTTAAACAGAACAGTGTCACACGTGGAAGACACACGCACAGGCATCCTGCTCATGCCAGGGGAGGTATGGAATAGGAAAGGGCACAGAAAATTGCTTAGTATGCCTAGAGTTGATGTAAAAGCCTAAATTTGGCAGTCTGTCTGCCATTCTGTGTAATAACATTGGGGTTGTAGAATTTGCACCTGCACCAGTATTCATAAATGAATGTAAGCTTGGTTTTAACTTAAAGAGGAACGAAGATGTGAGGGAGTCAGCTATTTACAATCTTAACAATTCCAGCTTTGTTACTGGGGGTAGAATTCATGGAAAATGGTTTCAACAGAGCCAGTGTAACCAAGGCTCATATTCACTAGCTTTGACAACACCTTCAAAGTTAGAACTTGCTTGCTTAGACAATCCCACCCATTGGTTTGCAGCTTATTCATAATAATGTCTCCTGCCTGCAGTTAGCCCAGAGCTGTATTTTGCTTTTAAACAATCTGGCAGTTCCTTCTGATCTCCTGAATACCCTTGCCCATGTAACATGACTAGCAGCCCATAATGCTGCGGTTTAAGATATGTCACCATTTCCAGCAGGAGGGGAAGAAAAAAAACAATGGAAAACTCTCAGCAGTCAGGTAAATTTGTGCAAGTCACCTTCTCAAATGCAGAGACACATCTGCATGCCAATTTTTAGGCCAACATTTTTGTGCATTCACCTGGAGCAGAGAGGCTTTTTCTGATGGAAGCTAATTTAGACATCCCCATATATAAAGAGTCAGGGTGGGAAACGAGGCTGTTACTGAGATGTGTAGGACTGTGCACGACCTGGATTCAACACTGAATAGTCTATGTGGGAGGAGCTTGCTTCAAATAAAGAATGTTTCCAGTGTGTAGTCGTGATTCCATACTATTTCCTGGGGACTTCATTTGCTGAGCAGCGAGTGCAAGAATTTAGCTGCATCTCCCCCCCTTGTGCCTAGGAAGGCTTAAAGAAAAGGAGAGGTTGCTCTTACTTGCCTGTTTTCCCTGAAAGACTAGGAAGACTTCAACACAGGAAGAAGCTGCCAGCAGTGTTTACTTTTCTAGCACCTGTCAGCCTCTGCTGCAAAGTCTTCCAAGCAAAATTTTCAGTGGTCCCCAGCAGTCATCATGCATCCTCTGCAATGATCCTCTGCTGCTGCTACATTCTCCTCTTTCTGGCAATGGGAAGAATCCAGTGCATTAACAGCTCAGGCCCATGCATTTAAAATCCATCAGTGAGGCTCAAATGACAACAACTCAAGATGAAAAGCAGCAATACTACATCAGTTTATGGCAGAGCGTATGAACAGGTGAGAGAGGCATCCTTGAAAACAGTAACATCATAAAGCTTAAAAATGTGTGGTTTTTTTTTTGTTTGTTTTTTTGCTCCCCTGTTCCAGAATGAACTCTTGTGAAGTCAAACAGACAAAATCCACCTCTAAATCCCTGAAGTTTCAGTGTCAAGGGGACCAGCTGAAAGGGATAAGTCAGAAAGCAGTCAGCTGCTCCTGGCAATGACACGTGTTAAAGAGGTGGTAAATCCACCATTATATGACTAGCTTATTCCTACAGCCAGTTTCCCCAGTACTAGGCACAAACTTAGGGCAGCGTACTTTGAGTAATCAAATAAATTAAAGACTATGAATTCAGGCATAACTCAATAGGAATAAAGATGTTAATATATTCTTGAAAAATATTTGTACAGGTGTTGTATAGAGCACGCCACTGTTGAGTTCCCTGCATTACATTTTAGCTGAAATCAAGCATATGGAAAATTCTTAGGAAAGTCTGTTATTTGCCATGCCCAGAACTAAGCAGCACCATTGAAGTATTGCAAGGAATCTCGTTCCCCTGAGGCTGCTAGCCAGTATTTTAGACAAATCTGAGGAAGCTTCCATGTACGACTTCAGACTTTTAACTGAAGCAAACCAGACTCCCGAACTGCACTCTGGTCTTGTAAGACAACCATTAATAACAGCAAAATGAGAATTGCCAAGATTATTTTTTCATGTGTTTTTATTAACACGAGGTACGACCGTGTGGTCAAACTGGTGCAGTTACATCAGAAATGAATTTGGTCTCTTATTCAATTATCCTTCAATGCACTCCTGTGGTCAAGGTAATATATCATCATCATCATCTCCACTTCTGCTATTCCCATTACAGACATTAATTCCAAGAATGTGAATCATTTATTGTCGAGGGTCCTGATGCTGTAATAGGATGTACTGGCAGAGACCCCAAAGCACACAACAAATTCCACTCCCCTGGAATGAGATGAGACTCATCATCCTTCATTAGGACAATTGTTGCAAAGAACCTCCTCTTAAGTCCACTCAATTGAAAGAATGCTTACAATCTTTAATTTGAACCATCAATAATTAAATAAAGAACCTGTTTTCATTTACTGTGACTTGAGCACTTTTAATTCATCAGGCTGCTTTTGGGAACATCTTTGTCCACACAGAAAAAGGATAAAAAAGAGACAATACTTTGCAGACATTTAAACATGAATGCTCTTAGTAGACAAAAAGGATAGGGCTACATTCAGTACACTCCATTTTTCCCTGTCCACCAGTCAAACCCAGTTGACTGCTTTTTTTCCCTCTTTAAATGAACGATGAAACAATAACTTCGTGCTGATGACCTTACTGGCACCTGACTCACCTGCACTCCTGCACCAGGACTGTGCATTTAAAGAGCATCTCCAGATTGTTCCCATGTACTGTGTTTCAACTCCCACCATAGAGTGATCTTGCCTGGATTCCTTTTGGGTGACACTTCACTTGAAGACCTGCTCCAGAAGCACTTAAATGCTGATTCACATTTAGTCTGCAAGGCCAAACTAAACCTAACGAAGTGAACCCCCTTGAAACATACACAGGATCCTCAGCAACAACACTTGTGCTCTTTGTTTCACACTATTTGCTAATGCTGAGTAATACACCATCTCACACCCTCCACCTGAGGCTGACACAAGTGAAAACAGTATACAAACCAGTCAGGCTGATTGCACTACTGTTACCGAGTTGTTAGGAGAGACACATGCCCATTGTGAGCTAGAGCAATATTCTAGCTCTCCCATCATTGGTCTCCAAACAGCTATTAAATAGCCCGGGAACCTTTGCTGCTAACACAAAAATTCAGTAAGAAATAATTCTGCCTGCTAGTTAAACTGCAAAAAGCAAGTAATAATAGCAAGCAACGCAGGAATGTCGTATATTTTATTCATTAGCATTGCTAACATGGAAAATGTGGCTTTTCTTGTGATGAATCTTACTCATTATGCTTTGACTATGGAAGAACATATCCAGAATGTTGTGTCAAACATACAAGTACACACTGTATATTTAAAGTAACGTGGAAAACGGCCAGTTTTAAAATATTTTTAAAAAGAAGGCTTTTATATTGCCACATACATTTCACACAGATGTTCAATATATATTCTGAAGTACATAGCAATATCAAGTGTATGGAAGGGAGGGGAAGGTTTCCCATGCTCCACCTTCATTATGGGACTCACTAATGAGATTAACGTTCCTAGTAAGAGAACCAAGGGTGAGGGATTCGTGGTGAGATCTCTAGAGCTCGTTCTGCTCCAGACTGGACAATGCTTCAGCATTTGCAAGCCAATCAGGTATTGCAACTGGTAGCAAGTTGCCTCAGATAGAGCCATAAATATATTCATCATTATTCTTGCTGGAAACCAGTCCTCTTAGGAGGATGAAAAACAAAAGAAAGAGCTTCTTTTTAATTCCTGAGAGGACCTGTTCATATATTTGCTTACTGTTTAGATTTCACGGATCCTGAAATTTGCACAGAGCCTTGGAGTGTGTTCTGTTCCATGATTAAGCGAAGCACAATGCAGAAGTTGTGTTTCACAGCACTTCAGTTATGATTTGCTTACAAACAGTAGATCACAAGAACAAGATCTACATTCTGCTCCCATCATAAAGAAGCATTTGTGCTTAGTTTTCTGCCATGCTACTGAACTGAGAGAGATCAGGTTCTGCAGTGGCCAGATCACACCTGGATGGCAATCAGATGCCTGATGCCATTCCCAGCTCTGTCATAAACAGCTCTGCGAATTCTGAGCCAGTTTCTTCAATCCTTCCATTTCCCTTCCTCACACTAAGGAAAATTAGCATTTTCCATAGTCAATTCCCCCACTGACTACTTCAAACTAATCCACAAAATGAATATACTTACTATCTCCTAGAGGAAATGACAGTTTGATTTAGAAATCAGGCATATAGATAATTTATTAAGTTTTCTTTATACACTCACACACATACATGTAACCTTTCTTCTAGGATCTAGAGTTCTTAACTAAAACAGCCACAGTGAAGAAGGAAGCTGTGAATACATACAGGGTCTCTTAAGAAACTTAATCCTATTAATAATTACTTTGTAGATAACCAAAATAAAGGCATCAGAAAACAAGGAACTTGTCTACCCTCTACAAGGAATGCACATCCCTCACTGTATTAACCAATGCTGCTACGTCTTGGCCTTGATCCATCAGTGAAAGTGACTGAGATGGCTCTGTACCATCCATCTTCAGGTTCATCACTAAGACCTACTACCTGATGGACAAAAGAGTAAAGAACAGAAGCCTACAAAGTGATGTGGAACACCCACGAACATTTCCTTGAGGCACCATTTTACTAAGCTTTTTGCACCACAGGAAGCCACCTGGGGTAGCACAGATTTGCTGTCATACACACGGTACATGAAAAAAAGCAAAGTAGGAAAGTCACAGACAACAGTAATAAGAAAACTTTTTTTTCCTGCTTTTGGAGGAAATAATGCTGGCTGGAATTAAAAAAACAAGTTTTCCATTATCACTTTTCATGGTACCCTCTTTCCTCCAATGAAGAAAATTGAAACATGGAAGATGGCATGCTTTGTTGTTGAACACATTTGAACATTTCCCATCTCATGTCATCACAATTAACAGTTGCTTCTGTGCATAGACCAAACCTTCAGATATTTCAGAATCCAGGTAGACAGAATAACCTCCTTCCTAGAAACAAGCATATCCACCAGCAAGCAAAACAAAGGCAGCTTTGGTAGAAAGAAAAATAAAGCAAACATGTAAGTGACAGCTGGAAGCGTTTTCTCCAGCATTCACAAATGCTGATAAGATAGAGAAACACAGGATTTGTTTTGGTTTATACAACTAAGCACTTACTCCTAGAGACAGAAGAAAACAGATTTGCCAGAGAACAGAAAAGGCCCACTCTGAAAGGTACATACTTAATATTAACTGCAGCTCTACCCAAATACGGATCACATAAGAAACAGAGCCTCCTCCATTTCTTCCGCAGTCATATTTAATTTCTTCAAGCTGTGACTGTGAAAGTGAAGGGTGAACAGTGGAAGTGCCACGGAGCTCTGAGAAAGGAAAATGAACTGAAACTATAGCAAACTACTCACTGTGAATAAAAGGACATTTATATTAAGGTGAAGATGAATATATTTCACGTAAATATCAAGCCAAGATCTGACTGCAGTAAGAGGATTTCTTATTTGTTTGTCTGTTTCAGTTACCTCTGAATAAAGATCTACAAATACGATCCCCACCTTATAAAATCCTTTGCTGAGGGGACAATGGATCAGATTATGATCTTGCTTATGGCTTTGTAAATTTCAAGTAAATTCACTATAGGCACACTGCTATAAATATTTATAGTTCATTGACAATTGAAGTGAGATCAAGTTCTATTGCATACAAGAGGCATTTTAAATAACAAATGTGTATTTTATACTATGAAAAAAAGCTATCCACAAAGCTTAAGTTTACTGCTGTGAACAACACTTCCAGGTACTGTACAATCCAATTCCCTCAGGCAAGACCGGTTAGCCTCTCATTTCTTCTACAGAGAAGAAACAAACTTGTTAGAAGCTCTCTTCTTTAATGGAGTGAGGAAGGTACATAAAGGTGCAGTGCAAAAATGGGTGCTTGGTTTCAGTCTTTATTTCTCTCCTTTAATTATATGCTTTGAGTGCAGAAGTACAGTGGACCATCTTGGCAGCACAGAACACTTTAAGAGGATTGTGTTATATTACACTGGGGAAACTGACAATTCTTTAGGTCACAAAAGGGAAGACTTGGGCATTACAAACTCAGTTTCTTGCTGTTGAAAAAACGATCCCAGAAATCAGCCCAAGACAAGCAGAATTTAGTTGGTTACAACCTAGTGTTTTCCTTCCATTAGTTCTTTCAGGGAAAGTTAAAGGATCTTGACACTGCTCAAGAAGTAAAGACTGGAAAGAAAGGATATTATGGTTGAGTTTATGGCTGTTAAATAAAGGGATGTGACCCACAGTATTTGCAGCACTATAAACTCAAGACAGCAATCTCAAAGTAGCATTGTGTTGGATCATGCACAAGGCGGCCGGTCAATCAGGGTCAGGTCATAGCAGGAGCCTGGAAGATGGCACGATGGAAGAAATACTTCAGCATTAATCCACTGAGTATCTTTTCATCTCTAGTTCTTTCATCCCCCAAATGTGACATGCATATTTCAAATTAACATTTTCACTTGATAATTACTTAATAAGATAGGGATTGAGTAAGCAAATAGTGGCTTGAGAAGGAACATTTAATTTCCAAGAGCGTCCTCAGAGATGCTTCATTGAGGGGAGCCTTAGCAATTACTCACAAATTCGGTGTCAGACACATCTCAGTAACTCAAGAGCCAAGACGACAATGTGCATTAGTGCTTGGAAGGTTGTAGGTAGTGATAATCAGATAATGAACATCACAGCGGTGAATCTAAGGCAGAAATTACACAGCTGCTTGCCTGAGATTTGAAATGCAAATTATTTTGCGGATTTACTCAAACTCTCAATCCTTTTTAATGCCTTGTCTCAGTATTGTTGGGACAATTCCTCATTTGCTTCATGACCTCTGTCAGATGCTTGAATTTGCCTTGATGAAGATGATTTTGGCTGGAAGAAGTTGAATACGATGTACTTCCATGTTACAATGTACTTTCATAAGGACAACGAAGAGGAGCAAAGTTCAGCAGTGAAATGCATTACTTCAGTGCTAATGGATCAGTCCTTGTGATGGGATGTGTCAACGTAACGCTGCTCTGCTTGGCCCCCTCGGGAGTGTCAAATGCCTCAATGTAGTTTTGAAAGTTAGTTAAGACGATTCAGACAGGCAAAATAACTGGCTAATGTTCATCAGTTAGTTCAGTCGCTTTAGTTCAAAATATCAGCAAGATACAGAGCACAGTAAAGCCAGACTAAGTCAGGTTTTGTGATATGACTCAACAACACAAAACATAGATAGTCAACACCTGAAAATGGACTGTTGCCCTCCTAGATCCTTTCACAAGGAAATTCCTTCAATTCTCCCCCCATCAATGGAAGATACTGAGCCCGTGACAAGCCTGCCTGCTAATCTCTAGCTCTGCTTCCCACATTACTGCACAAAAGCAAAATGACAGAAGCTCTATGCAAGCATCCAGATCACTGAGATTTTCTACAGAACATGAAGCCTTCTCCCTAAGTACCAGAATATGGGCTATATTCATATTCAAAGTAGTACTGTATGCTCAGAATTCCAGTCAAAATTGTTTGCATGAGTCACAGTGGCTGGCCCTGCCTCTTATCTGTACTCCCTCAAATTGAGTACTTTATATGTGTATCTCTAATACAGTTGGGCAGTATATTCAGCAGAAGTCACACAGAGTCCTCAAACATAAATGCACACCCAGTGATATTCCTAATGTGAAGGCTAACACACATTCAAATGGTTTTTAGCCTTTCCCTCCTGCTGAGTAGGAAAACATCCTTCAGATCTACTAGAAGAGAATATTCTGGAAAAGAGTATATCATTACTTTGCCCCCAAGATTTCCTCTTCTTCTCCAATATTGTAATAACGTATTATGAATATGGCTATTTACAGTCTTAAATTGCTTGCAACCTTCAATATCCGCTTGCAAAATGCTAACAATCTTAATTCTGTATCTCATCATGGGACATTGGGCATGGATTGGTAAAATAGCAATTACTTTTTCTGACAACTGTTGTCCTGACTTCCTGCCAGGGCTAAATTTGGAGTCCTTCAATCATTTGTTAATAGATTTAGTGATTTCCTTTTGCTAAAAACTTTGATTTATACTGTACACTGCCATCCCTCCGAATTGTGAATCCGTAAATGCTTTGAGATTAGATAGATGGATAGATAGCTGGAAATTTAAAATCAGATAATGTTTGTGAAGAGCCTAGGGATTTCTGAATAAAGGAGGCAAGAGAAATGCACAGACTTCTTGCTATGTTTCAATGCATGAATGCAAAAAGAAGGCGGGAAAAACCAAGTCCAATACTATGGTAGGCCACAGAAAATTGATTGCATTAATCCACAGCTTTTCTGTTCTCAGCCGTCTCCACTGACACTCACAGAACTAGACTTCATTTGTCTCCTCTGAGATTTCCTTTTAAAAAAGGAATCTGAACAGAGCTAGGCATTTCTATAGAGGCCAGTTAATTAGTGCTGAAGGACTCTGATCATATCTTTCACCACTCCTCCCCATTTGAGGATTCTACATAATAGCCTTCCTTAAAGAAACCAGCTCTGACACAGCACCTCCTAGGAGGCTTATCCATGGTCCAAGGAGAAGAACTTCAGTCTCCCACTGTCTGTAGACAATGGGCTCTTTTCTTCTTCACCTCTCATTAATGCTTATGGGAGAGAGAAAGAACAATACATTGATTTTAAAGAGAAAACCTCTGTCCCCTATGGAATCATAGAACCACTAAGGTTGGGAAAGACCCCAGGATCATCTAGTCCAGCTGTCATCAATATTGCCACTAAGCCATGCGCCTCAGTGCCACATCTCTACATTCTTGAACACCTCCAGGAACAATGACTCCACCACCTCCCTGTGCAGCCTGTACCAACGCATCACCACTCTTTCATTGCTTTTTGTTTGCTATATATCAGCTCCTACCCAAAGAATTATTTGGAAGAGGGAGAGAACTATTAAAAGCGTTTAGGGAAATATCAAAGCCCACAAAGCTAAACTGTATGAGAGAACAGCAGGCAATAGCAAAAGACCTTGAGGAGCACGAGACTAATTAGGGAAGTCGGCCATGCGTTTTGTTATCACTCCATTACAATGAATCGAAATGAGGCTGGGGTTGAACATCACTGCTCAGCAACACCTTGGGAACAGGAGCAGGTGAAACCTGATGTGCCCTTGTGTTAGTTGTTTAGGCTCAAAGAGCAGCAACTGATACAGAGCTCATTTCAAAGCAAAAAATACCAGTAGTATGTATCACTAAAGGTGAGAACTTTCAAACTGGAATCAGGTAAATAAAGTCCATGGGAATGTAAAACAATAGTCAATGAGGCAACAAGGGGAAACTGTGACAGGGAGAAGTAACCATTAAACTTCATGGATACTTGTTTACAAACAATTTTCTTGTGCTAATAGCTAGAGAGGATGCAAGATTCAGTACTTACCTGTACTTAACTGAGAGCTCACCTGTCATATACACACAGAATAAACCCCATTTCAATGCACTTTGCTTTAAATACAGTAATAATCCCAATTCTATGGGACCAAATACTAGAAGTCTTGCTGTGCTGAATTATATCTCATCTGTCTCCTGAGATTCTGCAGTAAAAAGTGTTGTTTTGCATTTCAGCAATGAACAAAGTGATTCCAATATACAATTTGTTTGTAAAACACTGTCAACCAAACAGATCTTGAGCAAGAGCTTACTCTTAAAGTGAAAGCAAACAAAAACCCACCTCCTTTCTGAATGTGAGTGACAGCAGACAAACAATGACAAAACAAGATGAGCCAGACTGCTGATTCTACACCACTGATTCCATTGGGAAAGACAAGGCTGTTTGCAACAGCATCAAAGGCAGCGGGCAGTTGCCTGTCGCTGGGTTGATGATGTTAACAAACAGCCTGAAGGTGTGAAAGTAGATGCTGCAGTGCTGGTTCAAGAATCAGGCCCCCATACAAGCATCTGAGCCTGGTGGAAACGTGTAGAGCATTTGTTTCTAACAGTTTTTCAGAATGATTTTGTCACTCCCAACTGAGCCTGCGATAGCAGCACTATTTTTCTTTCTGTAGACAAAGACCCATTGTTTAATTCTTCTGAATGCTATGACAACTAGAGGGGTGAAAGTCAACCTGCAAGTGACAGTAAATGCATTCTCTCTCTTTTTTAATATTCAGTGTATAGATTTGTAACGCGGTGTTCAGCATGATTCTCCAAAGCTGCTCCTAAAACAGCTAGGAAAGGCAATCCACTGTCAAAGCAATAGCAGCTCTTCACTCAGCAAGTTTGGCATTCTTCATTTCCATCTTTTGTAATGTAAAGGGGCACCAACTGATGACACAGACCAGCATGGGCTGGCTGCAAAAAAAAAAAAAAAAAAAAAAAAAAAAAAAAAGAAATATCCCCTTATGCAACAAACTCTGCTATCATTTGCTTTTGCTTTCACTTTTTATAGCTTGACTTAATATAGTCAAGCAGCACTGATTCCACAGTAGAGGAACATTTCCTGCCCCACCAGCTGAGCCAGTTTCATATTATACATATTAAGCTCATATCAACCCCTGGACACAACCAAACCAGAAGACAGATGTTTGATAAACATCTAGTCTGGATGGGAAGGAAGAACACAATATTGAAAGAAACAAAGCAGAACCTTTTACTCCTATTTGAAAAAGCACATTGGTTTGGCATTGGCAGCAGAAATTTAGAAGTGAACCAGACACAAAAGTTAGCTTTGTATTGGAAACATTTTGATACTGATACCCATCTCAGATTAGTAAATTTGACAGTGCTGTTTGGCAAGATAAACTCCTGCTTCCTTGCAGGTCACTGCATGGTGATGAGGAATATGTGAAAAGCTCTCGGTGCAGCAAAACTACAGACCTTGAAGCATTTAATGAATGAGCACTTGCTGCTCTCCATCATTCTGCTCACATCACATCATCAGAGTACAGATTACTGTCTACAGGAGTACCAGGAACACCTCAAAAACCATTTCTTGTACCAAATTCCACAGAGTGGAGACTGAATAGCAGCTCTATGCCATCCCTCCAGGGATGTGGCCGTACTAAGTTACTAACCAAACAATGGCCGTTCAGTTACTTGAAGGAAAGAAGTCGGATCCTAGAAACAGGAAAAGCTGAATTGCATTCCTTTTTTTCCCCACATCTTGGTTGCAGCATGAACAGTAGATGACCAAAAGGGAAACGTTTTCCTGAGATAAAAAAATATGAGCAAGGTGCTCATCATTGATCCATTAGCACCACATCTATCAGTACTCCATAAGAACTAGGCTAGCCTCAGAGACTCACCTAGAACCTGCAACAGGAAGTCCCAGGTTTGCCCACTTTAGATATTCCCTGTGGCTAACTCCTCTTCTGAGGAAGTTTCTCTTCTTTTTTCCATGCCTGCACGTATTAAAGCACCCAAAATAATATTTTAAGTGCTGACAAACTGGAAAGCATACAAAGAAGAGCAACGAGAAATGAATTATGAGTGCGGGAGAGACTCACAAGGAAAGATTAGAAGAACTAAATATGTCTAGCTTGGCAGAGAGATGACTAAGCATGGGGGAAGTGATAAATGCCTACAAATATTTGAAGGGTGTATACACTGAGGAGGCAGAGATTTTGCAGTGAGAGGCATACCAGGTGGTGGGATTAGGAGCAAAAGCATGGAATCACAAAAGAACTCAAAAAAACCCCCAAACTCACAAAGCAAAAATGCAGCTGAAGGATAGACAAGCAAAACTCTGCAGGGAAGTTAAATATATCCACATTCCCCATGTTGGAGATGTGAAACGTTCCTCAGAGACAGGGAACTCAGTATATAAGACATATGGGAAGGTGGAATGAGTGCTCTGGTGCACAGAACTAATGGAAAGACTTGGGCCTGGATGTTGGGAGACCAACAGGAGCCTCAGGAGACTGCAGGTGTCTCACAGACACTGCAATTATAGAGCTTCAGTCAGGAAACAAAGGTAGATTTTGCATCCAATGAAAATCTCAAGGGAAAGGTTGGTTTGGACTAATTTAGTGACCCTGAACTTGGTAGAGCTACAGACTTTATCTGACCAGATGTATTCCAGCCAGATGCTCCAAGGAAGCAGAAAGCTCTGGAGCTGTTAAGTATTCTAAAGTATGGCTGTGGAAAGTCTGAAACATCAGGAGGGTATGCAAAAGCATCATACTCCCTCATCAGACAAGAAAGCTTAACCAGGGTGAAAGGAAACAAGCAGGAGGGGTTTGTTCTTGGCCTGATGTAATTTCTGATGCAGAGCACACCAGTGCTCCTTAGAAATACATGCACTGAACACACAGAATCATAGGACCACTAAGATCACCCATCACACCCACTAAATCGTGTCCCTCAATGCCACAACACAGCCAACTCATCCTTCAGGGCTAAAAACAAAAAACAGAAGGAAACTTTCCTTCTACAACATATGTGACATATTACATTAGTGCTCTAGGTCCTGCCTTAAAGAGACACAGCTCCAGTGCTAAACTTCTCCCTTGCACAATCTTGTGTGAAGACAACAAAAAAAATTCCCCACAAGTCTCAATACAGGAAGCACACAAGTCCCCATCAAATTCAGTTTGAAGAGAAGACACAGCCCCAGCTTGAGCTTCTAGGGCACACCATGTACCTACCAGAGTACCATGCTTTTGGCTGGGAACTCTGTAGCAACTGGACAGATCAATATGATGGGAGAAGTGTTAAAACAGAGGTGTGATTATGGAAAGACCAGCACACTAGGGAGATGCTATAAAGGAAGGGAAGAAGATTGCTCACCCATATCAGAAGATCCCAAGTTTGCAGGGGAAAGCTTCACCAAGCAGGGATCTCCAGAAAGAGATCCTTCCACAGTGGCAGTCAGTCCTTCAATGAGGTCTAAGAGAGGTGCAGCCAAGCTAAATTGCCTTCACCTGTGCTCCCAGGGCTGACCGGGTCCTTTCCCCAGGTGCTCAATCAGTGGTTGAGGCCGTGACTCAGCAGCTCCCATACAAACTCTGCTAATTGTGAAATGCTCAACTATTTAACAAGCAGAGCTAGTTCGCAAAAAGAAGATATTTGATCAGAGTGAGAATCCATGCTGTTGAGTATACAGCCCTCTAACCACCTACTGAATGAGAGGAACAAATGGGGCAGCTGGAGGTCACAGCAGTCAGTGTGGTGGATCAGCCTAAGGAGTACCATAAGGGGAAAAAAAACATTACCTCAATCCTTCACTAGAACAGCAGTACCAAGTGCCTCAGCACAGGTGCTATCCCCATTCCAGCTGAGGGAAGCAGAGACAGAAAAACAAAGGTTGTAGAAACATAAGATTTGCCAGGGTTTCCCACGTTGCAGAAACTGCAATTCAAACCTAAAGCCAGCCATCGCTTCCAATAAGCCACAACCTCTAAATAATAAAAGCCCTTAATGCAATTCCCCCCAGAGATGACAGCAGATATCCATCACGGGGTCCTCCCATCACCATAGAACTGGCTGCCCAACAAACAGATTCTTATCAACTGTAAGAACCAAGTCCCAGAGCAGCTTCTTTACAAGGCAGCCCCAGGACAGAGCAGCTGCAGTGGCCAAGCATGAGACATCCCAAAGCAAACACAAGGAAATAAGAGGTAACAGATACACTCTTCTCTCTGCTCTTCCTAAAATGTGACTCTCGCACTAACAGAAATCATGAAATATCTCAGCACAGCCATTATGCAGCTCCTGCTCCACTTAACACTGGATGAAACACGACATACCTGGGTCCAAACATGGTGGTGAAGCTCTGCAGAAGTAGGCTGGCTTCTGACTCATTGGGAAAAGCAGCAGGTATTGTTCAAGGCTCAGATGATCCAATCTCCAGGCACAGTCTTGGCACTCGTTGCAGTGTAATCATAATGGAGACCCAGGCTCACAATCATAAAACAATTCAAGCTCCCACGTCCCAGCATGGCTGTAACAAGTGACCAACATGACCCTGTAACAAATACAGGGCTGCTGTAGCTCCTCTTATCAATTAACCAGATGTTTAACTTCAGCATCCCAGCTACAACTCAGCACAGAAAAATCACATCTCCTTTCACCACTTAGCCCCAACCCACCAACTCCAGCCAGAGCAGCTTTCCCCTTGCCATCTTCTTTGTGCTGTTACTGCAGAACAGGTGCAGCACATCAGGCCCAGGACGAGCTGCAGGTGAGAAACCACTCCATGTTCTGCCTGACCCAAACTCTTAGGGGCCCTACTGTGTAAACATGAAGCACAATTATATCCCCTCTCCACATGGAATCACTTTATAGAATTTATTATTATTATTTGGAGCTCAAATTGAAACCCTCTGGCCATGCATGAGCACTAAGCCTGCTTAGGGAGTGCAGGAAGCAGCTAAAGTGGTGAAGAGGGAAAGATTTATGACAGACAGAAAAGAAATTTTCTTTTCTTGCAACAAGCCTCACATTCCTAATCTATTTCTGCTGTTCTTGCTGTTCTCTACCAAACTTCTGACAGGTCTTATAGACTAACACTTACCATGCTGCAAGCTGTTCCCCTAAATCCTATTTTATCATACTTTATAACCACCTGGCTGGATTCCCTTGGTGGTATTTTTCACTCCTTCTTGTAGTCCCTAAAAGCAGCTGTACTGCCAAAGCCACAGCCTTCATCACCCCCTTTCTTCCTTCTCCTATAATTTCAGCTCTTCTTACCCTGAGTTTCTTTTCTTTTTTCTTTTTTTTCTATTTTTTTTCTTTCTGGGGAGGTCCCACCTGCTACCTAAAATTCAAATAATCGCATTATTAAAACAGATTGATGATGGTTTACACCTGTCTTCCAAGCAAAATTTCAGCCTCACCTCCGTTCTTTGCTTCAGCAAAACCTAATTCTGTAAGATCTTTACAAGTGTATTTCTTCCCTTGATGAAGTGCTATTAGGTGAGAATTTAAAGGGAGGTCCATGAAAGAGAAAAATAGTGATGACAATGAAGAATCTCTCTGAAATTGTCTTTCTCAAAGGTCCAAATGGTTTCCTAACAGCACAAAAGTGTCTCCTGATTATTTCTGAGCTGAGGCTCAGGGAAATCCTAAGGGTGGGCAGGTGGGAGGATGGCATGGGTGTCATCAAGTAAACATGAGCATTTCTGAAGGATGAGGGGGGATTTGTAAATCCTGAATGAAGGAGATAGGGGGAAGCTAGATAGGAAAGTAGAAATGCTGTGGCCTCTGCCACTCTCCTGCTGATGCTGGAGCAGCCCAGGTAGTGGCTACAAGGGGGGCTCAGGGCTCCAGGTTTCCCCATGCTGAAAGCTTCCATGCATTTCCCATGGTGGTGGAAGCAGTCTCCTGGTCTGCAGGTCCCTGTGGACTCCCCTTACAATCTTCATCAGAATTTTTGTGGCAAGTTTCCAGTAGGGCTTTGCAATTTCCATCCAAACTATCAGACACATCTTCCCACCTTTGCAGTGATTTGTCCCTTCAGGTCTTCCTCTGGTAAAATAAATGGTGCTTCCCCCCCCAGATTTTGTGGATGAGACCTGGGCAGTTGCTGCTTGTGCCCATCTCCAGAGCCAGCAGTGCTCCCTTGCAGGAAGGAGCACTGCTAACACGAGCTTCATGCTGTGTTCCCATGGCAACCCAAGTGTCACGTTCATCATCATCTCATTTATGATAAAAAAAAACCACAGGTCCAATGAAAAAAATCCAGGAGTCCCAGTGGGCTTTGCTGAGGTTGGGTGGTTTTTCACAGAATCACAGAATGACATTGGAAGGGACCTCTGGAGATCATCTAGTCCAACCTCCTTGCTCAAGCAGAGTCCTTTTAGAGCACAATGGAATGAATATCATTTTTTAACCTCATTGCTAGCACCATTCACCTCAGGGCTGCTGAGGAAAGCAGAACTTTGTTCAGTGATGGCACAGAGGTTTTAGCTGTCTGGGATTAAAATGCATTCAGTCAGATACATACAGTTCACGTCTCATCTGTTTTGTCTTATTTTGAAGCAGGGGACATACGATCAACTTACCACAGCTATAGAAGTTACTAAATGATAGTAGAAGAGGTTTCAGTGTCACCTACCCTATTGACATGACCTGGGGATAATGACTGCTATCAGTTATCTTTGCTCAGTGGCACACGATGACTTATTAAATCACAGCAATTTAATAATATGGATGGATTTGGAGTTGTTTTGCGCAAGGCAGAGGAAACCTTAGTGTGCATCAAATCCCCTTGTTGCCCCATGTTGTTCTCTGCTGACGTCTGTGTACCAGAAACCAGACCCATCTGGAGCTCCATCACTTCCACCAGTGGGTAGATGTGGTACTTTTCTAAGTACTTCTGTGTGGTTTAGTGGGCAGAACTGGTGGTAGGTGGACAGTTGGACTAGGTGACCTTAGAGATCTTTTCCAATGCTAATGATTCTATGATTCAATAGTGACAAAGCATTTCCATGCAGGTCAGTACGCGGGAGCTCACCTTTCAACTCTGAGACAAAAGATGCTACAAAAGGGGTTCTGGAGATGCGTTGCTGGCCACTTCTGGAGCTCTCTGCTGTGTTGCTGCTGGAGGCACCAGAAGATTTAAGGCCAGAGGATTCATTTCAATCTCTTTAGAATCAGTTCCTATGATTAGTTGTTTTTACTGTGGAAGAAATGAAATAGGAACCTCCAGCCTGAGGAACAGAGAAAGGGGATCTTTAGAATAGCGCTTAGGAGAGAAGCATCTGCCTGGAAAGTGAGATCACACCTGAGCTTAAGAACAAAAGGAGAACAGAAGTGTGGGAGGAATGGCAGCATTATACAGAGTCCCTCGATAAGGCAGAAATAAATAGCTTTTGCACAACCCAGTGCCTACATCCTCACACTGAAGCATGGATCCAGCACAGTGCAATATTTAGGTGAGCTGCTATCATGAAGTCACACAGCTCAAAGGGATATCTTCCTTGACATATGAAAACCACTTAGGGGTAGAGGATGCCTAAAGAATCTCAAAATGAAAAACATTAGTAAAGTTGCTATTAATCCTCTGTTTCAATCCTCAGTTTTATTTTGATATGATTCAGTTTTCCCTCCCCGAGCAGTTTAGCTGGCCCAGCAGAGCAGTGTTTGAGTCAGATTTATACCTGTATCTAGGGCAAGCACTTTAGCTAAGAGCTTGCTCTGATCTCGAGCAATCTCTTCCTCCTCAAAGACCCGACAGAAACCTCACACAGGCAACCTTTGATGAGAGAGATAAAGAGAATCTGGTTATATGCACTCACATGTGATTTTGTGGAAGAAGAAACTGGGGATTAAGGATGACGAAGGTCAAAGTAGGAGGCTCTGAGGATGCAGTGACATGCCCGACCTCTGCATGGCAGCAGAGTGGGAGTATGCTGAGTTTTGTCCAGTGGACTGAGACCTCAATTTTTCTCCTGGGAATGAGTTTTCTCCTATTGTCTCCAGCTGATCTCCAGCTGTGGCATTATCTTGCTCAAGTATCTTTCAGTATCTACAGGGGGTCTGTAAGAAGGAAGGAGACAGACACTTTATCAGCGTCTGCTCTGGTAGGACAAGAGGACATGGTTTCAAACTAAAAGAGAGAAGATTTAGGCTGGAGATAAGGAAGAAGTCTTTTACAGTGAGGGTAGTGAGGCACTGGCACAGGTTTTCCAGAGAGGTGGTGGCTGCTCCATCCCTGCAGACACTGCAGGTCAGGTTGGATGGGGCCCTGAGCACCTGATCAGCTGTAGGTGTCCCTGTTCAGTGCAGGGGAGTCAGACCAGATGGCCTTTATTGGGCCCCTTCCTACTCAAACAATTCTAGGACTCTGTAAGTCACTGAGCCACTTTTGTGCTCAATTATTGGGAATAAAGAGATGAGCATCCCAGTTGTTTCCATTGCCCACACCACAGCTCTGAACAGAGGAGAAACGAGTTTCAAAGCTTACTATTTCCTTTCTGGACTCATCTAAGCTAGCAATCAGCTGTGGCATACAGATGGAAGTACCTGACGGGCCATTAGGGTTCAGCCTGGTCTCCTGTTAGTCCACTCATAGGTTGGGAAACAGAAAAAAATGCTTTCAAGGTTACACGATGTAAAGAAGTCCATTAGCCTGTAAGGGGCTGGGATGACAAATAAAACAGCTCTGGACAGCCTTAATTAAACACAGCAGCGTGTTCATTCATGCCTTGCTGAGTGGCATTTCTGCAGAGGAGATGAGCTGTTCTGGCAAGGTGAGTACCTGTGTAATCCCTCCTTCTTCCCCTCTGGAGGGGCCGAGGGGGGGTAAGGGCAGCTAATGAGCCAGATGTGCTGCCTGCTTGCTCGCTCCCCTGCCTGGCTGCCCATTTAGAGGCTGCCAGGGAGCTGGAGTGTGCCAGGCAGGTTTTTGTAAGCATGTGGAAATTAACAAATCTCACTCTGAGCTGGAAAGGGCAGATAATTGAGAGAATTAAAATTAAGAAAGAAAAAAAAAAAAAAAAAAAAAAAAAAGAGGGAGAATAAGAAAGAAAGAACAGGGAGAGCCAAAAGGAAATACTTCAAAGGCCCATAGCCTGCAGCCCTCATTAATGACAACAAAAAGAGGATGGCACCCTTACATTTTAATCAAAAGCAATTATTTTTTCAAAAAGGTGTTATTGCTCTGCAGTGCAGTGCTGCAGCCCCTACCCACAGCAGTGCCAGCATGGCCAGCTGGCACCCAAAGTGGGGGTTTCCTTGGCCTCCTGCTTTCTGCACTGCCCTAGAATAGCAGCAGAAGCAAGAGTGAGCAGGTGCTTCAGGAGAAATGCCTCTGGGAAAGAAGATTGAAAGCTACAGGAAACCAGAGGCATTAGAAACATGACTGAAATCTAAATCCCAGCCTTCCCTGGCTGGTCTCTGTACAAACATTGCATGTAGGATGTTAACCTGAAACATAAACCCAGTGAAGCTGTGGGTGCCCCTCGAGGTGCTCAAGGTCAGGTTGGATGGGGCCCTGGGCAACCTGAGCTGGCAGGGACAACCAGCCCATGGCAGAGGGTTGGAACAAGATATTCTTCGAGGTCCCTTTCAGCCCAAACCATTCTATGATTCTGTGGATCACCGGGAGGAGGCAGCACACAGGCAATCACAGGGCCTGGGGCAGAGAGATGAGAGTGGCACCTGTCTGGGCAGATTCAAGTGGAGAGTCCAAATTGCAGTTATGTAGAGTGATGTGGGTATACAACCATGTACATAGGTGTGACAGGCTAGAGAGGGTAAGTGAGGCCTCCTCAAAAGCCTAAGAAAGATGTTTTTCTTCAATTTCTTCCCTCCCTTCCATGAAAATTCTTTGTCTCCACCAGTGAGGCAGGAACAAATGCCCACAAATGTCAGTGAGGCAAGGGATCTCCATAAGAAAATGGATATGAGACTAAACCAAGGCTTCTGCTATGATATGTCATATATGTTGGACTGTTCGTTCCTCAGGACATCTTTGTGAAGGAAAGGGTTAAAAAAAAAAACACCACCTGAGCAACACAACATCTGTGTGTGGAAGATCAGAACTGGGCTCAGTGGTCACACAGGGAAGAATCCATCCTCAGGAAACGTCATGAAATTGTTTCAATTAGTGTAAGAGAAGACACAGCAGGTGAAGAGGGTTTACAAAGTCAAACTTTCAATTAAAATAATAATAATAATTAAAAAAAAAAACACAGATAGGAGAAACACTTACGAAACACTGACTTATTTACCCAAAGGAAGCAAAAGTAAGTGCATTTAGCTGTAGTTGGAAGCTGAAAGTTTACATGGGCTTTTCAAGACAGCACCACATGCAGCAAAAGCCTATGACTGAAATTTTCATAAAGGCACACAAAAAAAGATGAAGGCCAGATACAGTTGCGTCTGGATTCAGTCTTTCAACATATCAGCCTATGTTTACGGAGCAAGGCAATGAGGAGTCGTCATATTTAGGCAGTGGAGTCGTAACCTGGTGTAAAAAAAAATTGTTGAGGAAAAAAATAGTTGAGAACCCTGCCAAAACGAGGCGTGTTCCTGGGGTGGAAAGATGCAGAAAACAGCTTGCAAAAAGAGAAATCCAATTTCTAATGCATATTAGAAACTCTTAGGGTATTTTACTTAAAAACAACCAAGACAGTATGCCACTAACAAGCCTAAGACAGAACAACAGGGGATATTTTGCATGTATTGTCTACATAGACTGTTGGGGATTTTCAAAGGCATATATACTGATTTTTGATAAAACCTGCAGCATTACTACAGTGCAAGCACTTTCCATAAACAAAACTCTTAGATTATTGCTATTGTATGTGATAAGGAAAAGCCAGCTCCCTGAAAACATCCCTTCTTGCTCCAAAATTTCAGTTCCCACTGAGAAGAAAGAGACATTCTAACACAGCGTGAAGTCAGAGAGAGGTGAGCGCCGTATTTCCTCCAGCTTGATAGTGAGGGAAGCAGAACTACCAGCTTCTATAGATTATTCACTTGCACCCCCAAATCCCATTTTTCTAAGTGCCTGTGAAGTTTATTAGGGCGGTGAGGCACAGCTGCTCAGAGCTGTGTGGCCCATCCCTGCAGGTGCTCAAGGCCAGCTTGGATGGGGTCCTGGGCAGCTTGAGCTGGTAGGGGGCACCCAGCTCATGGCAGGGGTTGCAGCTCAGTCCCTTTCAACCCAAGCCATTCTATGATTCCATGATTCTATAATCCTTGATCCACATCAGCACTGAGCTGGAAAATACCAAAAGTGTGCCGTGTGCAGGCACACACACAGACAGTGCATTCTGCAGTTGTTTGCGGTCGCCAAATATCCAGGAGTTTGGCAAAACACGTCAGCACACAACTCACATGCGATTTGCTCTCTGAGATCAACCTGTTTCATTTAACTCATCATCTTTCTACAGTGACAACACTTGATGAAGGAATACAGTGCCTGAAAACCATTCTTTCCAGCTCTAACAAGTGGCCTCTTGTTGCAAACTTGGCTTCTCTGACATCCGCGGGCTATCAGAGCTACAGCACACTACATCAGGGCTGCATGCCTTGGACAATGTGCCAAGGTGGCTGCGCAGTGCTGCAGAGGACAAGAAGCTCTTTGTGAACCTCTTTTTTTAACATTAGCATTTAACTAAGCCACACCTCTGAGCTATGTAAGGTTTGCTCACAGCTAGCTGCACGGGGAGAATTCAGCAACCTTCGGGACATTAAGAGATCCAAAGTCTCTTTGTGGGAGGGGGCAGAGGACATTTCCCCATTTTTGACCCCCAATTACTTTCTCACCCACCAGAAAGGACTGTGTTGGCTGGTGCCTCTGACAATTACCAGGGCATGAGTGGTGTCAATTCCAGCAGGGACAGATGGGAGCAAGCATCCTGATGTGCCACAGTCTCACTCTCCATCTCAGTCCATTTCTGATGCTGAGAGTTTCCCATCAATGGTGTGGAGTTGCCAAGCAACATTTGTTGTGTCCCTCGATGGGCCACTGCATACCGTGCCGTGGCAGCTCTGACTTTGAAGAAAAGGGTTTGTTGTGAAGTGCAAAATAACTTTCCCACTCTCTTCTTCTCTGCTCTCTTCTTACTTGATGAGGTGAAAAATGAATCATTCTGAATATGACAGATCAAATCCTGGATTCGGTCGCTCTGGGGTAAATCTTGTTCAAAATTGTCTCTGGGGAATAAATTCACTGCTAGATGCCAAGGACTGGAGCTGCATACCTGGCACACACATCCAGAATACAGCGAATGTTCCCGCACCATACGCATTAGAGAAAGCAGCTAGGACTGGTCAAATCACAGTCAAAATTATTGGCAAATAATTTATTCAGCTATAGTCACAAAAGTATTCATCTTATCCATTATTCTCAAACATGACTCAACCAATTCCTGGAAATATCGCAGCTAAAGCCTCTCGTTCTGAGCTGTGAACCCTAAGATTTAAATTCTCACTTAATTCCACAGCTCTTTCTCCCCTTGTTATTATGTTCAGCAGTGTGCTGCTGCTGTTCCTGTGCCAATGATACAAGGTTATAAGACTTAGACAGTTCAAAATGTTCTCTCTGCATCAGTAAAGCTAAAAAGTACAGAGCAGCTCTTACAACCATGAGCAGGCAGGCCATCTGGCACAGCAGCTCTACCATGCACTCCCTGCTCTAAGGCTCTTGGCATCTACCTGAGTGCCAGCCGCCAGCGAGTGCATGCTTCGACCACAGCTTTGTCTGGGATGGTGCCCCTCAAATCACCAGCATTTAGGGTTTTTGGATGTGGAGGAGTGGGACTGGATGAGCAAAGGATGGGGTAACTGAGCTGGGTGAGGGGAGCTTTGGTGCGGACTCCTACATGGGAGAGGTGGAGGTGAGACTGATACTTATTGAGGTGTGTTGACATAAACAGTGGTGAACAGTGAACTGAGCTTCAATAGAATGCTTTTGGCTTTTCTAAAAATATATAAATAATGTGTTATTTCATCACAGAATCACAGAATCATTAAGACTGGAAGACCATGCCCACTGACCGGGTCCCTCAGTGCCACATCCACCCTTTTCTTGAAGACCTCCAGGGATGTTTTGGTTCACAGTATACTCACAGCTGCTTAAGCAAAACAATACCATGCAGGTGTTGTTGTGGGATATCTTCTTGGGGTGGCTTCACTAAGAATTTCATGAGGAAAAGAACTATCTCAGCAAAAGACTATTTTCACATATCTTAGACAACTGTTTTAGCAGGCATGTAGACCTTCTATGTCTCTCTCTACATCTTCTCTACTCACAGAGTAATTTGGCCTAACTTCTAGAATAGTAAAGTGATGATGAGCCCTAGCCTTCATGAGTTATTTATCAGGTATTATGCATTTATCTTACACATATTTCATATAAACTATACTTCCTTGGCTCCTTATGGAAATGTTATGTGAGACAGTATTGAAAGCTTTCCTGAAGCAAAGGCATATGTTACTCCTGCCTTATCCTCTAAGCCAATTAGCCAATAAAAGAACAAAATTAGATCAGCTTGACAAATCCATGTTGATTGTCTTTTGCCACCTTCTTATCCTATAGCTGCTAATTAATTGATTGTTTCATAATTTGTTGAGATTTCTCTGCAGGCACTCCACTTAGCTGGCTCTTTCTTTTTCCATCTTCACAAACAAATACCCTATTTGCCCTTCTCCAGTCTGCAGAATCCTTTTAATATGAGAGAAGCTTCTGAAGTCCATTCTTAAACATTCAAAGACTGCTCTCCTTGGGCAGTCTGAAGGGGAATTCCCTCAGGTCCAGCTGTTTGAATTCACTTACTCAGGGCCAGGTTGGATGGGGTCCTGGGCAGCCTGAGCTGGTGTGGGCAACCAGCAGGGGGTTGAAGCTGGATGGGTTTTAAGGTCCCTTCCAACCTAAGATATTTTATGTTTCTACAATTCCATGATTCTAATACCAATGTTTTGGAGATAAACAGAGTTAAAAATACAATGACTATTCCAACTCTCTGTATGCGCTCTCCTCCTGTGGTACATAATGCATGCTTTCATTCCTCGTAGCATATTTATAGGATTTCTTTTTCTTCTCTTGTGTATCCCTAACCATCACTAACACATTCTGTGCGAGGACCTTTCTGATTTCATCCTTCATCTTACATGCTTTGGTACCAGTCTGTTCTCATTTTGAGTCATATGCTATTGCTTCAATTTTTTTAACAATCCTTTTTTTCATTTTTAAAACAATAATGAATTTCTCACACACACTTTGTGTTTCACTTTTCTTCTATTCTTCCCCTTGCCCTAGGAGATCTTGTCATTCTAACTTTGCTCTAATCTCTAAGTCAGTGCTTGCTGGCCTGTATTCCTCTTTTCTTGACCCAAGCTATCAATTCCCTGATGCTTCACAGCCAATTAATCCTTCTTCTGTTGTTCCTACCTTCTCTTTTCCACGTGTCTGGGAAACTGATCAAGTCATATCTTGGAGTATGCACTAAGGCTTCATATTCTTCCTGTTCGGCCCTTACACTCCTAGTACTTGGGGTCTTTTCAGATGTTTACCAGTCTGCTCCATTATCCTTCCAAGCCTCTCTTTTTCGCCTCTATTAAATTTTCCATTTTATCAGCTCCCTAAATAGCACTCTGATTGATTCTTGGAAGACCACTGTTTAGTCAAATAATACAAAGGATTTCTGTCAGCACCGTTCATGCTTTCATCATGGAGATTTGCCTGGTCCACCTGTGCCACCTTCCACAAAGACTAAAGGAAAGCTAGTTGCCCCTAGAAAGGAATTACCAAAGATCCCAGCAATGGGCAGCATTTCTTTCTTTCACTGACTGCAGATATATGATGGAAGCAAGAATTATTCCCTCCCATCTGCCTTCTTTAAGGATCTGAAATTGTGCTGTAAATATTTGTGATTTAAACCTCCTTGTCGACCTTTTCCCTGCAAATAAATATTAATACTTCCATGGATGTAGAAACAAGCACAGAAAGCTAAATATATATATATATATTTAATTATTTTATTTTTTTTTAATTAAAATGTTGTGGCAAAACCAGGAAATCTTTGCAGATCTGTGCATGAGCATGCACTGTAAACATGGAAAGCATACACTGGAAACCATCCAGACAAAGCCATCAGTCAGGCATTTAGGAGCAAGGGAGGCAAGAAACAGGGCTCTGATTGCAATTGCATCAGCTGGCTAGGAGCTGGTGTCCAGAGGTCCATTAGCCAAAGGTAGTGTTTGTTTATTGGGACTGGCATTATTGCCAGGGTATCCAGTGGATGATTGTTTGCAGTAATTGATTTGTCTTTCCCTCTTGCTCACCCTGAATGAGCTACAAGCTGCCTAATCGAAGGCTAAAAAACTCAATGCCAAAACAGCTGCCTCACCATCTTGCTGCAGATCTTGCTAGAATGATGGCCGGGCCCTTTTCTCTACCTTCTCCTTTCTTTCTCACTCCCTCCTGTTCACCTCATTCATTTCCCTTCTTTCCATTTTTCTTTAAGTGCAATAAAAGAAGCAGAACAAAGAAAAGGCAAGGAAAGTAGCCACAAAATGCTGCATCAACAATAAAACATGTTGGATCTTCCAGAATATGTCTCAGGATGTGAGTCCCTAGAGAGGAAACCTAAGGCCAGAAATGATACAGGCTTAACCATCATGAAAAGCACTCACAAAACACAGCACTGAACACACAATGCAGTGCTGAGGATACAGACTTGGCTGCCATTTATGGAGTGGGGAATACAGTGGCAGATTTATTCTACAGTAGAGAGGGCTGTTTCTTGGTACTGTTAATACTGACACATTATCTGGGGACGGAAGAAGATACACAAATGGGAACAATTCTCCCATTTCTCTGCCTGTCTTTCCCCCACATGCCCCCTACTCCCATCTCTCTCTGTTCTCATCATCCCTCCCCCTTCACTGAGTCCCCTTCTTCCTCTCCAATTTATATCTTCTTCCTTCTTTACCCTTCTCTTTCATCTTTTCCTGATGTGATTACAAATACAGACTTTTTAGCACTCCAATCTTTTGCATGTTATCTCCAGCTGGAGACTTGTGGCCAGCCCTCAGCCTGAAAAACCACAGGACACTTCACAAACACACAGGGTTAAATCCTACTCTCTCTAAAACAGCTGTGAAAGCTTCCATGGTGTGAGGACCAGGTGATGGGACAGGATAGGTTGATAACAACCTGCAAAGAGAGACTTTTAAAATTACCCAGCACTCTTTGAAGAGGAACAGTCTAATGAACCATCACTATACGTCGATAAAGTGGAAAGCAGTGATGGCAACTACCACCGCACTCCTGCACAGAATAATTCCAGCTGCCTCATCAATTGGCAACTTGATGCTGAAATCCCTGTAGTATAAACATGTGGGCAGCTTTACATCTCTATTTCTTGCCCCTCACCCTACACACCTACCATGTCACTCGTGCCTTGCTGTATTTGCTATGAGGAACCAACACCGTGCTCCGGTTTCGCATCAGAACTGAGGCTGGGAGCCAAGGCTAAGCGACTCAGTCAGCAACACATAGGAGATCTGTGGGAGAACAAAGGATACATTTTAAGTGTCCTTAGTTGGATGCCAAGCAGTCGCCCACTTGTGCTTTCTGTCTCCCAGTGATGGATGGAGTGGATCACCTCTGAGGACAGATAAGGCAGGAGATAGCGCTATCGCCGGCACCTCTGCTTTTTGGCAGGAGGAGAAAAACGGTGAGGAGTGGGGCTTTTTTTTTTTTTTCCCCTCCCTAATCTGCTCCCTCCTTGCCTCAAGAACAACCCTGTGCACAGTTGTGTAATATTATCATCACTGTTATTTTCCAGAGTGCTGTAAAACCAGGGAATAGAGCACTCTGACAGCCTCATAACAAACAGCAGATAAAACTAATTAGATTTTGTTCTTCCTTCACTTTGCTGACTTGATTCTTTTTTATTTTTATTGTTTAATTATTTATTTTTAGCCCAGAGGCTTACGCACACGTGTATTCTGCCAGGCTCTGGCAAGGCATCCTTCGCATCACCTCCGATAGGAAACGGCGCAAGGCTGAAACAGAGGCAGCAGTGTGAGCACGGCTCCGGCCGCATCTCTTACCCATGTCATGTCACCCACGGCGAGGGGAGGAAGGAGAGCATGGCTATTCAGAGCCGCTAAGAGAGTCAGTGAGACAAAAGGCATCAGTAAAAAAAGTTAATGTGTCTGGCGGGAGCCCAGGACGGCTTCTGCGGTGCGGACTATCTGAATGCTGTCTCTGCTGGCCATTACGGAAATATTTGGCTCGCGTCTCAACCTGACAGCCTTGCTGACTCTTGAGGAATGTCAATGGTAGGGAGCAGGGAGACGTCCCTCTCCTCCCTCCCCTTCTCCATCGCTGTTTCCAAGTACTTTGGGATTAGCTAGTGATGGCAAGAAAAGGCAGTGGCCTCGTTGCTCAGCACTTAGAGGGCTGAAGTGAGGTGACGTGCCTTAGCATAGGGGACAACAGCTCCATTCACTAGGGAAATACCAAATCAGAATTACAAGTGTGCAAGAATAAACAAGGCTGGAGTTAATCTAAAGTTGTTTTACACTCTGTTTTATTAAAGTCAATGCACTTCCGTTCCTCTGTGCGGAGCCTAATTCTGCCTAATTACCATAACTCAGGGAGAATTTTAATAACAGAGCGAGTGGCATGCAGTGGAGGTTCTCTCCTGACCTCTAGAGGTCTATCAAAAGAAGAAGAGCATCTGCTTCCCATAGAGGTTCTTGGAAGAGACAACGCCATCCACCAAACTGTTTCTGCTGGAAGTTTCCAGGTTCCATTCCCTGACAGTTGGTCACCCAACCCTCCTCCCTCTGGATGTTCTTGACTCCCAATTCTTCAGTAGCACAGTGGGTACCCATGGGTTGGGGGTTCACCTGCCCACCACCTCCTGCAGTGCCCTCACCCCTTGCTGAGAAGTTGTTTGGCACAACAAGGAATTTGTCAGGGAGAAGCCTGGGCCAGGTGTTTCCTATAACACAGCAGCACAATACCTAAAATACCGGTGTCGCAGGAAGAGAAACACTGATTTATTTTTCTTTTCAGTAAGATGCACCAGTGGCAAACATCAGGGAGCACTGTTCCACTATTGCTGTGGAAGGGTGTTGGTACAGAACGTAGTGTGGGAGGTAAGAGCAGCTCTAGATGTACATAGGTTGCTCCAAAAGTAATGCTGACTTTTTATATCCATGGAAGCTACAACAGATGCAAAGAGTACAACATCTATCTGCACATTCGCAGCTACAAAATACCGCTTTCAGCATAGCTACCACCATTGGCTATGCATTTTCTCAGTGGAGATGACCCAGTGTCACTGCCACCACTGCTGAAACACACATCCCACTGCCTCACTGTGCTCACATCCACTCATTGGTCTCCATAAACATTCAGCAAGCGTCAGTGCCAATGGGTGCTACTTTTTCCCCATGCAGGAATTCAGTTCCACCCCTTTGCTTCATATGCACCTCTATGTCAGACACCTTCTGTCAGACTGCCCCTCTGCTGCCATCTGTCACAGCAACAAAATGTAATGGAATATTGCTGGAAAGGTTCAACCTATGCTGCCATACCATCATTATCAGCCTCTGGCATTGTGGATCAAACTAATAGAAATAGGAAGTATTATTTTCAGAGTAGCCCTCATATATATATGCACATCTACAGATGTATATGCCCAGTAGTGCTTTTTGCCCAGTGTCCTGGGGCCACATAGAATACTGAAGATCTTACATCACGGCCTGTGTACGCTGCAGACTGGATTCAGCACAGTGTGAGTGTTTTGTCATGCATATGAATGTTGGAATTTGAAGTTAGCTATGCACACATATCATTTTTTAATAATAAGCTTTTAAGCAACGTTATACAAACTATTATAATGGGAACACCTGTTTTACCTCATTGGTGTCCATTCCTGTGAGCCATCCTTTTATGAAAATTCAGTATTGTATGCAACAAGCTGCACGCTAAGGCAAGCAGAACATGATATCTGTACAGAGAACACTATAGCTAATGAATTAGCTCAGTCTATGAAGCTCAGCTTCTGAGGACCCAAGCTGCCTGTCTTTTGACCACTGTCATAAAAAGAGAGGTAGAAACACAGAGAACTGTTATGCAGTGTTGCAGGCTTTAGAACACCTGCATACCGAAACTCCAGCAGCACAGGAAGAAATAGTTTCTCCAAGGAGCTGGCTCCTGATGGAAATGTATGTTCAGGCAGTCTGGGGAAGGGGATCAGAAATGCATCAGAAGAAAAAACTCAGTTGGCACCAACAGCTCTATCCACAAACAGCATAAAGATGAGAGGATTACAGGGTGCTTTTAATCACACATCAGTAATAACAGTAATCACCAGTACTGGGGGTCTTACAGTCTGTAGTACTACAACACACTGTATGTTTGTCCTCCTTGAGCCTTATAAAGAGAGCAGCGACAGAGCTGGGAGCCTCTTGCACAGTGCAATTACCTCCATCTGGGTTCAAGGCAATTCCCCATGTGCAGCAGCAGAGTGTTAGACATGTGAGAAATACAGGCAGTATGAGGAGAGAGGTGATGTGATGTAGGCTTTGTGCTTTACCGATCTCAGGCATGCATTTGTGTTCTTGGTCTGTGTTGGAGCTCAAGAAGCTGCATCTCCATTGCTTTGGACATCTGTGTGAAAGCACAGTGAATTCTAACGCTGGTGGAATTAGGCTTGCAAAGACATTGCTATGTTACTTATTCTGTAAGAGAGCACTTTATAAAATCAAGATCTGTTTTTGCAGGCAATTTTACGAGAAATCTCTTTCTTTCTTTTTGTTTTTTTTTTTTTTCCATTTGGAGATAAAATAAGTTGTTCCCTTATGGGAATTGCCAGAAGAATGCATCCTATATATAACCTACCATTAATGTCTTCTGTTATATTGCTATCCGGCACAATGGGGTCCTGTTCCATGAGTTAGGTTTCCTTAGTGGTATCATATTAAAACTAACAAAGAATAATCAGTCACTGGACTGATTCTTGGGCTAAATTCACCCTTGGATATTGCCACCATCACTAATCCAATTGACATAATTTTGGAGGACCGTAGCTACCTCAAGAGAACACGTTTTTCTCCTTGAAATGCTTCCAGCCTCTCTCACTCCCAATAGCAGCCTTAAACATTATCTGTATTCCCTTAGTGCATCCTGCTGGAAGGATGTCTCACAGAGAATCATAGAGAAAGTATCATTCCAGAGTTCGTGAAACAAATTCTTCCACTTGGGCCCATCAGTTCAAGGATGAAGTGGCTCAAATGAGATTATGCTGGACTAGTTCATTCTAGTGAAGCAAAGATGTAAATTTAGCCCAGGTTTCCAGAGGACTGCTCTATATGGTGGTGCTTTCCTTACTCTGGCACATTGGGTTTCACATGCTGTTGCTGAGATACAACCAGTTCAGGAGCATGCACAGCCTGACCCAAACTGCTGGAAACATGGTCAAAATCCTGATCAGACAGAACTCAGATGCATGTTCCACAGCTCAAGAGAAATGAATGGTAACAGAGAGCTGTCGCCAAAGGCCTCACAAACTGCCACAATTCTGATATCTGTGGGCAAAGGCTGCTGTCCATAATAAAAGCCTAAGCCAGGAAAAAGGATGTTCCTTCAAAAGTCAGAAAACCATTCCTCATATCAATCTATATGAATCCACACACTAGAGGCAGCCATGGGATGAGGATTCTGCTTAGGAAAGGATGATGTCCTCTTACAGTACCACTGGGGCCAGTGGCTCCTCATCTCTGCCTTGTTATGAAGACATCTCTGCCTCAAGGAGACATTCTCAGTACATACATGTATACAGATCACACAAACATAAAGACAACTGTCAATGCAGAACTGGAGCAAGACATCTGGGAGGGATGCTGAAGCTGGCAAACAGACAAACATGAGCAGTAGCCTGAAAGTCAAAGTCTTGCTCATGCAGGGCTGCTCTCAAACCCACTGTACGCTCCAAGCGGCGCAGAACTCAGAGGAAGAGCCGTGTTGCTGGATGCTGGCTGGTTGGAAATGTAAAGCCCCCTGAGAGCTTTGGAGCTGCATGTCTGTCCTGTTGTCTCTCCCTCATCTTCTGCCTGTACTTCTACCCACGAGAGGCACTCCTGGATCTCTTGGTCTAGCTCTGAGAAGTCCCCTTCGCCATCAGAGCAACTGTCAGTGTTATAATCGATTTCTTCCGCACAAGGAGGTTCATCTTCAATCTCCAGGCTGCTGTTGCTGTACCTTCTGCAGAAAAAAAATCACAAGAGAGACTGGATGTCATCAAAGGAGGGTGTGTTATCTAATGGTAAAAGCAAGGAACAAGGAAATCCATTTCCTGGGCTCAGTCTTGGGTCTGTTAATGAAGCATGAATTGGCACTGAGCATGATCCTGTATGTCTTTGTGTCTGTTTCATCAGCTGTAAAATGAAGAGTGATATTTACCTACCCCAAAGGAGAAACACATTAATATTGTTATTATTCCTGCTATTGTTAATGTAAAGTGCTTTATACACACACAACACTGTTCTTGCCTTGAGGCACTTAAAAGGTTAAGGATGCTGAAATGTAATAGAGGAGGTATCCAGTTTCCACAAGGTTTCTGGTTTAATAATCATCCACTTCATTGTAGATCCATTGGTAGTGTATGACCTAATTAATCCAGGTGGTTGACATGCTTTGGTGTCTTTGCCTCCTGTTCTGTGCAAGCTCAGAGCACTGTTAACAAGAAGAAGCACAAACAGAAAAGCGGAGACTTCTAGGGACTTCCAGAGTTGGGCAGAAACACCAAAAGTGCTTGTGCTACAGCCAGCATGGTGTCACCAAGGGCACCAAGATTGTGCCTGTCCAACCTAGTGGTGACCTTCTATGATGGAGTGATGGCATCAGTGGGTAAAGGCCCCAACACAAAAAGATGTGGAACTGGTGGAGCAGGTCCAGAGGAGGACACATCAGCAGGCTGGAATACCTCTCCTATGGTTTGACCATGACAGGACAAGTAGGAATTGCTTTAAACTAAGAGAGTGAAGATTTAGATTAGATTTTAGGCAGAAAGTCTTCATTCAGAGGGCGGTGAGGCCCTGGCACAGCTGCCCAGAGCTGTGGGTGCCCCATCCCTGGAGGTGCCCAAGGCCAGGTTGGATGAGGCTCTGGGCAGCCTGAGCTGGTGGGGTGACCAAGCCCATGGCAGGGGGTTGGAACTCAGTGATCTTTAAGGTTTCTCCCAACCCAAGCCATTCTATGACTCCATGTGTTTTGGAAGGAATATGAAAAAGCTCTGCCAGCACAACTTACTGAAGAAGGGCCAAAATCAGAAGCAAGTCAGAATAGCTGAGGACAGACTCTGAATTGATGCCACAGGTCCTTTGGCTCTCAGAAGGGTAGGTTACATTGCCACAGCCTCCTGCCATTTACTTACAGGAGTGGTTGTAGGCTTTATTTACACATTCACTTTCAATACATTTTCTATTAAGTTAGTCTAATGCAATATTTATGACAAAATTGTAACCACTAGACTAGGTGGCTCTAGGGCATGAGCTCTTTTTGTGTAGTTCCGTTTTGGCCCTCAGTCCATGAGGGCAGCTGGGTAATATTTTGAGACCAGAAAGAAGCCTGTGGTTTCAATGCTGCCTAGGTCAGAGTCTGGATGAATCAGGGGGACAGATACAGTGTTTTTCACCTCCAGGTCAGTGTTTTCAATCAGACTCAAAGCAGAGAATGTATTGCTTTGGGGGACTGGGAAAGGAATAATAATCTTCCGCCACTGGGCCAGAGTTTCTAATTTGTCCCAAGTTGGGAAGAATGAATGGCTTGGCAGATGGAGTATATACAGATTTAATGTGTGGTCTGCTCATTTACATGTCAGTAACCGGAATAATCTTCCAGCTCTCAGCTGTTTCACAGCAGTGCCAGCATCTGAGGTTTCAGAACATACCAAAGGTGTAAAGTATTTCTCTTGGATGTATTGATCTCTTCCCCCTCTTCTCTGCAGTCCAAAAAAAGCATAACCTCTTCCTACCTCTGAGTATCCAGATCTTAACTGTACACAGACTATCTGCAATCAGAACCATGCAGCGTCAACCCAATTCTTCTCTGGCTGATCTCTAGCTTAGTTTACTTCAAAGGCAGGATATAAAGGATTCTCTGAAAGCTTAATAGAGCTGTATAGCTTAAAAATAAATAAATGAATAATTATGCACTTTTTCAGTTTTTGGCTCCACTTCAGTCTGCCCAGAAATCTAGGTCAGGAAGAACTCACACTAAAACTGAGTATGTAACATGAAACAAAACAAAACAAACCAGGACAACAATCCTCTCAGCGCAAACAGGAACAAGCAGTGGTCTCAGTATACTGAGTCTGACCAGTGGTTTTGATTTTTCCCTTCTTATTTTTTTCAGACGTAAGCATGGCATGAATTACCACAATACAAAGTACCTATGATAATGTTCAAAGCTGTGTAAACTCTGGGGAACTCAATTTTTCATTTTTAAGCTTTCGATGCTTTGCAATCAAAAAGGTCCTGAGCGTATCTGCTTTCAGTACCGTGCTTGTATGTTTGGAAGGAGCTGCTGATGCCACTGAGACAGAGCGTAGCTGCCGCCCAGCTCCGTGCTATTGTACAGATGGAACAACAGTTCAGTTTTCAATCTAAGAACTGAATGTCACACATTTGCATTAAAAGGATAACAGTTTAAAAAAAAAAGCCCTATTATTACTGAAATCTGGGAACCCCATTAACAGAGGACCTTCGGCATTTAGTTGATAGCGTAAAATGATTTTAGGAGTGGATTTCTGTCTAAAAGAGGAAGAGAGCACAAACACACTTTACTGTGACGGGGAAATTGGGAAGTCAAAAATCAGAAGATGAAAGAGAAAACCACGGCAAACATGCATTGCCTTACACTGAAGACTAAACAGACAGTCCTTAGAAAGTACGTATGCATAAAACCTTTGCAAAAGACTTCAAAAACTCTCCCTTCCAAGATGCCTCCTGCCATGCTGATTACCTACACGGAACACAAAAAAACTCAGACAGTTCAGTACTTGCACATGTACACTCAGAGAGAGGTTCCCCATGTGGGAGCATGTGGCCAGACAATTTAGAGGCCATGAAAGAAGGATTTCTTGCTCTGCAAGTTGCTTATCTGTTGTGACAGTGAATGAGCAAGCCAATTAACAAGGGCCTAAGTGGTGACTTCTCCAATTTGGTCTGCTACCCACAACTAACAGTGCCGGTGTCACTGCCACAAATCACCTAATGAGCTACCAAACAGTAAATAGATGGCACCAACTTGCAAATGAGACACTGCAATAACCCTGGTGGCTTGGAAGTTGAAAGGCTCTTTCTTTGTCACACTACCAAACTATACAAACTGGCTGCATTTCTCTATCACGTGGAACTTTCCATCACAGTGACTCACTTTCTGCTGCAGGAAGATTTAAAACACATAACAAAGCAATACAAATGGGTTATTTCAAAGAGCAGGTTAGAGTTGCTTCTGAAAGAGGAGAGGTGGTGGCACGCAACACTCCTGGCGAGCCAGTAAGATACCCACTAACCAAAGCTGCCAAAAGCATTAGATGCTGGTCACTAAGACCAGCTCCTTTAAGAGACAATGCAAATAGTGAAGTATGGTTATGAACAGAAATGGCAACTGCACACAATTTAAGAGGGTCTTAATAAAAGAGATTTTCTGTTAGGAGCAGGTTCTTGGTATTTTTGCTTTAATCTGATTTTTAAGAACTGCAAAAAAATTAAAAAAAAAAAAAAAATCTTCCCTCAGAAAAGAAGAAAGAAAAACCAACCAACCAAACAAAACACCCAGGGGACATGAAACAGATTTACCAAAGAATAATGATGTTGTTCTTACAGAATGTAAACAATGAGGAAAACCAAAGACACTACATTAAAGAACTCCAAGACAAATATAGCCCGTGAATACCACTGAACGTGAACGCAGTGCAGAAGGGGGGCAGTGAAGGCTGTTAATATATCTACAGCCAACAATCCCCAAGTATCACGAAACATGTATACGTGTTGACTGATTTACTGATTCAAAACCTACAGCCTCGTAGCCCCCCGTCTATTGCAGCTGATGAGAGAGACGCAACAGCAATTTGCAACTTTATTATGTGATAAATAGAATTTCTTTGTTTTTACTTTTAATTTGCATAATCATTGAGATGTGACTTGATATTAATTAGCTCTGCTTTTGTATGTGGGCGTGTTTGTTTGTTTGCTGGGGTTTGGAAAGAAAGCAAGCTTTGGTACTCTGTAAAATAAACAAATAAATGCATATACATATATATTTCTTTTTTTCCTGACTTAACATGGGGAGAATCATAGAATGACCTGGGTTGAAAAGGACATTGATCATCCAGTTCCAACCCCCTGCTATGTGCAGAGTTGATAACCACCAGAGCAGGCTGCCCAGAGCCACATCCAGCCTGGCCTTGAAGGCCTCCAGGAATGGGGCACCCACAACCTCCTGGGCAACCTGTTTCAGTGCCTCACCACCCTCTGTGTGAAAAATTTCCTCCTAAAGAACAATTTCAGCACTTCTTTATAAGTCAGTTGGACTGGAGCTTTCTGGTACGGCTAGACAACAACTCATTCAGGTGTTTCCCATAAACCTCTCAAGAAAACACAGTATGGCTTTGGCTGATAAAATACAGCTACATGATGTATATGGGGGATGACTGATGATTTCTCTCCAATACATAATTCTCCTTCAAATGCACGCACATTTCCAGGACATTGGGAAAAATACAGAGATTTCATAAGTAATTCCTTGGGATTTTTCACTCACAGTGCGGCAGGTCACTTGCTATCTGTTTATTCTACTGATGGCTCAAAATAGAATCTTTTTTCTTCTGGAAAGAATGGGCATTGACAACTGTCCCTCTTAGGGAATCTTTGACTATTGTTCAGGATTGCTGCTTGACCTTCACTTGACTTGCCTAGCAGTTGCAGTGTCGTAGAGAAGAAAATGGAACATTTACTTTTTTTGGTACATATATCTGGCTCTGCTCATTCTTGTGAAATTTGCTGCAGTCTTGCCAATGCAAATCTACAAAATGAATGTTTAAATGCATCAGACAAAAAGGAGGAAAGTTCTAAGTCTGGAGACCAGCACTGACTGTGGATATCAAAGCCTCCCTGTGAAGATGTACCAACAAATAATCATGTCTTTATCTTTTCTCTGCAGTGAAAAATAGCATCCTGGTAGCTTTGTATCATCCTATCCATAGCACTATTCCCTTCTTCCTCTAAACCTTCTCTCCATCATGATATGCCCTAATCCTTTGGAAGCTCTCCAAGACAGGGATATAGCCGTGCATAAGGAGCCAAGTATATCTATGGTACAGTTCGTAGACTGAAATAAGACAGAAAATGGCTTTCTTATAAATTTTCAAGATATCAGACATTTTACTGTGAGAAAACAGAAAAAAGAAAAAAAAAAGATTTTATTTCAGCACAAACAGGCCAAGTTCCCAGCAATTACAGCATTCACCTGAAAGTATAGGGCATTTTTCTCCACTCACACAGGGATTTGAGAATCCAGCCAGTTTCCTGACCTTATGGAAAGATTATCTCTCATTTTCCAGCAAAGCTGTACCAACTATAGGGACTGCTATACACAGACTGGTAAGGAAAGTGTCCTGCAGCTCTTATGACCTCTTTGCAGTGAACTGGAATTGCTTTGCCCTTCCTTTATTTTTCATTAAAATTCCACCTATGTCACTGAATCTAAGAGTGTGTGATGTTGCACGGTCTTGCTTTTGAGGAATTCATATGTTTTATTAAACATATTTTACAGGAGCACTGCTTCCAAAATCTTGTAATGAATCTAAAATGAATCTAAAGCAGCCACAGCCATCCCAGAGCACAAATCTATCTTTAATGGCTTCATAAAGTATTATTCTAGGAGATAAGTGAAACAACTATGATGCTTTTAGGTAATTACACCTAGAGCAAGAAAAACCCTACAGCAACAAGATGCCAATGAAGAAGGCCTTTGGTCTGCCCTTTGTGTCTCGATCCAATTGCTACAAGGTCTGGTGCACATCTTGCTATGACTTTCCAATTCCATCTCAGTAGTTCAGGAGCTCCTCAGGGAGCAGCCTGGCTTCACGTCCTGCCTGAGAAAAGCCAGACAAGGCATGTTTAGTTCCTGACCTCGCCAAGGGAGGAAATTAACTATGAGCTGATGCAAGATGGCTCCAGTTTAAAGAACTATTGCATTTGCCTCCTTTGTTGCTACACAGTAAACACGAATGATGTGAACGTCGTAGGCTCCCACGAGATCTGCTTTTCCAATGACTCCTTGCCAAGGATTTCTACATCTTACAACATCTGAGAAAATGCAACCTAAGCCCTAGGCAATGCCAGGTGCCCTGGCTTTCAGCCCACTGTGGCCCATCCTTTCATGAACGATATGAACATAATTAAACACTGCCTCAAATTCTGTTTGCTATGGCTGAGAGAGGTTTGGCCTCTTTGAGTGTACTTTTTTCCTTTTATTTATTTTTTTCTTCCTGCTGCAAACAGCCAAGAGAAAGGTGTAATTCATTGCTGAGATTTGTACTAATTAGTTTTTCAGGAGTTCCCAGGGTAATTGCAGGCTGTAATATTTATAATTGATTTGGCCAGATTAAAAATGAATGTCTGGTGCACCAGTTAGATATGTAAGAAGCAAGTGGGGCTTTATCACTCGGAGAGAAAGGAAGACAACTTGAAAATAAAACAAACAAACAAAAAAAGAGTGTGAAGAGCAAGAAACAGGCTGACTCCTGGCCAATGCTGTCCCCTAATGTTCATTCAGGCTTGCAACAATTTAGCCCTGGACAGCATTTTGCTTGTAGCCAGCAGATTTGTGTTAGTCTTGTAAGAAATGTCTGCTTCCATTCTCTCCATTGGTGAGAAGATGGTTGATAACTGCGTCAAGAACAGAGGGAAAGCTGAGCACACACTTCTCATTATATGTCTGGGAGACTGAAAAGCCTTGTCTGAACAGGAGGAATTGCATTTAATTGAATTACAGCGTGTTATTAGTACAGCTGTAATCCTTCTGTGAAAGGTGAGTTTGAGTAGAGGACAACTGGGTGTGTTTCTACTGTTTGTTGATTACATGGCCTGCCTAGATTCCAGATATCTCTATTCAAGTCCACGTATGCTTCTAATACTAATAAAAAACTCATGAGCTGATCTTTAGACTTGCAGGATGGAAAAGCTGGTGAGAAGCCAAAAGCTGTGGATTTGGTCTTATGAAAAATCATTAATTTCTTCTTAATGGAGAACCAATCTATATATCACTGCAGTGCTAACAATGCATCTGTAGCTGTAGGCTTGTAAGCATTAATAAAACCAACTGACTTGAACAGATGCAAATCAGCCATGAAATGGAGCTCTGGCAGTTGCTGCAGATCCCAAAGGTAACTAGTTTTCTTTCTCTCTCCCTTCACAACTTCTTAGGTTTTGTCTTTTACATTTCAGCAGAGAAAAGCATCAAAATAAAATAAAAATCTTGCATGCAGTTTAGATGAGATTTGTAAACTTGTATATTCACTTTGTTTTGTTAGGATGCCCTATCCTCTTCTATGTACTATATTACCTGGCTTGAATAAGACACTAAAGATCTTATAAATCTGCTGCTTGAAAAGGTAGATGTGAATAAAACAACTGCAACTCCAGCAGCACTGGAAAGCTAAATCAAGGTACTAAGCAAAACTTCTGCTTAATGGTGAGAAGTCAATTAAATGTGAACCTAAATATGGGTGTAAGCATGCCAAAGCCTGCTGAATCTCCAGACACACTACACATGTGATCTGCTGAATTTAAAGTCACATCAAAAAAATTTCAGCCACCCCAAACAACTGTGGAACAATTTATTTATCTATGAATACCATCCAGCACTTTTTTTCTCTAGCAACTCCCTGGCAACGTGAGACATCCCTGAAGAAAATCTGAGACTTGACCGTCTGCATCTGCACAGCACTGTGCTCTTGAGAATTAGGACAAATCTTAAGACAACAGAGCTCAAGACCTGGAACTCAAGTTTAAGCAGATTGAATACCTTTATAAGAAGGCTTGACCTGAGAGGAGGTGGGTGCTCCATCCCTGCAGACACTGCAGGTCAGGCTGGATGGGGCTCTGAGCACCTGATCAGCTGTAGATGTCCCTGTTCAGTGCAGGGCAGTTGGAGCAGATGGCCTTGAAGGGTCCCTTCCAACTCAAACGATTCTAAGGTTCTATGACTCTAAGACACTTGATATAATCAGGCACTGTTGGGTGACTGAGCCTGAGTTGAGCTGTTCAGTGAAAGACTCAGTCTGGTCTTGTTTTCCAGATCCATATTACACTAAAACTTGTTTATTTAAGAGAAAAATACCACACAGAATCTGGATCAGCCTGCAGACAGCCCAACCACATCTTCTGTTGAAATCGATCAAAGGTTCTTACATGACAAGTAACTGTAAAACTGCTCATTGCTATGTTCTGCCATCATTGGATAGATTGTGCAGTCTTACACTAAGAGAAATTTATGGCCAGCTCCAATGAAGCAGCTTGTAGTAAAGAGTTCAAAATCTGATCTGCTGTAATCTTGTTACGTTCATTAAAAATGGGAGGTAGATGCAGGAAATAAAAGATGGGCGACATAAAATAGATGGGTTAATATCCACCATGCAGCAGCACTGACGGTGGCTTGGGTTTCACTCTGACTTTAAGAATCAAAAGAAATGCTTCTAAAACCGATAACATTTTGACTTTGCACAGCTTATGCTTCCTGTGGAAATGTGAGCAGTCAAGTCCCCCCGTATGGGACTACTGGAACTCATTAAAACACTGAATAATGTGAGAGATGCTGAAAATATGATTTGGAAAGTGTTTGGGAGCTTTGCTCACAGAGTCTCTACCCCAAGCAATTTCTTCTCAAAATGATAATCAAGTTATTGATGATACTTAGTAGTCCAGCCACTGTAATACAAAGAGATTATTGGAATCGTAATTGCTTTTGGGTGCTTCTGGTAATTGAGATGTTGGCACTGCAGGAAAGAAAGAAATGCAGAGAGGTTTCTGCTTAGATGCTGAAAGTTTGCACTGCTGAGAATAAATAATGTAGAGGAATGCAGCTTCTCCTGGGTTCTTGTTTCCCTTGGTGCAGATTCATATCATTCCACTGACTTCATCCAAGTTTGTAACTGGCTCTATATATTTAATTTTAAAAGTCCAAGTTCCATATGTATATATCCCTTAGTTGTCTCTGAGAGACTTAAAGGATTTGGGATTTTTGAAAGCAGAATGTTTTAAGATAGCCAAGACAGTTCCAGTCTGTGCCTTAGTCACATATATATGTTATGTACAGGGTATTTTTGGAACAGATAACCATGTATGTAAATATTTTCTTGCATACGAGAGGATTGATGCACTACCTGATTGAACTAAAAACTGCTGTAAATGATTAAACTTCAACCACTACACCGCCTAAAGGAGAAAACAACCTCAGTTTTACTAGCCTTCCTTTGTGATTTCTTTATCTGACAACCACTGTATGGTTCAGAGAATCTATATGTATACACATACATAAATGTATTTAAGTGTATGTGTGTGAATACAGATATGTATAAAAAAAACACAAAGTAGAATACCACCTTTTATAATGAATGATAAATAGATACACAGGCATGTATATACACACACTCAGACACCAACACACCTACACAGCCACACAATTACACTGCCTATTCTCTATTCAGAGCACAGTTTTCATTACAAGACATAGGAGGTCTCAAGAGATACTCCTACAGGTAGCTGAGAGATAACAGTAGATGATCACTGAACCTTGATGCTATTGAATTCAAGTGGAAGTAACCACAGGGAAAGTGCTGGCTACTGACCAGGGCAAATCAGTCCTTTGACTCTAGTCTTCAGGTGAGCGTTGGCAAAGCAGCAGATCAACAGAAGGGAGACTCAGAACATCTGGGTAGGATTTGATACAGACAGGAAATTCAACTGGCAGGCAGGAGTGGTTGTCTGCAACAGAAAGTGTTATTACCAGCTATTTGAGAGATTAAGCTAGAAGCTAAAAGCAAAACTGTGTGGCAAAGGTGAAATAAAATCTTTGATTCACTGTAGGGAAATATGGATTTACTCCTGTTCCACATGAAGCCAGCTCATTCCTGTACCTTTTAAAGTAAAGAATGACTGTTTTAGAAATGGTGTCTTCAAAGAGGTAAACGATGACCAAGATTAAAAGCACTGAACTCTGGCAGAAAGGATGATTCAGGAGCTGGAGTGTCCAGAGACGGGAGAGGGTCTGGCCTCATGGAGGGGTTCAACAGCTGGTTGATGACTGGATTCTGCTCTACAAAGAAAGCCTTCGAGCAAATCTCAGCTTAAGGGTCACTGAAAAATTTCTGGAGTGTTCTGAAAACAAAGAGTTTCAGGCCAACATGGTGACAAAGCCCAGTAGGTTCCAGTCTGATGGATATCTGTCATCAAAACCATGTCATGGAGTAATCTCCACAAGTTCCTGCGTTATCACAGATTTCTTGAAATGAATCCAACACACATCTGTAAAATCACTGTCACCCCAGAAGTTATACATTTCAATGTAAGCACGTTCATCATGACCGATCTGTGCAATTTCCTGTAGCTTAAAAAGTTATGAGACTGATACATAACTTTTGATGTCCCATCCTTCCTGGGGAGAACAAAGGTGTTTAGCCAATATAATTAGAAAAGAGTGCGTGTGTGTGTACATCAATAACAATAAAAAGCAAAGAAGGCAAGGTTTTGCTTTGAAAGCAAATTGAAGTGGAGCTCATGGCAGAAACATCTGATGAACTATGTGTGATCACAGATAACCAAGAATAGATATAGTTAAAACTTCAGCTTCTGCCTTCATCCTAAATCTTCCCTCAGAAACAAGGAGATTCAGATAAAACAAATCTGAACGCTCGTGTTCAGCGTATTTCAAAACATTCTGATCAATTATGTTTTTACCACAATATGGCACCAGCTCCAGAACCTTACTTAACCTCATTCATTATGCAGCTGATTTGCATATGCTTTGGACTCCATTAAGGATTACAAAAAATGTCAGAGGCAGCACAGCAGTGGCAACTCTTTCTAATTCCTTGATCTTGCCAAAGCCCTGCCAGATGTTTCATGAAGAATAGCAAATATTTCATTATCCTCTCCTTGCCTCCCAAAATTTGCCTGTCAGGAATCACAGTGAAAGATTTTGGTGATTTAGCACACAAGAAGAACATCGGGCACTGAGTGCTAACATAATCATGAAACACAACCTTCATCCTACTGCAGAACTCAAACAGAGTTTAAAGGATTTTCGGTGCCAGAAGGACCGACCAGTCAGGAGTATGGAACTCCCAGAAAACAGACCAAAGAGGAAAAGCAACAACTTGCTGTCATCCACGTAGATGGCATCACAGTGCAAAACGAACATCATAAAGAACACAGAAGAGCTGCCATTGCTGTTCGTTGTACAGCTGATTTCCTAACACTTCCCTCTATTCCAGTTGTAGCTTTTTAACAATCTGCCACCTGTATAACACTGAGATGGTGCTTTGGAATGAATCAATTTGTAGATTGTAACATCTATCAATTCTCAGCAGGGAACGTTTTCTGAAGTCTCTACTAAAATGAGTATTTCCTGAATATTTTATAAAAATCAATTTTCAAATGCCTGCCAAAGTGTTCTATGTGCTTTACCTGAAAAAAAAAAAAAAAAAAAAGCAATTATATTTTCTTACTGTTTCTGTATGTGAATTTATGTGTTTATGTATTTATGTATGCATATATGAGTTCCCATTACAGTTCTTAAAAGAATGCAACACATCACGGAAACCAGCAAATTCAGAGTGAAAGCTGAAGCATCATAAACCGATGAAAGTATTTGTTTAATCAAAATGGGATGTGTATTTGGATGGATGGAGCAAATTAGAACACAGCTTGCAGAGCAGTGAAACAATCACTTCACAGAGAACCACCCTAAGGATGTAATGTCACCCTCTGATTTACAACCAAAAACAATAAAAGGTCAGTTCTTGTGTGCGAAGTAAGAGGCTGAAAAGATGTGTCAGAGTGTGCATCAAGGGAAAATTGAATCATGAGGCTGAAACACTTATGTTTGAAAGATAAAGGCTCTGCACTCGGCAGGCTCACTGTCACTTTGGGCAAACTGCTCTTCTCTCTTTGCCCCAGCTCCTCAGCAATGTGGAGAGAGCAGGCTCCATCATTCCACCTGAGCAGCAAGTTCATCGTATGGGGGTAGAGCCAAGGTGCAGCTGAAGCCCTCTGCCATCTGTCTAGTGTAAACAAGGGTCCAAGCTATTTAATTACCTCTTCTATGTAAATGCCTCTCTCTCTACCAGAAACAGTATGAAAATAGAATCATTAAGGCTGGAAAAGGCTTCTGAGATCATCTAGTCCAACCGTCCACCTATCATCAATATTACCCACTAACAACCTGGATGGATCCAGTCCAAAAGCTCCTCTCGGCAAACTAAGATTTCAGCAAAGAAAATACCAAGTTTCCAGATCCACTGGGGAAAGAAGTGACCGTTCACAATTCTGCCAGACAAGAATGTGGAGTTTAGCCGAGGGAATGATGAGGATGTAGAACTCCTGCTGACATCAGTAGGAGAGAGGAGTGCAGTAATACCAAGGATTAGCTGCAAGGTCGTATTTCAAACAGAAGTGTTATAATTCTTGCAGTGCTGGAAACAAGTGAACGCAAAAAAAAAAAAAAAAGGGGGGGGGGGGGGGGGGGAGATTATTCAGATGAGAAAGAAACTGTTGCGAGCTGCCAGATTTTCTGTGCCCAGCCTGGCCTCTGATTTTAAGCTGTCCAGCTAGTCTGTCTAGCACAAAACAAACAAACAACAACAACAAAAAAACAGCCAACCAGCTCAAGGATAGAAAGGCTGAGGACTTATGCTGGTTTCACTGGAGCTGAAAACCTCATTAATACGTAAATCTTGTATTTCCTGGCATTTGCCTTTGTATTTACGTTTTATTAGCTCCATTTTTTGTACCTTTGCTTCAGGAAGCTGCTCACTGTACCAGCATAAAATGACATCTGCTCTTCTCACAGTGGGTTCTGTCTTCCAGGAACATGAACATCAGAAAAAGACCAGACCATGAGATGTTCTGGCTCACAGATTGTCCCCTAAGGCATTGAAAAAGCCCACAAAAATTATATTCTCCAGTACAAATAGAACAAATCCAAGTGCTGGACTATGCATATACACTTTACAGAGGGGATTCATTTGGGAAGGCTATATTCACTTATGTATACAGGGTTCCTGACTACTATGCTATATACAATCTTTTTTCCTTCTCAATTTTCTCCATCACATCAAGGTAACATCATTTTTTTTAATAGCAATTTTTGCTGCAGCAGCTTTACATGGGTACTGCACTAATTCTTCTTCTGCCACTAACTCACAATGATGAAGGGGGAAAACAGAGAAGGGAAAAAGGAAAAGAAGGGAAAGGAAGGGAAAGAAAGGAAAAGGAAGGCAAAGGAAATAGGAAAAGGCCAAGGGAGTGGGGAAAGGGGAAGGGGAAGGGGAAGGGGAAGGGGAAGGGGAAGGGGAAGGGGAAGGGGAAGGGGAAGGGGAAGGGGAAGGGGAAGGGGAAGGGGAAGGGGAAGGGGAAGGGGAAGGGGAAAGGGAAGGGGAAGGGGAAGGGGAAGGGGAAGGGGAAGGGGAAGGGGAAGGGGAAGAGGAAGAGGAAGAGGAAGAGGAAGAGGAAGAGGAAGAGGAAGAGGAAGAGGAAGGTGCTGAGGAACCCAGGCTCTCCAATGGCAGAGATAATAGGCCTGTAGAGCAGGTGCAGCAAAGACAGACTGCTGCTGACTTTGCCGTGAGATTGCCAAGCTTATACTGGACTTTCTTCTTTTCTGCACAGCCAACCTGCAGATAAACTGTGTCAGATTTAATGGTGCATGATACAGGCAATTCAGTATCAAGGAGAAAAAAGCATCTCAGAGGCAAGATGGGTTATCAGCTTAGCTCCAAAAGCAGCCTATCAAGAAACACTGCCAAGGCGATTTCAGAAATCTATAATTTAGATGTTACCTTAAGCCTAAAACTTTGTTTGAAAACTTCATACTTCTCACAAGCGGGCTAGCAAAGCCCAGGAGGATCAAACTAGATATCAGTTTAGATGACAAAGTAATACACTTAGTGTATATGAAGTGCTGTACACATGAAAGGTACAGGAAGGATGGCAACATCATATGGCTTTATCCTGCAAGGAATCAAAGCTGTTATTATACAGCAGTTTTTTCAGGGCTATTACACTCCATTGCTTAGCCACCAATCAGCTTACCTTTCTGGGCTTCCCAACAATACGAATTGCTTTAAATAACAATGCATTTACTTTACATACAGGCTTCTCAGCCTGAAACACCCCTGAAACAAGGGAAGCATTCTGATGATTTACACGGGGAAAGGTCTGTTGATGCACTTGCAGCTGCATTGTCCGACCAAGCAGCTGAGCTCCTGAACAGCATCATTCACCACTAATTCCACAGCTATTTCTGAAGCAGAGGAAAAACTTGTCATTTTTAGAAATGAAAGTGAAGAATTTCAGATTCAGTGAACAGCCAGTGGAATGATTTTAGGGATGTACAATATAAGAAATGTGCCCTGTGTGTAAGCTTGATGAAGATACAAGGCTCAACACCTTGATTTTTAATACTCAGAGTATTTCTTGGTTTGCTTGTGACTGAGAAGTGCTGTGAAATGGCAATCACACCACTGAGAGCCTATGGCACTTTTCACGCCAGCCTTACATACTTTATCTGGGGATGGGCAATACAACAAGGCATGGTGCAAGATGCAGACATCACTGCAGTGCAGTTTTTACTGTAACTGTTTCCTACAAAGCCAGCAGTTAAACACACTCCCACAATTAGGGCCGTACTAACCTAGGCTGATGAGGGTGAATTCATTAAACAAAGGAGTAAATAATGCACTCAGAGCTCTGCGATGACAGCAGAACAGAGCCATGTACAACAAACCCAAATCTGCTGCTCCCTGTCTGCTGCTCCAAACTGCCTCCTTCCACTTTTTCATGCAGTTCCAGACATTTCTGATGCAAAAAAAAGGCCATGGGGAGACAACGAAGGAAGAAGAACATTTCCTGAGCTGTCTATGCCCTCGATGCTTTCAAGGTCTGCCCCTCTCAGCAGCTTGGCATGCCCTACTCCCACACCGCTCCCTATGGTCAGGAAATGCCTAACATTTCACTTCTTACAAAGGATCTCCTTTGAGATGGATTAACCTAGTACTCCTTAAACTCAGACCCATCAATTTCCTCTGTTGGAAACTTTGGATTTAGATATCTTTGCTGTACTGGAAAATATCCACTGATAACAAGCAATTATTATTACAAGATATATCCTTGGAGATAGAAACTGGATGATAAAAAAAGTCTGAAATGAAGGGAAGAGGGAAAAACCAAAAATACTCTTCTCACTTAACCTGGCAGAGTTTTAATCACTTTCCCAGCATGTGGTACCCAAGAGCCCTTGGATGGCTTCCTGAACAAGACACAATTGGCACCTACCATGTAAAGCACTCGATTCTGACAATAATATTAAGCATCATTACTGAAAATGGATGGTAGAGTTCAATGCTAATTTCAAATTTAATTTGGTGTTTGAAGCCATTAAATATATATATATAATCTTCTCCCCACAAACTAGGGTTTGGGCCCTGAAGGCAGCATCCATAGCAAAATAAAAGACAGTTGGTGAAGTTATTTCTGCGAGGCTTTACAAGCACACGTTAGATCAAATGATTCAGAAAACATACATCTAATAGAATGCTTGTCATAGCAAGAACAAGAATTAAACTGTTTGTGGTTAGGACTGTTTTGAATCATTAATTGTAGTGGTAAGGAGGTGCTGTAAGAGCAGAAGACCTGAGGTTAACGTGCTTGTCTTTCTACCTCTGTGCATACTGGTGGTGTTCAGGTCACAGAGAAAACGAGGTGAGCAAACCAACTCTGACAAGTGCCAGATTGACTCTGAGGTACATCATAAACTCTCAGAGCACACACGGTGCTGAGCAAGCAGCACAGCAGTGGCCTGGAGGGTACTTTCCAGGGCCATGAGAAGGAACTCGTCGGCGTCAGTGGCAGTGTGATAACACATGCTAAGCAGAGACTGATAGCCCCAAAATGAGCATCCCTGCTGGCCAAGGGACCACAACAGGACCAGCTTCCCTGGGACGGCTCTCAAGTTGGGCAGCAGTTACCAGACACATGGTCTGACAGTCTCAGCGGGAACGGGTGATCAGGTAGATGAGAACTCCTGTCCAAAATGAATTATAGGAGAATAGGATGCTCCGTGTTGCTGCCGTGACACTCAGTAGTGGGACTTTAAATTGCTCTCTGTGGTACCTCTCAATGAGATAACAGGAGAGCTGGGAAAGAAGCATCCTGAATGAGCTTGTGGGACGATAGCAGCAGCATGGGCCAGACCAGCCCATAAAGCCTGGCCCAGGCCAGTGCCTAGCATTGGAAACAAATTTGAAATGTCATCTAATTGTAAACGTGGATATTAGAGTCATACCCAGAGTTTGGACTATTTCCAGTTCTGAAATCCAAGCAACATATTTCCTATTTACTTACTCGATATTTCTTCAGCACCTAATTGTCTACCTGCTGGCCTGGCCTTTTCTGCCATACTCTTGCCAGGCCATCAGTGACGTGTCCATCAGGGTGAAACAAGCTTTGAATCAGGTGATAAATTGCTGTTTTTGCTGCAGCTGCTAACATCCCTTAAATATTTAAACAGCATGATTTGTACACACACCTAGTAGCTACTTGGTTACCTCCATTTTGGATGAGGTACTATGCACTTTCTTGGATGTGTGTGTCAAATATTCATAGATGGTAGGCTTCTGAAATATCTTTGTGTAGTATTTATTTATAGCATTTATTTATTAACAGGATCAATCTTTATGTGCCTAGATATATTATTACTTGATGCCTCATCCATTTTTTTCCCAGGCAGTGTCTTTCTATCTGACAATATCCCTCTTCCTGCAACATCTATTCACAGTACATCTGTCCAAGGTATCTCCCCCTGCACACTCATAGTATCCATCTCTTTAATTATAACTGTATATCCACTCCATCTAACGCTCGTCATCTATCTGCAGCACTTACTGTATCTCTGCACACCATCTCTTTATCTAGGCACTGGTATCTGTCTCTTTGACGTGACTCTATCCCTTTCTCTCAGTCATCCACAGCACCAGGGTCTAATTGTGGATTTTGGACCACAACTATCACTTCCTTTTTTTTACCGGGTTGTGCTCTACAAATCACTGATTAATTTATTTGTTTTGCTGGGAAGGTGGATGTGAGATGTGAACTTTAAGAGGGTACAAGTACCTTAGGGTCAAAGACTCTTTCCTAGGCTTATTTACTTCCCTGCTTTGTGCTAGCTGCTCACTGCTGCAAGGGCGGGAGCTGTACTGAGCTGCTGTTATCTGAGAAACTCATCTTCAAACAGAGATGCTGCAGTGACTACCACTCCCCTTTCCCTCTCCCTTTCCCCTTTCCTGCTCTCCTCCCGTCTCTCCTCTCTTCTCTCCCCCAACACTTTGAATCTATTTCCCTGTGTTTGTTCCTACTTTACTTTTGCCCACCTGGCATTCTCAGGATGACAAGTAAATGTGTCTTCCTATTAAAATTTCAATGCCAAATAAATATTAAAGCCAAAGGAAAAATCCATTTGGCGCAGATTTACTGCGATCTGAAACGTTAGGCCCAGCAAAACACTGCAGTGAGAGGTTAAACAGGTTTCACAGCCACTCACTTCACACCTTATGAAGGACTCAGTGACCCTCTGCTCTTAAAGCATACGATAGGGGGAGAGCTCCTGCCCATCCAGGGCAGCAGTCTGGGTGACAAGGAGAGAGATGTGCTCTCAGGACCATAAGAAGGAGGACAGTGAAAACTAACACCCCTTCTTGCTTTTTCTCCTCCCTCCTTTTTTATCATCCAGATGAATTGTGACAAGAATAAAATAATACAAAAGATGGTCAGGTCACCTGGAAGTGATCAGAGAGTCTGTTAAAATGTCAGGAGCATCTGGAAGAAAGGAGGATAAAAAAGAAAAAGCAGAGCAAACTACGACAGAAAAAGGAAGGAAGGAAGAGCTCACATGTCTCCGGTTTTGGTTCCCTGAACAAAGACCAAACACTTCATAATTTTCCTTCACACAGGGCCAGTGTGGTTCAATGGCAGAATAAAATATGCATTAATGAATTAAGAGCTTCACTGCTTTATGGGTACATTTCACTCTATCCCTTGTTTAGAACTGCTGGAAAAAGGACTGAGATGCAAAGTAAGTCAACATGAATTGACCGGTATTGGCATGGAAGGAGCAAATCATATTTTCAGTGAAGTCAGCAAACTTGGCAACAGCTTCAGAGTGGAACTGGATTTCACCTGGTAAGTAAAGAACCTCTGGAGGCTTTCTCCAGAACTATCCAAAAGTAGGAACAGGGCATCCCTAAATGGACACAGATATTTGAGTGCCAGTGGTAGCTGTCAGCTGAGGCAGTGGCAGAAGTCTGACTTGCCCATCCTAGGCTGGCACTGTGGTAGACTAAAGGTGAAATGCCTTCTACTCCTCAGAATTAATCCTAGCTGTCTTTGTTGGGGCTTGAAAGAGGTGTTTGATGTTGGTCCTTGTTTTCTAAACAGGTAAAATATTGCTCTGCTCAGACTTACGTCAAAGTAAGGAGTGTAGGAAGAAGCAGCAGCGGAGGAGGGAAAACAGTGAATGATGAGAAGTAGGGTCAGCTGCTCAAGAGGTTTTGCCCAAATGTCTCTCCTCATGTTCACCTAGATCATGGAGCGAAGACAAAGTACGTACTGATTGGAACAGGATGTGGACACTCTCCAAAGGTAGATCAGAAAGAACAATCCATCTCTTCTGACTGGGCTATATAATTTACTCATTGTGAGCAGATGGGTTATGAGGTCTGCCATCAGTGATGAATTATATTCCTGATAAGTCATTCCTAGCTAATGAGGATCCATTATCATTAGCTGCTAAGGAAGAATAACGGCTTGCCAGGACAGAGTGGGAGTTTCACAATTTCCAGGGAGAAAATTCTGGGCTGGTAGCCACCTGGCAAGTGAATTTTCAGGAAACCAGAAGCTTTCTAAGATGGATGCCTTCTGCCTACCTCAAGTTTTGGCTTTTAATTTCCTCGGGCAAGTTCAGGAGAGAGAATGTAAGAGGAGGTGGAGGAGGAGGAAGCGAAGGAAAATAGTAGTAACTGTATCTGATAAGACTGTGATTAAATCAAGGTCTCACTCTAATTACACTGCATTTAAATAAACTTTGCCTAGTAAGTAATTGTAATTAAACTACAATTAAACCCGTATTTATATCGCCATTTCCTCCCCTGCACAGCTGTCTGTTTCCACCTCCTGTCGCTGCTGTCTATCTGCCAAAACTTCTGAATTTAGCATGGGGGACTTCACGTTTCCTTGGACTTCCTGGAGGAGATGTTGTGGGGGACAAGTTCCGAGATTCCCCCATTTCCACAGTGCTATCAGCTATAAGGAGCTTCTGTTTTCATGCTGTGTGGGAGGAAAGAGATGCAGCTGATGCTAAAGAGAGGTGCTAAACTGGATCTTAGGGAAGGTTGGGAGGGGCAGAGATATGAATGAAGAGATGTGAGTGTCTCTTCTGCTCTCATGGGAACTTGAAACAGTACATATTCCCCCTCTCATTATTATTATTACTTTTTAATTTATTCACATTTTGGCTAGACTTAAAGCTATGCCTGCCCTCTCCTTTGCATCACATAGAAGCATTAAGGTTGGAGAGACCCCTAAGATCATGTAGTCCAACCATCAACTCATCAGATATGCTTGTGCCTAAGCAGTGCTGTACATGACATGGACCAAAAGAGATTACTTACCTACACTGAACCTACAGGTGAGACTCCAGAGCTGGGAATACAGCTGTTACTAGCTGTTCTAGGAATGCTCACCAATTCAACATTTTTTCATTTCCTTTATTTGCAGCACTGAGCTACCTACACATACCAGCCCTACAGGTGGTCTTTAAAGTTTACTGCAGTTTTGAACAGTTGGGATGGGTAGGCTGCTGTGAAAAAAACAGGAGGCTCTAGTCATCTAAAGTGGAAACCAGATTCCTGCCAAGAATTTGAAGGTGGTAAAGAAAGAAGATAAACAAAAGGAGAAATGGAACTGAACAAAACAAGGGATAAACAGCTAAAGGGAGAGTGATAAAAATGAGGAGGTGAACACATATCACAATACAAAGGATGCCCAGGGCTAATAAAAGCAGAGCAGCTTCTCTGCCTTACCTCCCTCCTCACGAGTGATGATGGAAAACATCTCCATTTGTGCCTCTGCCATCACACAGCTCTAATTAGGGACTGGAGAAATACCACTGTCACCCTCATCTGTTTGTGTTCAGTCGCTGAAAGGACACCATGCATCTCCCTGACAGCTAGTCATTACAGGTTTGTATGAGCACCCCTCCTTCCACCAGAGGTATTGAGCCCTCTGTTAAATACCTCAGCTGAGACCCTCACTGCAGTTCTGTTACTCAAGGGAGGTGAGCCATGAAGCTTTTGTCATTGGAACTCACTGCTAGGAGGATAACTGCATCTGTTGGAAGACAGACTGAATGCTAGACATGCTAGAAGCATACCAGATATGTTGCTTCAAATGACACAGCAAAAGGGAGAACCCAGGTGTACATGTGTGGGGTGCCTGGAAGTACCTATGGGTACGATGGAACACAATAATCATAAATTCTTATTATCCCGAAGTAGTTTCATAAATCTGTGTGGTTAAAGATCATTTCACCATGTCTGCTGTGTTCACTCCCTCCTCTGCTCTATCTTCCTTCAGGCACTTGCTATTTGTCCCCGAACAGCTGGTCTCAGGAAGGTCGTTATGGCAGGTATTAGCAAGAAAGAACAGAACAAGCATCTTAAGCTTGATTTTGTGATGTGACAGTACTCCCCTGATCGGGTGTGATTTGTCATGTCACAGAATATAGATCCCAACTCTATGACTCTCAATTTCCTCTCAAACCTTTCTTTAACCTACAAAGCTCAGTTCTACTTCTAGAAATAGGAGATAAAAGCAATACTACTGGGCTGACATTTATCAGAGGAAAGATTGGACATTTCTTTCCCTGCAGACTCCTACTCCAGAATCACTGTTTATTTATTGGATAGTTCAGCAATATCATTCACTCATAATCAATCTGATTCAAACTGCATCATTTCCGCAGCTTGAATCCTCACTTCCTAAATCATAGGGGTGAAAACCCCTACAGGCTGCATATACCCCCAAGTTCCCCCACGTGCCTCTGTAGCCTGTGTCTTTTCTAATCAAGAACCAGTGAAAGAAATGCCTTCTGTGTAAGCACATGAACCACTCCCCCTCTTTGGCAACCCGCTGCCCACAGAGACATACCATTGACTCCATGATTACTTTCAGTTTGCTTCAGCTCAACTTAGAGGTGCAATCAAAGGAGGCAAATGACTGTCACAGGTCAAAGCCCAAACCTTCCCTTCCCTCCTAATGCATCTGTGAGTGCCTTCGGCTCTTTGTTTTCACTTGCACTGAATACAAGTCTGCCAGTAATTTTGTTCTATTAGGCAGATGGAATAATGTGAACAATTATCAGCTCTGTGTGCATTTTCTGTCTTTCTACTTTAATGTAAATACATCTATTTGCAATCATGGATGGCCTTCAAAGCTCTTACAGATCTTTCAGTAATAAGGCTTAGACAATAGTCTCCTGAGCTCTTAGGATCAATGTCCAGCAACAGGTAAGGTTGGAACTACTGGTGAAAGCGCAACTTTCTGTGATGCTTTCTGTGCCTGTTTGTCACCTATCTGTCAGCCACCAAATTCAGGCTGTGCGTCGCAAGTACTGTGTGCACAACTGCAAACTCACTCATTGCCAAAATCCAGTATTCAAAATAACAATGAGCACAGCATCTCTTCCCCTCTGCATGCATTTGCACAAAAGCAGTAGGCAACGGCCCACTAGACTGGTTATATTTATGCTCTAGAGCATGATCAGGAACTACCGATAGGAATACAAGTTTTGTCAAAGACATAGCCATGGAAGGATTAAGGACCCAGCTACTAGCGAGCCCCAGATATTCTCTCTGAAATCCCACAGCAGGTGAGAGCTGTGGGAAGGAACAGAAGAGCAGAACAGAAAGCTTTGGAGGGCAGAGGCAGAAGACTCTGCGACATTATTCTTCATTCAAAATGCAGATGAATTTGCCAAGCAGGAAGTAATATGGAGAAAAGGTGTCTAATGTATCACATGTCATCTCTGCTGTCACTCACACACTTTAATTACCCTTAAATCAAGTGCAATAGCTTCACCAGCCCTGAAGTACGTGCTGTCTGTCTCCTTACACACATAATAAGGCCTGCAGGGATTTTAGAGACTTTAGCATTTCGTGTCTCACTGCTCTGATCCTCAGGTTTCTTTTAGCATAAAATCACCTGAAAAGCATTGGAAGGCACAGCCTTATTTTTATCAATCCCTATTCTGCTTGCCAAGCCTAGCTGAATCAATGAATGCCCAAGATTGTGATTTGGATTCTCTTGCACAGACTATATTTGTGTACTGCTGTTCCCATATGTCATCATGTACTTGTTATGCTGGTTGTTACTCCAGTCATATCTAGCCAAGGAAGCAGTCACAGCAGAAAGCTTACAATATTTCTAATTTACATGAAAGTTTTAGGGATGGACAAAATCTTTTGGGAGAACAAAGAACAGAAATTCCCAACCACTTCTCTTGTCTGTAGGGTTCACATTCCAATCAAAATGTATTGTTCCTACGAGAAGATTTAGGAATTTAAGATTTAGGAAAAGTTTAGTTAATTTTATAATTTTTTCATTTTTAAATATACAAACATAGAAATGTAAATAAATAAAATATATAATATGATATATATATAAATGATATAAATACAAAAACATATTTATATTTTTAAATATGTGTCTCTTGGCCTTCAATTTGCCAACTACAATGGCTCACCATTCCAGGACACTGGAGTACTGAACCACTGTAAGAAAGAGCAGGATCAGTCTCAACCAGCCACCCAGAATTAGGCACCTAGGCCAAACTGAATTTTGTGGCTACCTTTCAAGTCAATGGGGAGTAAGTGATATATTCTAGCCAGAGGTAACAAAAGTTAATAGGGTAATCATCTTTTAGTAGTCCATTCAGCTCTTCAGAAATCACAGAAGAGGCAATTTAACCAGTTCTGGTTAGCCACTCAAGCTTCACATAGAAAGGGTTACATTTTGCAAAGTATCATGCTGCTGAAAGTGAACACCCCATTTGAGCAGAGACAGATGAAGGGTATTACAATGGTCAGTGTAAAAAGAAACAAGACTAAAACAAGAGATCCGCAGACCTGCAAAGTTTAGAACTGGTATCAATCTTGCACCTGGGCTGTCTGAATATTCTGCTCTTGAAGTTAGGATATATATTGCTGAACTAGGAAAGGTCTAAAGCATACAAAACGTAAGCATTTGCTTATTTTTCCCTGCAAAGACAATGAATGTGTTTTGCATTACATGTGATGCAAAGTGAGAGCAATCCTACCCCCGAAGAGCTTGCACAAGAGTGAGCTGGAATGTACAAGTAGTATGATAATATATTAGGTGGCTGTACAGTGTTATCCTGAAAATCTCAGCCTGTTAGCAAATGATGGTTTTGTTAAGAAAAATGATGTGTGGTTTGCTGGCTCAGTCTTGCAGGATATTTTTTGTCCCATCTGGATGGAAGGAGAGGAGCCAGAGTCCAGGCTGAGCTGTCCTTGAGGAGAAGACCTGGGAGTAACATAGCTTAAGTGGAAAGCGTGGGCTGGATTTCTGTTTTGAGTTCAATTTGTGAATAAATAAACCAAGAAATTTGCCACCTGCTTGGGACGCACTTGAAAGAAAAGAGAAAGAAAAACATCACAGGGGTTCTGATTCTATCAGCGCCATGTTGTCGAGTTCGAATCCCACCTTGGAAGCATCCCACAGGAAATGCATTTGCAGGAAGAAGCTGAGAAAGGAAAGAGCAGTGGAGTTGGGAATCTGGGCTACTGCTGGTAGAAAAGAAAGCCTGTTAGAATGTGGGGGTGTAAAAGCCTGGGAAAACATTACTTTTTTAAAACAAAAACTCAAGCAAATTTTTAGCAGGCTCTGCCAAGACTAGGAGAACACCTCAAATAACAGGAAAAGATGTCAGTGGAAACAGCAACAGAAGAAACAATGCATTTTTTAAGAGACTAGGGCACTAATCTTTTCCCATCTTCTGATTTTCCAGATAAAGATACCATACATGTTTTTATATAGGTGTACATGATGGTATGTCATACACAAACGTGAGGATTGTGGCTATGTTATTGTCTCTGAGTTGAGAGGATTTTAGGTAAATAGCTGAAAAATGCAGTTTTGTAAAGGTCAGAAGGCCTTTGGGTCCCATCGCTTTCAACAGAACTCAACAGCTAAAATAGTTTTTAGACAAACCTTGTAGCTTTTCAGGTCACAGGCTGTGCATAACCTATCAAAGGTAATTTAGGTGCACGTAATGGAATGAGCTCAAAATTAACCATGGCTGCAGCAGCAGACAAAAGGAAGCCAACAAGGAGAATTCTGAAGATACTGCAGTCTGCCACGTGGGTGAAAAGACAGAGCTAGCAGATGGAATTCTGTTTTGTTCACAGCGAAGGAGCCTGAGGTACCAAGAGAAGGGAAAGAGAGGTGATCATGGCATTGGAGGCCTCACTAATCTGAACAGAGAGGAAATGCTGGCTTCTGGATGTGACCAGGTACATCTGGTGACGTTATCAAGAGGGAAAAAGGTTTTGGAGAGAAGACATAACGATAATAATGGGTTCAGTGGATGAAAAGAAGACATGGAGATAACGCACTGAAAACGAGATGTGGAGTAGAAAGGACATTTTGGATAAATCATTGGGCTAAACTCTAACAGTATCACTCTTCAGGAACACATAACAGAGCCGGTAACAAAACTAACCGTTCAGTTTCAAAGAGTGGGACTCACATTCAGGCTTGATCACAAAGGAAAGCAGCTTTGGTCATCTCAAACCAGCCCCTAACAGTTGTCTTTCACCGTCACAAGCTCAGCAAGCAAATGGCTTTGAACTGTCAGCCTCTGCCTAAGGGTGATGGACAGTAAGAGATATGGTAACACAGGACTGACATGGTCTGGCAGAACTTTGTGTTCACGTTTGAAATCTGAACAGTAAGAGGTGTGCTGACTAAGGCGGTTTATTCACAGAGCTGTGGAAGAAGTTAACGCTTTCATTGTACACACGCTCCTTCTCTCTATCTGATGCTGCTGCCTACTTCATTTTGCGAGTTTCCATTCATGTTTTATCCATATTAAAACAAGCACTGCTGTAATGATAAACAACAAATGGTGAGCATGAAATATGACTGCTGACTTCACAAATGTACCCACAACTGAGAGAAGAATTCCATGAAGTATAGGAAGCAAATCAATATCTTTAGATGTGGAAAGCAGTCCAGCATGGTTTGCAAGAATACACTGAGCACACAGGCCAAATTCATAATCTGGTAGTGACATGCTAGGCACTGGTTGTGAAATGCTGTCGCCCAAGTATCAGCACTGCACATGCCTACTGTGTATATCAGATCCCTTGGTATGTGACTTGAATACCTCCCTTCCTCCCTGTTTGTCTCCCTTCTCAGGAATGCCGAGCAGAGAACCTAAAATCAGCAAGAGCAAGGAACGCTCAGCAAATTTTGAAAACAATGCCACAGGTAGGTAAATATCTGAGGAATATCAACCCCTTGTCTCCTTAGAATATTTTGCTTTTTCTTGTTTTTACATATGCACATGCTGTAAAGCCTGTTTATCTGTTCTTTGCTTGCTCAACGAGTCTCCAAAGCCTCCTGTGCCCTAGCTATGATTCATTTCTGAATAATTTCATGTAAGACAAACAGCAGGTTTCCAGTTCCCCACTCCTGTCTGATATTGCTGGGCACTCCATCATTTGGAGACAATTTTTTCCCGCTAGTCTCAATCTTTCCTTTCCCCCCTTTCCTCCCCTTCCGTGTAAAATCATCGCTGCTACATTCTGACCCCTCCTAGCTTGCAAATCACTTTAAGTGGTGGATAGGTTGAGCCCCAGCTTTGTGCATGATGCATTTTGTTTAAGTTGTTCGTGCTGTTCCAACATCTGTCATATCCTCCACAGTAGTGCAATCAAACTGTCAGGGCTGAGTGAAGTTTCACTGATCCAATCTGCTCCTTCTGTGATTCCTGTCAAAAGTATCAGGAGGTGGTAGATACAGTTGTGTGCTCTTTAAACAACAGATCTTTATTTTTTGCACATTAGAGGAAATGTGATTGTTTCTCTTATGCACCCAACATAGTTTCTCTCCTTGCAAAGCGTGCTTGGAATTGGTTGCAATCACAAACCATGATGCACTTCCTGGGCTCTGCTGCATTCCTTTGGCTCTTCAGCCTTATATTTCCCTTTCCTATGTAAGGTCAGAGCACATAAACATCTCTCAGTCTTGCTGGTGCCCATACTTCCACAATTCATCTTGGAAGAACCTGGGAGGAAGTTACTTCTTGGATCCTACATTATTATTATTAATGACGTGATTAAGTCATCTAAAGTTTGTGGGGGAAGGGGTAGGGAGTCATATTTTAATAAGCTCCCTTCTGGATAGTGCACTGTGAATGCTACTCCCGTTACTGAAACCAAAAGGAACTGATACTAATTGATATTATTGATACTAATCACCTTGACTAAAAGGAGGCAATGTTCTTTCATTACTTAAAAAGCAGGTACCTTTGATATGCTTTAATAACTGACAGAATTAAGAAAGAAATGATTCCATCTGTGCTCTGTTAATATGCAGCACATATTTTTAATCAGCTTTACAGCACTATGCACCTTTTCATTTCTGACTGAAGCTTTAAACTCTTGCTGTGAAATGGAAACTTATGGTCTTATGATTTAATACAAAGAACCTGAATTCGAGGTGAATAGCATGGTTCTGCCCCATTTCTGTGTTGACCTTATAGCCCATGGCTTTCCCATCAAGGCAGAAAGCCTTCTAATTACAGCGAAGCACCAATGGAAAATGGAACTTAGGATGCCACTGTGCCCTCATCTCTGATACTTATACTGGCTGGTGAATCTTGCTGGGATGAAAAAGCAGACTCAGAAACACTTTGATTCATTAAAGAAAAAAATGTTTAAAAAAAAAAAAAAAAAAAAAAAAAAGAATCCTTAGATTATGGACTTTCGTTCCCCAGTGCTTCTGCCTCTTTAAAAATCTCCATCTCCAAACTTGACTGCTAGAAAAACATGTTCTGCTTTCCAGGATTTGCCATTACTTCCTTCAGAGCATCCCAGCCAAGAACTGGATGACTCTGCCCTGGGAATCTTCCCCTGAAAACTCTGATGGGGGGTGAATCCAGGCCTCCATATAGGAAACTGAAAGGATTATCTCTGAGTTCCAGCTTGGAAGCTGAACTTTAAAATGCACACACATACACACCATGTACAACCAAAGATTAGGTAGTCAGGGGAGAAATAGCTGCTGCTTCTGAGAAAGAGAAAAATGTAATAATAATTTTGACTAAAACAATGAGTTCCCAGCCATTATCTGAGGTTAAACTTTTAGCAGTGCCCACGTCTTGTACTTCAAAGGAAATGGGAGTTTGGAAGTGAAATACAAAAGGGGAACATTTGGTTGGCAAGAACTGGAAAATAAAAACATATTTTTTTCCATGTTGGAAAAAGAGGAAATTAAATCTGAGCTGGCCAGCTAGCACCCAAAATCCCCAATAGTGAGACAAGATCTTTTTGTAGGAGAGCTTGAGGTGAAGCCAATTCAATTAGTTCCCACAGTGTAACTGTCAAGACCCAAAAACTAGGTGGAATAATGAACTGATTAAAACCTGTAATTGCAATTCAATGGAGGAAACCATTAATCATGGAGATGGCAACATTCTTTCATTTCCAGGCTCTGCTCGGATGAGCTGCCAAGAAAAGGGACCATAAGGATAAAAGACTAATCTGAAATGGAAAAGAAACACCCTGGATAGACAGACATGTGCTTCCATGAGGGATCAGCAGGAAAGAAAAACCTTCTCTAGAAAATAAGAGTGCTAAAAAATGCACTGTCATTTTTTTCTTATTCTTTATTCCTCACCTCTCAGTGGTTATCACAGCACCTCAGAAAAGTTCACAGCCTGAGTGTCAGTGATGCATTGGACCCCACTCAAACCAAACTCAAAGTCATTTATTCCACCTTTCACTTCTTATGTTTCTGATATTTATTCCTCTTCTGCTACAACTATTGGTCTCACCTTCACAATGGTGACAAACTGGAGGTGTTCCCAAAGCAGTTGTACCCACAACGAGGTGGGTATCCACTTTGCTAACTGGTAACTCCTCCAGAAATGTTTTGATGATGCCACCTGTATCTATCCTGTTCCCTCTACTGATATCTCAGCTGCTGCAGATGCTGCCATGGCACACAGTGCATTGCAGAGGGAAACAATGAAAGGAGCCTTCATTTAAAAAAAAAAAAACTATTTTAATCAAAGGCAATATTTTTGTCTATATTTTTGGAGATACCTGTGCTCAGCTAGATCTTCACACCTTGGCTCTTTGCTTCCAAAACTTCACTCAACTCCTTTGCACCCTACTGATCCTTCAAGATTAAGCCCATGATACCTGCAAAGTCACTCTCGCTTTTGCTAATCTACATTTTCCCCTTGGCTGGCTCCTTTACATCCTGCCTCTAAAGATAATTATAAAGGGAAGGGTTAGATTGGGGCTACCACCAAGATGGTGGATTTTCAGGTCAAGTTGGAATAAGAGTGTGATGGAGAAAGGGAAATTGGAGAAGAGATCTGAAAAGCAATATTGCAAGAGAGCACAGCATAGAGAACTGAACAGGAAATTAAATGCAAAGCAGTATGGGATAGGATTGCTTCACTTATGTCAAATGAGAAAGAAGTTTGGCAGAAAAGGAAAAAAAAAAAGGTAATTATCTCATTTTCAGAACAGATTTGTCAGGGTGTAGTATTTTCCTACGGATGTTCCATGTAACCTAAAATCCCAGTGAATGCTGCAGGTGTTGTAATTAACAACATCACCACTATGGGGCTCTTCTACAAGCAAGAAAGGTTCAAATCAAGGACATGCGAATTGTCCTGCTGGGAAGAAGGCACGTGAAGAAATAGGGTGAGAGAGTGAAAGCTTCTCGTAGCCTAGCAGACTTCTCCCAGAGGGCTCTGAAGAAGGAAAGCTTAATTAATTGTAGCACCATTGAAGCTCTGCAAAGAAAAAGCCTATTAAGTCATGAGCTCCATCGTTCAGGCTGCACTTCAGTTCCCAATGAACTGTTCCACGATAGTGTTCAGTGTCCCTAGTGGTGAGGTTTCTGGAAATACTGACTCACTGAAGCAGTTGTGTGTTGAACAGCAGAAGAGCACTGATACCTTTGGATCCAAAAGGGCATAGTTGCAGATCCCGTGGTCTGTAAGTCTCTTCTCAAGTACTGTTATTTTGATTAAGGCATAAAGCAAACCATGTAAGAAAACTAGAAGGTGGAGTACAGGAACAGAGAAAATGGATTTTCACCTTCTCTTTGGCTAACACATATTCATTCTTCCCTCCAAAAACATCTTTCCAATAAGACAACTGCTCTCTGCTACAGCTGTGAGCTGCAGAGTGGTGACAGGTAGTCTTTCTGTCTCTCACACATTACTGTGGCAAGCAGAAATGTAGCTCATTACAGAGAAGCAGAATCTGAGCTGTTTGCAAAACTTACATGCTTTTGAACTCACTGGAGACATACCGGGCCACTTTGCCAGCTCCCTCGCTTAAGAGTGAATAAATACAGATTTGAATTAATGTGATGCTTTAATGTGTTGGCTTATTCTGACCAAAATAAATTCTAGGAGCCAGTTTCAACTTCCAAGTCTTGCTCTTAATATGTATACATCCAGTATTTATTTAATATTATCCTTTTTTTTTTTTTTTTTTTTTTTTTTTTTTAAGCACCAGTGATCAGCACAGTGCCCACCATCCAACCTATGCCAAGGAAGAAAAAGGCCCCAAAACCCCACCTGATGTAAAGGCTGCAGCTTCCAAATTGTTAGAACAATATGGGGGTTTAGAAGTAGGCTACTAGCTCCAGGGACAGTTTGAGGAATGAGGATTTTTAGCATGAAGTTTGGGTGAATGTATTCCCTTGCTATGGGGAAATGAAGAGCTGCACTAAGCAATCCATACTTGGACTCAACAATGCTTTCCTGAAAGACCAGATGGGATATAAAAAATAAAATCAAATAGGTTCACTCACTCCCATCTGGAAATAGTCTTCCTAGAATTTTACTGAGTGGAAAACTCTGCCTCCAGGGTGCCCTGAGGCGTGATATTTTCACGGCGCTTTCTGAATTCTTAGCCTTGTTATACTGAATAATCTCAACAAGATTCTCAGCAGCCTCCAATCACACAAAATTCATCTGCTCTCACTTCCGGCACAGAAGTTTATCTCAAGCCATCTTTTTTTCTGACTTTACAAGAGTAGGTGGGGACAAGCTACCTTATGTTCATCAAGGATGCACTCAAGCAGCACCTTGACACTTCTTGTGTGCTGAAAATCCACTATCCTGCTCCCTTGGAAGAAACTTGTTTTTGTAATCAGACCAAAAGGGGTACAGTAATGAGTCCTGTGAGGTTAAAGAGGCATCAGGATCATACTAAAGTAGCTGGGGACTTAAAGATAAAACTTTAGCACTGAGACAGACCTCCGAGGCTCCCAGGCCTTTTATATTCCCTGGAATATTCCCAGCTTCTCTGTTTCAGGATCCTTGAAAACCAAACAACTTAAAAGACAGCCAATACCAAGATCCATTTCTAGAGTCTCCATGCTCTGCTCCTGCTTTTTCCAGGTGACTTCACCAGTCTTTTTGAAATCTCTAACACCCCTCTTGGTTCTCCAGAGATCATACCAGGATACGTTTATACTGCCTTTCACTTCTGTTTTCAAGACCTTCGCCACATTTATTGATTTATGCTTTGTTTCACGGCACTGCATTTCTGCTGAAGGTGACCCCACGTCTCCCCAGACTGGAATGTTACTCTTTGCAGGTCACGCTCTGATACCTGCCTGGCTCCTGTAAAACATCACTCTGAACTGCCCAATGGATGTTTTGACCAAGGAGTTCTGCTCATAACATGTCAAACAAGCTTTGGAAATGTGCACAGACTGCCTTGACGAGGAGAAGCTGGGATTGTGTCAAGTTCTTTGAGTTTTAAAGGTCAACACATCAGCTTCTCCAACTGGCTTTCTTATGGCTGTAATTACAGCCCTTTTTCCCAATGTAATCAAACAAATATGTCTTGAAAAAGCATGAACTGGTGGGAAAAGATCTTCCTTAGAATTAGCACTGCAAAATTGAACTCTCTCTCTTCAGATGAAGAAATCAACTTTTGTCTTTAGGAATCAAATGATTTTGCTGTTTCTTGCCCTCCAGTTATCTACAACCTACTGATGGAGCTTGATGGGAACTGAGATTTCACAGAAAGTGTTCCCACAGATAGACTCTGCAACTTATACTTGAACTCATGATTAAGATGCTAATTTTAAAATGTATTAAGCACCAGTCACACCACTTTTAAGTTTAGTATTTGAAATTGATGTAGGAACCAAAATGTATTATTATAACCCCAAAATTATCAGTAGTACCATTCAGAAGACAACCACACACCTCAAACAACGCTGTTACAATGTGGCATACGTACTCCCATTCCACAGTGTTAGCATCCTAAATCCCATTACTGCAAAACAATTTCCAAACTGAAATGTTTCTTTGATGCACCCAAGCCATTTCTGCTTGCACTGTCGATAGCTCAAAAAGTAATGCCTTCCATCCATTTCTGTGGAAACTACAGCAGATACAAAGAGCACAACAATGCTGTCTAATAGAGTAAATTCTCAGCTACAAAATGCTATTTTTCAACATAGTCACCACCATTATCTACATACTGTCACCAACAATGAACAAGAGCCTGCACACTGCATACAAATCTGCATGGCCATCTGGAACATGTCTTGTATTTAATTCTCTGGTGCCACTGCTGAAATGCATCACCTATCATCCCACTGTGCTCACATCCACTACTATGTCTGCATAAACATTCAGGAAGCACCACGTGCACTTTCACGTCAGGCACCATTTTGTCAGGCTGCCCCTCTGCTGCCATCATATAGCAACAAAATGTAATGGAATATTGTCGGGAGGATTCAATCTCTACTGCCATACCACCTCACCTGCCTCTGATGTCATGGGCCAAAGCAATAAAATAGGAGGCACTACTTTCAGAGCAGAACTCGTGCATTTGTAGACAAAATAATTCCCTTGCCTATTCATATTTCCTGCAAGCTGTTTACAGATTGTGGTCATGTACCCCCAACTTCTCTCTTTCCTACACTTGATTTGGTTCACCACATCTCTCCTCCTATTTCTCTAATCCCTCCAGGGCAAGGCTTTATGTGCCTTTTTTTTCCTAGGCTTCTTGTAACTGTCAGGAACTCTGGAGAGTCAGAATTGCACACACTATTAAAAGGTGCCACAAAGCAAAGCAGAATAGCTAACAGTGTTAACAGTGTCAATGCTTAGGATAGTCTGAAAAAGGCACGGTATTCCAGTGGTATAAAAAGAGCACAATCCTACAAACACGATACATACTGTACTGATATATATCTGCACAAGATCTGATCGTAAATACATCTTTATATATTCTCACAAAATTTCAGCATATACTTTGATAACGAAGAGGAACTCATGAAGAATGACAGTGGTTTATTTATAAATTATGGTAGAGAGGACAGACAGTGAACAGGAAATCTAATACAGATTTTCCTCCCTGAGAAAAAATTGCTTTGAAATATACTGGAGTCAGTGTGCTCGAGTCTCCATTTTCATACAATAACATGAAATACTACATGATGGAATTACAGTGTCTATGTCAACACAAGACTTTATGAAGTGATGCGAAGCCATCAAATTAACGCTGAGACTCTTTGGCATGATGACTGAGATATATGTGGTGGTTCCCCTTATAAGTGGAAAGAAAAATCCATGGGAAACAGTACTATCTCATGAGTTTGTTAGTGTGAATTTTCCCTGCACGAAATGCCACCCCTTCTTCTGCATAGACTGCTGGGAGGAGGCCAGACCAGGCAGACATTCAGGAGGGATGGAATACCAGACTTCACCAGCACCGTTTGGTGCAGTTATTCTTAGATGTATTTACTTTTCTTTAGAAAAGGAAAAAGCAAATTTCAATCCCCTCCTCTAATCAGAAATGTTTTCAGGATTTATTTCTACTAGCTAGAGAGCTGTTTAATCTCCAAAGAAGATAAAGTTTAATTCTTTCCTAAATTCAATAACATCCATAAGCTGTTGGCGTATTTTTGAATTTATTCATCTTCTTCCTAGACTGACTCTGCACACACGAATCACCACTGAGCTCCAGGAGCCTTGTAGCCACCTGAAAGCTAGACCAAGAGCATCTCCAGTGACCCGTAACATCTAGTGATCCAGGCACCTTTTTCCTAGTATACCTCAGAATGTCTCTCTCCTTTCCTGAGGAATCACTCCCATTTCTCATCAACTCCAAACGAAACTCCAAATAGAAAAATATGGGAAAGAGACCAGACTGCAGTCAAGGTAGCATTCTGCCATTGTGGTAAATTTATGCCTCTGTGCAAATGTAGGTTTTGTCCTCTGCTCAGGTTTAGTCACTAAAAGGGCCAAGCAGAAAATGACTCAGTGGAGAGCAGCAATAGTTTCTACTGTTATACATGGGAACGAAGGTAATCCATTAGAAGGAAAATGAAAAGCTTCGGGATTACGAGCGGTAGAAAGTAAAAGAGTATATATATGGGAGAGGGCTGCAAGATAATGTCTGGAAGGGTAATTACTGTTTCCTCTCTCTTTACTTTCACATAACACAAGACCTGGAGGGCAATTTGCAATTAAGGGTTACCCAAAGAAAATGGACAAAAATGAATCACTATTTAGCATGTAATTAACCTGTGGAACTTAGTCCCACATGGTATTCCATGGATAAAGAGCTCAGACAGAGCCCAGGGAGGATTAGGCACTACTAAGAAGAGGGATAGCATTTCGCGTTCCACTGGCTTGGATGAAAAATAAAATACAAAGGATATCAATCTTGCTGCTTCAGGGCCTAAGTTGTTCATTGTGATCAGCAGCAGGTAAAGCTCAGCAGGATGTGAAAGATACAGTACTGCCAATGAAAGCTTTCATGCACTGCCCTGCCTATTGGCTTCTACTTACTTATATCAGATGCTTATATGGCTCCCACAGTTCTAGTATGTGAGTTCATTACAATCAGTAACATATTCATCATCACAATAGCCTTAGAAGGTACAGAAGAGCTTTTCTCCCTGTTGTACAGAGTACAAAAAAAGAGCTTTCACAACTTGCTGGAGATGCAGAGGGAAGCAGAGCACTGCATGGCACAGAACACCCTTTTCATGCATTCTTCCTGATCACTGGACCCTACTGCACCCCACCCAGTTCAGATAGCTGGCTGTTAAAGGAGACAGGGTAGCTCCACTCCCATGACTCCTTCAAACCTCAGTGCCCCAGAGCTAAGCAGGTAGTATAATTAAAGAGCATCCCTAGCAGAATCAAGCCATTAACCTCTGGTGACCAGTGTTTCAGAAATTCAGTTCTCAGGGGGTACCTCCCTCTTCGACACCGTTGATGCCCAGCACTACCACAGCACTTGGTCTGTCCTTTGGGCTGAATTCCAACTGGTAGTGCTGGATAACATAAGGCCTCTTAGCACGTGATGCTTCCCTCCCGCTGTGCCTTTATCTGTATAATTTTTAGCACACATAAGCTCACTTAGAACAAGCCCATGCAGCTGCTGCATGTTTTATTTACCTAAGCAGTCCCGGAGAGTGCAATGAAACTACTCCCATGGGTTGCACAATCTGGCAATCTTTTAAAATGACAGATGTACAGAAACTGTAACTTTCCTCCATGCAGAGCTGGGTCACACATCTCCCTTTTTTAAACAGTCCTATGTGTACTATACCTCGTGTCATTTCTATATAATCATTTTGTTCTTTATATGTGTTTATATGCGTTTAACTAATGAGAAGATTTATAGGTCTATCTGTGGTGATAATAAAACTACAGCAGTCCTTTAATGTTCTCACTCCCTTTTTTGTTTTAACCTTTTCTTGTAGCAGTTTCGCCCAAGATGGAAACTTAAAAGGTCCACCATGATCTTTGCTGGAGAAAAGAGTCCACTTTGAAGCTGCCATCCAATGAATACACGGGTCATTTTGAGCATAAAACATAAAGAGACATGAACTATGAATGTTTCTTCTTCTCCAGTGATAAGTATGTATGAAGGGAAGGCTTTTTTTGCTACCTTTGGCCCGTTGTGCAATGCTTGTTTAAAAAATGTTCCTTGATACCGATCTCCAACTGGTGCTTCACTTATCTTGAACTCTCAAATGTCACCAGCTTTCAACTGGTGCTGCAAGATCCAACTTACGTAACTACAAAAGGAAAAGCTATTTTTTAATCAAGTCTCTTCCTTCTCTTCTTTTTCTGCCACTTGACTTCTAATACAAAAAAGGGCAAGAAAAGCAGCTATACGTTCCATAGAATAAGACTACTCTAAATTTGGCCAAACCCCTATTAATTAGCAAATTTTATCTTAATACAGCACAAACTGTTAAGCAAATTTGGTTTGTAAGAGGTGCTTCTACTTTACCGGGGCCATAGCCAGCTTTTATACACAGGCTAGTAGATCCCAAAGGGACACCAACAGCATCCTCCAGGCGAGAGAGATGCTTCATGAGAAATACAAAGTACCTTAGATATGGGATGTGGAAAGTGGGTGCTCACAAAGATTGTCTTTGCAGGGAGAACACAGGTGAACGCAAGCTGCAGATTGCATCATTGGCTTGGTGGTCACAGGGATGCACAGCTGAATCATGCAGCTGGACAGACAGATTTAAGGATAATGATGATATCACTTTTTTCAGAAATAAAAAGACACAAATTCCATGTTCAGAAAGACTGCTAGGAATTATCAGTACTCTACGTTATTCCTCAATCTGAATCATCATCATATTATTGCCTCTGAAGTTCACACTCTGAAAAAGTAATCGACTTTTTTAATAACACATCTCAGTACAGAACCAGTGAGCCAACATATTATAAGAGGATAATTATATGGGTAGTTCTTGCCTTTCTACTAGTGTCTTATTCTTAGGATCTAAACAGGGGACACACTTTCTATAGCACTGCTCATCTGAGCATATCAAAGTGCTTTATAGACATTCATTATAAGTAATTACCAGCTGGCATGTGTGAATAATTTACAGAGTGGTAGAAGTGGAATTCCTATGGCTCTCTCACTTTGTTTCTCCGCTCTGCACTTTCTACCTTCTCCTTTGTTCTTCCTTCTGTTCCTGGCCATTGCAAATTAGGCATGTCAGTAATTTGAATATCGTTCCCAACCACATCTGTAGCTGCCTTTACCTGTAAATACATGGCCCTACATTTGGAAGCAAACCTAAAGCAGAAGAGTAAGGATGGAGAAGCTTTCCCAAAACCAGCTGTGCCAGTGGGCAGCTTTCTGCCTCCAGCTGCGTTTCATCTCTCATGAACTGCTCCACCAGCACTAACCCTAACCCTTTTCCTCTGGTAAAATGTAATGGCAGCCAGTAAGCAGGTGTGAGCTACAGGGAGGGGAGCAAGAACATGGCGCTGAATTATTTCCACAATTACTTCCCACAAAAAGCCAGAGAAATGAACAGACCAGAACTCATTAAATTCAGCTACAGTCACTTCTGAATGTGTCTCATGAAGTCAAATACATTTTAAGCATTTGAAGATTCTTTATCAATCAACAGGAGAAAAAAAGATAATTTATTTTCAAAATTACTGTTTTCTTTCCTCCGTTTTCCGTACAGATTTTAAACAATTCTGCTCATTCGGTCTTTGCTTTTCATTTTTCTCAGTCAGCTTTGGGATTCTGTCCCCTAGGGCAGTCTACATTCAACAGCCGCAAGCATTTAAAACATAATTGTGAATTGTCATTATTGTCATAATTGTCATTTTGATACTGCTTTCATTTTCCTGTTTGTTTGTTTCCTACAGGATCTTAATTGCCTTTTTCTTCACAGATTTTAAAATAAAGTTGATGCTTGAGGGAGTTTAATGTTTGAAGAAGAAAAGAACAGTGATCTTCATCAGACACTCAGAAAGAAAAGCAACTCAGAGAACCAGAAGTGGAAAGGTGAAGCAAATGGCTGAAGGTGTGACACAAAGCCAAGTGAAGTACAATGACTGAGCACAAAGGTGGGAGCTGTCTACCAAGACAATACGAAAAGGTTGAGATGTTGAATAATCAGAAAGAAAAAAGGGAGAGCTTTCATGGCAGGAAAAAGAAAGGGCAAAAGAGAAAGAAGAAGCACAATGACAACGTAGACTCGTGCACACAGGAGGCAAAAAGACGTTTCCAGTGATAGACCATATGGACAAAGATATAAACATAAGCGCAGATGGATTTCTAAGGCAACATGCAGAAACCAACCAAAAATTACAAGAGAAGAAATGAATGAGGTGAATTGTTTAAAATCTCTACAAAACAAAAATAAACATTTTGAAGAGAAAAAAAAAAGGGGGAGGGGGGTGAGGGAAAAAAAAAGAATAACCTTTTCCAGCATAACAAAAGCATTCATTTTCTAAAAAGGCCACTTTCTGATACAATTTTTCCCATTCAGCCAACGTCAAACAGCTCTAGTTATGTTTCAGGCCCCTAGGGCAAAAAGTAATCTGTGTTTGAAATGAGAACATCTTTGTTCAGACCTTAGGCCAACAGCAACCAAGGGATCTATCAGCGCTGTGGAGAAAAACGGCAGGAGGAGAACAGTGGACAAACATTTTAATATCTACAGTTCTTCATGACAACTTCAAATAATGCAGTGCATTTCCTTCCATTTCAACTGCTACAACAGCTTCTGCTGTAGGAAGGTGAGGATCATCCACAACATGCAGCTATGTAGCAGATGCAGTGCATGGTCCATTACAGAATCACAGAATCACAGAATCACCCGGGTTGGAAGGGACCTCAAGGATCATGTAGCTCCAACCCCCCTGCCTAGCAGGGCCACCAAACATACACATTTAGACCAGGTTGCCCAGGACCCCGTCCAACCTGGCCTTGAACACATCCAAGGACGGGGCATCCACAACCTCCCTGGGCAACCCGTTCCAGGGCCTAACCACTCTCCTTGTAAAGAACTTCCCCCTAACGTCCAACCTAAATCTTCCCTCCTTCAACTTGGATCCATTGAGCCCTACAAAGATTTCCTGGTATTTTGCAAGCCGATCTCTAGTTGATCAGCCAACTCACTGCACGAGAATGGTATAAGCAGTTCAGATCTAGGGTGAAAGTCCATAGCCATTTGATAACCAGCTGACGGAAAGCCTCACCAGGTGGGACTGCCATCAGTATCTCTGTGCTCACTCTTTCTCCTCTGTACACTGCTCAGAACAGCAGTTTCACCATCCCAGTTCCTTCCTGGAGCCACGCAGCACAAAATTCCCTCTGTTCATTAAAGCGTTCATTCAGAAGAATGGCTGGAAAGCCTGAGAATGCTGTACCATTTCAAAGCTTTGTGTCCAGGCTTTTTTTTTCTGGCTGCCACAGCTGTGATTAGATGGAAGTATCACTTCGTAATCAGAGCTGCCAAATGGATGGATCAATAGAGAGCTATCAGCAATTAGCTCCGTTGTAACTGCCTGGCACATTTTTTATTTATTGAAGCAGGCAAGTCAAGATGCCTGGGGGATAAGCAGTTTCTGGCACATCAGGACATAAGGAGGAAGGGAGAAAAGGAAAGGCGTTGTTCCTTTTGGACACTACCCCTTTTCCCTCCCTGTACAGCTCCAAGGCACGTGAGCATGTGTGCATTACACACCATTACAGAATCATCTGATTCATAGTGGAGGCCAGGTGGCACAGCAAGCTAATGCATCTCTCTTCCACCTTCACAGTGGTAGACAGAATAAGTTTGCCAATCTCGGGATATTCCTATGTGGATTTTTGTTTGCTTCAAGACCTGTACGTTCACTTTTTTCACCCAAAGGAGTTTCCACGACTGAAAGAACTGGCAATGTCACAGAGCAGGATTTAGTAGAACTGAGAATTGCTAGAGGGGCAGAACTGGGAAAAACAGATATAAATCAAAGACTTGGATGCATTAGCAGTGCTACATGAAATGGCTGCTATGAGAATGGCTGGAAATATGTAAGTCCATACTGAGGAGAAAAACAACTGAGTAGAGCTCTTTGGAGACCTGGGACTAGAACAAGTCCATCCAGAGCTGCGAGGTAGAAAATTGCTGTGGCCTGTGGCCAGCCATATCACAGCTTTGTTTCACATTCATAAGCAAGAAAAAAACACCGAACATTCTAATAATGAAACAGGCCACCTTATAGTAAGTGCTAATTTTTAAAATACGGTTTTAGCTGTATGATTTATCCCAGTTGCTTTTGCTCTTGTGGTATTAGCTGTTTCTTGAGGCATGATTGCTTCCAGTTTTGGAATGCATTATGTTCAGTTCAGCTTTGGAGATCATCCTACTGGAGAACGGCAGAATGAATTTTTAAAAGAGCCAGATAGTATTACTATTTTTACACTGGTGGTTACTATTCTTTCTCACAGGAACATCTCCCTGCTGGCACTACCGATCCAAGTCAGTCCTCATGCTGAAGGGCAGATTATTTGTAGTCTGTGCCTCTCCTACAGCTGTAAGAGCTCAACCATGAAAGGAAGCAATAGGCATCCTGTATCCCAGCTGCAGCTTTCTGCCTGTCTGCTACTTCACCCAGCTGGAGAAGTTTGGCATCGCTGCCCCCTGACTGAATTAACCCAAGTTCAGGCAAGCTCAGGATGAGCCTTCTCAGTCCCAATAACGAGGCCAGAGAGAATCATTTAGGATGCTGTCATTAGTGCAAATACATAACTTTTGAGTTCTTGAAGGTAATTTTGGCTGTTTCCATAGCTAATAAAGAGTCTGTTGTGTACTGACTCGAGGCAATTTCAGCAGGATATTTCAAGTCAATCTCAGCTAAGTCCAATAACCCCCCCACACCTCCACCTCCCTTATTTACGCCCTACAACTGGACACTGCAAGTCAATGATCATTGACAATATGACACACAGATCTACAGACCTAGCAAGTCTAATATCAACTTAACTGACAGCACCGGATCCTGGGTACAATCAGAGGAGAGTCAAATGTTCCAGCTGCCAATAGATATGCCCTTGGCACTGACCCTGCGTGAAACATCCTCAGCCAGAGGGAGCAGTAGAAATCAATTGAAATTGTTTGGAGTGCCAAACTGTCCATACCTTTCAGCATCTTCTTCTCCTCCTTCTTCTGCTACAGGTGGTCCACTAATCAGAAACTCTTTTCTATGTGTTTACACAGTAAACAAATAAAGCTTTAAGGAATTAACAAGATGAGAGGGTTTTTTTTATTTACTGACAGAATCAAAGAGCTCATCTCTTTTTCAAAGCCCACGGGGCCAAATGTTTGAAATTTCTCATTGATTCTGTGGTTTCCTTTTCCAATCTTGTTTGCAAAAAGCTCTTGAATTTTCTCCTCTGCTTGAGAAGGACACTTATAGTTGTCACTTTTGCCTACTCTGAGCATCCATCCTACCTATGAACAGCTTTTCCCTGGAGTCAGAGAACACCTGATACTTGCCAAAGGGAAGGTTTGCAGTAAGGTTCTGCTCACAGAAGAGGGAGCAGAGACTTTGCAAGAACATGTTCCAGCAGTTCTAGCATGCTTAAACGTTCCCTCAGGGTGCGCTTCAGATGACTGAGAGGATCTCTGGCCAGACGACAGCTCACCCCAGGATTGAGTGCCATCAGCAGGCAGAGGTTTAGAACAGCTGAGAATCAACCCTTAGGTCTCAACACCATTTGCCCATTCTATATGTGCAAATATCAATTAGTAGTGAATGCAGACAATGACTTGCTTGAAGCAAACAAAAGCGACAGATCACATCCTAAAGCCCAACCAAGAGCTAAACAACAGCAACAATTTCACATTAATGTGTGTCTGTGCTGCAGCTGAGACAACTGTCCTAAAGTGCAAGGACCTCAGCTTTAGCTCTAGCACTTCATACTGTGAAGCCTTCCATATTTCACTTTGTAGACTGGCCAATGAACAGTTCAGCCATAGAAAAAGCACTGACTGTCTCACCCCTTTCATCTCCCCATAATCTGAACGTGAGAGCAGGGAGAATACGGGATCACTATGAGCGTGGACTGGGCAAAAAATGTAAAGCGAGAAGAAATACACTCAAAATAACAGCAGTAAATCTGAAAAGCACTCATTCTCTGTCTACGTAGCTGGTGGTATTGACAAACCATAGCTCCTTTGCTTTCTCCACAATTGCACCATCAACCAGACTTGTGGAAGCAATAAGAACTCCTTATCCAGTATTGGTATACACTGAGATTCAAAATTACTTTCAGTGGCAAAATGCAGGTTTGAGTGCTCTCTCCAGCATCTGCTAGGTCTGAGAACATCAGCATCAAAAGATACTGCAAATGTGTCACAGTTCTTCATTACTCTCAGAATAGCAGATAATCTCTGCTAAAAGACCACAGCGATTTGCTGGTCAGAAACTTAGCTTAAATGGGACAAAGTACCACCGAGTTTGAGAATGGTTTGTTTCTTCAGTATGAGCTCTTGGGCACCCATCTTCGTAGATACATCTGTAACGAAGGACTACAAAAGGTTCACCAGAGATGCTGCAGAATTCAGTGTTTTAGCATCAGTGCTGAGTGGCGATTATCTCGTCTCATGAGTTTCCTTCTCTTAAGCAGAGACGGTTACGTTATTTGGAGAATGCCTAAAATGCATTTTTGAGAGGCAACTGTGAGCTGATGGATTATGGGAAACTGCCATCACAGGCACCAGAGCCATTAAGGCTGACTCAGGTCTGATTACAGTTTTGCATAGAGTAAGTGTGCATCTGAAGAGGCGTAATTTAAAGGCTCATTGCCTGCTTCCTACCCAGCGTTGTGTGAGAAGGAAAAGCTGTGCAGTCTGCCCCATTTGAAATCACCTGTTTGTGTTCTACCACAGAATTGTCTACAAAATCTCATAAACTACTAAGTGATGAAAATGATTGGCTCATTCGGAATTGCTGTAGAGCGATCAGCCAGCAAACTGCAAAAAGAGCAGGAATTGATGGAACATTCCCTGCTATTTGCTTTTTGAAACTTCTCTGAAGTCAAAAACCTGCATTTTGTTACTCTCACTTACCTGAAGATAACTAGGTGTTTTCCTATGCCTCTTCTTTTGCCGTTATTTTTCCCTGAAAAGCTACTTGCATGTCGTGCAATGCAGGATATCTACAAACCAAGAACTGCATTAGGTTTAGGGTTAGATGAACGTCACCTTCTACCACTGTGTGATAGAGGTTGCAATGAAAGCTTTTTATTTCCATCACGACCCTTGTTTCTAGCTCTCCTCCATTACTTAGGAGCAAACTCATTCAGTCACAGCAGTTAGGACTGGCAGAGCGTGTCTGTCCTATTAACTTAGATGCTGGCTCTATTCTGATCCAGATTGAGAGCTGAACAGCTGATTTAGGCTGAGTTTTCACACGTGTGGGCCAGCAGGCCCTTTAGTTCAGCAATACATCAGAAGGCAGAGAAAGATTTGGTTTTCACTTTGAAAATTCAATTCCTCACCAGGTTGTGATAAGGGCTTGGGTTGGTTTTGAGGTGTTTGCTTTGTGTTTTTACTGGTAGAGCACTTGTTACAGAGAGAGACGGCTTTTAATTTTGTCTAGCTTTCACATGCCAGTGCCAAACAACACCCACTTTGACAGAATCTCTTTCTTTCTTTCCTGCCAACATCTACCTGCCAGCCTCTGCCATGTTGTTCTTTTTAATCCTCGAGTCCTTATTTTCTCTACTGTCAAACACCTCAAGCTATAAAGACCTCAGCCCTTAAACATATCCAGAGACTGTCAGGTCACCAGCAAAACTGCAGCTCTAAATAAAACCACCTTCAGTCCAACAGCCAGAAATTAAAATGCACTGTGAATCTGTATTTGCATGAGCAAAGAAAAAGTCCAAAATGCAACCACTCTTAAATTCTGTACATACTTAACTACGCTCTGGGGCATTTAGTATCTACAGGACACTGACAAAGCTCTTTGCATCCTGCCCCAACTCACAATGTCTTTCTGTGATTCAAAATCCAGCCCAGGAATCTGGAAGCATTCACTTTCTCCTCAACCAGCACAGTACAGTCACATTCATTTCCTTTCCACAAGAAAAGAAAGGGAGTTTTGCAGTCAGGACAGCAATATCCTGACTGCTGAGCCAAGTCACTTGAATTTCACTTTGCAGTGGGTTCTTGGAGGTGGTCAGGAGCATGCAGTAGCCTGGGTCACCACAGAGGCGATGGCTCTACTGTTGTCCATACCATAAAGCTGATCATAGAGAGACTACCTTGGGAATACACAGTCTTCAGTTTCTTTTCCTAACAATTCACTGCCAGTAGGAAATTTCTAGTAGTTACAAAAAGGAGCAAGGACTACCATATTTAATAGGCCTTCTCTCTTTCTGTATAACAATGGATTTCCTTTATTTTTTTCCTAAGCTACAGACTTGGCTACTGGAGATAGCTGACTTGTGATGAGAGCAAAAAGGAGTGACAGGGTATTTCATAGAACTACAGAATAATTTGAGTTGGAAGGGACCTTTGAAGGTCATCTAGTCCAACTCCCCTGCAATGCAGAGGGACACCTACAACACGATCAGGTTGCTTAAAGCCTGGTCTATCCTGACCCTGAATGGTCAGGGTATCCACTTCTCTGGCAACCTATTCCAGTGCTTCACTACCCTTGCAATTTTAAAAAAAAGACCTTTCACTTGGATTTGTTGAACCTCACGAGGTTCTCCTGGGCCCACTGCTCAAGCCTGTCTGGGTCTCTCTGGATGGCATCTCATCCCTCAGGCGTGATGGCTACAGCACACAGCTTGGTGTCATCCACAAACTTGCTGAGGGTGCACTTGATCACACTGTTGATGTTATTGATGATGGTATTACTGACCCCTGAGGGACACCACTAATCACTAATCACAGACTTCCATCTGAACACTAAGCCTCTGAACACTGCTTTTCTAGGTAGAATCTTGCAACTAGTTCTTTGTCCATCAAACAGTCTATCCATCAAATTCACATCCTTTCAATATGGAGAGAAGGATGTTGTGTGGGACTATGTCAAAGGCCTTACTGAAGTCCAGATGGATGACACCAGTGGCTCTTCCCTTGTCCACTGATGCAGTTGTGCCATCACAGAATGCCACAAGGTTGGACCTGCCCTTGGTGAAGCCATGCTGGTTATTGCTTATCACCTTCCTCTCTTCCATATGCCTTAGCATAACTTCCAGCAGGATCTGCTCCATGATCTTCCCCAGCAGAGGTGAGGCTGACGGGCTGGTAGTTTCCTGGATCATCCTTTCTACCCAAATTAAAACAGGGTGTGACATTGCCTTCTTTCCAATCACCAGGGCTTCACCTGACTGCCATGACTTTTCAAATATCATCAGGAGTGGCTTGGCAACTACATCAGCCAATTCTCTCAGGACTCTGGGATGTATCTCACTGAGACCCATAGACTTATGAATGTTCAGGTGATTGTGAACCTGATCGTTACTTACAGAGGGAATGACATTGCTTCCCCATTCCCCACCTTCTAACCCCAAACTACTTGACGTTGGACTAGATGGTACTTAAGGGGTGACATTAAAAAAATAATCTAAAATGATGCTGTGGCCTGAATCACATACGGCCTACTGAGATCAAATGGAACATTCATCTGAAGAGACTACATCGGGGACAGGAGGGAAAAATAAAGGACAATGGAAATAATTTCACATGAAGAAATATCTTCCTTAAAACAACCAAAAAGGCTGGGAGCCATAGTTGGAAGCACCAGGCAATTTCACCGCAGTTCCTCTGGGAGCTGGTTGTTTTCCTGAGACTTCTAATTAATTATACATGCCAGTGAAGAGATATAATGTGGCTTTGAATAAAACAAAAAATAAAATTCGGAATGAAGAAGAGATAAAAAGAGGAAAGACAAAATGATTTTGTTAATCTAAGCTTGAACTAATTTTACTTTAATCAGAAGCTGACAGGAAAATGGCAAGCCCTGCTGCTTGTCACACTCAGCAGAGATGTCCCCATTGTCTTTAACTGATAAAACATTTCACTGCTGACCTCCAGTGGGAGGAGAACATTTCGTTTAGTGCTGTCGAGTGCAGTTTCAACAGATCTCAGTACTTATTACAATCTGCTCCGTGGCCATCGCTCCATGAGCCTGAACAAAAGGGATTTGTCTGTCTAAATTCTTTTATTTTTTTAGGGCAGGAGAAGTATACTGCTCTTATAAGCTGCAATGACCTTCTCCACGACAAGGCCAGAGCAGGCAAATTTGAGCTAAAAAAGACTTTTGGCTCACTGAGACAAAGGTGAAAAATCTTTTCTGTTACAGAAATTTCAAATGGTTGAATATCAGATTTCTGCCACAGAAATCTCAAGTATTCTGATCCGCAGCTCTGTGTGAAGTACCTCGTTCACAGAAACCATCTCCATCCTCTATATGGCCTCTTCCCCTTGTTTAGACCTTCTAGAATGCAGCCCACAGCTGGTCTTCATTTATTGAGTTTTATTTGGATATTTCCAACACAAAAAACCCTGGTTGCCCTTGACTCCAGTTATCAAAACAAAAAGAGAACAGCAATATATCCCAAGAGCCAAAAGGGTGTCGGTCCTCCCAAGCAAAACATAGAAGTCATCATAGGAGCAATCCCCTCCCATCCCCACAAGCAGATGCACTGTCTGCTTTGCATTCTGAAAGCAAAGGATAATCCCAGCTACTCTGGACCAGAGCTTAGAATTTCTTTTTCTGCCAAGGACCCTTCTTAAAAAAAGCGTTTGACAGAAGCTCAAATGCCTCCACTGAGCAAAACTATAGTAATAAAGTGTACGAAGAGTGCTTCTCTCTTTACTCAAGTAGGACTTTTCAAGCAACTGGAGACTTTAGCTGAGAGGTAACCTTTCAACTGAATCTGAATATTAACAGGCAGACAGTCTGGATCCTGGAGCACACATGATAAGCTGCCATGCAAAGGACTACCATCTGCATCAATGTTGATTATGCTCCTAGACCACTTAGGGGATGCCCTGCAGCAAGTTCTCACATAAGGGGAAGAAATATGTCATCAGAATAGTGAGCTTGAAATCAAAAAGAAATGGTAACAGTACCTAGCTATCATCCCTCAACATGCTGCTATATGCTCGCAAGACAACAGTGCAGGATAAAACATCTATGCTAGACTGAGTAATTGTGCCTTAGATAGCAAAGACACAATCTCTTCATTTTCATTTGTACCAGGGCACTCCATCACCTACCTTTTTATTATCAAGCACTTCTCAAATAGGGGTAAGGGATCGATTATTTTCTCTAAATACCACACAACACCAGCTCCATTGCATGCTTGCTGGGTTTTCAAGCAAGCATCTCTGAAATTCACCTCAGATATAAAAGGATGATGCTACATACTTCAAAACGCTCATTAACACTCTGATTTGCTTTGATTTTTTTCAAAAATATGGAAATGACAGGCTATAATTTCTGAATATTTTGCTGATTAGTACTGGCACATCACTTCCTCTCTCCTCATTTTGGATCCACCCATCCGTGCTCTCTTGCCTTACCTGTAATCTGTGAGCTACTTGTGAAAGAGTCAGTCCTTCTGTTACAAGTCTGCACATTACCTAACACAGCAGGACCCCAGCTCACAACCAGTTCTCTTCTTCTGCTAACAACAGCAGCTTGCCCACTATCATCTGGACTGAGTGCCTGTTTGTCCAAATCTCATTTTGCAGTAAACCTAGAGACAGGACTCATCTCTGCTCTGCAAAATTTGTTTTTCTTTTCCTCCCCATTTCCCCCTGGCTGCTATTCATCAGCTGAAGCCTAGACCAGATGTGCCACTGGTCTGATGCCCATTGGCAGCTCTTATGTCTCTGTAAAACAAGGGCACTGAAACAAACCAGCTTAAAAACAAAAAGATTGTCTGGGACCAGAAATAGCAACAGCTGGATATGAACAGTCACGTAAGGAGGGATGGATTGAAACCACCAATTAACCTCAAGTAGGTCAAAGAGCTATTTGAAGGCTAACACATTCTAGTCATAGATGGCAGGGGTTGAATTTAAAGCAATGGCCTAAAAGAGGAAATCGTTCTAACACATGCCTTCAGAATTGTCTTAGTATCTCTTGTTTTTTATCAAGCCATATTTCTATGCACAGCACTGTGTCTCTCAATGTGGCAGCAGAGACCTGACATCTGCATTTAAACTTAATGTATGCAGAGTATGGAACCCCACTTAGTTGTCATTAACTATTAAGATCATGGCTGCTTGAACTTCCTTCTCACTCCCTAAAAAAAATTGTCTGGAATACATTGCTAAGCAAAACTTTGTAGGACATCATGTTCTGTCCTAATTAATGGCTCTTGATTTTGATCTTTGCAGATCTGTTCGCCCTACCAGACTCCTGATGGTGCAGGTATTTCTCCTTACAAAACAATTTCAACCTTTCTTATTTCAGAATGTCTCTCACTACCCCATTTTTTTTTATTTCAGGTATGTGCTATAGACTCAAACTCCCTGACCCTTTTTTACCACCAAATTTCTAACCCATGATGCATCAACATTTTTATCCATTGTCTTTTGCATAACACACAAAAATTAAAATCTACAGTGTGAGGTTTATCTCCCCATTGCTTGGGATTTCCAAGTCGCAACAGAACTGTGCTCTGTGACCCCACATTCCACCAAGATAAGCACTACAAGAAGTGCCTGTCACCTGTCCATATATTAAACTATTACTACAGTTTCATAAACAGCAGCCCTTCTGTGCTTTTTTAGTTCTTTATTCCTCCAGCATGTTTAGAAGTGCATGACTACTGAAATGTGGGCAGCGAAAGAAAAAAAACCAAAACACTGTAAAATGCTGTTTTGTTTGTTTTTGTACCATACCTAAAATTAATGCTACCTCCTGTTCTTTTGAAATATGAATCAACCTTTGTTCACAAGATTGGCTAGAGTCCCTGGGTTGAAGCAAGAAATAATCAACAGGCCTCTTCTGTCCTCAGTTCTGCTCACAGGCTGAGCCTCTCAGATTACTAGAAAAGAGATTTTAAGAAAATGGGGGAAAATGTTCTGTGACACAGATCACCAGGGCTTTTTTCCCCCTTTTCCCTGAGCGTTTCGCAGTTTAGCTTTCCACCAGTCACAAGCAATATCTGCTGTGTCGCTGCTGGCCAGTTTCTCTGTAGGTCAATGCACAGCTGCTTCTGCAGCCCCTCCCCAGCACCAATCTTGTCACTCAGGTCAAGAGATCTACACCTGTCTCATTGTGCATATGATGATGCCAGGCCAGCCACAGCAGTAAAGGTGACAGTCTGTCTAGATAAATCTACACTGATACAAAACGGAGGCTGTCCATTGGCAGGCAAACAAAACAGAGTTCCCTCCGTATAAAAAACAATGGGACAAAATGCTATTTTCTCTTCCAAATTACAGTGTGAATAGATTGCTGTTGTTCACCCCTATGATTCTAAGAAGGTATCATCTTCTCTCTACAATAGAGCATCCTTACAATCTCTCTGTCAAATCTCTGCAAACCACAAGTCAGATGTATGCCTGTGGAGCACACAGATTCATGCACTTTTTCTCAAGACACCTTCTGCCTCTCCTTCAGCTTCTGGTACCTTTCTCCTAAGCTGTCCTTAAGCAATTCTGAATTTCTCAGGAAGAGTCTTTTAATTCTCCTAGCATGGCCTCCATCACCTGATCCACAAACAAACCTTCACATACCTGACAAAGGAATCCTGAGAGAGAGGGAGAATCCTAAGAGTTTTGTGCAGACTGTGATGCACGAGAGCTGCTGCTTCACCTTCCCCAGCTCAAGAGAGGTAGAAAGAAAGTCAAGGCAAATCTAAAACCAGACAGTATCTGTTGAAGAACAAAAAGAGCGACAGTACTCCAGAATTCCACACTTCCACCTCTAGCACAGGACCGAGATAAAGAGAATTAGACAAGAGTTTCCTGAGGACAGAAGCACTCTTCTTGCAATAGCTGATAAAAGTAAGGTGGGTTGTCACTACCTTCTTTTGCTTTAAGAAACCTTTTCAGTTCACCAAAGCAAAATGGCATCAGGGCTAACACACAGACACATTCTGATCATTCTGTTCTATATTTCTTTCACTGTCTGACAAATGAGATGTTACTTCTTAAAGTGTATCCTCTACTTATCAGACTGGCTTCTTGTTTCACATTGGGTTTGCAGACACTGTAAGGAGTCAGAGTATGATGGAGTGCCAGTTAATGCTCAAATAAACCGTCTCCGAATTCTAAAGATGAAATGAAAAAGAAAAAAAAGAAATATGTCTTGTACAGCTAAGTTAAACTTTATCCTCAAAGTGATGTACTTCCTTCTGGGAGCAGAATTCATTTGAAAGAATCTTCAATCTGTGCTCCTTGCAAGAGGAAGGGGATGCGACTCCAGCTTTGCTCTAAAGGTTTTCAGTCATATATAGAGAAGCAGAAAAAATCTGGACCACTTGGTACTTTGAATCAGCTCTCCAGATATTCTTCTTACTACAGTACTTTGTGCCAGGCAGGTCACTCTGCAAAGCGTAATAAATTTCCTTCATAGTATTTGTTAAGTAGAACATGAATTAATTCCCCACCCTCTATACTGGAAACATATTTCTGGGACTATTCACACTGTATTACCTTGTTATCAATATTCTTTTTGAATGCAATTAATCCTACTTGAGATTCCAGTTATCTACTGGAAATCCCTTTTTGCTGCATGACAAAGGGATGCAAGACAAAGAGCTGGATGTACTCTTCTTGTTAAATGGGGACTCTGCCCGTTATCCATCAGTTTGAATTAATGATGTCACCGATTCTCAAAGGTATTAAACTGGCCCTTCTGCCTGGGGTCAGGCTTACCATGGACATTTCCATATAGTCCAGAACTGTGGAGCTGATGTCTATGGGACGATCCAAGACCATAAGGTTTTCTCTGCATCTACAGCTGTATTATTTCACAGAAACTCACGGTACATCCAACTTGACCAGTATGTGGCTTATGGTTTTGCACACACTTCCTTCTGCTACAGGTTGTGCTACAAAATTCCATTCCAAACGCAGTCATATCGTCCTCTAATTAGAGATAATGCAATTAACTTCACATGCAGAAACTGGCAGATGTTGCCTATAAAGCAACAGGAGTAGTTTGGCATAGGAACATTTCTTACAGCTGATCTGTGAGCAGATCATCTTATTTGAATATGAACAAAATACTACTGAACATTAACTTGCTCTAGAGTTACCCAAGAAGCTACAGGAAAAAAAAAAATAGTAATTTAAAAAGCATTAAACACAGATCTGGAAAATGCACTGGAACTCATTTGTTCCTCTACCTCTTGCTTTTCAAGCCACAGAAACTGCAAGAATTTGCAAAGGCTTGGATTACAATTCATAATAGTCATGGGAGAAATGAATTGGTAAGCAAGGGACAGGTGATGAGGTGAGAAACGCAGGGAGGTTCATCACAGAGTTCTGCAAGTTATCACATGGATAGGACATCCAAATACACAGGTACACACAGCTATGTGTATGAGTACTTAGGAAACTATCACACTAAATGTATCTGCTAATGCAAAACAAGGTTTGTAAAAATACAGGATTAACAACCCAGAGCAGAAATCCCATCTCCACTGCATACAGTCTCTGACAAAAGTCACACTGGCTCCCAAGGGCCAGGTTTTCATCTCACAGGAATCTGTGAGCTGGTTTCATTCAGATCAAATAAAGAACTGGCAGTAGAAGATGAAGTTCTGTCTTAACCTTTGCAAGTGAGACACAGAGCTGAGTTATGGGACCCTGATGAGCTATGATACACACTGGCTGAGTAGCACAAGTTTGGTTTGACCTGAATTTTTTGCAAATAAATTGTACCTTTTTTTTATTTTATTTTTTTTTTTTTTGTGCCACTTAAATGAAAATCTTAATCTCTGATCAGTTTTGCAGAAATTGGATTGCGATGGTGGATTGTGCAAAAGGCCATGAAATCGACAAACCCGTAAATGGGAGCATACAGTAAATCTAATAAAAAATCTTATTCCTGCTCATGTTACTACTAAATCTTCCGTCTCTTTTTATTTGGTAGAAGGGAGAGATGGGTTTTCAGACAGTAGGTTACTTGTCTTTTAACAACCTATATTTCTAATCTAGAGAGAGAGAGAGCATAAGGAAGGAAAACAAAACAAAAACAAAACAAAACAAGAAACCCCATCAAAAGACAAGCAAATCCTACAGTCTTTTATTTTTTTTCCCCTGCAGATCATCTGCAGATATTTCACCACTTCCATGTTTTCTCAGTGCATTTAGAAAGTCTCTGGAACATGTTAATGGTCTGGTGACCAAGTGGCCATTGGGAATGAAAAATGAGCCAGCGATGGAAGGGCGGTGTGCAGCTAATGATTTCCTACAGGAGCTGATTAAACATTGCCCTTCCATCTCTTGCCACCTAATTCAGCTTCCATAGCTGATTTATGGAAAAAAACCCACCACGTATGGCTCTTGCAGCTTTGCAAGCCAAGCCAGCCAGTCACAATTTAGCACCACAAGCAGCTTCTCCCTAGCTTCTAATTTTCTTATAGAGAAGAAGAAAAAAAAAAAAAATAAATAAAATAAAAAAAAAAAAGAGTATGGAGAAAAGTCACTGCATTGCCTTTGCTTAAAGGATTGGGGGGAAAGGAAATGAGGGAAGTCAGACCAAAAAACCGAACAGAAACATAAAGGAGGGCACCAGGTTCAGCACTTGGGATTCTGTTTATGAGAGGATCATTACTTCACAGAAATCATTATCCTTTTCAAGGCACAGAAGAAGACAAGTACAAGTTCCTATAAATGGAATCTGTCTGGTGCTATTTCAGTATGTTTAAAAATAGCTCTGCACCTCATTTTCCCTAATGCAGCAATGCCTGCTGCTAGGCCTTTTCCAGTTAAGGATTTACAACATTTCTTGAAAGACTGATAGGGGAAATGTGCCTTATTTCTTTTTATTATTTTTATTTTCGATATGCCTTATTCAAGAGTAGGCTCCGTTCTAGAAATAGAGGCATAAAGGCAGAACACTGAACCCACAGAAAGGCCTGCTGCAGCTCACTGCATGCCTATGAGGGGCAGGAGACACATCTGGGAATCCTCTGCACAACAAAGGCTGTAACTTCATGAGCTATTGGGAAAACACTGCAGTCAACCACCACTTAGGCTCTCGTATCAAATCCAGGCTGGTGAAGAGTTCTGTAGTGGGACTCAACAGAAAAAGAGAAGGCACAGATTTCTACCTTCTGGGAGGAATTAGCAGCCCATTAGTAAAGTCTAATGGGCTTACAGCAGCACAGGTGGTATCTGCTCTGCCAACTGTTAGGCATCTTAAAGTTAGATGCTTAATCTAGGTTGGTTAGGCAACCTAAGGGGAAAGACTGATCACATCACATCAGGTCCTACTGCTGACCTACCTCAGTGGAACTGGTGCTCAGACATTTCGATGCACCCAGCTGGCAGATAACCATTCACTTTCTTCTGGTTGGGTGGGTTTTCTGTCTGCTGGACATGGCACAGAGGCTTCAAGAGCAAGACAAAAACCAGACACAGTGAAGGAGGACAGGCAGAGATGTGCGGTCTGGAGTGGCAAGAAGTCAGATAGGAAACTATCTAAGGATGAGTGATAATCTATCTCGAGAATGCAGGAAATGACATAGTAGATCAAACCCATACATATCTTATCTCTGACATCAATCTACCAGGGATTTGAGAGTGAAATGCAAGACATCTCCTACAGCAAAAGATTATTTGAACTGCCATGCTAATGCTTTTTTTTCTTTAATTTCATTAATGGCAGTCTGCGTGTGCCCTAAGAAGTTAGAATCATTAAGGTTGGAAAAGACCACCAAGATCACCTAATCCAGCTGTCAAAAGTTCCCTCCTAAATCACTACAGATTTCTTATATATTATAAAAGCTATAGGTAAAATATACTATTCTCATCCTGTGAATGTTTTAAAGACACTGAAGCAATAGCCACCTCCTCCTAGACCAAAGTGAAAGATGTAGCTTGCATAGGTCAGTGTATAGCCATTGCAAATGAGTAAATATGAGTCAAGCTAGTTGAAATCAAGCTGTACATTTCATTACCAGTTTGATGGACTTTTGGCCAGAGCTGATGGAAAGTTTCTTACCAGCTCATGCAGAGTCATACTGTGGTGCCTAAGCAGGGGTAACAGAATGGAGGGAGAGGAGGCAGAGCTGGTGAGGGCACAGCTAAAAGGCCAGGATGACTGTTTTTTTCACTGACACAAAGAAAAGGAGCAGGGAGGCCAGGCTAGCTTTTCCCAGCAACCTCCTGCCCCAAGTAAATGCTGTGCTGCCTATCGTGAGAGCTGGCCTCCAATTTCCCGAACCTTTCAGTTTAAAGAGATGGATTTTGAGTATATAGCATATGGAAAACATAAGATCATCTGAAACCAATCAGCATTTTTTTATTTCATTTGACTATAATAAATAATAATAATTAAAGAAAAAGGATCACATTCACACACAAGCCAATGTCCAGGATCCCACTGCATCTCCATTAGGTTTGACCAGAAGACCAACAGCGACCACTGTGCCAACCAAGAACGTTTTGAAAGTTTTTCAGTTTCTCACAGAAAGCCTTTGTATCTGCATTACACTCAGTACGAGAACTGCAGCTTGGCCAGGAGTTTGGATGCCATGGCTACAAAACCAGTGATAACATCAGCAAGCCAGATCCTCAAAAGGGGAGAGATCAGGGAATTCCATGAAAGCTTTTTAAACCAGACATGAGTCTGGCCTAATAATTTCATGAAATCAATACTGAGCTGTAATTGAAGACCAATTCAAGAACAAAGGTAGACTTTGCTTTTGATTTTCCTCTTGAGATCAATTGGATATATCTATTTGAATTTTCAAAGACAACAGAAACAATGCTGGCCTAGCTATCTCCTCAGCTACGGTTGCCAAAAAGTAGTCACATATATCCATGCATATTTTTTAATTCTTCTAAATCTCCACACACACTTTTTTTGGTTTTTTTTTGGAACAGACACTGACACCAGAATCCATCATTCTGCAGAAACATTTCCCAGTCTGCTTTCTCTTCCCCAGACAGATATACAGATGATGCAATTTCCCTGCCATCATCTCAGAATGAAAAGCTTTTGATAAATCTCAAATTGCAAAGGCATTTTTCCCTCTCATTCTTCCTGACTTGTGCATTGAGAATATGCTGCAGCAGAACAAAGTCCAAGAGTGTGTGGAGGAGAAAGAATGATTTAAACAACAGAAAGGGCACAGTCAGATTTCCCTAGAGTTCAAAAATTCACGTTGACCAAAAGGTCATCTTGGCATAGAAAGAAAATGGAAAAGTTCTAAGAGGAAGTCAACAAAGAAACTGCTTTGCATGGAGACATTAATTCCATTAATAATTACGCATTGAAGTAAGAAGTGCTAAACTGTTCTATGACAAAAGACTTGTTCTTCATGCACTGTATGCACACAGCTTTAGGGAGTCATGAATTCAGAGAGCAATGTTTCTTTTTATAGTTATACAACGTCAAACCATGATGGCCCAAAATCTTAATTGGGGTCTGGAGGTCCTGCCATAATAATAATAATAATAATAATAGGAGCTATTTAAGTTTCTGCAAATAACATACATCAGCGTGAGACAATCAAAAGCTTTCTCAGCTGGATATCAACAGGCTGTGCGTGTAAAGGTAAAACGAAGAAATACATGATATACTTTCCTGGATCCAGTCCTGCTCCCACTGAGGCTGAGAGCAGAACTCATGTTGACTTCTCTTACAGCATAACAGTGTTTATAAGAAGGAAGTATTATTTCCCTGTTGACAGTCTTTGGGCAATGCCATAAATAAAAGCTTTGTATTCTCTTCTACACCTTTTACTCTGGTGCCCAGGAAAGGCAGCTTTTGAATTTACAGTCTGTACAAGACAGGTGAAACAGTTCTGACACAGGCTGGCCCAAGCCCACAATTCAGGTTATTTACCAGCAGCCAGTCAAATGACAGGGAAGCAATTTGCACCAGAAAATTTCATACACAAAGAAGGGTAAGAAAGCCTTACTTTCTTATTTGCAATTGTGTAGAGGCTTAAAGGAGCTAATCAAAGCTCCAAATTTCATCAAATTAGAATGTACAGCTACTACATATGACTCTCCGCCTCAAAACATGTATTTTGTAACAGATAACATATCCTGCACTACTAATCCTTAAGTGATACAGAAAAAAAAAAGAGATGAAAAAGAAATAGAAGTAACATAAAATGTAATCCTTTTTTATCTTAAAAAAAAAACAAACAACAAAACAAAAAGGACTCCCAAAAAGGATTTGTGCCAATACAATATATTTTGAAGGTGGACTGTTGTAAAACTTTCCCGAAAAAGATCCGTTTTACTAAAGTTGTGTTTTCTCATGGAAAATGGTCTCAATTACATTTTCCTGAATGGCTATATGTCATACCCCATATGCAAGCTGTAGCTAAGCACTGGTGATTCCCAAGTTTGCTCAGATATTTATGGCATCATTTATAGCTACTCCATTTTGGTGAGAAATATTTTGACTTCATGCTTTAGATACAGCTCAACAGGGTCTAGACAGCTGACAGATGAAAAATTGGAGCTAGTCTGTTCATACACCTAGCATCTTTTTAGGATGCTTTTTAACCACCTGGCTGCATGGCTTCCTCAGACCTGTGTGTTGCACAGGGTTGCCAGTAATCATTAAAACTGCAGCACTAATCTGTAAAACAGAAAACCTCCTGTGACACAGATGACAAATACCAATTGTATCAAAACCCAGTGCATCAGGCTCTATGTAAATCCTGGCCTAGATTTCCAGCATGTCCTTGGAAAGTATTTGGATCATTAGATATCCTTTATATTGTTCAGTAAGTAATATTATGCCATTACTTTCATAATTTTTACATTTATGCCAGTTATCAGAAGATGCAGTGTTGTTTTCTGTCCTCAAAGACCCTGCACATCAGCTATTCTTGTAGTCATGGGTTATACAGAGAGAAGTCTGTAAAAAAAACTGGATTACAGAGCACTCCCTGGGTGAAATCACCATGAAGCATTATGATAATGTTAAGTACTTAAGGAGGTTTCAGAAAACACCGCGTTCAGAAGTGACTGCTGCCCTTCCATTCATGCCTTACGAGGACATTAGTAAAAGGTCTTTGTGGCTGTCAGTAAGTTTCTGCTGGCTGGGCACAAAATGCCCAGCCATCTTTTTAGGATGCTGGGTCCTCAGCATAAACACCACTACGTCTGCTTCTTTTTTTCATGTAATTGTTACCTGCGGAATAGATCTCCCTTCCTTTCTCTTCCTTTATTTCAGTTCAATATTCCTCAATCATTTTTCTCTGGGAAAAGTCTGCGTCAGTTTAAGGAGTGTGGAGCTAAGAGAGATGGCAGGAGCTCAGCTGACAGGAGTCCTACGCTCTCTGCTGGTATCTTTGGAGGAAGAAGGGTGACATTGGCATGGCATGGCAGCATATTCATTGTGAGAGCAGATTTCACAAAATCACATCCAAGTCTTTAAATGGGCTATTTCTCCTAGTCTTTCACGTGTACTGAAAAAACAATCTGGAGTGGTAAACATAGCTCCTTGCTTCAAGTTATCTGGCCTTCATATAGGTTGGGCTTGCAGTAACTAAAAATAATTACAAATTACACCGATCAGTTCATAATATTGACTTACACAAGAGAAAACAGAACGATCTTAAAACACCTCACTGTAGAGGTTATGATTTATTATTCCTATTTCTACAAAAGCAAAACCACTTCTACGACAGCAAAACCAAAGCACAAAGATGTAAGAGCCAGTACTGTAGGCACTTTATGAAAAATGCAAGAGTTTCTGGCTCACAGCCATTGGATCTGGGGGAGAGCTCAGCCTCAGACAGCCCATTAGTTTCATAAATGATTGTTGTCAAGTAGTTTTAGCAGCATTTTCTAAACGAACAAGATTTTTAAAAAGTTTCACTGGAAGCAGGACTAGCGAAGCCTGAGTTCCTAAAATTTATCTAACTCACTTCATGGGTCTGCAACAGCCCCAGTTCCTTCAGTCAAGCCCTCCATGAACACCAAAGCATTGGAGCAAGTCCAAAACAATGTGTGGGGATACACATACACTAGTATGCTAAATGGCCAGTGAGTCCACTGCTGCACACAGGACAAATACTAGTTGAGCTCTGCCTTCCTTACACCAGTGGCAATGTGCTCTGGGTCTCTCTGCTCTACTCTAAAACCAGTTTTGAAAACACCTTTAGAATCTTAATAAGACATACCCTCTCCCACATTTGTTTGCATCTGGGTAATGGATTCAAATGTTATCAGGGAAAGACAAACAGCATTATCACTGAGATATTTTTAAGGAAATAAAGTGATTTGCAGTACTGCTGACATTCACCAGCAGTCCTGCTGGCTAGATAAGGCAAACAGCCAGAGAACAGCAAAGGACCAGCTGTACTCTGCCTTCGGAAGCTGGTTAGTAGGAATCATGATTGAAGACAAAAGAAAGTACTTGCTGTTCTGATATAACTCTCCCGTGTATCAAAAGCCTGTTCTATCTTCAACTTCTACCTTCATTAATGTTTGACCAACCATCAAAAGGAGATTCATCAACACTTCTCTTGATTTAAATAAACATACAGAACTCCAAATCACTGCAATGTATGTAGGTAGGACCAACTGCTAAAATATGGCAGGAGAAAGAGGTCATAAAAAGAATGCGTTAGAAACAAGGAATGCATTAGAAACAGTAGAATGGGAAGGACTTGATGTTTAGAGCTTTCTACCTGCAATCACCCAGCTGTCCCAAGTGTTGGCTTTATTCATTTTAGATCTGGCACCAGGGATTGCTTGAATATATCTAGCCTGGATCAGCAGGCTTGAGATATTAATGTCAAAGCAGAAAGATTGATGTCTCTATGTTCTACTATCATTTTCTAAGTTTTTCTGAAACTGTCTCCTGATTTATCTGTTCTGTGACTGTAACCCGCAACTGCTCATTAGTTGCGAAGGTCACTCAGAAAGCAAATATTTCTGCCTACTTCCACTGTGCATCAGCTGTATATATATGAGCTCTCCCAGCACTTAGAGAGAAAACTAGCTTAAACTTCAGTGACTTGTTTCTGATAATTAGTAGGTAGAGCATGTATATGTATAGAAGAGTATTTTTTCTTGCTATTATTTTGTAGTAGAGTTTAGCAGCCTAATAAAGCGATGAAAAACCACTAGGAACGATAATGCACAGACATGGAGAACTTTGACACAACAGGAAGGGTCTGCAGGGAAGCATCCTCCTCAACTGTGCCTACGCATACATTCTTATCACTTGCAAAGTACACGCAAAGTACTCTCCCTTTTTCACATGACCTCACCTGCACTAACAATGCTGTGGTCATCAGGAAGCAGCAGATGTATTGTGGTCAGTTGTGTTGTGTTTGTGTCAAGTAATAAAATACAGAACCTCTTCTCAAGTTCCCAAAGATATTTTTGGAGAACCATACACCTAATTCAGTTTTTGGCAAGTCAATAGAGTTAAAGGAAATCCAGTTTTGATTAAGACTGGTAAACCAGTATATGCAAGTCATTAAGAGTATGATCTCATGTTTTCTTATGAACCAGAAGAGTTTGAATCTGGAAGACAAAGAGGCCTCTAAGGAAAACACAGATGTTGTAAAGAACTAGTAATTAATGTAGAATGCTCTTCCTTGATAATTTCTACTGAACCAGCACCCAACATGTTGCTATCCTTCAGATAAGACATGAAATCAAGGTCATGATTAACCTGTCCTTTCTTTCAAGCTTTTTTTTTTTTTTTTTAATCCAATATACTAGCCAAATTCTGGAGAAGATTACTTTATGTCTGCATAAAATACTACCATATCTTTTTTCCCATTAACAAATTTGATGCAGTTCTTGCTGCTGTAGAACAGTTGCTATGTTCCACCCCAGAAGTGTTGGATTTCAACAGGGAGCGAGCAATTTCTTTGTATGCTGTGAGAAAAACCCTCCGGGATTCTTTTGAATGAAAGGAGCTAAATAAATCTCAGTTATTGCTATTATGACTTTCTCCGGCATTTATCCACAGAATAAATGGATAGGTAAGTTGATTTTCAGGGCTGCTCTTCATTATTTGCTGAACAAAACTACCTGAAAGTGCTTCTCTATTACTTACACAAAATTTAATTTGGCGACTAATAGACTCAGGCAACTAAAGCAGGCAAAAGTCTATAATCAACATAAGCAGACCTGTATTTATTAGGTAGAGACTGGGGACTCCCAGGCACAAAAGGCTTCTGTGAACTTTCCAAATTTTGTACCAGGCTTTTGTAAGCTTCCCAGGACTCATCTAAATTCTCAGCACTTTCCTTCCCCTTTAGCTCACATTCACATGGCCAGATTCTAGTCTCCACCTCAACTGCTGGCTTCTCTCATATCTGGCTGCCCATTCTTAGAGCTTTCCCATAATGCAAGAAGTCTAAAAGAATTGCTTGAACATTTAGGATGTTGCTTAGCTACCAGGAAGGTCCTGTAAGACTACTGATAGCAGGCACAAATATGAGCAGCTTGACAATACTTTTCCTTGCTCCAGAGGCCTGCTGAAACCACTCATCACTTTGTTGGTGTTTTATTTGTATTTCACTGGACTTCTCTCTTCCCTTACTGGCTTCATTTCTCAAATATAAATCAGTACAAGATTGGGTTTTTATACAGTGGGATCAGATTACCATACATTCAACACCGGCCTTCTGCCAGACCGTGGGTAGTCATCCTTTCCCAGCTGTGTACCACAGACATGTTTATAAAAGACTGGAGGATGCAGTTGACACCAGGTAATCAGATTCCCTAAACAGACAAGAAGTCCATTCTGTCCCAATGCTCTTCTGTGGGAAAGGATGGTAAGAGCAACTGCTCAGGAGAGATGCTTCCAGATCAGGTTGTTTACTGCAGAATCACAAGATGAACCTCTAAAGAAAATAATTTTTCTACTATCCAGTGATCATACATTACGTTCAGTTCTAATCCACCAAAGACAAGCCTTCATGATTGACCCTGTCCTTTCACACAGTCATTCCAGTGCCTTCTGATAATCCAGAAATCCCAAGGAAATCCATACCAATAATCCATGGATGATTTACTTTTCCACATTAGATGCTCAGATAATCTGGCACAAGGATGAATAAAGATATATGCAGATGCCAAAAGGATAACTCCTGTATTCATCCTGAATATGCTTGGGTGGATGAAATACTAGAACGATTCTCAAAGGTCTGATGGACCCTTGCACTGTAAAGGTTTATAACATCTCTCATAAATCCTTGCTGCAGAAACAATATACTAATATTGCAGTGCTTACTCTACAGGGCCTGCCTGTAGCTCAGTTACTGAGTCAGGTCAGGTAGTTATCCATATTGATTAAAGAGCTCGTGAAACTTCACTAATTAATTTTCATAATTCGCAGCTATCTTCTTAAAGTTTGTTTTACCTCTACAGCTATCCATCTTCCTGAACTGTAAATAGGAGGTAGATATATCAAGCTTCTGTGGAAAAGAGGTTCTTTTAAAGCTTTATCTGGACTAACCAGATGGAAACACAGACTATATAGGAAACCTGTAAAACTTCCCCAAAAGTGTTGGTGCTAAATGACTTGCTACTTCAAATTCTTTTGTCACAGAGGCAGCCATAATTCTTTGTATAACTAAACTTCTGAAGATAGTTTCCTACTGTCCCCTGGTACTGGGAAGTTAGAAGAGACCAACCTGTCTCTTCTCCCTGTAGGTTATGATGCTCAGCCGTTCAGAAGAAATCAGAACTTTGTGCTGCCAGAAGCAAAGATCTTGAGTCAATGACAGGAGTACAAAGGCTATGGCCAAAAGAGGAAGTTGAGTGAGTTACCTTACAGGGATCCACCAGACCTCTGTGAGGGATGGGCACCTAACTCCAGAGTGGTGATGTACACATAAGAGAACTTTCCTCATAGAAAAAGGTATCGCACAACAGACTACATTAATATAGTGCTCAAACCTGAAACTGAGTCTGTGCATTTAATGACTACACACTAGCCTCTGTCACAACAACTAAAATGACAGCTGGTAGATGGAAGAGGTCATAGTTTAATCAATTCTTTCTCTCTTTGTTTTACATAACTGAGGGTGATAGGCAGCTAATACATTTCACAGCCATGTGATAAATTGCACTGTCACCTGCACTTTGCCTGATACTTCTTCTTTGTCAAGGCTGTTTCCACCATCCCTACTCTTACTTCAGTGCAACTGCAATAAAAGTCACAAGAGTGTCAACTTCTTACCTCTGACAAGTGGAATTTTTCCATCAGTTTTTCATAGGCAAAAGATCAAGGATGGGGCATCTATAGTGTAAAACCACAGTAAGAACCTTCACGACTCTAATCAGAAGCTCTATGTCAGTAAAAAAAAAATATATATATATAAGGCATTTTAACTTTGCTCTGCAGCTAGCTGGTTTTGTTTCTTATCACAGAAGGGTCAAAGAAGCAGTCTAAAGCCATGTTACTTTCAAGTAGAAAAGAAATATATATATATTTACTGATAATTTTCTGCTTCCCTAAATCCTATATAAATCAGATTCTTGCTAGTCAAACCATGTTTTTACAGGTAATGTGATAAAAGAGTTTCCTGGCACTTAGAAGGATGAGTTTCCATATTCATTCAAGTCTTTGCCATACATGATAAAACAGCTATCCTAGAAGCAAAAATAAAAATAATTTCAGCTGATTGAAACCCTCCCTTAGCTCTTAACAACAGATGCTGCAGAAAGACCAGATGACAGGTGCATTTCTTGTTGTCCACCACACTTCCAGATCTGTCACTCTTCAGATACAGAATGTGGCTTCTTTCTAGCCCTTACTCATGGATTTATGCAAACAAAAATGGGAGCAGGTGATACATGCCAGCACCGAACTGGGATACTGCCAGGATGCTAAAGCTTAGACATACCCACACAGAATACAATATAAACCAGAACAAATTCTAATTCCACAAATGGCAATATTCTACCTATATATTTGGCTAATTCATTACCTTTTACACTGAAGCAATAAATCTCAACTGCCTTCATAAAACAGGGTTCGTAGGCACTGAATTGTGTGTGGTTCAAATTGTGAATGAGTGCTGCACTATTTTTCTGTTCTCTGGATTCAGCCATCATGAGTAAATACAGCAGCAAGATTGGAAAATTGCCCACAAAGGTGATAAAATACAGGATTCAGCTGCTTTTGGTATGTCCTTGAAAATTGATAGTTGTCCTTTCTTAAGTAGAAGTTGAGAAGGGTCAGGACTTGGAGGCTCACTGCACAAAGCAGAGTATATTTCTCCACGGGCAGGAGCTTGCCCCTATTTTTTTTCAGGCATACTTGTCTATCTCTCTATTTCTTACTTACATTGCTGTCACATTTTCCATGTTGCCCACCTATTCTAAGAGGACTCTAAAGATATCTTGCATTGCAGCTTTAATCTAATTAGAAGCCAAGTTGCAGTAGCTTAATTTCACTGGAAGTTCAATACCGGTATGGTCAGACTGTAAGCAAAGTACAAAATTAAAGAAACATTCTGGGCAGGATGAGGGCAGACGATTTCTATGTCTTTGCTTCTGTTTTAATAGTTTGGTGATCTCAGGGTGCCAAATGCATTTTCCCTGCCTTGGGTGGAGAAGAATGGCAGTAAGAAAAAAAAAAAAAAGGCTTTTCGCTTAACTACAATTATTCTTTAGGGAGGTTCCATTTGTTGAGAACAAGAAAGTTGTAGCATGGCTGACACTAAGAGATTTCAAGTGCTTGCCACTTCATATATAGGGAGGTATTCAGAGAATCTCTAACAAACTACTTCCCTTCACACAGTCCTTTCATGGAAAAAGAGGCATATTCTTAATCTTTCTTGCAATTTTCATTTCTTTACAAAAGACGAGACATAAAAATATGGCAGCTGGACACTGAGAAAGATCCTTTCCTGTTTGTCTGCTTTTTCTATTTGCACCAATCTTCCATCTTTGAAAATCAGGCAAGAAAATCTTTCTTATCTTCATTCTGCATAGCCCATCTGCATCTGGGAGGACATCGATCATCTCTCTATGACACTTACCAACAAGTATGCTAGGTGATTTAGCTAAGGTAGGGAAGAGATCAATTTCATCTACATTAATCTGGATAAATGTTAGTCAAGAATGAGTGGTCCTACCTGAATTGTACCAAAATCCCCAAATGGACTAAAATCCATATCTTTCAAGCTTCTATCAGAGTTAGCATATAGACATACTTCCATAAAGCTGAAGCAAAACATTATGACCAGTTGAGAAGAAGGAAATTGTTTAATTCACCAAATAGGCCTTTCTAAACCTCAGAATCTCAGGAAAGGAACAATGTCATAGTTTCATTTCTGACTCCAGAACATGGACATGCATTAATTTACTGTTTTTCAGGACCTTGGACACAGGCTGTTATCAAATGCTGCCCACCATCACTGTTTCACATTTAAACTGTTCCTTTTGAAATGACCCATATGCTCAGAATAACTATAATGAGTAATGGTTTGTTCTTCAATCTTTACATCTTTCCATTTGAAAATCTGGATGTAAGACTGATTTTTTTTCTATTTCCTGCATATACAGTAACTTATGGAGGATGTCTGTTTCATTGTTGGAGAAACCTGGCTATGAAAAGGAAGAATGCAGGCAATAACAAGCTCTTCATTTTCCTCCCATGACTGCTCAATAGCTTGGGCTACCAGTTGCCTCTATCCTAGCTCACATCCAGCCAAAGCACTAAAAAGCTGGGCGGATCATACAAGTAATAATGATGTTAACAACATTAAAATGGTGGAAATTTATTCTTCTGAGTTGCAGTCATTTCCTCCAAACATATATATGCAGGGCAAAGAAGGCAGGTTCTCACATACTCAGCAGTAACTCAGTAGAGCAACCAATGCCTTGTTTCTCAGCACTACTGGATCTGCTTTTTGTTCCCTCACTAGGAATACAGCCCTAAGAACAGCATAGTGTTCAAAATGAATCAGAGTCCCCATTGTGCTTTCAGGGACAGGATGATGCCTAAGTGTAATCAATGCATGCCAGTGTGAATTTGGAGCATGTAGTGCAATTCTAGTTTAGGGTTGTCAAATAACTCTTCTAACACAGTCAGTCTTCAGTTGCGTTATCTCCCATTTTTTCAAATCATTCCTCATTTCCCAGATGCAGTTCTCTCTTATCTCCACATTCATTGCCAAGCCCATGAGTGGCCCTCTTTGATTTATGTAAAAGTTCAACCTTTAAATTAGTTTGGAGTACACAAAGGCTGAAGAATCTCATTCATCAGTTGTGAAATTAAACAAGCTTTCTTCCTACAATATCCAGTGTACCTTGCAATTTAAAAAGTCTATTTCCAAAGTATTGATGTACTTCATATCTAACCTTATCCCATAGAGAGTCATCAGATCTTAGGAAACCTATTGTGAGTAGAGGAGCAATGGAGGAGAGAAAAGAGAAATCCATGGAAAAGAATCTCGCTCTTCTTTCGTATTTCTTTTCTTTTGTCTTCTCCTTTCTATTTTCTGTATTTTCTAATGTTATTCTTTGCTTTTAGACAATGTGTCCACTATTTCCTTGAAGGTTTAAAGAATGAGATCCCATGAAAATTACTTGTCTGTCTTTCCTGTTATCTTCCCCTTCCTCCTAACATTCAGCTTAAAGGCTGCATGTTAGAAATAATTATTATTCTCCAGGTTGCACACGAGACATCAGAGCACTTTTTGCTCAAAAAAAAAAAAAAAAAAAAAAAAAAAAAAGGAAAAAAAAAAGAAAATAGATACTAGACAGGATTAGATACAAAAGCAGTGAAAATAAAATATGAAAGGATTTAAATTTCCTTGCTTAGGATAGCATTCTCTCATGTACTGTGCACTCGGAGTCTGATCTAAAACTCACTGAAGTCAATAGAAAGACTCATATTATATTCAGTAAGTTCTGAATAAGCCCCTTTTTCCTCATCTTCACCTCTAAGTCTGTAAACACAGGAGAGCTTATCAGTTCTTCAGGTACAGAATTAATTCATGGCATTCACTCCTACTGTTTTTCTTTCTTCTAATGCAGTTTCACTGCATTTGAGCTAAGCACAACTGGAAAGAACATGCCCTGGCCTACAGAATTCCACATAAATGAACATCACCACAAGTGGCATGAATTAAATACACTTGTTCTTCTTTAATCTGGAAGTAAGGAAGGCAAAACATTTGGGATTTGTGTCAGAAATTAGCTGCATGGCTTTAAATACTGCTGCTTTAACTGAAGAATTCAATGGATGTATGCAAAACCATACCCTATATATGTCATTCTGTACATATATGAGTGAAAGCAATGCAACTTTGTGCATGGTCAGTCTGGGAGAAGTAAAGCTGCACAACAGATGCTGTGCATCTCTGAGGATACAGCTGCCACTCAGCAGCTATGAAATTGTTGGTGAAACTACTAAACATCAAGGATTTGAGCTACTGAGTTCCTTAGCATCCAAAACTTTAATGAGAACTTGAAATACAGAAGCACATTGAATATTTCAGAGTTGGAAGATTGAACTTGAGGTTTTACATAAGGGCTCTTAGTAAGGAATTTGGAAACTAGCATCAAACAGTTTGTCCTTGAAGTTGTCTCATAAACATTTCTTGTTCAGATGTAAGACTGAAGTAAAATGCAGGTATGGCCACCGTGTACTGCCATATTTACTTTTCGTCCCAATTTCTCCCTTTTATATATTTATTCATCGTTTTGTATTCTTCTGTGCTTTTCCAAATCCCAGATAAGAGCTGTCCTTAGTGTTCACTAGTGTCTGCCCTATCATATACAATTGCACAACATGCTTTCTACCTTATGGCATGGTCAGTTTTCTACAGAAATAGAAATCACTATGAACTAGAAGCTGCTGCAATTAGAGGACACAAACACCCAACAGCATACAGCTACATATTTCAATGTTCAGATAATAATCACTAGGAAAAACAGATAATACACAACACTGAGGCATGCAGCACGCACACTCTCACACCTAAACATACCCAATCCATATGTACACACAGAAGAGGTTGGATCTTTCAATCAGAAGAGTTTGTACAGAGTATGCTAAAACAGGATTTTTACGGGCAGTAAGACGTATTCATTGGAGAGAACAAGCAGGCTTTGTAGATACAGGATGCTCCATGACCCATCACAGGTGTCAAGTCTTCTTGCTACAATTACTCTCAGAAAGCAATGAAACACTCAATGTTCTGCTCTAAACTTAAGTTTCATTGGCACCAGAAGTGAGGGAGGCAGGCATAGAGGGGCATCAGTACTTACATTTTCAGCATAGTGTTTATGAACAGTTCCTACGTTAAAGAACTCTGGAAAGGACAGACTGTTGGATAGGAAAGAAATTGTTTTTTGGAGGCAGCCAAGAGGATAATTCCCGAGTAGCATATGGATATGAAGGTGTTCTGCTTGCTCAGAATGGGCAGGTTAGGGAATAAGAGACAGAGCACTGCCTTGTATGTCAAGGTGTTTCTCTGAAATCCCAATTAGAGTAGGAGACAGATTTGCTGACAGTGCTTGCATGGTGATTAAGGAAAGTAAGCAAATGAGTGCTGTGACAAAAGCAATATCTTCCTATATCACCAGTGGGATCAGGCATGAAGGTCTTTCAGTAAAGCTGCTTGCATCTGAATGTACCATGGCTAGGCTCTGGGTGTACAGAATACCAGAAACTCACGAAGAAAATTTTAAATACTTGAAACGTAGAACCAGTAAGATATTACAACAAAAAAACATAGCAGTGTAACTGACAACCCTCACTCCGGCATGAATTAGAGATTGATTATTAATAAATGAGATAATTACCTCCCCCTCAGTGACAAAGAAGAAAAACACAACCTTTCTTACTTGCTGACACTGACCAGTGTCAAAGCTATTGAACTTCTTGGATCCCCCCAGATTCCACAAGGTGAACAAAAGGTACCCAAGCAAGAGATCTGAAAGCCTGAGTTTAGAGTCATCAGGTATCCAGCTAGTATAATCAGATGATTCACTAGGCCAGTTCTGGGTTATTATAGAGCAGTAGCCAGACTAAAGTAATGTCAATACACTGGAATTTATCTCCAATCTACTTTTAATACCTTCGATTGATCAGAATCTACTGCCAATACCTTCAAAGAAAGAAGATGCTTTGGGAAATAGAACTTGCAGATTGAGAGATAAAGCCAAAGTCTTTAGATAAAAATGAGAAAAGATTTTGCTTGTCATTTCATAACTGTGATGAAATTTGTAATTTGTGTTTGAGCTATGTTTTGATAGAATAACGTGGCTGTAAATTGCTTGACTACAAGTATGATTTCCAGGTAAAGCTGACTTTTAGCAGAAACTCTGTTTCCTTCAGAAGAAACGAACCCTGATACCAATCAGCTTTTCTCACTTCTAAAGACCTTGTCAACCCAGCACAGGACATGCAGTTCTCTAGCATTAAAGTTCATCTTTTCCTTGTAAGCAGTGTCAGAAGAGAAAGACAACACACATTTCAGAAGCATTTTGGCCTTACAAAGAGTGATGCCATGGAAGAGCTCCACCAAAACTTAGCAGAAGAGTAAGTTCAAGTGGACAAGGCCTTATGAAAATCTTCCACAGAACTCAATGGAGGTGGGGATGGGAGGGTGGATGGGTATATAAATGAGAATTCTTGAAAATCTTCTTCTAAGAGTCCTAAGAAGAACTGTCAATTACTGGGGAAAATATATATGAAGAATATAAACACTAATTATGTTACTACAAATAAACAAGGGTTAGGAGACCAACCTGGTCACATCACAAGCTCTTTGTTGACTGTAAATGTGTCACAAAAATACACAGAAAAAGATTAAAATAGATTGTTTAATATGAATGAGTACAAATGTACAGAAAGAACACCTAGGAGTAAAGGTGGAGAAATGAAGGCACAAAGTGAGATGACTGGCAAAAATAACACAGAAAAGGATGCAATTCTTTAAATTTATTAGTAGCAAAAAACAGCATAGTAAATGCTAGTTTGCTCCTCATCAGAAAAGCAAATCCTACTGATAAGGCTGCAAAGAGACATTTTGCATCAGTTTTCATAAAAAGGTCAACTATGATGAATTAACGTTGTTAAGAACTAACAAAGAAGTAAAAAAAAAAAGGCCTAGAATATAAAAGGAATAAGGTAGAGAAGTTACATAGCTTAGATCTCTCCAAATGAGCTGAATCTGCTATACTTCTACTGCATTTCTAAGGAACTGACTCAATCAATCTCAAAGCTGTTAACGATTATTTTTTTAGAATTTAGGAAAGCTGGTGATGAAGTAGATAACAGATACAATGTACAGACTTCTTTTGAAGACAGAAAAAAAGGAGGAGACGAAAAACGACAGACCTGTCAGCTTAACTCCAGTTCCTCAGAAGAAAGAAACAGTTTAGAAGAAGTTAGGAGAAAAGAGACGGGTATCATTCAACACACCTTTATCAGGAACAAATTATTATTATTAATGATTCTAATTTACCTCTGTGAGAAGTGTCAAGGAAACAGAGTGGACAAGATGCCAAGAGACAGTTTCCAAAACTTTACTATATTCTCAGGCCAGACAAGCAGCATGGTCTAGATGGACTATAAAAGGATGAATATTTGTAGATTGCTCCAAAAATAATGCGTCCTATTTATTTCCATGGACACCACTGTAAATACAAAGAGCACAGTAACACTGTTCGATGCAGTAAAAAGCTATTAAACACTGTTTCTCAACTCAGGCTCTATCATTAGCTATGTATTTTCACCAGCACTGAACAAGAGGCTGCACGTCTGGAACACAGTTTGTCTTTCACATCACTGTCACCAGTGCTGAAACGTACCACTCAGTGCCTCACTGTACTCACATCCACTGATTGGTCACTGTAAACGTCCAGCAAACATCAGTGAATGTCAATGGGAGCCATTTTTTCTGCACGGAGAAATTCACTTCCATGACAGCCGCCATTTTGCCAGACCTCCCCTCTGCTGCCATCTGTCACACAGCAACAAAATGGAAAGGAATCCTGGTGGGAAAGTTCAAACTCAACTGCCATACCACCAATATCTGCCCCTGACATCCTGAACCAACATAGTAAAATAGGAGGCTTTACTTTCAGAGCAGCTCTCGTAAAAATTGCTTAGAAAAAGTACTCTGAAAGTAGTTCTCAGTCTTGCTGTCAAAATGCATAGCTGTACTAAATGATCTTCTGCAGGACCTAGTCATGGAATTGGTACAATTCAATATTTTCATTAAAGATTTAGATGAAATAGAAAGTATGTTAATTTGATTTGCAGATGAAACCAATGTAAGACAAGTTTGCATTAGAATTCAAAATCGTTTTGACAAACTGGAAAAGCAGCCTGAAGTAAACAGCTGCAATTCAATAGGGTCAACTACAAGTTACTACAACTAGGCAGGAATAATCAATGCTGCAAACACATGAATGAGAAGCAATGACAAGGTAGCATTTCTACTGGAAAACAACAACAACATTCTGCACTATTGAAGACTGCAAGTCGAATCTGAGCCTGCCACTCTTTTTTGTAACAAAAGTGCAGGTACAATTCTGGCTGGGTATTAAAAAAAAAAAAAAGTTAACTGGCAAGACACACAAATTAATCTGTTCTCTCTGCACTGTTAATCTCTGCTAGAATTCTGTTTCCAGTCTCAGGAAGCAATTCACAGGCAGACTTGTCTCAACTGAAAAAGATCCAGAGGACATCACTGAAAAGCAAATAAGCCTCTTCCTATGGCTAGTCTGGGTAGGGCGAAAAAAAATACTTGGCAAGGACTTCCTATGGCAAGATAGGACTTAAGACAGACAGCTGGAAAACATGCTCTAAACATGAGAGTTGTAAGAGCTGGATCAGATTACTTACAGAGTCTGGTAATCCCATTATTAGAGATCTTAACAGAAAACTTAGTCTAACATAACAGAAATGATGCAGTTGAAGTTGAAGAAAAAAGATGACCTGTGGAGATCGCTGCCAGCCATTAGCATCCTAATTTTATGCAACCACAACTGAAATATAGGAGCAATAATTCCAACATTAAGTGGCAGAGCAGAGGCAAGGGAGCAACTGGACAGTTAGAGGACGTGTCTGCTAGAACAGCGCAGGATGACTTTCATTGGGAATGAGATGCATTGGTAAGATACCCAAGACTGGAAAATCAATCACTACTGGAGACAGCAGTATTTAAAACAAAATCACTGTAAGGTCAGAAAACAAAAAGATGAGAAAGTATAATCCTGTATCAATATGCACCAATTGAATTAGGCAGTATAAAATGAAAGCTTGAATAAAACTTGCCTACGGTACTGCTAAACCTAGGAGGATTACAGGTCAGTCCTTGCAAACTCACTCCTCCTCACAAAAACTCCAGAGATGATCCAAATTAAGGGAATTAGAACAAGCCTTCATTGACGAACCGTTAGGAACAAATAGATTACTGAAAGCTGTGTACATTTTATCAGCAGCGACCAGGTTTGGCAGGGCTGTTATCACTGGGTCTTAGTTTATAGAAGTGTAGATGAAGGGGAGAGACCATCTGGGCAGAGCTGCCAAGTGAATCATAACGGATCAGGAGCACAGGGCTTCCCTTCAGAAGGTTGAGCTGGGAACACCCTATTGGGAATTCTTTCTCTCACCAATTTCATCTGATCTCTTCTCCCTAAATCCCTTTTCTATTCCAGGCTTTGTTTCTCTGGGGCCACTTATAGCACTCCTTTGTTGTGACTGAAGGAAGGAAACAAAAGAAGCAGCAAAGCATTTTTCTGTATTAAAAGCACAAAGATGAAATGCTTTGTTGACTGAATGTGTACTCTGCATTCTTAACTGTTCTGGTCCTAAGCATAGCAAAGTCTTCAGTTGCCTCGGGTCACATTCAGAGTACAAGTCAATATTTCATCAGTCTGGTATGGATTACAGAGGACTGAATTATCTCAGTATAAATTCTGGATTGCATTTTATACAGTCCATGGGCCTGATCCCTCCCTTCACTTTCCTACCTGCATTTTAGGAAAGGCTGCAGGTAGTTGTTATTCAGTAGGGTTTTAATAGATACATTTTCAGTTCTCACACCGATAGGAAGAAGGTTAGACTTTACAATACAAAGAACAGATGACAGCCATAAACTATCCCTTCTCTTCTGCCTCATCTCCACCCCCCTTTAAGATAGCTTTCCCTATTTAACTTATAATTGCAGTATGATTTTTCTTTTGGGGATGAGATTCATATCAACTCCACCATAAAGCAAGCAGAATAAACTTTATCATGGCAAACTACAGGCAGGTAAAAGTAAAGTCTGCCACCTCTTTTCTAGAAATGAATTAGCTCTGGTGCTATAAAATCTCTAACAAGTTGGATTAAAAGACAGACTCCTCTTACATCTTTATTCCCAACAGAAATAGCACTGCTATTGCTGGGAGATTTATTCATGTCACAACCAAAGCACTTCACATTCCCAAGAAGACTAAGTCCTTTGGCTTTTACCTCTTGTGACATCCTCAATACATTACCCTTTCCATCCGCAGACCAGGGTATATTAGAGATTAATACAGCTCAGCAACTCAAAACACACAGATTGTCAGTCTCGGTAATCAGCCTGAAGAATTTAGAGGACAGTTGTTATTTACTGAAAGTGATAAGAGACCCAGCAGAACACTTAACTCTAAATAAACAATGTGGAAACTTCACTACCCAGAAAGTCCTAAGTGGCAAATACACAGCTCAGATGTTCCTGAATATGGCTTGATTGCATTCATGCTGTGAGGCAGCAAAAGCAAAGGGAGCGAAAGCTTAAGTCAGAAGGCAGGGGGCCTTTCTCACATGGATCTGCTCTCGTGTTTAGCACTGGTTTGTTAGTTCATTAAGAGTGCGTTAGAAATCTGTTTCTCCATGCTTCTCACCAGCTCCACAGTGCAGCAGGGTGCCATTTGTTACAGCACAACTCGGTAATGGGGCCTTCTGGCATGTGAGCAGCAGCAGCCTTGCCCCAAGGGCTACGCAGAGCCTGAAGGGAGCTGGCAGAGGCTTTGTGCAGCACAGAGGTAACTGCAGACAACTCTTCACTTCTCTCATAAGTTTCCCAGTAGAGAAGTGTCCTAACAGAACAGTGAGAAGACTGCAGACAACCCCCATCTCCTCAGAAACATGCAGTGACATACCTAGCCTACCCTACCGTTGTGAATTTGAGCAAAAATGGGGAGCTGGGAGTCCTGAGAAGTGCAGCACACAGGACAGTGCTTTAGCACTTTACCTTTCTTAAGCTTGCAGTGGTTTCTGCTCACCCTAACGCTGGAAATAAACCCATTCTCCAACAAGCTGTTGCTGTTCATTCTAGGACTTGTGATGGAGCTCTGAAAATAGTCAAGTGGCACAACAGAGAGGGCTCCTGCATTTATGCCAACATCAGGATCCAGAGCCCAGGGATCTGAACGGGCTGATAATCGCCTCCATCGCTGGGCACTAAGTGGTTAGGCTTTGCCAGCTGCTGAATTCCTGCCAGCAGCATGTCTGACATCCTATAATAACCAGCCAGATGTGGGGCTAAAGTAAAACCTGACAGAGTTCACAAAGAAAATGGTGTGCCTGCCTCCCATGATCAGCCCTTGCTGATCTTTGAACTCGGTTGTTATCTTGAAGGAAAGCCTCTTCTGAACTTCGGTATGAATCTAATTAATGAGTTAATTCCCTGCTAATCTATTCTCCTCTTTGTGTCCGTTTCATGATTAATTTAGTTCCAGTGAATTTCCTTTACTGACTGCAGAGTAGAAACACACTTCCTATCCTATTAATCTCCACTTCTGACCCATCAGTAGGGCACTAAACAAGGGCAAATGGCTCCATGCTTTTATTTTCTGAGCCAAGTGATTTCTAGAACAGTAAGGTGGGAGGAGGTAGGGAAATTCTGCAGGCACATCATGCTACTATGTAAGAAAAGATGGAGTAAAGGCTGTAGATTAGTTGAAAATTCTGCCCAGTTACATCAACTATACATCTGACAGAGAGGAAAGAACAGCAAGGCTGCAAACTCTATAGGAATGTCATTCGGATGTAAAGGATCAGATAAACAGCCAAGCCCAAACTCCAAGAAGATAAAATCTGTTGAGGGAAACATAACAGAGGTCTGGGTTTTGTTACTCCTGAAGTTCTGAGGCTCCCTGATATACTTCCAAAAATATTTTACTGGTGTGGAAGAGAAGATCTTGACTGGAGAATACACAGACTTCTCTGTCTACCTCCACCTTCAGTACTCTTGGGAAAAAAAAGGGAATTTGGCCTGTTTACCTGCCTGCTGAGGTAACAGTTTCTCTTTCAGCATCTAAATCTTAGAATGAAGTCCTCATCATTGAAAAAAACATAATCTGCTGTTTAAACTAATAAAAGAACAACAAACCAAACCAAAACCAACCTGCATTACTGCTAGTAGTGTACAAACATGAAAGAAAGCAGCAGTAAGGCTGATATTTTCTTAGGAAAGCTGAACGATTAATAACTACCTGGAATAACATGGGGAGTGAGCACACGGCTGCAGCTTTATACCTCTGGATCCCATTCAGGGCTAGGCCGTTTATTTCCTTTAATGCTTTACATCTGTTAGCATTAAGCCACACTAACAGCTCTGATGGATTTACATGTATCTTGCTGTTGCATGCATCTCTTGAGAGATGAGGGATGGGAAAGGTTACCTTCCCGCAATTGCATTCCTACCCCACAGCTCTCATGCAGCCTTCAGGGAAGCATTTAAAAAAAAGAAAAAGAAAAAGAAAAGTAAAGAGAAGCAAAACCAAAAGAGCTTCCTTCCCCCATGAATTAAACAAAAATGTTTTGAGGCTGTGTAACATCCATAGAAGAAGAAATGCTGCCGGTGATTAGCATCGCAAGCCTTCCTTCTGATGGCACATCGTGTCGAGGACATTTTTAATGATGGATCAAGGACACTGCTCTTTGAGAGTCACCTTGTTTAGGCTGTGCTATCTGTAGCTTTCTTAGCATGCAAACCCAGCACCTCACAAGAGATGCAGTAGAGGCAGAAAAGCACCACAAGGCAAAGAAGTATCCTGTTTGCAAGGCTGTTCCTGTCACACCTGCAGGGGAAATAATCTCAGATGTTTCAGAGAGCATCTTTCTATTGATCCTTCCCCAACAGCCGTTTACTCAGAGCCTCTCTGTAAGGAGATGGAAATGCCAGAAATGAGGAAAAATACTCCAAAAAAGCAGAGACATGTAGTGAGCCTATCCATTACCCCCTTTCTGATAAACCCCAGCCCATGCACCAGAGCACTACATTTCTGAGAAGCCTGAGGAATTAGTCGATGCTGCATTACAGAACAGCCTTTCAGATATCTGACACTGGTGGGAATAAACTCCTGATGGACCACAACCAAAAGAAGGACATGAGCTAGCAACGAGAACAAAGATCAAAAGTCATGCAGGGATGCTGAGTACTCTGCTCCCAGTTTCTCTGTATCTCCAGGTGTTGGGCCATGCATGACTAGATTTCCCAAGCAGACTGGTGTATGGCCAGCAGGAGCAGTATTACAGGCTTAGCTTTCAGGCCTTATTCCCCAGACACTTTCTCCACTTGGAGCACAGACTTTGATCCTGAGCAGTACATTTGCACAAAAAGAGCTTGGGTGTGATTTTAAAGAGAGAGAGAGAGAGAGAGAGAAAAGTGAACAGAAGTTTTGCTTCTAAGTCTCATGTCTCCAATCTGCTCCTCCTTGAAAATGGCAAAGACGTCTCAGAGACATTGTCAAAGGAACCAACCAATTTTTCAGCCTAATTCATTCTTTGCAGATCCATTAAAAAAATAATTTTAAAAAAAATAATATAAAATTCTTGAAACTAAGGCAGTTTTGAGAATCACTTCCATGAAAGCAGGAAGGGACCTTAGGTCCCAGCTTCTTACAGGGACCCTCTGTCTTGCTCACTATTTGTGCTGCCCACAAGCTGCCAGCATGACTTCCTCATCCACTCATCTCTCTCTCTTCTATTTTGACCATTCTGGACTAATTAGGTAAAAACTGTCAAGTCAGACATAACACTGAAATCTAAAAAGTGACGTAATTTCTTATGGGCATGCACTTTCACCCGAGAGTCTCTGGTTTCCTTCACAATACCTCTCTGTGACCAGTAATCTTCCAAGATAATTACTTAAAGATAAAATGGTTTCTCCAATAAGCTTCAACTGCAAGGCCCGCAGACAACAATGTGGAAAATATCACAAAACTGATTTTAAGAATTGCTATGCTTTCTCTATCGAAACCATCTTGAATTCCTGTCTTCCTACATGCTAAAGGATAATACGTACAATCACAGAACAACACGATTTGGAAGAGACCCATAGAGTTCACTGAGTCCAATTCCTGGCTCCACACAGGACCACACAAAAATCAGACCGTACGCCTGAGTACATCAATAGGGAGGGCTCCAGAGAAGGTGATAAAAGTCATTAGAGCAATAGGAAGGCCAGATAATATGAACATCTTTCATGACCAGATGCACAAGAAGAGACGCGATCACTGTTTACAGAATAACTGGCAATTTGGGTACTCCCAATTATTCTCTCTTACAGCAGAGGACAAAAATGCATTTGCAAAGGTGCAGTTGCATCAGCCCAGCTGATGAAAGGAAACACTTTCTGAGCAACACACAGCTGATCTATAAAACTCAAGAGATAGCAGGGTGCAGTCAGGACCAGGGAAAGATTCAAAAGCATTAATCACTTCTACAGAGAACATTGCAACATTTCATTAGAAAGGATTATTCTTATTATAATTGCTGGGAAAGGCTATAATTTGTCACATTTCTCAGTATAAATAAATAACTGCCTGAAGATAGAAAGGCATTTCCCTACAGGGTGGGGATAGTTTGTAATTGTCCATGATGGCAATTTCTTGCATCTCTCTGAAATCTCTAATGCTCAGCACTGTCATGAAGGATGCCTGACTGGCTGGACATACTACAATGGATCCTGTCTCACAATTCACATATTTAAAGATGAAAGTACAGGTTATGTGCTACAATGAAAAATAAGTATTAATGCTATGGAAAGCCTGACAAGATGAATCCAGGTAGCAGTACTTTACCCAAATTCTTGGCTGCCCCCTGCAGTTCAAAGGAGATCAAACATTATTTTGGTATTTGGAAGCTTGCTTGCTATTTGAATGCATCGGACTTTTATCTTTTAATGAGATGCTGATGCTTTATGGAAGATACTGTAGAATGGCATCTTCAGAAACAATTCTGAAGTACAGAGTATGATGTAAAAACTTGTTGAGCAGCCCAGAGAGAACAAACTGATTAGACAGGAATAGATTGAGAATAGATGCTTTCTATTCCTCCTTTTATTCTTTATTTCTAATGATACTGCCCTGATAGCTCTTCTTGAATTCAGTTGCTTCCACTGCTTACTCTTCCTCCAAACTTCAAATCCTCTAACTCTTTCCAAAACAGGGATTTAAGGTAGTAACTAGCTGTTAATGCTAATAGGAAGCCATTATAGTTTAACTGGTGAATAATATGCCATAAATAAAGCTGCTGGTAATGTACTTTTAAATGGTTAAGGATGTAGTTGAAAGTGTAACCACAAAGCCTACTTCTGTTTCTTTAAAAATGAAACTCATTCTTCCAGAAATTAGCTTTACATCCATCTGAAAAACACAAGTTTTACCAAGAATAAACAGAAGCAGGATTGAGAGACGTATTCAGCAAGGAACTCTAACTGCATCAAAGGGGAAAATACGGAGAGAATATGCCCTAACAGCTGTAAACAGCTGTTTTTCTTCTTTCCTCCTACACTGTTCAGAGCCTGCTTCTCCTTTCTGCTCTGGTGGTGGTCAGTGCTTGGCATGTTGTCTTTGCTCAGCCTGCACTACTGATATCTACAGACTGGCCATGGCCAAAGAGGCACGGGTCCCTCATCTTGCGAGTGAACTTTCCCAATATTCATGGGAAATGGATTTGAGCTTTTAGGCTTGAATTTTTTTCTGTTTTGCAGATGTTAAGTATTCACAGAACCACAGAATGGCTTGGGTTGGAAGGGACCTCAAGGATCATCAAGTTCCAACCCCCTATGAAGATCCATGTGAAGTATTAACTTCATATGATCTTCATCAACACATCTCTACAGGCCGGGCCTAATTCTTACAAATCTTCCTGCTAACATCAAGTTAAACCTATATATTTTAATGAGTCCCCACTATTTCTGAGGCAATATAATGAATCGTCAGAGGCTACAGCAACTGGCTTACATGTTTATACTTCTACGCATACGTGTTCATGTGCATCGGTACACGTGTGCGCTGGGTCTGAAAACACCAACCTGCACGTATTCACCTCATGTCTCACACAACAGCCCTGCCATGCCCGTCTTTCTAATATCTCATATGGCAGCAAGCAGCAGGGGCTGCGCGTGAGTCACAGCCACAATACACTGCACAGCCGGAGCCTCTGACAGGATATACAATAGAGCTGAGATGTCAGTGGAGGTGGCTTTGGAGTACTTTAAAAATGCTGTTCAAGTGCCAACTTTCACCTCCAAATATGACACTTTGTTCGCCCACCCGCTTTCGTTCCAAGTGAAATGTTCCTTTTACTGCACTCGACAGCTTTAATTATGAATTTATCTGTCTTTTCTATCCCTATAACTGTTCAGTCTTTCATTTGTCTTGCATAGATTTTTGATATGCTCCTAGATAGAAGTTGTATACTGTCACCATGGTACAAGTGGCCTGGTCAGACACTCATTTGCAGGCTGGGCATCAGACCAAAACCTGCAATAAGCTGTTTGCCTCGAAAGCACAAATCTCGTGTGTTCCCTCTGCAGAGAAAGAATGCAGAGACAGGGACACAACTTGCCTAGGAGTGTCATTACATCAGAACCACTATGTTTTCCTTTGCTCTTATTGTCTGAGAAACTTAAATACGTATAATATTCTGACCTGAGGAAAACATGGTGGTTTTACTGAGGTTTCAGCCCCTTCTATCATATTTTGCCCATGACAGGAGACCTTCATTTTAAACAGCAGCAACACGTGTAACACTGTCACCATCAATACCGTGCAGGACTGCAAGGCTTTGATGCTAGTAATGTGTGGGAAAGCAATCCACCTAGCTCCACAATAATGTTACATGGAGTTCCCCAACACTGCCTCTTAAACACCCAATCCATGGTCAATCCAAAATGTCACATCTTGCAGCATTCAAAATGACCAGAAGTCTAAAAAGATCAATCCCTTCATTATCCTTTGTGCCTTCTAGAAAAGATTCTATCCTGTTCCATGGTCAGTGCTACCCTGGTCTATAAAGGTCATCTCAGGGAAGTGCACATCCCTCATAATCCAGTCTTTTGGGGGATATTTCATAACTTCATTAATTACTTCTGAAGCAATCAGCGCTGTATTTCTATCCCAGCACGTGAAGGGACCCAATAACTTTTATATTTCCAGTTAGATTTTAAGGGAAAAGGGCTGCACTACAGAAATACAGATGCTCCTGATCAATACGAAAATGTCTAATACCAGACAGTAGCAATGTGCCTCACAGAAAGGGCAATGCAGAGCCCATTTGTTCTGCTGGATATATACAAGTTCATTATTGGTACTCCAGTCAGATCTGTACGTGTACAGTAATCTGAATAACCTCAGATATGATAGCGTGCAGTCCTTCTGTGATTCCTTTTTCTGCCATTTGCTCTTTTTCTCTCATTCCTTCCTGCTGCTGTTTAAATTGCTATTATTAGCTATTAAAAGATAAATGAATTACCTCTGAAATAAGCATGAATAATTGTTCCCAGCCTGAGATAGGCTGGGGCTGGTATTTGATAACAATCAACAAAAGCTGTGCAGCTCCCAAGGTTATTTCATAATAATAATAAAAATCAATAGGAGGAAAATAGGGACAGCTCCAGAAAGTGTTAATGAAAAGTTGCTGAATTACAGTGGCTCACCTGTGCACAGCTACATAAAAGCCTTCTGAATACCAAATACATTAATTATAGACTGCATTGCTTGGCTGAACCTCCAAAGAATTCATTGGGCTTGTATTCTCCCACTAACAAAGGAGAGATGCTGAAGAGTGCTGGATGAGAAGGATGAAGAGAGGGAGGGATGGAAGAAAGTTCATGTTCTTATTTAGAAAACACGATTATCAATACATATACTGACAGTAAAGTCTGAACCTTGTAATAGATCTAAATCCAAAATCAGAGGTGTTTCTGCTCAGTAGCAGCGCATCAAGATTTTAGGTCAGACCTTGGACAGCAAGAAGATATTCCTCTTTTGCAGCATCTGTATGAAAGATCACTGAAAAGTATACATTTAGAGTATTTGAGCAATACCTCCTGGTAGTCATAAACTGATTCTGACTCCTTACAGTAATGTGAGTCCACTCCGGAACCTGTCTTCAGCTGTTCTCATAGCTGACACGCTCCGTTACTGTTAGATGTGCCTTGAAGAGTTACATGAAATACATTAGCTCCTTTTGCCCCATGTTCTATGCCACTAACGTGACACAGTGTGGCAAACGTGACACTTGGCTTATTGGATAAATCCAATCACCATCACCATGCCCTTTTTCCTCAGGCATCCAACTACAGAAATATTCATAGATGTTCACAAAGCAGTAGAAACTTCAAATTCCTTTACTAGCAGTACAACCTGTGACTAAGCTAAAAAATGGAATCAATAAACAACTTCTTCTTCTGAAAGCTGCCACAAGATATTTAATGTCTACAGATGATCAAGGTTAAAAATGTTCCAAATCTTTACTTAAAGAAAAACGAACATTCAATCAAACAGAAATCTGAATCAAAACTGCTAGATAATTCCTGCTGACATTTTCCAGGGAATTAGATTCACAAAATGATGAAAGAGGGCTTTCATCTTCATGCATGTGTCAGAGGACTCCCCAGAGTCCAACCATCCAGCCTGCCCCAGTGGACCAGATGCCGAGCCTGCTGGAACTGCAAGGAGATGGGGGCGTTTGGGAGGGTGAAGCATTGCCTTGCACTCAAACACTCCAGCTGAAATTTCTTCCAGTTCGTATAATTAAAAAACAAAAACAAAACAAAAAAACTGTAACAATGAATGAATGAACTGTAACAATGAATGAAACCCACATTCACCTGTAAGCACAAAACGACGCAAACCAGAAAGCAAAGGAGCCATTTGCCATCACTGTACAGAATTCTCATGCCGTATTTCTGCTGTTCAAAGATAAAGATGCCTGAACTGAAATCAACATGCCACGCTCCTTCTTTGTTCTTCTGCTGTTTGAACTTCCCACTTTTGGGTCTGCTTCGCTCTATTCTGATCCAAATGGCATTTTGGCCAAATAGCTTAAAAGATGAGTGGGGTTGCTTGCACAGCCATAATCAGGGGAGGATGCATTACAGAGAAGAGATGGGAAATCCAACAGTTCAATACTATCCAGGATTGTGATGGTGCATCAATGCAGTATAGGAGAAGAGCAAGCACAGTTCCAAACGATCTACAAATCCTTCTTGTCAATTATTGGATTTGCCATTCACTCACCGACCATTTTAACTGCTCATTGCATGGAAGATGAAAAGATTACATCTGGACAGAGGGCCACGGTAGTGATTAAGCATTCTGCCTTTGATTAATATCACAGTTAGGTATATTTACCATCTGGGGCAGAGAGAAATTTGGCTCTGCTCAAGAAACATAAGAAATTATAAAGAAACACAAGAGATGAATAATATCTGAGTCAGCAGAAAACACTTAATGACTTTGCAAGGGTCTGCCTCAATATGTAAGAAACATCTCCCAAAAAAAGGGCTACAATTGCTGCAGTATTTGCAAAACACTCCCAGGCATAAATGCAAAAAGAGAATGAAGGAACATGCCATCCATTCAAAACATGAGGAAGAAGGGGAAAACACCTTTAACAAGGGAATGATCTTGCTTTCTCAAACCTGTTCTAAGTGAGCAGTCACTTCTCATCCTCTTTGTGGTCATGAAAAATGTGTAGTTACCTGGGCAGCACTGACTTAAAGCCCAACTGTTTCATAGCAAATGAGGCATGAAACTTATTATCAAAAAACATGATGTCTGAAGTACATGCTGTCATTTCATTTTCCCAGAAGAGAGCTTCCGAATGCCTGAACTGAATGCAAGGCATGGTGGGAGGCTGGAAATACAAAAATTAGTGGTTCTTTTTGAGCAAAAGCACATTTCTGAAGCCAACATCTACAACACCGTATCTTTAGGAGTTCAGAGAGTAAAATACCTCTATGATCAACTGACACATTACCTGGTTTTTCAGAAGAGGGCTGCCAAAGGCAGGAAACTCTCCACATATTTGACATTTGACCTTGGCAGAATGGTCCTTAAAACTGGCCTTGTTGCATGCTGGTGGAGAAATAGTTATTTGATGCAAAAAAATACCTATAAAAAGTCCGTGAAAAGAAAAACCCACAAGCTAAGTTCTTTAGTAGGTCTTGTGCAACGTGAGGGTGATGATGCCTGAACAAGTGTGAGAGTTAAGGATAAATGTCCCAGGGGCACTGGATGCTAATTAAAAGCTGGCTAATACCTTGAACGATTTAACCACTAGACAGGCAGTCCCTTTACTGGACTTTCCCCAGTTTTATAAAGGTACAGCATTGAGTAGGAAGTAGCTTTCTGTGGAAAGAGAGTATCTGAGTAAGGAACTTGCAGTTTACTGTAGAGATTTCAGAGTTAAACTATTTCCAAACAGTCAAGCACTTTCAGGTAATCCAGAAATCCTATGATCTCAATGCACCTCATGGCAATAATCTCAATTGTTACCTGTTGGCTTTTAAGGCAGCCTTAAGAAGGGCAAATATCTATCCTGGTAACTAAGCTCCAAGTGGAGCTTGGAAAAGTCCTGAATGTGCTTAGTTTCTATCCATCCCATGAGCTTCAGTGAAACACAGGGAGAAAACAGCTCTTCCCTGCCCCTGTACCTGCAGCCATCGCACATTAAGGCTCTGATGTATCTTATGTATGTATCTACCTTATACTTCACCTTTTGGCACGATCATGAGACAGCTGCCACATAGACCTCAGAGAACCAGTGACAAAGAGCTTTTACATGAACTTCATGCTGCCCAAAGATTTCCAGGCTCTGGGGGAAATACTCTGCTGTTCTGTTAGTGAGCCCCAGAGATGAAAATTCAACTCCCCTTTTACTTATTTTCAAATGCAGCTACTTTGTTACTGTGCCTCTCCTGGGAACTTATTCCACAGTTAATGCTTGTGAATGACTTCATTTACTGTTCATGCTAGACTGAGGTCAAGAAGAAATTCTGGCTTATGTTCCAAAATGTATTTAGTTAGGACCACTAAAGGTTTAGTACACCTTTCTTTGGCTCACTGGAGACTGTACACTGAACACTATGAGATCAGGTGGGAGAAATCCCCCATTCACACCAGGATGCCTCCACTACACCAGTCACTTCCCCAGCAGCTATTACCTTGCTTCAATTTACTGCTTAGTGACTCTGACAGAGCAAATAGTTTATTCTAGAACAGTAGCCAGGTCCAGCCTGCTCCTTCATCCTCCTCACAGCAGTAGTGGAAAAGTAAGGCTGCAAGACGCCCTGAGCAGAGAGAGCTCTAAGAGGAAAATTAAAAGACACATCCACTTATAAAAGCTGACAAGTGAAAATGTTCGCTGTTGTAGGGAGATGCTGAGATGCCAAGTCAATGCCACGCACACCAGACACCATGACAAAAAAGACACAAATGCAGAACATGAACTGTAGGGGTTTCATAACAGAAGAGACCTCTGACTTGTGATCTATGTACCTTTGCCATGAGACATTTCATCTGGAAGTCAGGTCTGTCCAGTACTGGATTAACTTCTCTTTCCATGGCTTGACCTGTCACCCAAATTACTATAGAGATGGGCACTCAGAAATGCACACTGAGAAAATTAGATGGACGTATTTAACATAAGCACTGTGCAATGAATCTCACTGATCAGCTGTAGTAGTCAGTGCAATTTCAGCCTGCCTTCTGCAAAACAAAATCCTACCAACTAAATAACGATTGTATTTTCATCAAGGTCGAGCAATAGTCTTCATTTTCTTTTGACACTGTTAATCCTGCTCTGATAGGAAACATCCATATGCGTATCCTTCTCTAGACGTGTCAGCAAGACAGTTTTCTGCAATACACTTCAACAGAAACAAACATTAGCTGCAGTCGGTGCCACTGGCTCCCACTTAAACACCCACTGTTCATTACACAGTACAGAATTCTGGCAAAGGGATTGCCTGCAAGGTGTTCAAACAACTTCTGCTCACAGTGTAAAGCACACAAGAAAGACATCCCACACCATAACCATGTAGAGCACTCTCTGTTGAACCTGCAGGCCCCAAGTTTAACTCTGCTTTGGCAAAGGTACAAAAATAATTTGGGTATTTCCATCCTCACAAGAAGAAAGCACACAAAGTACTCAAGGATGCTGTGCATCTTTGTGATTACTACTTCCTGCTCCTTAAACCTCCTAGACTTGGAAAAAGCAGACTGTAATTTCCATTGACGTAGTGACACACCACCAGTAAGCAGAAAGACTCTGGTGACCTCCTTGTGCTACCTAGAAGGAGAAAGACTGGAGTTCATCTTTACAGAGTAAGATTAGGCTGAGTGGTACCCCAAACTGCAACCTCCAGAGAAATGTTTTGATGGATAAAAGTCTATGAATTATTTTATTTCAAAGTCTGAGCTGGGGGGAGAGGCCTGGATACAGCTGCTCTCCTGCCCATAGCAGTGTGTTCTCTGTATTCTGCATTCTTCCTTTGGTTCCTAGGCCTCCTATTCCCACTAAAATCAAATTATGCAATTCTCTTGGCGAGACTCAAAGAAACCCAGAAGCAAAATTTTAATTTTCTGAATCAGAATCAATACACTGCACAATCATTTTCAATGAATTATTTACCATAAAATAGAATATGCTTACAAACACCTTGGTCCCCATGTCTCCCTTTTCCTGATCTCCCGCAAAAAACCTCCTGCAGTATGACGAATCTCTAGACAGGAGCAAACAATGCAATGTTTACTTGTACTATAAATGCCAACTAATCGCACCTAACCCATCAGAACTCCATAAATCTGCAATTCTACCCAGTGAAGTGAAAGCGAACAAGTCACCATCACACTGCCTTTCAGCAGTGGCACTCCATCCCCAGATGACATGGAGTTACTAACGCTGGGGAACCTTGAAAAAACAGAGTGCTTTGCTTTCAACCACCACAAACATGTCTGGAATGGTATGGGAGCTTTACAAGACAAGGGATTTTTCTTTAATTGTTAACTTCTTTAAAAGTATTTGTCATTGGAGAGTGTCTTACTGCTATATTGGTAAAGGTCCATTACCTACACAACATCAGGAAAAATGAAATGAATGCTCACTAACATGAAATCAACCAAGAAAAAGGTAATGGGAAACCGCACAAATGAGAGAAAGTGCTCACGGAGTCAGTATGACCAGATGGCTTATTTTCAGTGTTTGGGGCAAGTCAAAGTTCAATATTTTCCTTCCCAGAAGTTGTTTTCATGCAAAAGCTTTTCTAGCTCTAATTCAGAACTCAAGTTTTGATTTATATCTCAAACCCATCTACCTGGCCAGGCTTCAGTAGTTCTCTCTAATGACACACCAACAATTTGTCGGATGGCTGTCCACAATACTGAAACCATTTAGGATACATGCTAATTGCTTCATTTATGTGTTCCTATGTACAAGCGAGCACAGCTATACCAAAGGAATGTCTCTATATTTTAGTTCTCTTTTTTTCATTGTTCCCCATAAACATTAAAAACCATGAACAAGCTTGTAAGAATGGTTTCAGGCATGAGGAACAGGTGGTGCTAATGTCAGTTAAGTATTCCTGCAGGGGGAAGACTGGAAGCTTGCTGTAAATTATGGGGGCATTTCTGCAACAGAAAAATTGGCTTTTCATTGATGAAGCTGGAAGCACTCTTTGATAACAAACCCACTGGGAGCTTCAAATCATATCACATCGCTAAGTTTTTCTTTCTCCATTTGTCTTGAAAAAACATTACTGCAAGTGTAAGTGCTTGCATGTAGCACTAAGAAGAGGATGGTTTAGAAAGACCACATACATCTCTGCTTCATTACAGCTGAAGCATCCCACAGTCTGACATCCAGGGCAAATTCCCCATATACTTACACTGAGGCAACCTCACTTGCATAGATCCCACTGAACATAGGAAACTAAGAAATGAATTTTTCAATTTGATAAAAAAAAACCTCCTATGTGATTGTTTGGATAATGACATCATCACATGCACCAAAAGTCAGAAACCTATGCTTTATATGTCTGTAGGATTGGTGCTGTGAAGAAAAGAGGAATGACAGTGTGAATCCTTGCAGAATCAGGCATAAAAATTTCTAAATCATACCATCAAAGCCCTTTACTAATCTTCAGTATTAGTTCCCAGTGCTATAGCACTTGGAGAACGTCTTCCCTGTAGGTGATTGTCTCCACAGAGAGATATGAGCTGGACAGAACATCACCTGAAACTTCGGTTTCCTGCTGATGAATTACTCTGGGACAGTGCCATCCATATGCTCAAGTAATATTTTGAGAGGAAAATGAAAATCACAAGAAAACTGTCACTGACCTTTGTGCCCGGTCTGTTATTGTTATTTCTTCCTCCAGATCTAGGAGTAGCGCTGCCTGAGCCATCACCTTCTTGCTGCAGGGCAAGGATTTGAGGTGCAGAATGAGCAGAGCAAGGCAAAACTTGCTTCCCATCTCCTCCAGCTCTTGAGTTCCCAGCTGCAAGCCCTGGTGGAAAAAGTAGGAAGTTTCATTGCTGAGTGTACAAACTGCAGGTGTTGGGAGATTGTTTTTCAAGAGGACAGTTCTTAGATTTCTTCCTCCCAACTGAACGAGGTGTTTGTTTGCTTTCTATATATGCAGAAATTTCAGTCATTCATGAATTCAATGACAGCATTTGTTCTACAAGATCTATTCAAAATAGCTTCTATTTTACAACTGGGGAAACAGAGGCAAGTAGCATAAAAGTTGTCATTGTAAAAATTAGACTCATACCCAAGGAGGATCTGACTAAATACAAATCATTATGTCTTATTTTTTCTTTCTCTCTGCAGAAGTGTCATCTCCCTAAGCAATGGGAAACAAATAGGTTTTATAACTGAAAATACTGGGCAGTGGCAGAGATTAAAGAAAAACAGTGAGGAGGGGAAGGAGGGAAGATCTTTAACAAGTTATGAATTGTTTTTTAAGAAAATCAATTACAAAGTAATTGCAAAATAACAAACAGCTCTGAGGAATTTCTCGGTGTATTAAAAGCTTATGTCTCTTGTAAGGATGTGCAGGCAAAGAAATGCACAGACAGGATTGGGATTACCAACATCACCTTTCTAAGAAGACTCCTTCAAGCTGTGGATCCTCACTTGGAAGAACCCTGACTTCGATAGTCTATGCATGCTTTTACACTAAGTAAAAAAATACAGATCTAACAAAAAAGTAACAAGGCCTACACAGGAGTAATCCAGCGTAATTACTGGTAGTTTCTCACAAGCAGTGAGATGGCAAGAGACCAAAAAAACCCCAAAACACAAAAGAATTGCTGGAAAAAAAAAATAACCCTAAGAAACTGCAAAATCCCTCATCTTTGGCATTTAGTGATCACATCATGTGTTACTCCTTAATGCTATCACATCAGGGGTTGAATCAATTGCTGAGCAATTGCTGCCTTTGTCAGTATCAGCCCTGTGTGCTTTTGAAGCACAAACCACCTCTGCAGCCAACCTTCTGACAAGAACTCCAGTCCCATTTCCAAGACTGTTTCCTTAGCAACTGCCACAAGTCCACGTTCACAGCCCTGGCAGCAGCCACAAGCACGGTGTGTGCTCCATCCAGCATGGCCTGCACTTGACCTTCCACTCAGTGTTTATTAGTGGACATCTTACTGGTAACAGAGCCAATATAATATATTCCAGTAACCCATAACAGGGGGCTGAGCTCTGATCTCATATTTCTCAGTAGTTTGTTTTGCTTTTTAAATTTTTATATGCTTCCTGTTTAACGTTGCATTTGTAACTTCCCTAGGATCTTCTGCAGAGCTGAGAGAAAACGGGAGCCAACAGCATGCAGGTGGATGGAAGAAAGATGTTTCTCAGGTGACCATCTACAGCTCCCTTGTAGTGCTTTTTTTTTGGTTTATGTTTGTTAGAGGCCACAAAGTACCTCACAGGGTGAAAGCCTCCGCTTCAACTCCAGCAGGTCCAGAATGTACAAAGAAAATCTAGCATTACAGAAGCCCTATCTGATAACAAATACATTTTCCTGTAGTAATACATTGAAATTCGACTTCTTTTCTGAAACTCTATGAGTAAATATGAATAGGTAATTATAATGATGAACAGGAACAAACAATGCATTATTTTGAGCTCAAACAATACTGAGTGGTTGGACAGCTAGATAAACAGAGGACATGCCTGAAAGAGCACACAAACAATATGAGAAAACTGAGCCTCACTACCAGGCAGGGCTGAAGGACTCTGGAGAACTGACTTCTGCTCTCAGAAAGTCTCTTAAATATCTTTAAAGCAGTCAGCAAATCTCTAACATCATTTCTTTTCCCATCCTAATCACCTATACTGCAAGCTTTGCTAAGTAAGAGCCAGGTACAATGAACTATAGTAATTATTAATAATGATAAGAAAACAGATGAAGAGGCTTTGAGGAACCAATGGTCATTAATACAAAACAGCTCTACATGGATTCCTAACTTTCATTATTTTACTTCAGAAGACATTTTAGTGTGCCAGAGTTACAGTCAGCAGGTAGAAGTGGTGACATTTCTGAGCAAAAAAAATGTCACTTCCACAGCAGAAGAGTTATTCTCTCAGGGCTAAAAAATACAAAGAACATCTTGGGGCTTTCCCTGGGGTGTATCTCAGGGTCCTGCTTCCAAGGCCTAGTCAGCACACTAAATATCTATCGATCCAGGAGATGCGAATAGTGACAGTGCTAAAACTCAGCCTGTGGGCTTACGATTCCCTGGGGTTTTATTCAGATATGAAGAGGCCTTAAGAAACTATGAACAGAGAAATAATAATAATAAAACTATAATACACCTGAGAAGCCTCAGACAGTAACTACTCATGCTCTGAAGTTAGCTGCTGTATGATGGATCCGTATTGCTTTCAGAGCAGTCAGCTTGGGAATAACAGCAGGAAACCTCAGCTAGAACATTACAAGTTAACACATTTAATTCACCTCAAACACAGGCAGACTTATTTTCTAACTCAGAAAATGCTCTCCCTCTTCTTCCTCAGCTCTCAGCAGAGGTTAGGGCTGAAGCTGCATAGGTGACTACCATTAAAGTGAAGATGTCGACAGAACTGACGTATCAAACTAATGGCATTGATGATATCTGCCAGCAGTGCCACGAGCTGGTGCTCTGGTTAGGATCCAGCCCCTCTTGCATTGCCTGAAAGGGATTTCCCTCGTAGCTCTGCAATACACATGGCTGTAAAAAATGATCAGATCATGCTGAAAAGTTGTGAAAAAATTATACAAGAGATAAAGAAAGAGAAGTGGTGAACTTTGGTTTTGATTAAGAAGCAGGTAGGAAGCACGCATCCACGGCAGTGAAGCTGCGTTGTTTCTACTCATAGTGACAATATATAATCCATTTGCCACTACTGTACAGGAGGAAGCTGTTCTACCTGTCAGCAGGTTCTCTGCTATGCCCTGAATCCTCAGTGACCCTATCCTTCTCTATCACAATGCCTTATTGCTCTGTCCTCCTTTGGAAGCATCTATATGAGAAGCGGAGCACAGTGCAGTCTTCCAAGCCAGCAAAACCTAAGCAAAGTCTGAATCAAAAAACTGCACCAGAAAGCTGCAGACAAGATCATCAGTCTTAATTAGTTTAGGCTCAGAGATATGCTAACAAAGCTATTCTACTTTGATGATCAGCTCATATCTTTGCACAGTTCTTGCTCTTCGCAACGTGAAAGTACCAGTCTGGATCAGCATCGGCTCAATACATCACGCTCTGCTGCACAATACAAATATGCCCACTGGTCCCATGGGCCCCCTCATGCAAGTCTTTTAAAGACATAATGTTAAAGGATAACAGGTTAATCATTTCCTGGCTATTATAAAGAATAATGGAGCTAAACATTTTTTTGCTAATCTCTTCTCATTTTTTCATACCACAGCAGACAGTACGGTAAGAGACATCACCCAGTAACTCTCTAATATTTGGATGTGTCTTAATACATTATTTTGTGGGAAGAAACATTCCAGAGGAACTCAACATGGCTAATCAGATGAATTAAATGGACACAGTCTGTTAGCTCTTGGTCTAGTTAGACCAATACATTTCTTCTCTTTTCTGCCAAAACCGTTTTTATTATAACAGCTAGGGCAGTGAGGTGTTCACCTGCATCTCCTAATTGACACTGTGTCACAGTAATAGAAAACATGGAAGGAGGAAAAAAAATAAAGCTATTCTGTGATTTATCGTTTGGCCAAGATAATGGCAATAAAAACTCTCCTAATGAAAGTTGATGAAATCATAGCGGAAAAACAGTCCATTCACATTCAGCACTGATGCATCAACTATATACTCACAACTAAATGCTTCCAATGTCTCTCAATTTGCCCAAAAACACATCACAGGATAAAAGACAATGTAACAGGAAAACTTCATTATTCATTACTCATATACTTTAAACAATCCCACAGCCAAAGGCAGCAACAGCTTCATAACACAGATATTGTTGAAGTAGGTGGAAGGACTCCAAAAGTTAAATGAGAAATTTCTCTCTCCAGCAGGGTAGCTAGAGCTGCAGTTAAACTGGAGTTGAAAGATATTAATAAACACAAGTAGACAACAGATTTCAGAGCCATCATTTTTCTCTTGCATTCAGAGAAAAGGGATCTTTGGCATGCAGTATGGTCACTTTTGGGCACTGTTCAATCCTTGAGGCAATATTTTTTCCCTGCAAACTTACTTCCAGTCAACACATATACACACACATGCAGAGTATTCTCTGCATCTCAATAGCTTTACACATGCACAATGGTTATGCCCTAAGGCTGAGTATAAATAAATTGACAGTCTGGTTTCCCACTAATTCCATCAGTGAGCTCTCTATCGGAATACTAATAGAAACTGTTTTGAGGCTGTACAGGACAAACCACACAGCTGAAAGAAACATTTGGTGCCTGGTGCCTGCAGCTGAAATTTTAGCCCGGGCCAGCCCCAAAAGACAGTGTTCTTTAAACCCCTGTGAAAGAAAACATGCTGACACACATTGGGGAACCAGTTATTGAGATGAGGACAGTGGGGAACGAGCCAGCTTTTCTCATGCCTCAGAGATCCCTAAGCAGTAGGTATGGCAAGCAGAACAGACAAAGTTTAGGGGATGGAAATTTGGGCCAAAAGATTTCAAAGGGATTAGGCAAGCAGAAAAGGCTGAAGAGAAAGAAAAAAATCGGGTAGCAGGAATTTCTAGAAAGATGAGAGGGGTTGGAGTTAAAGACAGAAGATGAAAGGACTGGAGAGATAAAAGGATGAGAAAGAGTGAGGGGTGGTTGAGGTCAGTGGATGCTGATACGGAGGAATGATAACAAGAGGAAAACTAATGGAACCCTCAATCCCCATCTCACTGTTGGAAAGGTGTGCCTCACTGTGAACGTCAGTCCCCGCTATGCTTAGTACTTTGGCCACTGGGTGAGGAAACAAGGCGCCTTCCAGCTTGCCTTCAACCCACTCTGAAAATCTGCTGAATTTGGCTGGTGTTCTGATTCAGCTGAGACTGAGCAAGCTTCTTTGTTTTGGTACCCAAGAATGGGTTATTGATTTGTCATTCAAACGGACTCTTTCCCTGGCTAAAGATGCTAACAAGGCAAGATTATTCAAGGGATGGAGGGAAGCAGATCAGAAAGGAGAAAGAGGCCTGAAAGGCCTGCTAATAAGAGAACTGAGGATTTAGCAAACAGTAAAACTGGTGGTCATAAGTTATTTAGATAGCATAGAAAACCATCCAAGGTGAGCACAAGGATGGGACTACATTCTCATCACCCTCCCTCAGAGACTGCACACTCACACACAGCAGTAGTGGTTGGGTAAGGAATGCTTCTATGCTTATTGTATGCTGGTATACCTCTTCTGCGCAGCTCCACGAGACCAAAGATAGTACAGGGTACCTGAATGTCTAGTTTTGCCAGATCACTTTTTGGGTATCATTGGCCAAATGTATACATTTATGTCAGGCGTAACTGTGAAAAGTGGCAGAATCAGGAATAAAAGATGGACAAAAATAGAACGCAAAACCAAGATATTCTCCCCTATGAAGACAAGCCATATAGGTAAACATTATTCCTTGCAGAGCTCTTGTTTTCCAATAAAGTTGAGTAGTAGACATTGGTCTTCTGTCTCATGCATTACCATGTGACATCCTAGGGAAGCATTTTTAGGCTCCAGATGGACCCAGACCTAGCATTAACAGATTATCCCTCACTGCAGAGGCTGAGCAATCTTTCACCACTTCCCGCAATGTCTTCTCAAACACAACCTAAAAGGCTGAACGAACAATATGCGAAGGCAGAACGGAGCACTTCAGAGGAGCCTGCACTGTTTTGCAAAGACTGGGTCAGCAGTCTCTGAAGTTCTGATCTAAGGATTACTCTTGTAGGAAGAAGTCTACCTGCATGATCCGGTTCAAATGGTTATCAGTACATCATGCATTTCTCACATTACCAAGTAGCCATAATGCACGTGGAGGAAACAGGAGGAAGACATGATACTGAAGGTCCAGAGGGCAAAGAACAAAGGTAGTGGGAATTGTCAGTATGCTTTTGTTGTTGTCATCGCTTGTTTGTTAATTAGGGAAGAAAAAAAAAAACAGAAAATAAAAAAATAAGTGCTATTTCCTGAAAGAAAACAAATACCGCTCCAGATAATTAACTCTCCTACTTGGCAGACAAGAAGTAGAAATGGGGAAACCATTCAAGGTCATACAGTGATTCTGGGCAGTGCGAGAAAAGAAAGCTGTTTGATACTGGTGACAACCAAGTGCTTTGTTCAAGAAAATTCCTTTATTTAATGCAGGTCCCAGTATTGGCAACAGGCTAACTGGTATTACCCCATCTGACTGTGCCTTGAACATTCATCTGTAGTCTACCCACGACTTTCTCTCACGCATATACCTTCTGCTATGTGAACTCTGTGGAACCTGGAACAAGTCACAGACAGGTTATAGCCTGAGGTGCCTGAAGATTAAATGTGAGGTGGAGCAATAAGTACATCTGAGAGTCTGTGTCAAATGAATTAGCTCATAAAAGCAGTCTGGGAAAGCAAGAAGTTGAATTTTTGCAAGTCCTAAATTGGCAGTTTAATCCCTGGATCACTTTTCCTCCCCCTCTACTTCCACTTCTCTGCTTGTATGAGTGACTTCAGCATACAGAAAAGTGAGCAGACTCCAGGCCCACCCAAGCATTTTCAGCTATGAGTTTAACCCATTTGGCCATATTTCATCGTGGAAGTAAAATAATTTCCTAATCCTGGCTGGTGATCACTACATGCTTGGGAACAAAAGGATTTATGATGTTTATTCTGGCTAACGTAAATACAGATGCTATTCAGAAAGTGTCTAACCTGTTTTGAACATTCTTAATACAGCATTTGTCTCCATAACGTCATTCACTATCAGGTTCTCCTGGTTAATTATGTGTTATATAAAGAAGCAATTGTATCTTTTCATGAAACGCCCTCCATATTGTTTTATATTACACAACACCTTGTTATTTTTCTGTGTGGCTTTAAAGTAGAGTAAGTATTTACTATAACAATACTGGGAAATTCCACAGTAGATTTTATTTTGAAATTCACTATGCTATAATCTGCAATGCAGGAAGCTTTGAAGCCTTCCCCTCTCCCTCTGATAAAATACATGCTATTCTGCCTAACCCAGAAGTGATGAAAATATGTACTGACCAAAACCATACAGCAAGGCTAGCGTGCTTTTCTTCCCCATCCAAAATAAGACCCCAGGATGGATGACGGTATCACTTTTGCACCAACATAATGATAAAGGCACTAGAGTGCATTTAGCAAGAAGCCAGCACAGCATGACCCAGACATCACAGCATGCTCCAGCCTGATAGCTGTCTGCCCCACAGGATCTCTGGTGCTCTGTTCCCATGCTAGCACATTACAGACACAGGCAGACCAGCAAAGCTGCATGTTGGCCTTGCAGCAATGTTACATGGAGTGGAATTTAATGGGGTGGCGAGTCTGCTTCCTGCTATGCTGCCACCAAATATCCACATCGCTGTGAAGCCTCTCCCCAGCAGTGCTGAGTGTTACTGCTGACCTCTCTGCACTCCTTCCCTTTCTCTCTCAATAGCTCCAGTATCACTAATACTCTCCCATATCGAAGCTGCCTTCCAGGCCACTAAACTCCTTCATGTGCTTTCTCTAGCCCCCCTTTCATTATTTTTCTCTCTTACAAAGAAAATAACCCATAACACACACAGTAGTCCAAAGGAGGTACTACCATTCACATCTACAGGGATATTATAACATCTTCCAAGTCTACATTTTTTCACATACACAGGCATCTTACTCGCTTTCTTCTTTAATGCTGCTGCTGCACATAGCACAGATATCTTTATTGAGCTGTCTTTCTAATCGCTACTTATGTTTTTCTGAATAGTAAGAGCCAATTCAGAGTACAACCATGTGTTTGAATGCTTTAAACTGTTCCTTCAAACATGCTTTACCCTGCCACCGTCTGCATTTTATCTTCCATTCCCATAACCACAATCTTGCTGTCCTCCTTCCTACTGTATAATTCATTTCAGCTGCAAACAGTAAATCTTAGTATTTTACTGTTCTCCTCATTTTTCAGTCATTAAAGAAATACAGACCAACTCAGAGTGGTAGCTGGAGTCACCTTACTATCCATTTCTTCCCACCCCAATGATGCTTAATATATCCCACCTATTTTTCCAGACTTTTAAGTAGGTTTTCACTATACAAATGACCCTTTTGTGCCTTACTACAAAACTCCAACTTTTTTTTTTACTTTTTTTTTTTGCAGGAAGCTCTCTTCTTCTTAGTTCTGACTTATCTAGGATATCCATCAATGCTGCTCACTTAAATATGAGTCTTGACAAATGAGAAACTTTATATATCATTTCTCCTTCACTCTTCCACTCAAAAAAAAAAAAAAAAAAAAAAAAAAAAGCAAACAACCCACCATGTCATCAAGGTAATTAACTCAGTCACTGTGCTTCCCTGTCCTTGTGTTTCTCCAGTGCTTGTGGTTCTTTTTTTGGTGATTCTCAGCCTCTAGAGTAAATTTTAAAACATAAGGAATCACAGCGCGTTGCTAAGCACGTTTTACATGTCTGCTATCTACTCTACTGGTCATTATTAATGATCAAATCTTCCATTCCTTTGTTCCCTTACAACTCTTACAGGAATAAAAGCTGAGCTTTACCTGATTCTGTGTGTTGCAGCCTTGGCTGAATATAAAATAACACCAACAGATAACATGCAGGCATTGTCTTCCTGCATAAAACAGCAAGCGCAGTCCCACAGCATTCTGCTCTGTTCCTGTTCTGGCTGCCCACCAGCTCTGCCAATGTGCTTGTGGCTCCAGGACAGCATAAATAGCTCCAGAATGCATCCAAATCTCAGCCCTCACAATTCCTTATTATTCCAGTCCTGAGGGTCCACTGTTTCCTTCCAGAGCCCTTTGATCATGCCTTGGAGCATGCCTCTTTTTTCCAGATCTAAGTCTGTCCTATACTAAACCCCTCATTTCCTCCAACTCCTGCTTCCATTGGCACCAAAGCAAAACTTCTACCCGAGGGCAGCCTTCTTGCCTGGGCCACACCACGTGCCAGCTCCTGCAGTTAAATTACCGTGCACATATTCACAGATCAGCACAAGACCTCTTTATTGGCCTCTCTAAAAATTTACTTTAAACATGTCTTCACAAAGAGATCCATGAGTGAGAGGTAAGGGCACAGAGCCATCTACAGCTCTGAGCCTTCCTCTCTCGTTTCTCAAATTTTACGTACAATGTATGGCCATCCCCTTACTCTGAGACTTTTTCCTCATGTCAATTTTTCATCTTTTTTAATTTCATGAGTTCTCTTTGGTCATCTTCAGCTGTCAAAGCTGGTCTCCCTACCTAACACTCCCCCCAACTTCAGATCAGTGATGGTAAGCAACTACAGTTCCAGAATGTATTGTATTAGCACTTCTGAAACAACAAAGGAACCATTGATTTTCCAAGCCAAAGATACACAGAAAAGCACAAAGAGCATTTATGCCCAGTTCAGATCAGAGAGGAAAGAGATAATGTTTGGTGTGGAATCCAGCTTGGTAACTGTTCCCTTTGAAGCTGAAGGATGGGAGTACAAATAAGGGGCTCGTTGGCTGTTTACTAATGGGTGTCAGCATAATTATTCTGACAGAGGACACTTCTTGCTGCTTTTTACATTTACTAGAAGAATGAGCAACAACAGTGAAAATCTGACCATTTCATTTTTCTCTTTTTCTTTTGAGTACTGTGTCCTAGCTACCCAGGGCAAGCTGGTAACACTGAGTGGCACTCAGGCTGCAGAATCCTCTTTGCTGCCTGTTTGATTTAATATAATTTCATGCAGCAAATGTATAATACAATAAAGCCACAGAAAGAGTTAAAGAATATGTGAGAAAGTTATCTCAAAGTAGAGATTCTACCAAAAGGCCTAAGGAGCAAGACTGATCATTTTACTGGGAGGCTGGTTAGAAGGGACATCCTGTGAAGGGTCTTGGGAGTACAGACCACACAATGAGATGCCAGACATCAAGATAAGCTCCTCCAGGTGAAACAGTTGCTATCAACTGCTAATCAGGATTTGTAGGTCTGCAGAGTCCAAAGGCTGAAGATTCTACATTATTACAGGAGATATAAACCCATGGTGCTTGACCATAAGAAACCGATCAGCAGCATGAGCTTAGACATTTGGATTTATCTACCAAGGATGAGTACCAATTAGACACAAACTTTTGCAAACCACCTATAAGCCTTTTCCACTCTATAATCCCACCAACATCTCCGCTTACTGTGCTTTTGGAAAGAAATCAGATGTTTGAAGGCTGTAAGAAACAGACTGAAGAAAGGGAAACAAGATCAGAGAGACAGAAGTAGGGTAAGGGGGAGCAAGTGGGATAACTGATGTGACTCACACAAAAGCAGCTTATGTTTCCTCTTGTTCCGCAATGAATATTTCCACTTTGGCTTTTCAGAGACCAGCCAGAAGCAAATGCACAGCAGCTGAGTAATGCCTCAACCTCCAGAGCATCAGGTCAAAAAAAAAAAAAAGACATTAGGTCTCATAAGAATAAGCTACATGTCTCTGAGTCTTTGGAGACCTACTGACCATTCACAGCGTGATGCAGGCAAACCTTTATTAACAGAGAAGATGCTGACTCCAGATTATGGGCATTCAAGACTTCTCATCTTGCAGCTGTGCTACCTGAGAAAATTTGCATAAGAACAAGCTGCCTCTTTCTTAGAAGTCTTTTTCAACCTGCTTTTATGATTTCCACTAAAAACGATAATCCTCTGTTTGTGACACTGCAATCATTTCCACTGCAGTCAAGTGTAGTGCCCAGAAAGAGGATTACTGTCTCAGTTTGGGGAAGTATACAGACTTCAGAAAAAACAAGTTTGAAAGCAAATGACCTTGGTAATAAAGAACAAAAGAAGAGAAAACCACAGTGCATATGATCAGATCTACCACTTTCAAGTACATCTGATGCTTCAGGCTCATAAAAACTGATAGTTCCTACATATGTTTGTACAATGGAGCTGGAAAAAATTGGCAACGTTTACCTTCACAGCGCCAACCCAACATACATTCAGATTTTTCCTTAGACAAACTACCAATGTTTTAAATGTAAACACTGGAGACACATATACAATAAACCCAGTACAGCACACAATACCATGCATTCAGCACCGTGTCTTGTGAGGAGAAGCATCGCCTCACGTGGTGCTGAATGTCCAACAACTGTTCTAAATCATTGCCTCTGGCAGTTGCTCTGAAATCCAAAGAACAAACAGTTAAAAAAAATAAAAGCAAAAGCCTTTTTCTTTTTCCCCCCAAGAAGATAATTTAGCGTGACTTTCTACAGAACAATTTGCATGGGATTACCCACAATACACTGCATTATGGTAATACTCTACAATCTCTGATGCATATTAGACTGGCAGTATTAAAAATCTGTCAAAGGAAAAATAAATGATACAGGAAAATGATGATGTAAGACAGGACAGTAAACATTCTGCACCTGTGTAATCTGCCAAAATTCACTCCAAAATTGGCCTGGGAAAGAGAATGAGAGTATTGCGCGCTCGGAACAGCTTTAGGGAACATTCCCAACTCAAGCAGAAAACAATACCTGACTGACACACGGATGTAATCACAGAGGAGTGGAAAATACAACAAGCCCGAATGAAGAGCTGAATAGGAAACAAGGAGTGATTTTCTTCATTTCTTTGATTTCCCACTGGGCAGTAACCTGGAGGGAACCATCCCTCTTGTTCATCCAAAGAGGGCTCGGTTCACTACCCTTCACCACACACGTTCACTCAGTCTGCCTTCTGCTCCTCTCCAAGGCCCGCTCTATCTTCTGATGTTGCTGGTGATCCTTAATAGACTCTGGACAGCCTCTGTGTTTTGTTCCCAAAGCTATTTCAGTCACGGAATCCAAACTACTAGCATCTCCTTCCCTCAGCCACGGTTGGCTGCTCAGCCCTTCAATGGGCTTCACCCAGGGAACAGGGACTCCAAGATTTTCTTGCATTGACCTTGTACTTTCCTACGTAAGAAAAGCTGCAGGAAAATAGTATCAAATGAACTGACTTTGCCAGTTCCTTACATCATATTCCTAGTAATTCAAGTAATTGCCTATCACTCCTCAAATCCCTAAGAATCACAGAATAGCTTAGGGTGGAAGGGACCTTAAAGATCATGGAGCTCCAACTGCCTACCACGGGCTGGCTGTCCCCACCAGCTCAGGCTGCTCAGGGCCCCATCCAACCTGGCCTTGAGCACATTTAACTGGGCAGAGGCATTCTTCTGGCAAAGCTCTCACACTAGCAGGGGTGACAGACACTAAGGAGGGAACAAGGCATAGGTTTGGTCGAGAGAAAGGAAAGAGAGAAGTAGTATTTTCCACATGGGTTTCTTCATTAGTTCTCTCACTACTAAGTTGCAGAAAATGGAGGAAAAAACATTAAAAAAAAAAAATCAACAAACAAGCAAAGGATGAGGCCAAATTATATTTGCTGAAGAGGAGTTATAGAGATTAGTGTAGTAATTAATCAAGACAACCATGTCAGCAAGGGTCTGACCTTTATTCCTGCCCTAGTAACAGCTTTGTCCCTGATGACTTTTGGCTTGCATGCTAAAGCGATTTAGATACATCCCTCAATTAATCGCAGGATATCCTCAGGGAGATAGGAGAGCAGTACTGCAAGCTGCAAACAGGGATGCTGAATCAGAGGAGGAGTGACCTAGTGAAGGGCACCCAGTGAAGGACATCTGCAGACCTGGGAAGATAAGCCACAATTCTCTTCACCTCTTATACTTTACCCTTCACTGCTGGAAGCAAACTTGTTTGAAGCTAATAATTTGAGATTTTGCCATATTAAAAAAAATAAAGATTTTTTTTAAATAAAGGAAAAATGAAAGTCTTAAATAACTTGTCTTTTTCTGTAAAGAAGCAACAGCACCACATCAGACTCGCTCAGGCAAGATGAAAGACAGCTGCAGAGATCAGGGCATCAGTTAAACTTCAGTTACTTCCCTCTTCTCTCTTTTTTTTGTGAGATAAAGTCCTTCTCTCAGGCAGATGCACTGCCTATCCCACGCTTGTAGAGAGTGTGGAGTCCCTTGCTCGGTGTTTTGGGTCACTTGCAGCTTCTGGAGTACCAGCAAGCCTCTGAGCACTACTTTCTGACAAAGAACCTCAAAGCTCTGCAGATGCAGTTGGGCACCTGAGCATACAGGAGTACCTTCTATCCTGCACAGCAGGGACAGACACGTGGAATCTGAGCTCTCTCAGAAAGACAACATAGAACTACACACTTTCAGTAAATAGAAGGACTAAAAAGCTACAAATTCAGGAGAGAGTGTTGATGCTGAAGATTGGCAGGAGACAGAAACAATGTAAGAAGATGTCTGCTTCTATTAGAATAGCCATTATCACAGCAACTGAATACCTGAATGTTTTTGTCTCCTAAGAAAAGAAAGAAACGCATCTGCACATCAAGTTTGTCCATTATGGTAGTTACAAGCAGAGGCTGTCAGAGCTTTATGCCTGTGAATTACAGTCCCTGTCAGGCTCTTAGCTAGTCAGAGTGAACAGAAGCCTTAAATTAATAGCTTAAGTTACAAAACTCAAGATGAGCAGCTAACACACGTGTTGAGTACACCCAGCTGGTTGTGAGGTTTTCAGATACTTGGCTGAATGAACCCCAGATCTCCTGCCCAACACAGACAGGGTCTGGTATGAAGTCTTGAATAGATTTTCTAGGGTTTATTTTTAGCAGCTGTTCCACAGTTCTGATATGGAACAGAGACAACCCAGACACGATACTCCGATAGTGAAATTAATCATTCTTTCAGAGCTCTGAGAGCACTAACAGGCCATAAAGGTCCTCAATCAGGCCCATGTGGGCCTTCACCCATACCCTCTTCCTATCCTAAGAGCCCCACTTCAGCTCAGGGCTCTGTCGTAAATGTGCTGGTCTCCAGCTCCAGTTGCAATGCTTGCATGCTTTTACCTGACCACACACCCTACGAGCCTAGACTCTGACTCACAGAACTGACCTCCCAGCTTCACCTTGTCACTGCGGACCTGCCAAGCAGTTTCTGAGCTGTCTGATCCCATTGACATCACCAGGCCTTATCCTGCCTTACTGACTCATGTTTTTGCTTTGACGTTGGACCTGTGGACTTGCCTAATGACTTGGGCTCATAGCTGAACCCAAGTACTCTTCAGAAGCCTGGTCTGCTTACCGTGCTTGGAGGCCACGAGACACGGTATAGGTATACCATCTGGTATTATCTCAATTTCTCCTACTGCTAGCACTGACCTTAATTCTTCTCTCAGAAGATGCACACATACTATCTTTCTCCCATACACCTCAATACAGAGGTTACAACATCCTAAACCAGGGCTAGATTAAGACCAACCTCACTGTACTACCTTACTTTCACTTGGCTGACATCTTGTTCAGAAATAACTAACACTTATCACCTCTCAGCCAATGTGTTTGAATTTAGTCAAAAAAGCTTTTCAGAATAAATAAATCTTTAAACTTCAAGTGTCAAGTTCATTTTTGTTAAGGCCAACAGAGCTATCTCTCACTACAATCCAGCTACAAAAATAGATTCTCTTTCCTTAGCTATTGTTGGCAAACACGGGTTGTAGTGAGAGAAGTTATTTCTGGACTTTTATTGGCAAGCCTTTTTTTCAGAGACTAAAAGGAGGAGCTGGTGCTGGTGGAAAAATTGTTAGACATGACTTTCAAGAAATGGCAGTTTCTGCCAAGCTCTTATGCACATTTCTCTAGGGGGAAAAAAGGCTTTATTAGCTTCTCTTTTAGAGGTCACATCTACGAGGGTAAGTGAAAGAAAAAGGCACATACAGAAAGTCCTCGGTCTCAGATTGACAATCAGCTGCACAGTCAGGGCCACAAAAGCCCTTTTGCGCTTGTGCCTCTTCTTTCACAGAGGAAAACCCCCATTTTCTTAGTACAAAATGATGGCTGAATGCGAATGCAGTGGAGCTTCCAGCAGATTTTGGTACACTCTGTTACCTCCTACTTGGAAACCCCGTGCACTTCTCATCAGGCACGTACATAGATCTGTGCATACACACATTTACACGATCACAGATGCACAGGGGCACATTTCTCATTTCATTTCTCACAATCTCACATTTCACTCTAGTGTTATAAGAAACCCATCCATAAATATGCAATTAAAGTTACACGTTCATCAGACACACTGGTGCACAACTGAACACCTGAAAGTCTGAGAGAGCACGCGCTGGACTGTTTTCCACACCCATGTGTATCCAGATTCATATTAATATTATAGTCTTCCACAGTCTCTAGTTTGCACCCACAAATACTAACTGCATAAACCCATCCCAGCAGTACAAACACTCATTTAATGTGTAATTCAAAAAGAATAGGCAGACAGCTAAGTGGGAACATTCCTATCTGTTTCTCTCATAAATTTTGCACGTGGTCTTCAGGCATTTGTCAACAGCATGCTAATCATCTTCAGCAGTTACCATTATAAACAGTAGAACATAAGAACACAGATCTCAGGCCTTTATAAGTGAATGCATTACACTCAGCAATACCTGTCACCACTCAATAAATGTAAAGGGATGGCACAGAATTGTACTTCTACTTCTGATGCATTTGCTTCACTGTAACATGGAATTTTTCAGCAATGATTTAGGAAATAACAGAATAAATATGACTAAATGGAAATATAAAAATTAAGCCCCTTTACCTAGACTCCTAATTACCTAGACTCCTAATGAAAATCTAAAATGACTGTCAAATGACTTGGGAAAAATATACCTGTTCTTTTCCACTCCTTCTTTTGTATGTGAATTTAACATACTACTTGTCAGCACACAATAGGTTATGCATGCTGTAGTCATGTATAGCCATAAACCTCAGCTGTGTCTCTTGTGACTCAGTGACGTTAGCTCTGTCCATTCTATATTCTCTGTTACTATCGTTTTGGACTGGACAATGCACCAGCTCCCAAACTCAGCAGGCCCAGTTCTACCACTTCCGAATTTTCCCACTACAACTCCCCTAGAGCCACTCCAAAGCCCCTAATGTGTGGTGTCAGTCTTAAACAAAGAAATAGAAAAAAATGGTTCAGCAACTGGAAACAGTAAAAGATGGCTGTGATTGAAAATCACTTCCCTGTTTGTTCTGTCCAGCTCTGGGGCCTCTCTTCTGCATTCAAAATCCACTGAGGATCGTGCACAATCACTACAGACAAGGTTTTAGCTCTGTCCCTACAGGTTCTTTCACCAGGTCTGTAAGAGCAGTAGGTACATCCATTCATAGGGGCAAATCATTCATTCATAGGCAAGCAGTAAGCCTGCAGAGGTAGGTTAGGGTTGCATGTGGAAGTATCCTCTCCATGCACTCTGCTGCTGGTTTTCCTCCAAACAGGATGCAAATCCTGCACAGTCCTATAGGCTGAGTTCTCTCCATACAACAAGTAGCTGTGCTATGGCACACAAAAGTGCCAATGTGCCATGCAAGAATTAAAGGTTTTATGAGTTTTTTCTCCACTTCCACCACCTCCCCCTTCCTCTTACTGTCAAGTGTATACACATGAATGAGATGTATTTGGGCTTCGTGCCAAGACTCTGTAACACAGACACAGAAGTAACGTGGGTAAAACATGATTTGTTTAGGGAGTGCTCTGGTTGTCTTAAAGAGAAGGTCTTCAGTGACTGATTTGGCCTTTTTGCAAGCTTCTTACTGTTTGAATTCTAGATGAGGACTTATGAGACCTCACATCCAGTTCAGTTTATCACAGCTGTGCACTCATGTGAAATCAGTGGAGCTGACTGAGAAGAGCAGGGTACTTGATGAAGCACCTTGGGGATTGAAATACGTGTTATTAAACGTACATGAAATAAAATCTCTCTTCAAAATTTCACCCTCATTTATTCCAACCAATCAGAATCTCGAGCAAAGGTAATCTGGCCTTAAATGGACTGTACTTACATATTTGGAGAGAGCCTAGAAGCATCATGTGCTTCTCATTCTTACAATACATGTGAGTAGATAACATGTCAGATCTTATCACTATGAAACCAACCTCTCTTTGGGCTGTCCCTCATCTGTGAATGCTTTCACACAGATGCTGAAATCTGAGCTTTTCTCTTCCAGAGAGCATCACAAAAGATAATTCTGAAGAGACACAGAAAATTTTGCTAATATTCCTCCTCCTTCCTAGCACTGAGTTCACAGAAAACATCATTCACGTTACAGCAGCTAACAGCAGACACTAAAATGTTACCTGAATACCCTGAGATCAAATGTCTGCCCAGAAGCAGTGAGTATCAAAAACATGACAAACAATTCATCATTTATACATTGTATCTCTGAATCAAGAGGTTGAAGGTATTTAAATAGGATCTGACTTTACTTTTGTTTGTTGTCTTTTCTGCTTTCTGTCAGCAACTTCTCTAACATCCACTGCTGTGGCAAATCTTGCTTATCCTGTCTTCCTATGCCACAAAACATAACCAGATTGGTTTGATTTCCACAACCCCTATGCTGAGAAAGATAGTACTAAGAAGCTGTAGAAGAGTCAAGGAATACGTGCTGTGTTCTTTTCAACATCTTGATAAACACTGGATGAACAGTAATGAGAAAACCTTACAAGGAATAAGGCACTTCCCCTTACTCTACAACACAGCAGGTCACGCCAGCTTAGAGAGCCAGTACTGACAGCAGTTGCCTGCTTTGTTTTGCTTTCCACCACCTTAGCCCCCTTTTGTCAATACCTGTCATTAAACTGAGCTGCACGGTGCGAGGAGGCCGCCCAACCCTTCTGCTCCAATCTCAGCTAGAAGAGGAGATGCAACACGGCCTCAGAAGACATCCATCTCCTCTGCACGTGGAAGCCCACAGGACAGCAAGGCACACGTTCACAAATGCCAGCGCTGTGAGTGTGCTGTCTGTCAGCAGGCTTCATTGCAATCCTATACACCACACTCCATACCTCTAATTAGTTACAAATGCAAAGGAGCTGAAAGACAGATTTCCCACCTAGCTTTGCATTTATTAAAAGGTCACCAAGGAAACGTGATTTTTGCCTGCGAACAGAGATCTCAAAAGCTAATGAAACCTGAACTTCATCATTGCTGTGTACCTTTTCTTTTCAGTTTTCATTTAGAAATGAACTTCCTTTCCCCTTCACAAGATAATCCAGGCTCCCACAAGCGCTATGCAAGAACGATTTGGCAGAGAGGGTGAGACTTATGCATCCCTTCCATTTCTCTTCACACTGACAGCCATGAAACAGCGTCATATGACAGAGGAACGCTACACACTTCAACATATTTTTAGTTGTACATAGCAAATACAGACCTTCAAGGAGCCACATGTGCTACACATAGGTGCACAAAATACAGGGACATATTTAAAGCAATGTCAATTGCACACCTTTTGTGTTCTCCCTAAAACCAGAAACAAATGCATACATAAAAACATCTTCGGGCACAACCTCTTGTATAACACGCAAACACATCCTCTAAAGGGCATACAAATGTGCACCTAGCTACTGCATATACAAATCTATTTGAAAAAAACAATTATGTGCACCCCATAACTCACTGGTAGTAACATGCCATTGCCACTTGTGTGCTCGTGTCTGCATTCTAACACATACCCCATCTCTATGCATGCAAGAAGCCCGGGAATCAATAACCACTTACAGCCCTTCAATCCAACACTGTCAACTTTGTTCTCCTCTGTTTATAGTGACAGGCAAGCAAACCAAGGATAGGGGACACATCAGTATGCAGCGTAGGAGAAGTGGACACTATCAGCATAAGCAACAGACAGGAGCTACTGAATTCAGTAGGGGCTGCTCTTGCTTCCTGCAACCAAACAAGCAGAGCAGCCACTGTCCCAGAAATCTGCTTTATTCCCAAGAAATTCATGCAACCAGATGGAAGAAAGCAGAGTAATAACTGGAGGCCATTTTCCTAAAACAATATAATTGTACAAAAGAAGATTCAGGAAAAAAATGCAATTCTTATCTGCTTCCTAGGTCTGAGCAATGATCTTGTCTACATAAAGATGCACAACATGCTCAGTATAACACCAGAACAATTCGATATCATATCCTGCAGAGAAGACAGCATGAAACTAAATATACTTCAGACACAGCAGGCTACCTTTAAAATTGTCAAGTTGCTTCGTTGACCTTTTAAAGTGAATGAACATACAAATGTAATGCATTTGAGAGCAGTCAATACCTCAGTGAATTTCAACCAATCCAGCAGCATGTGGACTAACCAAAAAGCTGTTGGCCTGGCATGAGCTTTAATCGTGTATCTCCATCAAAGCTCACAGCCTCATCCACCCAACTGCCATCCAAGCATCTCAGAGCTACTCAGTCTCAACCTACAACATAGCCTCAGTTTTACAGTCCTGAGTTTCTCACTGTATCTATATTCAGAAATCTTCTACATTATGAACACGTCCTATTATGCCAGGCCTGAATCTCCCCTGGGCAGAGATTGGCATTAATATAAATATAATTATGGTTTTTTAATAAATGTATGATGTCTGTCACTCTATCTCATTAAATTAACAACAGGAGTGAATTTTGTATTAGTCGTGACAAGGCCCATTTTCAAAGCTGACATTTAATATCACTCCCCAGTATAATCATACATCAGGGTCCACAAATTAAAGGATTTGGTATGAGCAAGGGATGATCAAATGCATGAAACCACAGAAGCAGTACTGGTAGTTTGCTGCAGATATTCAGCCTGTGTAATACAGTTATCTACAACTGATGAACCAGCAGAAATTCCAGCCATTTCAGTGCACACGAGGGCTGGTGGAAACGTGCTTGATTTAGAAAAACTTCAGCACTTTGACCTCTGGAAGACATTCCAATCACCAAAGACACTGGCTTGATCAGAAAAGTGACCTTTCAGTCACTATTTCAGAGCCAGTCTGAGCTGTTTTCAGATTCCATCTACTTCATTCTCCCTCACCAGAAAAGACAAGAGGGCTGCTCACAAAAGGTCACTGGGAAAATGGTGTCCAGCTGCCTACTGCAAACTCCCCATGCACCATCAGACCGCAGGGAACATAAAACCCACAGCTCGCTCAGTGCTTTCATCTTTGGCGGAAAGTGGCAGTATTGGCCACGGTGTTGACTTCAGGTGTCTGTTCACCCAGGTGCAGGACATCTGAAGGTTGTGAGCAAGGTACTGTGTTGCCCAAGCGTGTTTATGCTGTGTTACAGAGCTGTCTCCCTTTTTCCCATCATTGCCAACTGGCGATGCATGCATGCCCTGGGCCATCACAGCATGGCTGTACAGCCCGTTCTACCCAAATCAGATGACACTCAGATCCAACTCTATTATTTTTCAACGCTGGGAAAAAGAACACAAGACAAACAATAAAACAATGGAACTGAAGGCATAATGTAACAGGAAAAGAAAGTGGCAGAGGAAATATCTTCACAAGTGCTTGTCCTCCATTGTTTTCACACAGAATTAGCATTTCAAATCAAATAAACTACTTAATTCAATTCTCAGTTCTCTCACAAGCTAACATCATTTTATATTTATCTCCAAGTCAGAACAAGTCTCTCCACTTGCAGCCTGCTGGCCATCAGCTTTTAAAGGAATACTTCCCACTGAGATGCTAACTGTCCTTCTGATCATGTGGCAAAAACATATACATATTTAAAATTATATTTTGTAAAAGAAGTCATCTCTACAGGAATAAGCTACTGCAAAATGGACAGTGTTTCAGGGCTTTTTATTCCTGCTGTACGTAGCAGTACTTCTCTCCCAAACTCATTTGCAATATCTTCCTCAAACTCATTGAAAGATAACCTTTCTCGTTGTGTTTCTGTATGAATCTCGGATTCAATTTTCCTGTGAAGTTCACTCTCTATTTCCAGCACCTCCAAAGGAAACTTTCTGCGAAAGCTAAGAAGAGGTGGAACACAGTCAGAAACTTGATTAGGAACATTTTGGGAAAAACTTCTTAGTTTTTAACCTAAGGCGAAACTTCTTTGTAAAGTATCCCAGGTTTGAGGTGGCTTTTCTCAGAAAGAGCTCCTTGGGTTTTATATTACATTTCTGATCAAACCGCATACAAAGGATAGCTTTTTATTTTCCAGTCATCGCATTAAATTCTTTTTTACTGCCCTTAGTAGTGACTGCCATGAATTTTCAGTTATATTCTTAGCTTCCCATATCTAATTCCTATGTTACTTTGGCTGATATCCATTTTCCCCTTTTTATCTTGCTCAGAGGGAATAAACCTATGCATTTATCCCTCAGAATATCTTTGATCAGTCATGGTTAGGTAAATGACCTCTACTGTTGTTCACTCCTATCATTCAGAAACTCCAGTATACGCTCAGTGCTAACAAAAAAGAAACAGACTAAAATAAGTGAAATCCACCTCGTTACAATCCACCTATTGTATAGATTCTTCATCAGTGCTGAGTCGCTGTCCCCTATACTCTAACTATCACCTTCTCTTTACTGTTATACCAAGATGGGTTTTAATTAAATGCGTCCTCAATTCCAGATTAGAGAATTAAGCTTTTTTTTTTTGAGTATGTAACAAAATCTATTTTTAAAACATCAATTTTTATTTATAATGCCTCTGTAATTTTTTTTTTCTTCCTCTTGTATTCTGCTTTATTTCTAATACTTCCTCAACTCTGGAATATTATCCATTATTAAGGGAAAAACATACATGAACACATGTTAATAGAAATGCTGTCCTTCGCCCATATTAAACGTAATTGGGTCATGATCACCGGTGTCTAGGTAACCACCGACTCGTACACTGAAGATTAATTCACCTTTCCTATTATAATGTGGTCCAAAATAGAGATAGATTAGATACAACATCTTTTGTGCTAGAAAATAATCATCTGTAATGTTCAGAGTCTGTAATAGTATTTACTGCTCCCTACATGAAATCTCAGGTATATAACACCCAAACAGAAGTCCAGAACTACACATTTACTTTTTCTGATGAATGCATTTACTTGCAAGGTAACTCATCTCATTTTACAGCTTGATTCTGTGGGACAAGCAGTCTCCTTAGCTAAACTTTGTCAGCACACCTGCAAAGATGTAAACCTGAATTATCAGAACATGAAGACAATGCCATTCCATCTCCTCCAAGCTGCATACACTGATTATCCTTTCCCTCTCAAACAGGACTGATCTATATCTGCAGATTCTCAAATTCCAGAACCACACTTTTCCTATCAGGTTTCAGTACAACCAATTACACTCAATTTCAACAAGACCTTTCAGTTGATCTTGTTCACTATTCAAATAGTTAAGAGCAGTGTGTAGACTTTTGAGGAATGGATTTTTTCTGCAGCTTTTCCTGTATTTGAATGATTTCTTTAAGACAAACTATTTAAGTTTGAACTGCGCTTATTTTAATAGAGCTCTTTTTTGCTGCTTCAGCATTATTTCTCACTTTGTGGAAGATCAGATCTCTTCCTCTGAAGCACAGGAGTCCCTCAGCCAGACATCCTCTATAACCACAGGAAAGTAGTTCAGTTTCTCCACCAAGAAGTCTTCTGCTGCACATCATTTACGCAATCCTTACCCTTCCATTTTCTCTTCCTTCTCTCAATTTCAGCTCTAAAAACCTGTCAGATAATATTAACAATACATCTTTCCTTTTCACCAAGAACCTTAAGCGTCCTATGACACACAATTCCACTCATTTCCACACGCATCGTCTAAACTCATCTTTGTATCTTATTTGCCTTCAGAACAAAGTGCACAGCCATATCACACACTTGTTTACTTCTCCGTCCACTTTTCCTAAGTGGAACTCACGATAATTACTTGGTTGAAAATATTTTAACGATTCCTTGCCTCATTTCAGCAGCTATTAATCAAAGATTAATCTTCTATACTCCAGAAGCTGTCTGTCTTGAGTGTCTGAGGGAAAAATACTATAAAACATCAGCATTGAATGTCTCCAAATTCTCCTTCTCTCAGCTATGAGTAACCAACAGCTTGATTTCTACTGTCTCCAGCTTATTCATGTCTGGCCTGTCCCCACTTATGGTATGTATGGAAATCATTTTTGAATTGTCCCTAATGTCTGCATTTCCACAGGTTGTGTGCTGTGCTGAAATTTCTCTTTTCTGATCATGCATCTTCACTTGTAGATAGCCACCATCTGGCATCACATGCATAAAAAATTTCTTCCCTGGACAAAAATTAGAATATAGCATATTCCAGACAGATCACAACAAAGTTTTCTCTTTGTCATCCATATTCAGTATACAATAGAGACTCTTACGTAAAGATAAGCCACGAGCTCCAGAAATATCATGTCTAGACATACTGCCTTTTCTGCCTCATAGATTATCCAGCACAAGCAACCCCTTCATCTCTAAGTTTATCACAGTCAGAAGCACACATTTCTGCTCTGCTATTCAGAATTAAAGTGTTTGCAATTCAGTTTGGTTTAATTTACTTTGGAAATGAGTTAAGCCAAATTTAATTAAGGCCACCTTAATTCTGCTTCACAGTGTTGACACGTGGCTTAATGTGGTTTAGCACAGGACTTTCCACTTGCTCCTTTAGCTAATTCAGAGGTACTTACCTGCACGTTCTCATACAAGCTATCATAGAATTCAGCCTGTTTTAATTAATCATCAGAAAAAAAAGTGAAAGGAGTCTTGGTTGCATAGCAAGTATTTTTAAGAGAAGAAACTGGGAATTACTAAAGATCTCTTTAAACCAGCAGAGAAAAAACTAGAGTACATCTGAAAATAGCAGGCAGACGAATTCAAATTTGTACAAGGAAATAATATTTAGCACTTTCTGATCCCTGGAACAAAATACCAGGGGACCAGATGGATTTCCAATCACGTGATGCTCTCAAATCCAGTCTGAATTCTTTCTTCTACAAAAAATCTTCTTACACAAACACAAGTTATAGGGTTTGGTACAAAGCTGCCTAGGTGAAGCCCAAAGGCCTATGCTGTAAAGAAGGTCAAAACCAGAAGAGCTGATGGTCCTTTCTGGGACCATAAGCTGAAATAAGTGTTGTGGAAGAAGGAAAAAATAGAGGAAAGATAACACTGTTAGTACAGAGCTTAGCACATAAGAAAAAATAAATCTGGATTGGGAACACAAAAAAAGGAAGAGACCAAAGAGATGAGAACTGGATGAAAAAAAAGAAAGAAAAAAAAAAGAATGCACCTACAGATTTCAAAGTTGGCGAGAATGAATAGATCTAGTTTGATTTCTTTTTGTCAAGATCAAGGGACCTACAACTGGATCACAGAAGAATAAAGATAGCAGCAAATGTGGCAGAGAACAACAGATTAAACAACCTGGGAGCTACAGCAGCTGTGAGAAGTACGATGCAGAAATCAGCAAAGGGACAGAATGGAGAAAGAAGTGAGATCTGATTTCAATATATAGTTTATACTCGATATTGGAAGCATATGGGAAAATATTAAGAAAGGGGTTAGAAAAGTGCCATAATTATTTATAGAGAAAGTTACTCTTTATCATTACCACATCATTGAAATAATCAGGCCTCATGCTGCAGCATATGAAGCAGACAGGAGGCAGGTTGTGTGGGCTGGTAGGATTATTTCTTCTTTTCCATGTCTTAGTGTAATTGAATCAGTTGCACCACAGCCTGGTTTTGTTCTCTTAGGAACCACGAGGAACCAAACTCTGTATGAGGCAGGATACCTGATGATGTGGACCAATGGTCTGATCCAGCACAGCAAATGTTATGATAATAAGAGATGCAAAATCAATCTTTGCATAAAATCCTGTGTGTAAAAGACTTTGAAATTGTGATGCTTCTAAAATCCATGCAGAACAAAAGACAAACACAGCTCCTTTAGCCTGTGCTTTTGCCACCTCCCCATTCTTATTTTCCATGCCTGAGGAGTTCATGATTAGACTATGAGCTTCATCAAAGGGCAATTTTCAGCTGCCAAATAGATTTGTACAATAAATCCACATGGGACCAGATTAACAAGCAAGAGAGACATCAGAAATCAAAACCCTAGCTGCTGTAATTCCATAGAAAACTTGAAAGGATGATGTGCAATGATATTTAGACTTTTAAAGAGACACTGCTAGAATACTACAGCTAGCTTTCATTAGGAATTTTGCTTTTCTGTCTCACATCCTTCCCAAGAGTTCTTTTCATTAGCAGACTTAAATCCCACTGATATTCAAGGTTGCACCATGCAGAACTGTTTAGTGGGCTTCAGTTGAAAGAGTAACATTTCATGCAGAAAAAAAAACACAGACAGGTGTGTATGACTGCAATTGTCTGATTTGTGTCACCATTCATTTAATTAATAGAAAATTAAAATTAATCTTTAAGAATATAATTTGCTTCACTTGTGTAGTTTTCTGTTTGTTCTAATAATCTGTATTGTGAAAGTAGTTAGGCCTCTAACAATTCTACATCTGAAGCCATGCCAGATATTCAGTTGTAACCTTAAACTGAATAAACAGGATTTATAAATGGGCATGACCACAACTTGACAGTCATTTTCAGCCTTCTGGCTATACAAAATACGGTTTAATTTCTGAATATGGCAGCAATGATTTAATTCTAGGAGATCCTGCTGCTTCTTATAGCACCTGTAAGAACCCACTCCCTTGGCTGACAATGGGATCACATTGGTTGCTTTTATGCCTTCACATAAGTACACTGGTTTTGTTCATTTTCAGATGGTGCCCCCGTAACAGTATCTTGTCAGCTGAATGAAAACATGGGAACAAGGCATGAGTCCATACCTTGTTCCCTCACAAAGTGTGGTATCTTTTCCATGTGGACACAAATGCAATTAATTGCAAATGGACTTTTTGCTTCTAAGCTGTCTGCGTTTGCAATGTCAGCACCGAGGAATCTTCAATCTAATCCCATTCACAACTTCTAGAAAATGGGTATGACAGCATTTCTGGTTCCACGTAGTCTTGCTCTTAATTTGCCTTCTAGGTAAGCAGCTTGAAAACCCTTTTAAATCTGTACCTACTACCACCTCTCTTCCCGAGAATATGGAAACACTGGGCTGCAACCAAGGAAAGTGTAGAAGTAGTTGAGGGAGAAAGATCTCATAAAAAAAAACAAAAAAGCAGAGATATCAGTTATTTACAGTATATTGGAAGGGGAAAAAAAAGAAAAAAAAAAAGAAAAAGAGAAACCAGCATTCAGAAAGGTTCAGAATCAAGGTAACATCTGTTCTCCTTTCCTCAGCCCCACAGAATCTGATGTGTCCCTTAGTTTAATAAACCAGCTGCTAACTAGGAGATGCTCACATCATTTGCAAGTAAAAAGAAAGGATTGTAGGGATTTGTTGGAACAAGCACTTTAAGACTAAATTCCAAACAGAAGTGGTAAACAGCAGAGCTAAGGCAATTCCCATTGCATGATAGTGGAAAAGAGTTGAGAGCAAGAAGGGAGCACATGATGGCTCTGCTTTGTTATTCTAAATACATGCACGTGCAGTGTACCTCTACAGAACTAGATGCTTCCAACTCTGCAGAGTCAGAGTTTCTGCTATGATCTCATCCCATCATTACTTTCTGTTGTGTTGAAAAAATAAAAGAAACACAAAGCAATTACAAACCACAATACGGGATGGGACCTGATCTCCAGTTACACTGACAGACAGCCCTCAATAATCTATCTCCAGCAGAGACAAAGGAACTAATTTAAGATACTTTTACTTCCAAAGGGCTCAGATTGTACTAGGCTGCTTTTTTGGAGTGGGGAAGCAGAGATTTTATTCGATCAGCTTTGAAATTGGTTCCAAAAGGCAGAGAAGTTAGCTGATTTTTCATTTCGTTGTAGTTGAAGACCATATATATTTCTCCTTTTGTAACATGTTTATATCAACAAAATCTGGGTTAGGATATAGCGCTCATTTTTTCTGCCAAGTCTGTGGAGAGTTCTCATCCAAGACTTAGCTCATCTGACTCAATCCAGCCTAAGAGGACCAGAAAACACAGGTTTGTGGCTGCAAGCCACAAGTCATGGTGCTGTGCTTGCAGACTAATCATTATGTTACTCTGGCAATCCAAGGAAGATGAATGCTCACTGTCTTCTGGTTGGTTTGCTCCTTCCCACATGCCTTTGCTCATTTTCTAAATGCCATTAACCTTTACGTTGTCGTATTCACCAAGACTAAAAGGTACAATTAGAATATCTTGAAAAGTGAATCACAATTTACTAAAAAGAATCGGTGGACACAAAAAGGGCAGGAAAATATAGAAAACAGGAAGCAAACTTTTGCAATGGGTAACAACTAAAGAAAACATAATAAGCAGAAACCTTAATTTAATTATTCAATCCTTAGATTACTACGAGATAACTATTTTTTTTTTCTCTTATACTTTTCTTACTATTACATCTGCTTCCAATTTGAGTCACTTTGGACCAGAACTGGAAGCAGAACTATGAAGAAAAAAAAAAAACATTCTTCTGTATTTCTCAGCATCTGCCTTTGAAAGACATGCCCAGGCCTCAGAGGGTTTGCTAAACACACATTTTGGAGATCGTTTTTTTGGAAAGAAACTTCTGGATGCTTGTGAAACTTACCCGTACTTAGGAAATGTGTAAAACGTGGGAGACAATGGAAACCAGAAATAGGAAAAGTCTCAGACTTCATAGAAGATGTAAACAGTTTACAGGAATGCGCATCAGAAAGCACAGAATAAAGCCCATCTCTCTTCTTTTCCCTTCTGCAAATAGTTGTCAAATGTGCTCTGTGGCAAGAACATTGCTGCAACCATTTCTGTTGGTGCCTGAATGCTGGCAAAAGTCCAAATTAAAATTATTTGCAAGTCTGTGCACTAGGCGTCCAATTACGAGAATGATCTACATCTTACTGGCATACAGAAGCAATGTTATGCGACTGCAAGCTCCCTCAAAACAACTCAATTTCTGACTATTGACTGTAATAAAGTGCTTATGAGTAAGGCATACATAAAAATTCCTCAGAAATACAGTATGCAATATGCAATAATAAGGAAGATAAAGAAAATCTTTCATTGCCTACAGTTAAGTACAAAGAAATAGTGCTGCAATTTCAGGGACGAATGATATATTAGTAACAATACGGTTACTTTGGGCAGAAATGGGTCAAACCAGAGCAGTCCACCCCGAAAGAGTAGCAAGAGGAAAGGCTTTCACCTTGGCATCCTGCTTTATTTCTGCCACACCTTCTTGGCAGTTCACTGGTTCATTACTTGTATAAAATAATTCAGTAAACACTAGCCAGGTTACAGGGCATACATAATGGCAGCTCTTCCCTTTTATTAGACTCTCATCTCTACAGTAACTGTATAAGGGGCTGGGATGCAGTGCTTTTTATCCAGCTCTGCTACCAGTTTATCAGCAGCTCAGTATTTAAGTACTTCCATCTCTGAAATACAAACTATTGGCTCTGATCTACCAAGAAAGTTATCTTGGTTTTATGCCAATACAGCATTAAGAAAAGATGCAATTCATTAATCTACTAAACAGAGCAAGGCAAACTTCAGCAAGATGGTACATGATTTGTACAACACACGGCACATTACTGATGACACACTCACTCACAAGAAGATGGCTCACAGAACCTTCAGGGACATTTACTCTCTATTTATTTGGGGTGAGTTCTGTAGAGATGAGGGCTTCTAACAGTTAGGCAGGCCATGACTTTGCCAGCTACTCCAGCCAGGTTCTATCTGCCAATTGCTGCTGTATCATCAGGCACAATTTTACCTCTACCTTCTCCTACTGTAAATGACTGGAGAGGATGCAAGCAAAACCAAATCAAACCAACCAACAAAAATAAAAAAAACAACAACAGCTAAGTTATGGTATCCATCACCTCTGGCTTGCTTCACCACTTCAGTGAGCTGAGTAGTTGGACTCAAAAGAGGAAAAACTCTTCCAGCATGAGCACGGGTTCTGTGGAAGAGCATTCCTGAAATTCCTGAAATCCTCCTTTCAACAAAGGTGTTTTGAACTATCAACAATTTCTTATGAACGTATGGCCACTCTGCTTGGTGCTGTTCTGCCTAATTGCAACATTTCTGCAAATCAATGGCTTTCCCCTCTCATCAAGCCTGGTGATAAAAGTTGGGGTATTCTACTCTTCTAACTCAGAAGCATCAGACTGGACAGAATTAATTCTTTTCTTGATTCTCCCAAAGACTTTCTTCAAAAAGGGATCCATGTCACCAGTAAAATCTCTTTCAAAGGGTCCTGTCAAGATATCTGGAATAATTTAAAATCTCATTTGTTACTCCTTGTCGTGCATATCCCTTTGAAGCAAGAAGCTGAAGTCTATTTACATTAGTACTTCATTTCCTCCACCAGGCACAACATGTCAAGGAAAATGCCTTTCCAACATAGCACGTACTAAAAGAGCATGAAGCTGAGTTTTGAGATTTGCTGTGTTGCTAATATACCTGTTTTGGAATGCAAATGTATACATGGCACAAAATATATCAACTTGTAGGATGATGAACACAGTTAGTAAACTGAACAGCCCAGTGCAGTATGTTACTACAGGGGTCTTAACTAGTAGGCCAGGTAACAAAGAATCAAGAAGAATAAAGTGTATCATGATAGGACATGGTAACAACAAAGAGACACACAAGTTTAAAAATGAATCACACGGAAGAAACTTATAAGAATATCCACATGTGTTAGTGCAGATTTGATTATTTTGGGCCCATGATTGCTCCTGATTGTACTGTGTAGAACCTCTCATGGTACAGCCTTACATTCAGTATTCTACAAGCCAAATAAGACAAGATAGCTCAACATCTTGCAAAAGGAGGACAGCAATAAAAACCTGGAGGGTAATAGTTCCATTGAAGGAGTAATACACACTGCTTTCACACTGCGAGACAAATGATAGGCAGTTTCTGAACATTTTTTGTTTTGATTGTGTGACTGTAAACTGGTAGAAGTAGGAAAGAGAATTCCTCATTGAAATGGGCCGCTTTGTTTTAAGCAGCTTTCAAATGGAGACGCTGCTGTTCTAAGACTCAATTGGACAATCCAGACAAAATGAAAGAGTCTGGACTTTTTTTCCCCTTCTTTTCTTCTTCCTCATGTTGAATAAAACCTTAGATAAGATCAATAGTTCCTTTAATTTTATGTTTCTCTTCCTTAAGGGTAGATGGCTTATTGCATTTCCATTGATCACACAGACAGAGAGATTCAGAGACAAGTCATCTTTTCTTTTGCGCTCATTTCTGCCCTCCCCCGTACCCATTGGAAATCAAACGACTTTTAATCGAGGCTGGGGTCACAACTGTTTCTCATTTACATATCACTAGTAACAAATTCATACCTTATTTTTCACTCACTAAAATGCTTTAGAAATGAAAGTCACATTTCTATCCAAGATATGAACACACTGTGCCTTCGAAAAACTTCAGGAACTTCTTTTCTGGACTTTCTATCAGACAGGCTGCCTGTTGGTTTAACTCGGCCCTCCTACAACACTGCTCTGTGCTGAGAGGAGGCTCACCTGACAGCCCTATGCATTTAATACTTAAGCCTCTTGCAGTCTTTTTAAAGCTTTCTTGTTCTTCCTAAATTCTTTGCAAACTCCCTATCAGATATGGGCAACTCCAAGCACAAGAAGTTTGTATCTCAGTTTACAGCCAGCAAAGCAGTTGCATTCACCATTACTTTCACCATTTTCAAGCAGGAAGAAAGATCAGGATCCAGAACTGCTATCAACACTATCAGAAGTCTGACCACCAGCTTACTAAGTGGTGGTGGACTTGGGAGACTGTTGCATAAAACATTTTAAATCTGCTGGCACACACTTAAGCAAATTTGGTTTGAAGATACTAAAGGAAGTAGAGAGCAAATCATTAGACATTGATAAAAACTGATGTCCAACTGCTTTTAGATGTTACTCTGATTATCTAGGAAATGAGTTAAATTCTCCATGGAGATCACTAGGAGTTTTACCATTGATGTTAGTCAAGGTAGAATTTTCCCCCACTGTCTATAGGTTTAAAATCCTGCCACAACCTGTGGTGCCTATTAAAAACCCATTAGCACTTCTCAGAGTAGGGAGCACTAAGTGTAGTGCTCAGGGCAGTTACACTCTTTCTTTAAACTGTCTTCAGATATTTCTTCTGCCTTTTCTATCTTGGAAATAATGCGTCGAGCACTGTTAAAACAGTAGTCGAGAACTTGCTGGCTACATTCTATGGAATATAAAAGGATAGTATAGAGCTTGAAAAGAACAGTGATTTGAATGTCTTATTAATTGTTATTTGTAATAAAGGCTCTTTCCTTAAGGGTCTTTTCGGATCCTTAACCACATATTAATGCTCTACAGATGAGGATTGCTCCCTTGTGGGAGAAATAAGGTGGAGCATGGAATCCCTTCCAAGAAAGCAACAGGATTGGGAAAGGAACAAAAAGAATTCACCATTTGAGTAAGTGGAGAATTAAGAACAGCTAAACACAATTACCAGAGTTCAGACTGTGTACTTCAGAAGTGCCAAGAGGCTCCTGTCTCAGATGCACTCACTCAGCATAAGTGCAGTCCTTCCCACAATATCTAGAACCTCATTTGGTAATAAACTGGTCCATCTAGTTCATAGTCAAAGCCATGGCCTGAGCTCATAGATCAGCTACCTTTGGCTGATAGTAACAGGAAATTCCAAATGCAAAATTCTCAGTGCAGGCTCCTAAGTTTAGCCAAGCAAATGCTCAGATTGACTGCAACAGAAAGTGTATGACTCCTAATATTCATGTTAATTACCTTAGACTTACCTTAGACTGTGAATACCATTAGACATAAATACTCTGCATCATCTCAAAAACATTCCTTCCTTCAGCTCAATGCTTTTGGCATTAGACTGGAATTTCTTTTTACTTCAGTGTCAAATGAAACCTCATAGCAAGGAATCCACTTCCTTGGCATGGAAGATTAAAGGAGAGAGGGATCATGGAAAGATTTAGCTGAGAAGAAACCCAGAAGGCACAGCTACACTCGTATTGTACAAGGAAGCTGGCAATATCAAACAGCAAGAAAACAGCACTCTCTCTTCATTCCTCCAAGCTCATGAGGCATGCATTAGAAGGAGGGTGGACGTAGTTCTTTGGAAGATGTTCTTACTTTGTAGAGGCCGTGGCTGCAGCCGCAGTACGTGCTCTCCATGGTGTAGCTCCTCAGCACACCCATTTCCTGCCACACCACCACCCGGGCCGTCGACTTGCGGGACTTTTCTACAAGGAAGCTGCAGCTGTTCATGACAAACGCAGGGGCCACTTTGTCCAGGATTTTAGGAAGAGTCTATGAGAAAGTATCAGCAATTAGAAAATGAATTGAACAGATGCACGTGCATTTATATCACCCACACATCTACAGAGACCTATGCTTTCTGAAGTGCGTATCACCAAATCTATCTGTAGAAACTGTCACTGTGATGTTCCAACTAGTGCCAAACTGGACTCATCTTCATCCCAAGTGAAATCTTCATATTCTAATGTTTGCTTTTTTTTTTTTCCCCAGTCACAGACAAAAATGCTAGAAGTACATTTGGTACATCCCATCCAAAATGAAGTATCTGCACACCAAATAGTTTTGGACTGCTGAAGTCACTTACAAAGTTTTACTTTCAAGCTGCTTCAACATTAACTACATTTCCCTGTTCTGCCTAGCGGGTTGCAGTCATAGCTCTGCACACAATGTTTCCATTCTCTCCTTTCCAGCTCCTCCCATTATGCATTCATAATTTGACAAGGGATTCAGCTACAGGAAGAATTTTGTTTGAACAAAGCACATAGCAGAGAAAGGGAACGTGTAATCCCACTGAAGGTCACAGATAATTATAGGAAAATAGAGCTTAACATTTAACTATCTTGCATTGTGAAATAAACCAAAATATTCTCATCTGGGATCACATGGTACATTGGATACACTCCACATAGAAAATGACAATAAAGAGTAAATTTGAAAATTCAGTAAAATTATCTCTTAGCTCTGAGTAATTTACTTTTTCTAGACATCATTTTTGTCAACAACAGCCTATAAACACTGCTAATACACTGTGCTATCAAATATTTCTATCAGTGTGGATGCAACACTTCTTCATGCTACCTGTAAAAATATATTCTAGATACATTAACACTAGGTGTGCTGTGTAGAAATTGGGCTTTTACATACATATGCATATAAATTGTAGTACTTGCATGCTGCTCAAAGACCATCTGGTCCATCAAGTGAAGAGCAAGCAAAATAAGAACTTTCATTATTTCTTTGATGACAGCTTTCTTAAACTTCTGAATGGAATGGAATCATCCAGAAGGAGCTTCTGCTCATTGCTAATGGCATTTACCCTCAAATTTCATTCAGTTTGGGTGGTGAAAGCCAACCAGCTAATTTCACTTTCCAATAACAATCAGTGAAACTGATTGATTCTAAGCAATTCTAGTTCCACTCTGTTGAGCTTTACGTCATCGCTCTGTACAGGCATACATGGTTTCATCAAAATTGAAAAAGTAATGTTTAATAGCAGGTCTTCTCTTAAAGCATGACTGATGCAGATGATATATCTTTGGCCTAAACTATTCTGCCACATCCACTGCAAACATCTTAATCATACATACCTCTGTAATAAAGTAAATGTTATTTCCAGTATATCCTATCTACAGCTATGAACGGACCCTACCAGTTCTGTAAGGTGCAGATCTGTAGATCCATAAGATCCATTCATCAGATGAAAAAACTGATGAATAGGAACAAAGTGAGAGGTTACATTTCAAATCTGAGACCAGCATGAGCCTAACTCTTAAGTCAAGATCTGCACTGTGCTATTAAGAGCTACAGCATTCCTTTTCTTGTGAGAATACTGAACAGAGGAATCTTTAAAATTGATTACTTGCTCTGGACTAAACATTCACTGCTTCTGAATTGCCTCCAAAGTACAATTTGCTGCAAAATATTACAATTCCATGCAGCACTTCCAGGTTTTCCTGGAGCCGGGTTAAAAATACAGCACAGTCACCCAAACAATTATAATCCTGAGCACAATCATTAGATCCAGTTAAACCGTGCGTGAAGGCCCAGATAGTTTTCATTCTGCCCTTATCTGAAGCAGCACACAGATTTTTGTAAATATGAAATACCATAATCAGATCCCTAATCCAGTTTAGTCTTTAAAAACAATTGAAATTATATGCATAATCAATCTTTTACATTTGATTAAATAGAAACGCTGGCAGGTAACAGTAATGTCTCTGTAGTCAGGACTCATTTAGAAGCATTAGCAAATCTGAATTTAATATTCTTTTCATTTCACCAGCTTTCACTGGATTTCACACTAATAGGTCTTTCTTCTCTGCTTTTCTCATTAATTATCTTTCAATTGTATTTTTGGGATGGTGAAAACACATCTTTTCAAAGGATTCTTTTATGACAATACATTAGTATAACTGCACACCCTGTCTCTCACGCAGCTAAATTTAGCATGCACAACAGCAGGGGTGCTGCTCCTCATACAGGACCCCTGTCCATAAACCTCCATTCCCATTTGGTCAGAATGGAATTAGGATTCTTTACTGATGCCCCTTCAGAGACTGCTGTCCAAGGGCCTGGAATGGCGATTAAAAGGAGAAATCCTGAAGCTGGGTTTTGCGATGCCAATGCTGTGCAAGTCATCTGAGGCCAAATATTAGAGGGTAACAATGACTCTTTCTCTCATGAATGGTCAAGGGCTACAGCAAAGGCTATTCAAAAATCACAATTTTCTCGAGGTATTACGTTCATGTTTTTGGGAAGTAAATCCATCATGGAGGCCAGGATCATCCCCAATTACTCATGGAAGGAAGGATAGAAGCTTCCCATATTGTGCAAAAGGGAGAATTCTAACCACAGAATCTTTCATCTAGGCCACTGCAGATTCTTGGACACCCTTGGAGAGTTGCTCTTGGTTTCTTCATTGCAGATTCAAGACAGGCACCAGATGCTGAAAGCAGCATTTGAATTCTGTTTGTGTAACAGTGAGCTATCTTCAGCCTTTTCCAGCTCTCTGAATTCAAATACAACAAGCGATGTTCTGATTGTAAGCACCCTACCTGCTTTCCTTGTGAAACAAGTGTTTCCACAAGGACTTCTCATGAGTTGTGGATGAGAGAAGCACACGTATACTTGGAACTTACAAAACATAAAAATACAACATCCCTATTAGTCAGTGGCTGAAGACATTAAAAGAACATCTTAATAAAACGAAATAGAGATCCATCTATTGACAATATTATTGCTGATAGCTGGTGCATAAAGATACCAGGAATTATTTGAATTTTTCTGCACCTCTACTCCTCTGGAGAAGTTTGCACATACCTACAGAACTTGTGATCTGACCTCATCTTAAGGAGAGGTGTAGGTGTACATGTATGCCAGCAACTGCAGAAAGGAACAAAGTGGACCTACCCTGTAGCCAACATCTTCTGTGATAACTGCTGTGTCAACCGTGCAGCCTGCTTGCCACAAAGTCTCCTTGATGCTGCAACCATAGAGGAACACATTCTTTTTCTGGGAGTGGCCATGGTAGTCACAGAATACCTAGAGAGGAAAAAAAGGGAAAATCTTGAATACTGAAGTAAGTTTCCTGGTTCTTCACAACAGACACTATAAACACTATATGTGAAGAATTCTTTTCAGTTCTCTTCAGAAAAACCCAGTGCTCTGGGCCCAGCCTGTAATCAGTGTCAAACTTTGTTAGTCAGCTGTACCTTGCTTTATCTATTGGATCTGACATGATCTCATGAATCCAGTGTCAACACCAGTGCATTTCTGTCTACAGCAGAAATAAACATGACACCTGTGCAAGATTCTATGCCAACTCAGGAACCTGAGAGTTCATGGTAACTTATGATACAACACAGCAATTTGTCAGGCTCCTCTGACTTCTCAACTCCAGCATTATCTTCAGGAGATTTAAAAACTGCACCTTTCCCCAGTAATTAATCACCTTGGCTTCTTTAAATTCAAAAACTGTGCTACGTATTTTTCAGGAAAATGTAATTGTGCAATTGTGTAAAAATGTATCATAGTGGTCAGATCCTTACTTGAATTCCTGGACATCAAGCACAGAGCATTATCTATCTTTGTGACAAATAATCTGATTCCATACTCTATCATACATTCCATAATCTATCTGTCTAATCCATCTCTCATGTCATATAAACTAGGTACAAGGTACACTCCAGGTTTTAATGGAAGCTTTGATTGCCCTCATAGGCAGATATCAACTCCAACAAAAATGAAAATCACAATTTAATGACCCAAGAGGTAAATATTGACACAAGTGTTAAATAATAATCAATCTCATTGCCCTCAGAAATATGAAGTCAATACAGACTGCTGTTACGTATATTCTCCGTGCCTTTCTCAGGAAAATTCAGAAACCTGTCAACGAAAAGACAAGGATTTCTGAAGAGAAGACATTGGTTCATTTTAAAACAATATTTAGTGCTGATTAGAAAGGAACTTCATGATCTCATTTAAATAGTTTTCTGAGGCATGTATCAGAGACAAAGAGACAGGTGTCAAGAGGTAGGGAAGAACTATGGATCAATTAAAAAAAATGAGGGAGAAAAATATGTATTCTTGTATAAGCACAGACAGATGGAGTAGCTCAACTTCTTCCACCGTTAAGGCAAGTTTTAGCCTAGTATGCTTATTTACTAGTTACACTGTAACTGAGTTTAGCTGCAGCCGGTCAGGAAGTTTAATAATCTAGGAACTGAGTATTTAAATACTTGCAGCTGCTCGGACAAGCTGTACACTGACTGGAGATGCTAAGACACACACACACAGAGATTCATCCCACAAGTCCTAACTAACCGCACAGCTGTAGCCACAGAACACCCTGAGTTGGACGGGACCTGCAAAAGGATCACCGAGTCCAACTTTTGGCTCCATAGAGACCATCCAAAATTCAAACCGTGTATTGAAACTTCCCCTCTTGACCCTCCCCTGAGGCAGCTCAGTGCTGTTCCCTCTGGTCCTGTGGAGTCACCGGAGAGCAGCGCTGAACCCCTGCTACCTGTGAGGCTCTGCAGGCCGCCATGAGCCTCCCCTCAGCTCCTCTGCCCTAGGCAGAACAAACCAAGGGACTCCAGCAGCTCCTCACACGCCTTGCCCTCCAGACCCTTCATCATCTTTGCAGCCATCCTTCAGACTCTAACAGTTTTACCTTCTTATCTTGTGGCACCAAACCTGCACGTAGCACTGGAGCTGAGACCACAGCAGAGCTGAGCCGCCAGGCCACGTGCACACACAGGGCTTAGGCAGCCCTGCACTGCAAGCAACTGCCTGAAACACAGGGAATTATCCCATAAAGGCCCCTTCCAAACAGCTGCGTTTATTGGTTCTTTTAATGACGGGCATTTTTCCAGTTAGCGTTCCATCTATGCTTCCAGCAATACAGACATAGATTAGTTTAACCACAGGTACCACCTAGAATTTACTCCTATGAATATCAAAGAAGATTTTATAGCTGTGGTTCTATTTCGAGGCAGAGATCCCAGCTCAACCGGGTATCAATTACCTGCCAATTTACAGAATTACTAACATGCAAGATGCATATATTATTACCTAAAAGATTACTTATCGGAAACCACACAGGGATGATCAGCTGCTCAGATAGCTTTGCTGCCTGATAAGTAGGAGGTCTATAATTCTGCATCTCAAGAAACCTGCCAGTGAGTCCCTAAGTGACAAGTCAGGAACAAGCGTTCCATATTAGTAAAGGATTATAAGAGCCAAGCTCTGTAACACCACTGTTTCATGCCCTGGGATGCATCACTGATTGCCACCCACCTCCACAGGAGAGAAGTCAGCGCTACTGGAAATATTGCCATTCCATTTGTGCATTGCATAGACCTTCATTTTAATTAATTTTCCTGAATATTGCAGTTATTCTCAATGTTTATGACAAACTGTTTTCTTTTACGATACATTCTTCTGCTCTATTTTTATTCTACAGAGCAGCTTAAGCCTCAACATTTAGCCAAGAAAAAACTGTATTTTGTAGTTACAGCACCCAATGAAGAACTTTTCTGGGGTTATGTCTGAGCAACCACAAGGCAAGTTTGGGACCTACCTACCCATTTTTCTCTACTCTATGTATCTTGTACAGCTGGGATACTAACACATAGTCAGATTCCAAGTCTTGTGCTCAATGGGGTATGACTCAAGATACACATGCAAATTTTGATCTATTTAAAGTTACATACCAGCATTGAGCATCATAAAGGTAAGGACCTGCTTTCAAACTCAAAAACAATCCCCCTCACAGACTCACTCAATGACTCACAGAGTCAGGAAGCTTTTAAAACAAATGAAAAGCAAACAGAAAATGGAAGCAAAAAACTCTGTTGGCAAACAGAACATTTTGAAGTTTCTGTATTTTTTCTTCAAAAATCTCCATCTTTCCTCAGTAGCATTGTGAGAGCACCCAACCTGAGTCTCAAGGTAGACACATCTAGCATTGTTTGCTCACGAAAAGCTACATCCTTCCAGTCAGATCTGTTTCCAAGCTTAACACAGAACACCTTTGAAAGAAAACACTGCTTGGTGTTTCCTGGTCCCTGGGAGCTTCTTTCTGTCCCCTCCAAAAGTAACTTGCTCTCTGCTGCAGCTTGATCTGTGTATGAGCTACGCTTTTCTGTTGCATACTGCAAGGTGCAACTTGCAAACTGTACCATTTCCTCACCACAAATGCTCAAGGGGAAAGCAGCATCTCTTTCCCCCTCAGTCCCAGCTGCTCCCAAGCTCACTCTCTCATACTCCCACTGCTCTCAGTTGGCAAGAAATCCCCCGCAGTGGAGAGCTGCAATACCACAGAGTACATCCAGCCCCTTCTTTTACTAGGGTTTCCAGAACCAACAAGAGAAGCAAAAAAAAAAAAAAAAAAAAAAAAAAAAAAAAAAAAAAAGCACTTAGAAGGCTGTTTTCTATGGCTGAAGTTACCAATTAAAATAGGTTTGGCTTGAAATGCTGTTAACTTTGAAGTTATTTCCTTTTCTCTTTCAAGCATCTTTTCTTTGCTTTGAAGAAACTGCTTGCCCATCCCCAATATAAATGAAACTAATCCACTCCACAGAAATCGTTTGGCTATCAGTGAAATTGGCTTCATCGCATCATGGCAGTGAGTGCAAGGCAGAAGAAACCCAGCTCCCTTCTGTAGTGGGGAAAAGGCATTTGTAAGCATGTAAAAACCAAAATCAATGTACTCTTCAAAGGCAAAGAAAAATCAGTTTACCACGACTGACATACTGCCTGCGAGTGAGAGAGATGATACGATCAATAGCCTTACTTCACTCGGCAGGATGAAAACTTCCACTGGGCTCATGTTCAACTTCATGCATTTGGATATGACAGGGATGGTTCTGATAAATTTAAATTAAAAAAACCCAACAAGATAAGCATGGTAAAACAAAATTGATCAGATGTAGCTCAAAACCCAAATAAAATGTAGGTAAGTAAACTCTCAGCTGCAAGTTGAACTTCCAGTAGATTCCTCAGACTTCAGAGCTGAACGTCGGGGCTATGGTTTCGGCCAAAAATGGCATATTTCCACAAAAATTCATTTAAAGAAACTCACAGACATTTGCACCTTGTCTGAGGATTTTCTCATCAAGACCAGAGGGAACTGTGCATCTTTGGACATTTCCTGCCTAACTGGGGCTATGAGAGGCCAACCTGCCGGTCCATCCGCTTCCATTCTGTTCATCGACATTTGAAACTCTCAGCATTTTTTATCCTGAAGTCTCAGAACTATTCGGTCTACTGAGCACCAAGACAAAGCAGATGAGGATAGATCCCATATATATCCCAGTAGCATCATCCTCGTGAACTTCTGGTAGCTCTCCCCAAGTTGTTCTCTTCTCACTAAAGCAGCAGGGAAGTTCAACCGTTTTGAAGACTACCTCCTGTGTTTCTGTGATTGCACAGATTGCTCCAGCCTCAGCTTTTGCATGATCCATGCAGACCACAGAAGACTACAGGCTTCAGCCTTTACAGAATTTCTTCTGTCATTGCCAGAAAGACAGCAATAACCTACTACCAATATCTAGCTTAGTTGAAGTACTTTGAGGATACTAAGGAGCTTTAAAGAATTTATATTCACATTGCAGGTGTGCAAAGACTCTGAAGCTTGGAGTTGGTTAGAAGATTCAACAGATAATCCAGGACTTTCAAAAACACTCCTGAAGGATGAAGGTGTAACAGCATAGGATGCTTTCCAAATCTCTCTAGCCATAAAGCAAGGCTGCTCACACAACTGCAATAAGCAACAGAAGATATTGGGAGTTACTCACCAGAGGGGCCCGGCCGATGCTGCGCAGATAATACAGAAGACCTTTGGTGTGGTAAATTGTTGGATGAAGCTGAGAACTGGGCGTCAGCCACTGTCTGTTCAGATCATCTCCACTCAAGGAACAACGGTGGCTGAAATCACAAAGCAACACATCACAAACCCCTGAAAGAAAAGCTGATTCCAAAGAGTTCCCGATTCTGGCAAGACCTGGCACAATGATGGGGAATGTCAATTAAAATAAAAGATCGAAGATTTTTAACATTGCATTGGAATGAATCAACAGCCAGTACGCTTCAGAGGTGCGTGCCGCATGCAGATTTGATCATTTCCTTTCCTTCCAGAATTCACACAGTTACAGCCCTGAAAATAAATGCAGATTTTCCTTTACCTAAGTACACACACAATCAGGACTACTTACAAACAAAATTATCTTCGGAAACGCTCTAAATTCTGCGCTATCTACAAAACTCACCCAGCTTACATGCAGCAAAGGCTTCTCAAAACCTCCACAGCAAATAAGTATATCCAACTCCTACTCATTCTAATTGAAGACAGGTGCTTGAATCTCTTCGACCAGTCTGAAATATGTATGCACTTAAATGAGATGAGCTGGATATCTCATTTAAGCTCCTCCGCTCATGAGAAATGTAGCTATCTGAAGCACATCAAGAAGATCTTGATGCATGCTACATCATTATGTGGAACAATTACCTAGATTCACTGCAAAGACTGAATAAAAAGCTAAATAAGGATCTTAGATTTGCAGTGAGAAAGTGTTTTCATTAGTTGGCTTGAAAATATTCTGCTCCTGACTCAGTGATCAGTGAAAAATTTTGCAGGATATTTGATTGTAAGGAGCAGTACATCATCGTGCAATTTTGCAACATCTGACTAATTTCCCTCATTAGTGACTGTGTTCACTGCAGAGCCTAACTATTTTAAGTACTGGACAAATTCCTACTACAGAGTTACACCCAGCTTTGCTGTTCCAGCCTAGCAACAGAATAAGTACAGATGTATTCCTGGGGACACAATCTGGTGCTCTTCAGGCAGAATCTTGCATTAAAATTGGGGTGCATTGCATCCAGCAGTTCTGACATTATCAGTGCCTTGCAAATGATGCTTGCAGAAAAAAGATCTTAAAACTGGAATACTTGAAAAAAATACTAGATACACTGGAGAACTGGTTAAGAAAGGAAAAAAAAGAAACAGTAAAATTCACTAAAAATGTCATATGATTTTAATGGAGGAAAACAAGGTCTCTGATGCCATCTTGGGGTTTCTGGCAACATCACAAGACCCATTCTGACTTTAGTTCTAGTGTTACCTGAATTCCCTTCTTTCTTCATAACCCATAGCTGCTACATTGCTCATTCTGAAAGTTGGAAAATATTACCAGTAGCTAAAGCACGAGAAGCCACTGAATGCTTCTACCAAAAATTCCATGTGAAAACATGACCACCTCTGTTATGCTTCTTCATAGCCCTTCAGGCAAAGTTACCTGTAGGCTCACCTCTCCTGACCTGTAGGACATCAGATGCTCAGCTGAGATCTACAAGTGTATTTCTGCTAAGAACTTGTGTACATACACAACTTCCTTCCAGCAGGTACAACTCCATTTTAAAAGTCACTTAACAAAAAAACACTTTGTAATATATATATATATATATATATATATATATATATATATATATATATATATATAAATTATTTTTCTTTTAGAACACAAGAACAAACACATGTTCTTTTAGAAAACGATGCAAGAAAAAAACTCCTAATCAACTCTGCAGCATTGCAGTGCTTCTCACTGCAGCGTCTGGTTCTGCTATGGCCTATGCTCTGGGATGCAGTGCTGGTTCACAAGCACAGCTTCTACACAGGATGCTGACATGTCCATAGCTCACAGTACCCTCACTCTTTGGACAGTCTTCACTCTGCCCATGTTGCAATTTACCAATTCCATAAGTCTGATAAAAAAGGAGGCTCTTCCTAGTGGAGACCCTATGACGGTTCAATTGCCCCATGCCATTCACAGGCAAAGCTGTTATTTACAGCAGGGAAGGAAGGTAAATTCTCAGCAAGCAGGCAAGAACTGGGAGGCAAAGTTCAGTTTTGTTCCTCCAATGATGAACATCTTTGCTCATTTAAATGACCTTTAAACATTAGCCCTCTGCCTGGCAGCTTGTAGCCGCAGCTCTGAAGGAGATGCAGAACTTTAATTAAATTATGAGACACTGATTTTTCCAATCTCGCTCTCTCCCTCTGATCATAGTGTTAAAGGCTGTTTATTTTTGGAGATCCCCACCAGCTCTGTTCCCTTGTTCCTTTCCTTCTTCTCTTCCTCTCCTAATGGCGATGACATTCGCAGATAATGGTTTTGTCCGTTATGCTCTGCAGCCAAGGGTGAAGGTAAAATATGAAGCTGATCTCAACTGCTGATAGCAAATGAAGGGACTGGAAAGCTGAGACTGGCTTTCTACATTTGGCAGGATTTAATGAAATTCACTTCTCAAATCAAAAGGCATTTCTCACAACGTAGTTCCATGCTATTATGTTTGCTTTAAATGCTTTATGTCTTCTCTCCTTTGCAGCATTAGTGAGACTACGTGACAGCCCGGATGGGACTACGAGCAGCTCAAACCAAGTGATAAAAATGTTTGCCACAAGGAATTCCAATAAAGTAAAGAAAACCCCACCTCTATCTCTATACAGATTACCCGTAATTAAATTGTATTTCTCTTGCTCACAAGTCTGATGCTTTGGATTGAACTTCTGTTACAGCTCTACTTCCTTTTCTACATTTAAACAGTTTTTCGATGAGGGTCAGCATGTGGGACAGCTGTTAGCTGCCTCTTGGACTATACTGCTTGGCTACCAGAGCACAGCAAAAGGAAACTATTTTCTCTTCTGTTCTACATAAGAACTGAAGTGGCTCCATTAAACATTTCAGCCACAACCTTTGAGAGATATGATCCATTAGGGCCACTGCAGAAAGGATCGGTTCCACAGTTTGAAATAGTCTCTGCAAATATCATGTCTCTCCCACCAAGGAGACCAAACACTTTTGACCTTCTTAGAATAACTCAAGAAAACTATGGAGCTGGTAGAAGATAGGATCCTCTAAGCATAACTAAGCTGTTGTAAAAATGTATGTAGCCAGAAAACACTGCCACAGTGATACACAGCAAAGCATTCAGCACTCACAATTGTCTGAGGAAACAAATGCTTGGGCAGTCTGTTCTTCAGATATACTAGTGCCATGTGTCCCTGGAAAATGAACAAAGTATTCAAGCCCAGACCCTGGAGCAAAGATCTGATGGAACACATACAACTCTCCTTTGACTGGCTGTGAGCACAGAAAATTCAACCACAGGTGAATCTGTTGATGCCTGTTGGTTGCAAATATCATTATACATCATCAATAATACTCCTGCACCTCTACAAGCCTCACCTCTGAAGATGTATAAAGGTAGGTAGTCATTCAGAACTGCAAATGGGAGAACTACTCTATGAAAACCGGATCCTTAACATCTCCAGTTGATATACACCACAGTCGTAAAGATGAGGTTGAGTTTTCTCTTCTGAATCCACAGGCAGTAAATGCACTTCTAAGAAAAGCATTAGGTCTTTCTCTGAAGGCAGGGACACCTCAGAGGGAGTTAATGAGAAACAGGTTAAGTTGCTAAAGCATGGATTTATTCAGTTAAAAACAGAATAATATTTTAAGTCTGTTTGCAATTGAAAGACCTTGCTTTTAATCTTGCACCTCAAAGTTTGACATTAAGTTTTACTGAACGTTTGTCTTCTTTGTTGTCTTACCCTTAGGCCTGCTTGACTTAAGTGCAAAGCAAAAGATCCCAAGCACCTCAGCTTCCAACTTTACTGAATTCTGAAACGTGTTTGGACTGGGAGACACTACCTAAGCTAACCCAAGGCTGATATGGTTAACAGAACTCTTCAGTTGGCTGTGGTAAGACTGGATCACTGCCCTGCATGGAAAGGAAAATGAGAGGGGAAAAAGAGAGAAGGGGGAATACAGAGGGAGGAGAGGAGAAAAAGAAAACAGACACCAACCCCCCCTCGCCCCCCCCCCCCCCCCCAAAAAAAAAAAAAAAAAGGGAAAAGGAAATACAAAATAAAGACATGGGGAGGATAAATACAGTGCACAAGATATTAGACAAGGAAGAAAGCGAGAAATGGAGAAAGAGGAAAGTCACTTTTTAAAGAAAAGATGTTGCTGTGCTTGGAAGATAAAATGATTCAAAATCTCCTGTCCATTACAGATAAATGGAAAGACAGGGCCCATCATATCAAATGAATGATGTCAGGACTGATAATAACAGCACCTGGGGCACAGTGAACTATGAAATCTAAAGGGATGCATTGTGTTTGATATGTAGAGAGCAACATCACCATTCGCTGTGCATCTTAAAAGCAGACAGCAGTACTAGCACAGGATAAGAATATCTATAAAGGAAAGAAGGCACAAGTAAACATCAGGATGCCGTTGAACAGCATGTGGCAGCCTCAGACAGACACAGCATGCTGGACTTATAAATAACTACTGCCTACCTAGGATGGAAGCAAAGGAATATTTGCATTAAAGTGTTTTGGTCTTGCAATTAAGAAAGCTCAGATCAGCCTGAGGTGTGAGTACATGTGGGGAGGGCAGGTGGAATCCTCAATTTTCTTGATTGTTAATCTTCTCAGAGAACAAGCCAGTGATGTTAGGAAGCAGCAGAACCAGCAAAGCCCTCCTTCATAATTTAAAGGAAGATGTGACAGAAATGTAATTATTTTTTTTACAGCTTGAAGTCCATGTGCTGGAACTGACTACAGTCACCATGCATTTACTCCATGGAGAAGCTCATCCAATGCCATCCAGTCACTGCATTGTAGCATGTTGTCCATGATCATTCTAGAAACAGAAAGTCCCCACAACAACATAAATATTGCACATATGTGTGCAATCCAACGAAACACCAGTTTACGGCAGCTAACTAATCTTTCATTTTCTGAAATTTCGGTTTTAATTGCATTAGGGAAATTTTGGAGTGCTGAAGACCACTTTGTAGAGCTCTTCATATAATCCATTTCATTTTATAGCAGATAAATACACAGATAAGCACTACAGCACACTACAGCTGGAATCAAAAATGGGGAATTAGAGGGCAAGGTATTTTCCTACTGTGCTCTGGGCTGCATCATTAATTTCAGAGTGAAATTTCTTTCCCATCATTAAAGTGGGCTGCTTTAAGTTCCCTCTGGGATACCTCACTTTTGCATTTTGGCAAGCTGCGAGGTTTCATTGAAGAAAAGTGATCCCTTCCCCAGTTACTGCAAGAAGCAAAGGGGTCAATGTTCTTTCTTTGTTCAGGGTCTGAAGTTATCAGATTTTCATTTTTTTCACAATGAAATATAGGTGAATAGCTCCAAGGCATATATACAGACACCAGTGACCAAAGCAGTTTCCATCTACATTACTGCAGCTAACAATTCACTACTGTTCATATACTATTCTTTCTTCTGACTGCAAGCAGTAGGAGTGCTAAAATTCCTATGAAGAATCAGGATAAGAGCCATCTGCCTTTCCAATATAACCAAAGCAGACACAAGTTCAGGAGCCACGTCTATGCCACATCTCCTCTTCAAGTTTTACTCACCTCATTTCTAAATTGCATTTATTCTCCGCCCCCCCAGAGCCAAGTCCTCAAGCTTCATTTGCCCCACACCTTACTTTCACACTGTTTTCATCTCAAGTAAAGGCCACAGTGGCTATTGCAGGCTTGATGAAAATCAAGGTCTGAAAGTTATCTCCTCCTAAGCAAATACCATGAAGGACCAAGCAATGGCAGTTTCCCAATTGCACTGTGACCCCTTGCTGCCATACTAGCTTACCTCCAAGCCTGTAAGATGAAATTTCTTACTACTACCTTTTCTTAATTGCACTTTTCACACACAATATTATCTTCTAGATGACACCTGCACTATCTGGCTGCCAACCAATTGAACAAGGCCACTGGAAAATCCTGACCACCTTACACCACTGCTGCTCTATGACTTTTCCATTTCAGCACAGATTAATGAACCCGTGATGTGTAGTGCTTCCTCTTGTGCTAATGGTATTCTAAAGAATCACTCCACCAGCTTCTTCTTGCCTACCCACATTAGAACACTGATGCTAATTAGCGCAATGAGCCTTCAGAGTTTCACCTTCTACATCTGACTGATTTTTTCACAGTGGACAATTCTTACTTCCCAAGATAAATGACGTAGTCTGTGCTTTCTCCTTTCGGTGGTGTAACTGTGCCTCTGTCCTTGTTCAGCTCTGATAGGAGAGTTCCTTTTCTCTCAGTGGACACATTTCGTTAAGACGCATTTTGTCACAAACCAGTTAGACAGAATGAGATCTACATCACTCCCAGCTAACATTGTCAATGTCATAATGAAATGAGACAAGAAGTTCACATGACCTACTGAAAAGGTGAGTTAACAGCATTATCACAGATGAGCTAAACTACCTCCTCAGTTCCACATGAAAGGACGCTCATCAGATTTCTACTCTTTTAGCTGCAACAACAGTAACTAGCAAATAGGAGAACAAATTCACCTGCACTTGGTGACACTTTGCACTGTCATTTATGAGGAAAATGCAAGTTATGATGATTTGTACTATTTTATGGAGGAGTAAATAAGGATTCAGGGAGCTGCTAAAAACTGAGTTCTCAGTTTCTTGACATCTACCATGAGATTGGCTCATCTCTAGGCTCTGTTTGCAATACCTCTGAATACTTTGTCACTGATAATGCAGCCCTAAAACAGAATTTTTAATCATAAGTTTTGACTAGAAAAGTAAATCTTCAACTCAAGATTTTTCTTTTAACAAATACCTGCTTTCTGGAGGAAATAACAGCTTTTCCTCAACACCCTATTCTCTTCAAAACTTTCCATCAAAACTTCAAATTGGACAATTCAGAACTTTAAACTGCTTAAGAGATGCCATCAGCATACAGCAGAAAACATGCATTTAAGGATTCTTAGGTACTCATTCTTGTCTGCCTGAGGGTCTCGTTGTCTGGGCCACACATCCTGCAACACAACTGATAGCCTTGACAACAGTAATTCAGTAAGATGCACAATTATGGTGCAGCATGGGAGGCAGGAGAAGCCAGGACAACGGGACAGTCAAACAAAGTTCAAATAGCACTGCAGTGACACTTCCAAATGGAAGCGCTGTTTTTAAATGGGGAGGTTTGGTTCCAATTTTGACTACTGTTCATTGAAAAGTTTTCCACTAGGAAAAAACATTTTTTAAAGACAGCCTCATCCTCCTACAAACTATTTTAGCTAATCCTAATTTTGCAGGCATAAATATTGAAAAAGAGAGGACACTCCTGCAACAAGACAGCATATCAGTGAAAAACTAAGACCAGACTCTAAGGTTTCATGAGAACAGACTGAATAACTAACATTTTACTTCTGAAGTGATGTCCTTTAGCCTGCTTCTAAGCCTTGTGTTCTTGATTTTCTTAATTTAAATGTGGTTTGCAATCATATACCTGAAGAAGGATTCTTAACTGACTTAAGCTAGTTGCTCACATATGGATTGCATTAATTGAGTTGATTTAAAAATCTGGTAGTTAAATCAGTGTGATTTCTGTATACAAATGAGCACTGAGAAATGCATTTTCTAGATTGTTCTAAAACTTAAACCAAAATAAGTGACACAGAAGGGCAAAGTGTGGCCCCATACATTAAAAATAAGAATTACAAGCAGACCATCGAGAAGAGGCCAAAAATAAAAAATAATTAAAAAAAAAAAAAGATAGAATATGCAGAGATCTTCAGATCCATTAGATTTTCCTAGGATCTTTATGCAGTCCCATAGTCCAGCAGGTAGCACTCATTCCTCCAAGCAAGAGGGAACTGAAGACGTTAATAAGAACGGGAGGAAAAAAAAAACTCTCAGAGCTGATGCTACGAATCAGAAATATTCTGCTAATAAATTACAGAATAATTGAACTAATCCAAAACCATTTCCAGTGAGTGGTGAAGAACCCTTGTACTTATTTTTTAACAATGAGTGTAATGAAACAGACACTGCACAAGGACCACAGTACAAGATACTATGGTAGAGTTCCTTTCTGGACCATCACTAGGTCATCCTGGTCTAACCACGTCCAACATCATATAAGAGATTTCGCCCAGATTGTAACATCCCACTTCCACAGGCTAGGCACTGATTCGGGCACTGTGCACCTACCTAACAAGAGAAGCCTTTTTGGAAACCTGGAGTGCCTTTCCAGTTTGGGGCCTGCAAAGCTGTGTGTGTATCAGACTTGTTTCAGCAAACTGACACCTCACAGCAAAGCAAGACAGTGATTTGCCAGCTGGCACTGAATATGGGAAAAAAGGAGAAGAAAAACTAGCTAAAAAGGAGGCAGAGATGGAGGTGAAGATGAGATGCTTTACATTCCCATTCTCCATCATTTCTCAATTAAAAACAGGCAGCGGGGATGAGACTCTGCAAATCGTACCTGTATGATGAGTAAGGCTGCAGAATTTCCAAACAAGACGCCTATAGGCACATTTTATTCAGTCCTGTGGGGGGCTGGAAAGCTGTCCTGCCAAATATGTTCTGTCATTTTCTGAAGCGAGGTTAATAATAAATTCATTTTCTTCTTTTAAAATAAAATGGCTGCTCTAGATTAGGCTGTCCCTCCGTAACGCTGTTTATGCTCACACATTCACCCTTCAATATGAGTTCTTGTTGCTTGGGATAGATGGTGTTTTTCTTCACCAAACAGGACTGGTACAAAGCAGGTTTATTTCGGCACCAGGTTGCTCAGAGCAGCACAGCAGCACAAGGAGAGACCTCGCAGTACATGAGGCTGTGATGGGATTTACGGTGGAATTGACCACAGGTTGACATCTACAAAGACATACTATACTTCCTCCGTCAGTAAATTAGAGTTCTGACAAAGCACCATTATCTGAAATATGCTGAGTGGTAGCTTACAAAAAAAGCACAAACCTAAGAACCCAGTTTGCCAATTCCCCTCTCCACAGCAGGCACGGTTAAAGAATTTAACGCTAGATTCTGCTAGTTGCTCACATTGGAGGAGTTTTCTCTTCTTCTTTCTACTTTCCCCCCCTTCTTTTTACAGTCACGCTGTAAAACCAGTATGACTGATCATCTTGCTACTGATGCCTACAAGTACATCGGAAATTCCCACTGTAACAGGCTACACACACTGTTATATGGCAATTCCTGCTAGCTTCACAGGCTACTTGCCTGGCAAATACAATCTCTGCAATAAAGTAACAATACCTCACAGGTTACTCAACAATCATATGCGCGAATGCAAGCTTTTCTCCTTTCCCAACACAGAATTTCCAGCTCTGCCTGTGAAGTCCACTAAATAGTCAGGAGTCCCTATGAAACAATTTGATTTCTTTGTAATAAGTGCTCCTTCCTGTAGAGATAAACAATAGTTATGGATCGGGTCTGTTTTCAATACAGCTTCCATGTCAAAATGGAAAAAAAATGAACAGCAAAACAAACCAACCAACCAACAAAAGCCTTACTTTCAAGTTACACCTGACTTTGAAGGGAAATGCATGCTTTCTATTTAACTAGACACACATTCCATGTATCCTCAGAGATCAGGCAACAGCCGTTCCACCATCACTAGAAAAGCATTTGAGGGACTGATCGGCCACTGAGTAGAGTGAGCAGGCACAGACAAGCAAAGCAGTTTGGGGTTATATCTGTAGATGCATTAAGTTGTTTTATTTACTTCCCCCTCTGCATATGCACTGTATGACTTCAAACCTCAGCTGAATGCTAATTCTGATACAGAAAAAAGCAACCACTAAAACAAATTGCACTTACATAACTGCTCATCCAAGCACAGTGTCTCTGGGCACTTCACAATAGTAAAGTTAAACGAAGCATTCAATACACACTTATTAAAATAAAGTATTCACTGGAGAAACCTGACGGGCTTTGTAGAGGTCTGCAAAACGTTCAGAAAAAAAAAATTAAAATATCCATACAAAATCCAGTAACAGATAAAATCATTGTAAAACAAAACAGACCCAATTCTCCAGGAAAACTCACACATCAGCAAGATTGGGCCAAATGTTTACGAGAGTCCATGCAAGTGGTAAGTAAAGCTGGCACAGAAAACTGAGGGTGCATAGAGAAACTGAAGACTCCTAGGAGGCAGGATTTGAATTTGAGGGGAGCCAAAAGATTTGCCTTAGAAACCAGGCCAAACACATTAAGTGCAGCAGTTTTGCTGGAAGTTTCTAGTAAAAAAACAAAAGTCAAATTAAAACTAGGACAGTAGATAGGAGCAAATGTAAGCGGTTCTTATCCACTCATGTGTGCAGAAATCTAAGCTGCCTTTTTTTTTTTCACAGCAATTGGCAAATTTTAATTGGGGGCTGGTACAATCAGAAAAATCCCTCTTGAAACAGATCTGTAAAGTGAAGTTACTTGAATACTGAAATAAATGACCTGATTTTTCAAAATATGGAGCTACTCATCACTGCCTATTGAAGTTCAATAGAATTGCAAGCGCTCAGCATCTTCCAAACTCAGGAAATTCTTAACTAGCTTCCTAAAACATATTGGATCGGGGCAACTAATTTATGATCCTTACTATTCATTTTTATCTCTGTTCTTCAATTGAATCCAGAAGCTTTACACATCAGAAGATATCAGCAATATTCCAGAATGGAGGATACAGAACTTTTATAAATACTTGGGTGAGTTTCTGCTCAGCTCTTCCCCCCCTTCCCTGCCCTCTGACTTGTTTTTAATGTAATGAAGTAGAGGAAAAATCTCGTAAAGGGTAATGAATCATGAATATCTGGGCATCAGTGGGGTTTGAAGACACTTACGAAGAAAATCGATGATCAGCATCCAATTCTGGTAGCAAAGTGCTTAAAAAACTTTCAGATTAGAAGCACTGTCCTGTGTCAGTGAGTTAAAATATTGCGTTCTGGTCAAAAGATGAAATATTTCATGGCATAGCAAAAGACGACGCAGTAGGATGACAGAATCTCTTATTTAGATGTGGAGAAAAAGGTACAAGAAAAGAACACTGATAGGACCTCTTGTAATCCACGTAGACAGCTAATTCAGTTATGACTCTTCTACTTCAAAGGTCCATGGGTAAAAGCTGATACAGTGCCAGTGAAACACAATCCATATTCGTTGGCTGGTCTAACTCTGCATGCTCAGTCACTGAACAAGGAATAGGACCATACTGCCTACCTTTACTTCAGTCAACAACTGAGGACTACAGCTTTTCTCTCTCTAGTTAGAGAAACAGTTTTCAGCTCCTCGTGGGTAAAGAAAGGTTTGCCTGTGACTCTATGTTTTAATTCTTAATGCACATTCCAGACCTAACAGGTGAATAACAGTACTGATTTATTGCTAAGTGCATCATAGGGCAATAGAACTTACGCCTCTAAGGAGAAATTGTGCTAAGCTTCAACTTTAGACCAGAAGGGCTTCAAAACTGCTTTCTGAAAACCGATATTTTGTCACTGCTAAAAAACAAGCTTCAAAGCAACTTTCAGACATATTTTTCAGAGGAGGGGCATCCATAGCATTTCTATCCATAGAACGACATGGAAAGAAGTACAGGGGAATAAAATTCTCCATTTGAAGATGGATTTGAAACAGAAACATGCATTGTGCTTAGAATCATAAGAAGAGGCAGGAAGGCTAATGAGTCTCTGGAATATTTCTGATGCTATCTGATAGTGTTTTTCTGTTTTGAATTTCTGCAGGACTCCTTGTTCTTTGAGCTATCCTGCCCCTCTCAGACCCAGGAGAGATTAAAGACTCAGCTGCATAACATTTAATCAATACAGATAAGCTCACAGAAATATCCTCTACAAAAATCAATGTGCAAATTCAAGTAGGCCATTCTGATCAACTGGAATAAATGTTGCAAATTATTTTGACCATGGCTGTAAAAACACTGAGGAATAAACAATGGCATAGGAAAGACCTTAAGATCTAAGTTATCTTTCTCCTATATATAAACAGCGTAGTTCAACTGTCACTGTTTGAATTTGGGTAAATTAGTGCTTTCTCAGCTTCTTATCTTTTCAGTACATTTGTAAGCAAAGTCATCTATTGCCTAAAGCAGAAGACCTAGAAAAAAACTTGAGTCTTCTATCTTTCTTGAACAACTTATATAAATAATTATATATATATATATATATATGTAATTAATAATGTTGTATAGTGCCATAAAATGCTAAATATCTTTTATTCTTTTTAAGGTATAACAATGCTTACAGCCCCTCTCTGAAAACACAGCACCTAATCCAGACAGAAGAGCACAGGATTTCCAGAAATGGATGTTTTTGTTCTGATTTTCTGTCCAATTGGCAAGCTTCATGACCAAAACTTTCCAGTGAGTTAGGAAATAAAACAGCAAACCAAACAAGCAAGATTTGTTTTGTCATTTCTGAGTGTCTGAAATAAAAATTTAGACTTCTTTTTTAATGAATTACCCCAACCTCCCTCAGAGTGTGGCAAAGCCACTTTTAACATGAACTCTCCACTTCAGCAAGACCATCTTTCTCCAAATAAACACTATTCAAAAAATTATATAATCATTGATGAGATGCTAGAACAGGCTGCCCTGAGAGGCTGTGGATGCCCTGGTTCAATGCCAGGTTGGATGTGGCCCTGGTTAGCCTGATCTAGTATTAGATATGAAGGTTGGCAGCCCTTCCTGCAGCAGGGGAATTGCAGCTTGATGATCTTGGAGGTCCCTTCCAACTCAAGCCATTCTATGACTAAACTAAGCCCAAAGTGCTTCTTTAAGATATTACTGCCATCACTTTACCCATAGGTGGGTAAAACTGATGTTTCAAGAGAACAAAACATTCATAATCATACCCTTGGACAATTTTTTAACCTCCTCACAGTCTGAACAGCAGTTCCTTAGTGGTGGATGGCGTGACAGATGCTTATCTCTAGCACTGAGTGCTGCAAACTCCCAGTAATGGAAAGCGAACAGGGACAACAAAAGGAAAAAAGGAAGAGGAAGAATTAGGTCTTATAGAGCTCATTTCTCTCCAACTCACACGACAAATCTGTTGGCCCCAAAATTATGCTCACTGAATCGCCGCACCGAATGTATTTCTCATGGTATGACTCCACAGCTGCAAAATCCCAGCTGCAATTAAGGAACTGCAGGGCTGGATGTTCTATCATTTTTATACATGCAGGCACTCCAGCGGTGGCTACGGCAGGCTGCAGCTGCCTGCTCTCAGCCCCCAGCTGCTGCCTCACAGAAAGGCAGTAACTGCAATTGTGTGCAAGCGTTAGGAAAACACAAATTTTGTGGGTGTTGGAATGGTTCAGAACGGCTCAGCTTTATTTCATCCCAGCACTTCTCAGCTCAGTCAGGTGAACAGGACTTGCTTGGAAGACAGCACAGAACGTGGTTTTACACCACTGGAAAGGAAGAGGCGATGAGATGACCTCCTAAGCGTTATGGTTTCAAACAGAAAAAGAATAGCTGAATTTCAGAGTAGACACATCTTAGAGGAAATCCTCATGACTACAGTTGTGAGACAGTTTCCAGTGATTAAAGAACAGGTAGGTGCCTTTTTCTCATATTTGTCTGTTAGGATTTTCTCATCTGTGAGGCACTGAGTACTGACTGCTGTCTAAAAGAATAACTGCATTGGATTCACAGATACTAGGGACAGATACTAGTTCACAGATACTAGGGACAAATTAACAGCACGACAGTTACGTGAAAAAGTACACACTCATGTCTTCTCAATATTAAAGTTACATCATATATGATGAGAAATACTTCTGAATACACCCTTTAGAGAGCACACACCTCTTTCACCTAGCATAAGCCTAAGATAATTCCATCTGAAGACACTGGCAAAGGTGGAAGAAGCTAAGATACTTCTGAATGATCGTATATTTGACAGCTTTGCTTCACTGTGGCATCAGGCTGAGCCCTTCCCAACTCTCCCATTCTTTCCCTTCATCAAGTCCATTTGTTGTTTAGATGCATTGCCATTATGAGTTCAGGGAAATGGTCTGTAGTGTTCAAGCTCCTGTTTCTTAGCAGAGGGTTGTCAAGGTTGTGTGGTTTGGTTGTGGTTGGACTTGATGATCTTTAAGGTCTTTTCCAACCTCAGCAATTCTATGATTCTGTGATTCTTACCTTGTTTTGTACCCAATGGTAATTAGCATGAAACCTTTGATCAATTTTTGCACTTTTTTTGTTTTGTTTTTTACAGTCAAAACTGTAAACACTGTAGAACTATTCCACTGTAGAGAAGAACAACATACTGACACCTGCAATGGATCTCACAGGGACTGCAAACCCACACAGAATATCTCAATGCACTCCTTACTTCTGGCCTTCCAGTGCTGCTCAGGAATTTTACATTTCATTCCATCTGTGCAGAGAGGATCATCTCTCCACTACCCCAAGAAAACATTAAAAAGAAAACTTTAAAAAGAAAACACAACAGAGAAAGCTGTCACAACATTGAAGAAAAGTGACCATCTTCTGACTCATTTTTTTCAGCTCGTTCCAAGTATAAAGCATTGTCAAAAGATCATCCTGTTCTGCTGATAAGATGCTTGCCCAAGTAAATTAAAGACATTATCTAAGCCAAGAGGGGCTTTATCCCTTTGTGATAAAGCCAAGATTATACGAGGAAGCACAGGTTCCCCCTTCCTGCCTCTTTTAGGTCTCTTGGTTTACCCATCTCTGTCAATAAAATACTGAATTTCACTTGGAAAGAGTTTTGAAGTCTTCACATGCTTTTGGTGTATACATAGTACAAGATCCTTGCCTACTGCTGCAACAGTTGGAAAAAGAATGCTGAGCCTTGTCAATATGAATAATCTGTTTACCATTGATGCCAAAGAATTGCTGGAAGGGGATAACATTGGCCCAGTACTTCCAGAGCAGTGTTTGGCCTGGCAGTGAGAAGACAGGATGCCGTGGACCTCTCCTAACTTATGCTACTGGCACTAGCAGCTGGGTAGAGTTCACTGTCTTGAAGTGACAGAAGAAAAAGTTCAGCCCCACTCTCCTCAGCCTGTGCTTCAGCCTGTTACAAGGAACAGGCAACATGGATACAGAAATAGTAATTGTTTCCATGCTGGATGATCTCCAGATATACTACAAATTTTCTCCTTGCAAGATTAAAAATTCAACTTAAAGACTTCTGCTGCTGGCCTACAAACACAGCAGGATGAGTCAGAAGTTAGGGACATATTTGCTGCCACCATTTATTCCAAGGCCCTGTTTACTCTAATAAAACGTTATGCTATTTCCTTACTTTGGAGGACAAGTAATCGTGAGGTCTTACTTACCCAATGGGGTTAGTAAGATGCATGCATAAAGCCACTCAGCCTTATAGACAGTGACAACTTTTAGCTTTCACAGTATTCCTTCTCAGCTACTTCTGTTCATCCTCCAGGGATGATTTGTCATGGTCCATAGTAGGTTTCTTGCAAAATTCAACAACAGGTTACATCATTGGTTTAACTAGAGTGCCTCAAGTGTTCTCCTTCTTGCTCTTCCCTTTGCCAACTTTCAGTCACAACTATCATCTCAACAGGAATGTTATTTGAAGTAATGGCAATGCTTTGGAGCAGGTTCCAAGGTAAATTAGTTTGCGTCCATCACAAATTCCCCTAAAGAAAGTATACGTTCTTCTCAGAGAAATCTCCAGGACAGTAAATATTTGAAAATAGTGGCTCCAGCAAAGATCCCAGCATATCACTGACAAGGCCTCTTAAGAGGAAGAGAGTTTTGCTGGAGCAGTAATATGGGAGATGCCATTTGAACAAAGAAATAATAGAAATCAATACAGTCAAATCATGCGTCTTGCAAGTCAGTAAATCCTCCTGAAGCAGCTGTAGTGTCAGGAATAATGCTTAGGACAGATGGATTTTATTTTCTCCCATATGTATAATGTGACTTGAGAGCCTTCAAAGGAAAGAAACGCTTCCCTGGGTACCCTGATTCCATGACCTAAATTGAAGTTAATTCCAAAATGTTTCCAATCATTGCAAAGGGACAGTTTAGTCAACTGTATTTTCAAAGTATTATTTACATGCACATTCCAGGACTTCGTCACATGCAAAGCGTCTCCACTGATTGAATGGTCACAATTCCTTAACGGCATTCAAAGAAGAGAGATGTTTGAATTTTATTTACTTACTGATTTATTATTATTATTTTGCTCTCTGCTTGCAACTGCAAATATGCCTTTGCTGCTCCATTAAACTGATCACTTATCTATGTTTCAAACTCATCTCAAAACGTCCACACAGAAAATATCCATGCTACATTTGGAGAAGCTGTGCCTTGCATTTATGCATGAGATTGTGGGTTACATTCTAATGGATACTTAACCTGGACTAAAAACCTGCTAACATTCATTGTAAAAAAGGACTCAGGTCACATCCCACCCAGTGCTGAATACCAGTACATGACTCTGCCACAATCCATCCCATAGTTGCACGGAGTGGAAGGGTCAGCCCTTCTGCCATTTACCCAGAGTCAAAAGAATGTCAGCACAAAGAATGGAGCAGATCTGTAGTAGGGAAACTCACCCCAGGCTTAGGCTAAACCAGATGATCAGAGAAGGTTTCCTGCACAGCAAATATATATCTCTAATATTCTCTAACAGAGCACTTTTGTGTACACATTAGGTTCTAGCAAAAGTCGCAGTGGCAAGAAAGCATCAGTATACATCTCTGTTTTGTTGTTCCCAAAGGAAATGGTTCCTTATCATCACTATCCTTGCATACACAATGTTTGCTACTTGTTTTTAGCAGCGATGCAATTTTATTTTTTTTTTAATCTGCTAGCAGATGTTTCAGTCAGATGTTTCACAGAGATTCTGAGTGGTTGACACGTAAAGTTTACAGTTTCTTAGGGTAGAAAGATTAAAAAAAAAAAAGCCAACAAAATCCAGGAGAACTTAGACACCGCAACTGGGTTACACTTCCAGTAACACTATCAGCCTGAAAACTAATTTCATGTACTTCAGCAGAGCAATTGTGGATCTACAGCAGAATGCAGGAAAGCAGAATGCAACCATAAGCCACGGTCCCTATGTTGATCAATTTCCCCATCAAGCTGATGGCACGAGAGATGCTTCACATAATGCTACTCAAAAGGCCACCAATTTTTTGTTTTAATCACTTCCTGTAACAATGCAAGCAAGAAAGTTCACCAAATCAGTGCTTTCCTATTTTGACTGATTAGCCAGCAGAATGCGCATTTCCAGTACATTTGTAGGCTCAGAATCTGCCAAAGATATCACTGTTGTCATTTAGTGCATTATGGTTTATGTTAAAAGAAGTCATTTGTATTATTAAGAGGAGCAAATGAAAATAAATTACTTAGAGCCAAGTCATAGAAATTCATATTTCTTCAGTTCCTGGATGTAAGATGACCTCAGTAAACAGATCAAAAATGTCACCCTCCCTTACCACTCATAGCCATTATAATGACTGCACAGAGCTCAATATTGACATTCAGTGCCACCTATTGAAGAAGATGGTGGCAAATGTCAAGTTTTGTCCTGTTAGAGTAGAACTGCCATATGATAGCTGTCTGTCAATTCTTCGTTGTGCTTTTCTACCTTCCTTTTAACTTCTATTACATTGTATGGCATGAAAGAAAAGATGCCTCCTTTCCAACAACAAAACCATCTTCAGTACACTTCAGAACTGCAGCAAAGAAATGCTTATGGATTGTGAAAAATATTGCTCAAAGAAGAGAAGCCTTATATTTAGGGGGCTGATCCATCAATGACCTCCGAACACCTGGACGTACCACGGATATGCCACACATCATTCTACATAAATACAACCATCTCTTTCTTTAATGTACCCTGTGGCAGAATATTAAAATATAAAAACAAAAAATATATGAAAACAACTGCTGTCTTCCCTACTGGATGTCTATCTTTTTAACCATCAGATATGAGTGCATATGAAAAGCAACTTCCTTCTCAAATCCCCACTGGAAGCAACAGGAACACTGTGTTACAATCAGCTCCACACAGATAAATGTTTTATTCAGATCACACAACTTTAAAAAAAAAGAAGCCTATACTGGTTAATTTTATCTAAATAAAACCCACAGTGTGGCTTTTAAATGATTTCAAGACATTTTCCTACCCCACTGAGGTACATTTTACCTATTTGGGATGAGTGGCATCAAATGCAGTTGCTGAGAGTGAAACCCCACAGATGTTTGCAGTAAGCCATGGAATCCAGAGGCCTTTCCACACATCCCGCAGATAAATGGATTATTACTAACATGATTTTTCAAACAAGTGATCAAACCCAATCCCACTTCGCGTAACCAAATGAGTTTCAAGGAGGAGAAACAAAGAAATCTACTGCCGCTTTCAAGACTGACAGTTTCTCTTCTCTTCTAATTCTTCCTCCCACCACCACCTGTTTTGCACAACATGTTACTAATATTGTAATCACCGAATTATTAGACAGAGAATTTACAAGCGCCACTTGCTTTTTCCTTGGTGATGAAGGGAAACTGCCATAGCAATGAAACTACAGATTATATCTTCTAAACTCAGGTTTGAGGAGAGCATAAGCTACACTGAAGATTTCTGAATGCTAATAACAAGACCATTTAATGCTGTCTATTATTTAATATAAAACAGTTCTACATAAGTAATAGGGAAAATATTGTAATAGAATAGGCCAATGGGGAGCAAAGCTACTTAAGAAATACGATACAGTCCATTGTATTGAATAGGAATGAGGATGGATTACTTTACAAATACAAGAGAACTACTAGGGCAGAGCTTCCCTGGTTGACAGCGTGGATGGATTCCATAGAGCTAAAACTGTGACTGTAGGCCAACACTGAGGTATATTTGGCAGAGCAAACAAACAAAAAAAAAGGCTGGAAAGAGTTCTGGACAGAATCTACCAGTAAGGACAAGCGATGCTTCAGAACTTCCATATTTCTTGGTCCATGTCACGTTAAGTGGGAATTCTACCTAATCTCAGCGGATTATCAAAACAAAAAATGAATAAACAAGGAAGAGTGGGAAAGCAGCACACAAAGGGCAGAAGCTGAAATGCAAACAGAAAGACTTCCACTAAGAAATGAAAAACAAAAATAAAAGAGACTCTAAACTGAAAAGAAATTGGGATTTCACTCCCTTTGGGGGCACTGCAAGGAAAGAAAACATTGTATGCTGGGATAGTGAAGAAAACAATCAAAGATAGGGTAAATATTTATATTTCTATTCATATAACTGAAAAGGTATAAATCATAAGAAAACCAACAGCTTGGTCCTCAGGGGATTTCTCAGTGCCGTTTCGTTTACACAAAGAGCCCCAGCACTTTGCTTAGAGCTTATTCCATCAGCTCCACTGCAGAGTTACAAACAAGGAATCAGGGCTTTCAATGGAAAAGATACTCATATTGCTCTCCTATGGCTGTGAAGCTTCTGCAGCATTGTGGTTCTGGCTTAAAGTTCATGCTGTAAATCCAAGTAGCACCGTGTGAATATCTGATTACAATCCAAGACAAAATGCTAGACAAACTCTCACTCACCTCCAAGCCCCAGAAAGATAAGAAAAACAGCACACACTTGTCCTCTGACAATACTTCTCCTTCTCTGCCTTCTGCAAAGTGACACAAATACTGAAAATAATCTCATTTTCAGTATACTCTTTGCTACCAAGAATTCTAACACAATTTATGGACTATAATTATAACTCAGGCAGTGAAACATCCAGCAACTGAAGACAACAGCTGGTCTCAAATTCATGGCTAACAATACAATGTTATCAGCCCCAAAAAGCAATTACAGACTACGGACCTTTAAACCAGGAAAAAAAAAATAAATGAAAATCAAAGACCATGGCAGATAAAGGCAGTGTCAGTTTCCAGCCTGGGATGCCAGCCAATCATTTGTGGCTGTAAACCATTGACAACCTGCTCTGCCAGGTTATAAGATACTGGTATCACTCGCCTATTACTGAAGCGCAGTTAAAACATTCAAACATGACAAACAGCGACAGCTCCACATCATGGTGAAAAGGAATTGAGTTTCAAGCGATAGCAGCAACGCTAACGCTCCAAGGAAGAGAACAGCAGTAATGCTTGATACATCATCAAGCATCATTGCCCTCTTTAACAAGGTTTACCTGGTTACGGGTAATAACCATAAGCAGTGATAGCCAGTTTTAGCACAGACTATAACTTTTGAAGACCAAACTACAAGATGCCACGTGACAATCCTGCCATCGTTTCTTCTGTGAACCCAAAGCACAGGGACTCAGAACTCTGTGCATCTGAGACATCAAAGAATTCAATGCCTAGGTCAGAAAGGCTCAGCAGACATTGTATCTGGACTAAACATCACCCTCTAAAAAAAACCTGAAGAGATATCACCCTCTCAGAACTGCTCTGGATTTGATTTTTTTTAACCTATTTCATCTTAAATACATAAGCTGAAAACCTAATACAATGCTAGTGTGCTGTCAACATCTCAGTGAATGAGAAAGCTAAAGGAACACGAAGAGGTGCATGGAGGGTGAAGGGATGCTCTGCCTCACTCCACTAACTGATTGCCATGACTTTACGTTCAATATGAAACTGAATTTGTAATTTCTCCCTGCTCTGCTTGTTCATCTTTTCTCCCAGCTTGACTTTTCCTTTTTTTATAGCCTTACTCTTAGGATTTCCCTTGCTCTACCGTTCCAAGCACTTGTTTTCTCTGTACTCAGCCAGGTCTTCCTCACTGTGACTTCAGCTGTACGCATTAGCAAAATTGGCTGCTTTGATTAGAAACGTGGGAGTGGAAGGCAGATAATAGCCTGGTTCTCTAAACCTGATCTCCCAGTGAGGGGTCACTGATAGGGGTCAACAGCTGAAATAAGTGTCTCATCACATGAAGAGCTGCTGAAGAAAAAGCTGTACTGTCAAATGAAGCAGAGCACAGCAGTGCTAGGAGTTGGAAGGGGAAAAGTTATCTGTATGTTTAGGCTGGTATGTGTTTTGCAAATTTTGTTCTGAACAGGAGCTATCAGCTCAACTGTAACAGAGCCTGAAGTCCTGAATTTAACTGCAGGACAGATTCAACTGAGGGAGTTGCAACTCCATCCTCCCAAGAAACAAGCTTGTTAGAGGAGCTGCGGAAGGAGCCACTCTTCTACCAAACCTGCTCCCAAGCAAGCACCAGGCTCATCTTCTAAACAATACGGCTGCAATAATAATCCTGAAGGATTTTTTTTTTATTATTATTTGTTTAAGGCCAGTTCACTGATGGGCTTTGATTAAATTATCTCCAGAGCAATCTATCTGTTGATTGACACTTTTAAAATACCAACCAACCCAGATTATTTGACACTGGCTACTGATGAATCATCAAGTTAAAGCCTTTACTTTAAATACTACTGTTACGAATGAAATGTCAAATAGTGACATTTGATATTCTGCACCAATTACAACCGTGCATGTGGGCACATAAACACCACTTAAGCGGAGTCAGAATCAGGCTATTAGGGTTCAGGGATCAAAAGAGACAGGCTACTTGTCTTGTCTGGGTTTATAGACTGCATAGCTATCGAGGGTCCGTTAATCAAGTAGTGGAAAAAATAGCTGTTATGGGTGCTGCAAAAAGAGATGATCTAAAGGAGGTTGAAAGGGATGTGTGTCTGAGCTGTGCCATGCATTCCTCGCTTCTCTTGAACAGCCCCCAGTTCGTGCGTCATGCTGAAACAGATTATACAAACAAGGAGGCACTGTTGGGTTAAGGGTGGTGAGAGAGAAGAAAATTAAGACTAAATGTTGACAGACTTTCCATCAGTGTGAAGCACAGAGCTGTGAAAGTCTGCGCTGATTCTTAACTTGTATGGTCAACAAGGGTGGAAAGTGCCTTACAGAGGATATTTCTGTATCAGGTCATGAGAGTCCAAGTCTTGTTCCCTCAAAAGTACTTTTTATCCTTCGTATTTATAAGGGCAACAGTACCTACGTGTCTCCTGCACGTGGAAAAGCACAGATCATGACTTATACTCCCCTGCATTTCAGAGTCAAAGCAGTCAACAGAGGTGAAAGAAAGGAATAAGGGAACACTAGGGATTTATTAGCAGACAGAATGATGCCATCAGTCCAGGACTTGATAATAGATAGCTTTTTTTTTTTTTTTTTTTTTTTTTTTTTAAAATGAAAGCTTAGCTTTTCAACACTGAAAACTCTATGGGTTTTTGAAGCCTTCTGAATAAGTGAGTAAGCTGCAAGACAACTTCTTTTGAAGGTAGGGCTCATCCTTGACACAAATATACAACAGGATACCTCAGATATTTAAATCAACTTTGACTTGAAAATTCTGAACTCAGAACTCCAGGCTCATCAATTCCCATGCAAACATGCACTTTCCAGCTTTCTTATTTTCTCTGAGCATACCACTGACCCTATTTACAGCATCCCCCAGCCATACGTGTAGCTTCTTCTCTTTTCAACGAGATGGTGTTCAGAGGAAGCCAGCATGATGGATAACAGAAGTCCTTTGACATACTGTGTCATTTATCACATAACAGCCTCAATCCTCCTAACAGGGCCTTCTGCATATGTCACTGTCAGCTCTTGTGCCACCCCAATGCATCAGAAAGAAAAGTTTGAATATGAAGCACTGTAATTCTTAAGTCACAGCTCATTGCAGCTTTCCAGACATGAAGAACCATTCTATCTATCTGCCAGCTTGTTTGTTTAATTTTCACTCTGTCTCACACGTGAGAAATTAAGCCTTCAGCATAGAAGAAAACCAGGAAAATGTCAGGTCTGGCAGAAAAGAGGAAGATAAAAAAATCTCCAATTCCATCAGGAATCCAATGTGACATTTTGAAGCACAGAAAGAGACAGCCTATGAGCATTAGGTATCAGAAAAATACTGGCAGCTTTAAAGAGTTCCATCTCCTTCCCAGCCTGGAAAAGAGGTTCTCTAATGGGCTGATGTGAAACTAGGAAGCTTAAAGCAATGCAGATAAGCTCCTGAACTCGGCTGCTTAATGGAGGCATATCTCAGCTCTTCAACCTTTTCAAGGGCACAGAATGGAGTTAAAACATCCAGGAAAGCCTCTAGAGATTATCCAGTAGGCTCTGTTTTGGGCTACCTAAAGTAATCAGAAATCACTCTTCAATGCAAAAATTTTTACCAAGTCAGTTCCCAAGTGACACATGAAAACATAAGAGGAGACTGGAGCCACTGCTGGGGCCTCAGCTCTGCTCCGTGTAATACTCACACAAATTCATCACTCTCTGCACTGTCTCTCAAGTGTTAGAGATGACAATCAAACCACGATCCATCCAGGCTCTTTTGCCATTAGTCTGCAGGCACGTAGCCCCATCATGGTACTGGCTGCATTCACTGATAGTATCATGTTTGGGCTACCCGAGCACAGACTCCTCACAGCATTCATTCAAGATGATGAGGGCTTGCTTTCAGATCTCTGCTACTTCATTTTCTTTCAGCAATGCACAAAACTGGCCCATTACACAGACTCATTTTGTACTTGTTAGCATTTCCTGGGTTACAAAAAGTTCCATCTTAGTTTCAATGATTCAGATTCTCGCAGTGTGAATGGTGTTAAATTCCAAGAATTAAGATGCCATTTTGAATCACAAGTGATTTTAAAATATGATTTGCCACTTCATTAGGTTATTGTTATGCAGTCTATATAAATTTCCATTTCATTAAAAAATTTTCAAAAGAATCACAGGCAAATTACAGCTTGAAAATTAGTCCGTAAAACCTCATTAAGCCAACCCTTAATAGAATTATGAACATGGAAGAACAAAAATTTAATTTCTTCCTCAACAAAACTTTACTGAGGAAACTCATACCTTTGTGGCATTCATATTCCTGATCACCTATCTTGATGTTTACTCTTTCTAAAGGAAAGTAGAACCATGGAGGATATATTAAACAACATATTACTACATTATAACGTATATATGGATCATAGGTCAGCTGACTCAAAGGTTCCAAATTTCATTGCAAATTTCAGTATCCTCAAGGTTTCAGTGCAGCAACTTGAGCAACTTAGCTCAAACTGTCTTCTCATTACAGAGCAGATCTTATCTTTTCATCCCCTCTATTAAGTATTCACAGTAGATAACTTCATGTGAAAATATTAAAGACGTGATAGAGCAGAGTCTAGTGAGCCTCCAGGAAGCCTATGGGCCAAGTCACTAATAAGCCCTTCAAAGGCCTTCACCCCTCTGTAAGCAGTTTTCTCTCTGAAGCTTCCAGGATGGAGCTCTGAACCAACAATATCAATTCTGCATTCCCGCGTATTTCACAGTTTGGTGTACAGACAGACTTCTTTGTGTGTACGAAGGGAAAAAAAGATAAAAGAAGGATAATTCAGCTAGGGGCAAGTCTTGGTCACCACTCAACCACAAGGCAAACTGGGGTTGAATTCCAACTCGCCATGAGAGTATCTTAACAGTTAGATAGAAATATTAGCTTATGCTACAGAAACAATTAAGAGTCATCTGGAAAAGGAAAACACACTGCTGAACTACTGCTTCGTAGCCATGGGTTCACATTCTTCAGATTAGAGCAGAAATATCAAGGAGGGAAAAAAAAAACTAATAAATCAATACAAGTTTATTTCCAAATACAGCTTCAGTATAGCACACAGCTAAACATATGCTTGCTTATTTTTGTGTCTAACTTGCACAAGCTCATTCCCGAAGGATGAGCACAATACTGAAAAGTGAGAGCACAAATGGCCACTTTAATGCCTAAACCCCAACTTGACTAATTGCACATAAAAACACATACACAACTTTCAAGCAAAACTGCAGTCTTCGAATCCTTACAGTCTGTATCAACATGGTCTCTATCACTTTATGACAGTATGCGCATTTACACAGAAAATACTGTTTTTGGCAGACCTCAAAACAAACTCCTTATTTAGGCTTACATCAGGCTTGAGCAAGAACACATGCCCTGCAGCTAGTCTGTGGAGAACTAGTGCTTGGTGGACACGTGCTGTTTAGGGACCAGCCATTCCACTTGAGATCATGCAAGTAAAATTGTGGTTTCAGAGCTGCCACATGTGTTTTTCAAAGATGGATAAAACAGTGAGGGAAAACAAAAATAGAATACAGAAGCAGTTTGATTGCATCTAAGGGATTTCTTTTAGCCACTCTACAGCTCACAATATCTGCTGCACACCCAGTTGCTGTGACTTTTGCAATGTCACAGCTTAAATCCAGCAATGTCCAGCATTCAGAGGCAACAGGTTCAGAAGTTATAAAGAACTACTTTGTACCAGCCTAAAGGTAGTACACTAAGCAATGCCTGACATTAAAGTACATATAGTTTTGTTATGTCTCTTTGACACCCTTTGGGACAAAAGATATAAGAAATAAATTGCTGTCATCACTATGCACACAATCAGAACTGACACAAGGCAGCAAAAAAGGGAAAGGCATGAACACTGGTCAAACCAGTTCATTATAAGTAACAGCCCTGAGCCGGGTTTTTGTTTCCCTAAGAAACCACGTAATAGAAAGACAGACTTGATTCTGATTATTTCTTCTGCTTACAGCAACAGAGGCTTTTTCTTAACATTTTCCTTTTTATTCAGATTCCCAGCTGTATTAGTATTATGAGTTGGGAGGCTCAAAGCCACTGCCTCTGAGCAGCCTACGTGCTTGATGAGATCCCATGCTGCTCAGATCAGTCTAAAGATAGACAGAGAAGTAGAATAGTTCAAGGGTGCCCTCACCTGCACATCAGGGAAAGAGACAGAGATTACAGCAATTTAAGGTACAGCTCTTTGGTGCTCTTCACTTGAAAACTAGCATATGCACAAAAACATGTTCCGCAGGCATGAAGGCGTTCCAGAGCAAGCTTTCTTCACCTGACACGTGTGTTTTGCAGGGGTGGGGAACAGTTAGCCCTCCACTGCCTTCAGCAGTGAGCTTTCTACACTGAATGTTAGTACATGTTTATAGTGAGACACTAAACAGATCAACCAGAAAGAGGTGTGGGTATTCCTTGCAAATGGCTTAACCCATGGAACATGGCCTGCCTTTCCAGCCTTGACTCCCCAGATATCTCAGCCTAAATCCAAGGAGTTTACTTTGAATCACCTAAAAAAGTTCACATAAAATGTAACAGCCATAATCTTCTGTAACTTTTCTGACTTCACTTTCAGGCTCTGCTTTACAGCTCTGCTATCACAAATACTATCCAGAACTGCTTTGCTTAACATTACATCCACCAGAGCATAGAATTCACCACTAGCTCAAAAGTGGTACTAGAGATTTCTATGACAGACTAACAGCTATTAGGGACTTGGATGAAAGACCATCACATTTTTTTCATGTCACTGGAGCAAGGATTTAAAACCACAGTCGTGCTCTGTAGAAGTGACAGACTAGTGCAATAAACTTCATTAATACCCAAGGCTCTTTTGCTGCTTCTTCTCATTTTTAAGTGGTATTAAAATAGTTTATGATTGTTCAGCCGCTCTGCACTTTACATCCTCTTACGTGTCATAACCATTTCGGGGATGACAGAAAAATAGTCACTTCTTTTCTTAATTTTTTTTTTTAATTACATTAAAAAAAATAAATTTAAACTAACAGACAATGAATACGGGATCCTCAAGTTCACGTTACTGTTATCACTGTTATCTGCTGGTACAAACATCACAGACCAGAGATAGAACTGGGAAGCAGGTTTTTGCTTTAGATGGCTCTCAGTGGGAGCAGGTACCCCCAGATGGAGAAGGTACTCCTTTCTCATCAAAAGCTGAGCTTCTGAAAATATGGGGGAGAAAAATTAGAGAATATAGGAGATAAAGAAACTTTACTACCAGAGATGCCACACCAAAGAAAGAGCCCCTTTACTCAGCCAGAATGGTGTTACTGCATAGTAACTTTACACTAGTAGGAGGAAAGCTTTATAAGAAAGCTCATAGAGAAAAAAATAATCAAAAACAGCATTATGCTAAACTACTGACCTTGTAACAGATTGATACGTGTGTGTATTCAGAAATAAAACACTTTGCCTACTTACAGCCTACAATACATACGCAGTGGAGTAATATGACTCCTTCAACTATCACAACTATGCCTTAAGTACTTACCATTTGCTGTGGACACATGAAAGCAATCCAAAAGATGGTTTAGGATCTAGACTGTATTGCCCACTGTCACTTCCTCACTGTTTTCTACTTCCTCAGCAAAGGAGGTAGAAGAGCTCTATTGAACGTAATGGAATATTTAACCACCTTATACAGAGATGCATCCACTTGTGGAATTTCACATGCCAGTTCTAACAGCCCAGGGAAAACTGGCTGAGCTCAGAACACAGCAGGGTTTCTACGGCATCTAAATGCAAAAATAATCACTATTCCCACACAATGAAACATCACCGTGCTTATCTGAAGGCTCCCATCAGGATTACAACATCACCGAGTTGGAGCGTGTTCAAATACCAACTTCATAGTTCTATAGTATGTACCGACCCAATGCGCATCATTACTGAAGCCCTCTTCCCTGCCCATCTCACCCTCTCCTTTTTGTTTTGTATCATTTCCTCCAGCTCAAATCTGGCTAGATGACTTCAAAAGCTCTTCATTTTTCTATTCCTTTAAGACTCCAATGTTTTGCAGCATTAGAAGTGTGGTTGATTTTTTTCCCCGACTCCCAGCAGTGCTGCCTTTCAGGTTGCAGGAGACTTTTGGTTTCCCACTCTATGTCATTCCAGCATCAACTTAATTTCCTGTTTTTCATTTTCTTGCTGCTTCCCTGGAACATGCAGCTGGTTTCATAAATTAAGGTGGCAATTTGCTCAAACTACTGGGGTAAAATTTGCCCGTGTAATTACCGTAATTGCACATGCAATCATATGAACCATGTACACAGGTGAACTATTCAACCTCAGCCTGTCCTCTGTAGGTGCATTTTTGCACAAGCAATTTTGAAAATACAGGCTTCCAGATGAAGCTTATTTTTGTTGATATGCCTCTTTGTCCCACTTTTAAAAACACCATTTTTCAATTGCCAGTCCATTTCTCCAACCCAAGGCAGTTCATATCTGCTCTCCTACCACAGTACTTTGCCAGCTGTTATTCAATTGAATCTGTTATTCAAATGAAACAGAGGGCAAGGAAGAGCAGAAAAGAAACACAGAAACAGAGATGTTGAAGAACAATAGTAGCTAAAATACACAGCTAACTAAACATAGACATTTAAAAACCATCACACAGTAAGGCGACTCTACCCTTGCATAACTAAGCTCTAGATGTTTTTATTCATATGCTTTTAGAAAGAACTTCTGTGCATATATCACAAAAAATGATGTGTTTTAATACTTAAAAGGGACTGAATGGTCATATAAAATTTGAAATGTCACTTGGAACTCCAGGGATGTCCAGTTTGCAAGGTGAAAGAAATACTGCTCGATTTATTACACAATAATATATGAAGGTATATTATGAGAGACAATAACCTTCATTCCCAGGCAATTTCAGCTTTCCAGGTAGTGTGGATATTGCAGTAAAATATTGGACATTCTTCACTGCATCTATAAAAGTGAAGTTTTTACAATTTCATTTTGTGGACTTTTTTCCCATCCCATGAATAACAACTCCAACTCTGAATCTGTAGCTTCCAAGAGGCATTAACTTGGATAAGACAAGTTGATCTTGAGGTGAGTGATCAAAACTAGCCCTTCTACTCATGACATGAGCTTCTGCCCAACATGTTCAACATTTCTATCAGTACTCTGTGCCTACTACAACCAGGAATCAGATGCAAAAATCCATGTTTGTCAGTATCTATGCGAGATCTCATTGGAGATTTACCTATGGGGTCAACTGGATCAGGGTTTGCAGATGCATCCTGAAAATTTCAAGAAAGCATAAAGGAATTCCTCGTCTTACAGAGTTCTCCAGTCCCAGTGCTGATGATACTGAACCTCACAAATCCTTATTAGGTGGCTGTGGAAGTCACAGCAGTGAGATTCCTCCTCCATCCTAAGAAGCGACAGTGAAGAAAAGCAGTAACTACAGAACTTCCATAAACTGCATCATTAGAAAATGGATTAGCCTCCAAAACAGATCCATTAGCCCAGCTGCTCCTCGCCTGTCTGCACAGAGCCTAGCACAGGCACAATTGCTATGGGAATAATATATTACAAAGTGGACCTAAATGAGCATAATAACAAACAAAAGAGAATCATACACACTCAAACTAATGCAAATAAGAACATAATTCAATCAACTCATTAACTTTACTAAAAGCTAGCTTTGTACACCAGCCTCCTGGCTCCTAGAACTGTCAAAGGAGTGCAGACATCTGATTATGAACTCCCATTGTCAGTCAGGAGTCTAGACATGAATGCTGAACAAAAATAATTCCTTTCTGAGCCCATGGAACATCGTGTTCATATCTAATATTCATGCTAACTTGAAAATACAAGGTAGTAGCCATCTAAAATAGAATAATTTCTAAGGCTAAAAGCTGAACTGTTTAGTAGTCTAGGACATCAATATCATTGAGCCCATATCAAGTGATCTTTACAGTGAAATTCCCAAGTGACCTTGAATAATCAGAACAGATTGGGTACGAAAGCATCAAGGGAGCTGCATGCAGCTCATGGGGGTATCTTTACTGTTTCAGAGCAAACACTGTGTGTGCTTTTGTGACTGGAGGACTAAAGAAACAAGAAACAATGCATTTGGTCCCTCCAGTTCTTAAAATGACCATTAACTACTTTGTTTTTGTGGATGTTTAGAAGACAGGTGATACAGGGCAACAGTAGTACAGCACTTTCACAGGATATCGACAAACAAGAGAACAAAGGTCACAGACTTTAGATACTAAGAAACCCTAGGCCGTGTCTATGCCAGACCTCCTCTGCGAGGTCTTTTCTTTGGTCTCTACCAAAGCATACATACAGTGGCACAGCCCTCTGGGCAATTTACCAAAAACTAGCATTGTGTTGGCCTGTTATCAGGCTGGACTCTGGGACAGGCGCTTATTATCTGATAGATTGAGTCTATTCTCCCTCCCGACCTCCTGGAAGCACATGGAATATGCTGGAAAGTAAAAGGAAGGGCAGCAAAGCACCCAAAATTTCAGCTACACAGCTTTCAGAAAACAGAAGCACCAAGCAATAAAACCAACTGCTGACATGAGACTGGTGCTGAGTCCCACAGACAATGATAGCAGACAGGCTCCTATTTTAGAGACTCAAGGAAACAATAAATTAGGTGAGGGTGTGTTAGAACAACAGCTGGTTGCTAATTAGTCGCAGCCCCCTCAGCAGGGTATCAATAAAGTGGCAAAGAACATCTCGAGTAAATTAAATTTTAAAAACCCCTACTGCAATCACTCCCCTGACAGACCCTTCCTTCATCTCCCTTCTCAGCTTTTTATTTATTGTAATTACTTTAGTAATAAGATTTGTTTCCTTGTTATTATATATATTACTATGCAGGGCAACAACAACAATAACAATAGCTAGGAAGAGTTATGTTGCTTATTTATCTCCATGGCTGTTATTGGGCCACTGGGTGGATAGAGCAGTGAGGAGGTGGGTGCCAGGGAAAAGCAGTAAATAGAAGAGAAAGCATATTCCTCAGGAGCAGAGACATATGGGGACATATTTACAAAGGAGCAAACACTGACAATGAGCGAATACATCTAATAACTCAGGGGGCCCAACAGCTCCAGCTGATAAAGGAAGGAATAAACAACGCTGCATGAGAAGTGCTGTCAGAGGGAGTCCTGGGGTGTAGCTGGATGCCGATGGAGGTTTACCACAGGAGAGCCAAGGATGGACTGCCACGTTAGCACAGGGCAAAGGGCTTTGTCTGAAATCGGGTCACCTCCCACAGCACACTGATGTACTCAGAAGAGTTTGGTGGATGGTCAGATTCCAGTTCTGGGTCTGCCAAGGGAGAGCTTGCAAAGAGGTAAGGAATAATATACCCATGTTTTATCTTATGTTCTTCACGTACTAACCAGATTTCATAGAATCATAGGCTCATGAAGTTGGAAAGACCATCTAGCCAAACTATCAATGCATCTCCACCATGCCCACCGACCACATCCCTCAGTGCCACATCCTCACGTTTCCTGAACACATCCAGGGGCAGTGACTTCACCACATCCCTGGGCAGCCTGTGCCACCTGCATCACTGCTCTTCCTAAAAAGAAATTTTTCCTAATATCCAACCTAAACCTCTCCTTGTGCAACGTGAGGCCATTACCTCATGGCCAATAGATCTAACCTCCCAAATCATGGGCCTCTGCTATAGGGAATCTGCTGAGCACGTCAGGAACAATTAGGCTGCTTGCCTTGAAGAAGTGTAAGTGGTCTCAGCCCTATTTCACTAGAAGAACTAAAGGTGGCAGACAAGCACCCAAAATGTTCAGGATAGCCTGCTGAGCAGACCATGCTGCCCAACAAGAAGTGCATTTTCACCAGTTATGGCTCACCACTGATGCAGGATCACTGCCCTTTTAATGGGGGCAGCTGAGGCAACGCCTGCAGCAACAGAGCAGCACTTAGATAAGAGCCATCTATTCCACTCAAAGAAAGTTCACCCACAGTTCACAGCACTTCCCAGAGCCACATTACAGAGGCAGTACAAACATTCCCCAGACGTGGCATCTTCCTCTGTTCTGAGGTCTTGAGTCAGTGCTTGCAAATATACCATCTTATAACGTACAGCTCAGAGCACAGCCATTCTAAATGAGCAAGGACTGAATCTTTTGCAAAAACGTTCTTTTATCCAAGAACACCTTGCTTTCCATACGCACCTACACAACTACTGTTGGCATGGTGGTACAAATTTAGAGATGGGGCTTCTAAATACAATATGGTCCATGTCTGCTCAAGAACAGCAGACACTCAAGAACAGCAGCACATTAATCCTGGAGCATCTCACTCCTAGAGAGACACTCTCACAATGCATTAATGACAGTTTGAAAACATTCCTTTCCCAGCCTCCTCACGTCACTGCACTATCCTTAGAGAAATGCACACATTACAGACTAGGTAGTCTGGAAAGAGACTTTAAAGTGTGCTTGCAAAGTGCATGGCATGCATTCAGTTACGCAAGACTAGATTCTGAGAATTCAACTTCTCTTCAACCCTCTGTCCAGAGAGAAGCAGACAAGAGAAGCAAGGGGAGGATAGAAGGGATATCTACAGCTGCATGGCTTTGTGCCACTACCTCAAGATTTACTCCTCAAGGATGCAGTTCTGGGTCATAAAGTGACTCCTCAAGTGCAGCCCTTAGCTTTTTTGCTGTCCACATTCAGCTCTGCCTCTGACTATCTGGAGAACAAAATGCTTTTGTGCAGGAGAGCGTGCAATAACAAAAAAAAAATAAATTAAAAGAGGAAATAAAAGTTACATACATAAATAATGCTTTTCAGTACAGGGACAAGCTTGCTTCTGTTCTTGCTAAGAGTATCCTTCAAAAAGAAAAAAAAAAAGGCCCATGTTGCAAAAAGTAAATGGGAAAGATTAATAGTTTTGTAACTTCTGAGAGCACGCAAAGGAAATGCATTCTGGAAGGGTTTTCAGAGGACATTTCTATCTCTCTATTTCAGTAAATGTCAGAGTTAAAGCTTTTCTCTGCTGGATTCCAGGAGGCAATAAACAAAACCCTGTAAGTAAAACAGAATGGAACAAACAGCCCTACTAAAGTGAGAGTGGGCATCAATAGAGACAAACAAACACAAAACCCAGCTCACCTGCCTTACCTTTAAGCAGCAGCAAAGCTTACTCAGTCTACGTTGTGGGAGGGCAGGTGCAGGAGAGAACAGGGTGTTTTTAGACCAGATAAAGAATAGTCCATGGCTACAATCCAAAATGCAAATCAGGATTTCCTCTTCCTAACTGCTACTATGGTTACCTCGTGCCTTTGAAGAAATTAGCAGCACCAAAAAAAAAAATAATCTTCCTTTACCAAAATAGTCTCACCGGCTCCCATCTCTATTGATTGGCTTAATTCATTTATAAAAACGCATCAAGTTCCTCTCATTGAAAAGCTTCTTTGATTCAATAGTAGAGAAAGAAGAGTGAGAAAAGGGTAGATAGAAAAGGAAACGTGAAAGGGAGTAAAGGAAAAAGAAGAAGGTGGCAATGCAGGAGAGAGACACGAACTCAGAACTGAGATATTGAGCAGTTCAGGACTTTTGGATACTCAAAAGACAGATTGTGCATGAGAAGTCTGCGCGCAAAATATTTTTTAAATGAAAAGCACTTATCTAGGAGTTCCCAAGTCTTGTTTGATCAATCATCTTGCAAGGCTAAATCATTTTTAATTTAATACTTCTGGGAAGTGGGGGGGAAGCACTCGGCACAGTTGGCAAGCACTGCGCGTTAGCATTTGGCACTATTTATTATTGCTGTGTACGGTGATATAAATTAGGCTATACTGATATAATTAATAACCCTAAATTTAGGGGGTAATAAATAGCAATATTTATATGAAACTGCAGTCTCTGAAGAAGTCCAGCCAAAAAAAATCCCCACAAAATGCTGACTACCACATTGTGACTGTTAATGTACGCGTGGGAGCACCAGGTGTGTGTGTGCAGAATGTATGCAGGTGTGAGCAGACACAGAGGAATGGCTGCATGCACAAGCTGTTAACAGGAGGGTGTGCAGCAGGTGCACAGAGAAGACAGCCTAAGAGCACATCATGAGATGGTATGCAATTGCATAGGCAAGTGTTGGTGCACAGGCAACTTGTTGCTCAACTGTGTGGTAACAAGTTTATGTGGAACAGTGTGGACAGCCAACAGTGTTTGGTGCTTCTTTGTTAAAAACTGTTTGTGCTGCCATAATTTAGCTTTTACAAGTTCCCTTCCTGCCCCTGGTTTTAATGGATGAATCAGAAGAACTAGATTGAAGAGAAAATGCTCCTAGTACACTTATTTCACTCCATTTCAAGCTGTGTGAAGGTTGTGGTGTGTCATTATTTTATTCTCCCAGGAAGAAAACTCAGGAAAAAAAAAAGGAGGGGGAAATGCCCAAGGTCACATACTGCATCAATAGCAGAGCCAAGAACAAAGCACAGGTCTCTCACTCACCCAGTATACTTTATAGCAGTTTCCTAATCAAAGTGCTACGCTTCTTCATGGATTCTCCACCGCTGTGTAGAATGGAGTTCCTTCTATAGCTTGCCTGTTTAACCATGATTTAATTTAAAAAGGTGATAGAGGAATGAGAGAAAGCAGTCAGCCTAACACCAAACAGTACTCACCTTGGGGTCTCACAGAATAGCCTTTGCAAAATCATCAACCTACAAAGACACTTCTCTTTAGTAGTTTAATGTCTGTCACTTCGGACCATCTTATACTACCATTCTTGGACATTAAGACTACTTTTCCTTGTAAAAAAAGAAAAAATATACAAATAGACCCATGTTCTGACCTGATATGGTTATCACAGGTAGCATCCCATCTCCAGCAGTGGTCAAACGCCACTGTGTGACAACTCCCAAGATCCACTTAATAAAAAGCAATGTCTAATATTAAAATATACAGCCATTAACAGATCAGCTGATTATTATTTAACAAACCCTACATCCGACTGCTGCTCAGGACAGAGCAAAGGCTGCCCAGGAAGGCGGTGGAGTCAGCATCCATGGAGGTGTTCAAGAAACATGGAGATGTGGTACTTAGGGAACACAGTTTAGTGGGCAATACCAGTGGTAGGTGGATTGGACAGCTGGATTAGATGACAGAATTCTTTTCCAACTTTAATGATTCTATGAGAACATTCACACAGCAACACAACTGCTCATCAGCTCTCTCTGGATTGAACAAACTCAAATTAGATGTGATATGAGGTAGTGATTTATATTTTTATGTGATGACAACCTTACTCATACAGACATGCTTGCACCACCACAACCTTCACTTAGCATCAGCAACAGGACTCAACTCTCTTCATCGCTGACAGACAGGAATAGATCCTCACAGCACTGACTGATGTGCAAGGGAAGGCTGTTTCCCAGCTCAGCCACACACAGAGCATAATCGCATTACTGCCGTCATATCCGTGACAGAGGAACATTCTCTGCATGCAACTTTCAGATCACATTAACCAAAGCAAATACCAAGTCCCTGATCGCCTTGTTGCTGCACAAGGCTCTCGAAGTGTGATTGCACGGTATCCTGCTGGGATGAGCACTCTTCCACTGAGCTGTGCCTGCAGCAGGGAGCCAGCTGGGGAAGGGGCACAGCTGGGCTGCTGGAAGAAATCTTTTGTAACCATGCACTGGCATTCATCTTTGTGACGGGCAGGGAAGCATTATGCATAGCCCAGTACAGAGGACTGGGGAGGAGTGAGAGAGTGAGGAGCTTCAAAAGTACTGCCAACAGAAAAGAACCCAATCCTTTCTTAAATAAAGATACTGAGGTAATGAGACTAGAGCAGGATTAATTCCAGATGACAGAAGGATGGATAGTAGAGAAGATGTACTTCCAAAGCACGAAGATTCGAGATCAGTGATAATTCCAAATAAGAGATAAAACACGACAGGACAAAATGACTGGTAATGGCCTCAAGTTGCCATTGGGGAGGTTCAGGTTGGACACCAGAAACAACTTCTCTGAAAGAGCAATGATGCAGTGGCCCAGGCTGCCCAGAGAGGTGGTGGAGTCACTGTCCCTGGAGGTGGTCAAGAAATGTGGAGATGTGGCACTGAGGGACATGGTTTGTTGGGCACTGTGGGTGGTGGATGAACAGTTGGACTATGTGTTCTCAAAGGTCTTTTCCAACCTTACTGATTCTATGATTTTATGAAAACAACTGCTTACCACAAACAGGTATTCTGGAGTCCAGTACAGAGCCAAGATATTTACTGGCCTTCATAGTGGATTTGACATATTCATGGAGATTGTAAATCTCGAGGCAAATAAGTGGCTTCATGAAATGTGTTGTAGAGACGTAAAAAATAAGTAGTGTGGGCCTGCTTACAACTGCTTAGTCAGTAATGGCCTACAGACCCTTTTCCCCAGAAAACAGTTTCCCTCATAATATTGGCAGTGATTTGAAAGACAACAGAATTTAACACAGCACTTAAACCTGGACAAAGTAGAACATTAAAGGACAAAGAAACCTGCATATGCACTCACAGACAGTAAGGGACTGAAAGTTATCTCCAAAAAGCTGTTAATATCTCTAGGCCAAGAAAAAAACCTTTTCCTTCAGAGCAGGAGCACTTCAGTCCACTGAAAAAGCACATAGGAAGAAGAGAACAGAGCCATGGGAAGCTTGACAGCACAGTATTTAAATGTGAGCACAATGGAATGGTTCTCTCCCTTCCCCAGGCTTCATACCCAGCTACAGAGACATGGCCAAGCCCTTGTTCCCCTGCTCCTTTCCCACACCAAATTTTTCCATTCATCACCAGGTTTAACTACAGTTGAAGCTCCACACCTTCCCATGTGATGTGAGACAGTACCCTTCACCCAGGTATCACCAAAAGCCACAGTGTCCTTCCTGAGGGCCCTTCCTCTACTACGCTCACTCCTGACAGCTGAAGAAAAAAGGTCAGACATTCCCTCCAGCCCTCCATCTGCTGGAAACTTTAATTAAGCAGAGTGAAAGGAAAAACAGAAAGCCACAATCTTTCATTTTTTGCTTCTGCTGTCTGGAAGAATCAAGGAGGCATTTGGTGCCTGCAGAAGCTTCCAATACTCAGGGGCAGCATCCAGCTCCTCCAAACCGCCCTCCCAAACTACAGCACACTCATGTCCTGGAGAGCATAACAACACAAAAACTATGTTCATAGTCACGGACTAGAGGCTAAGAACATTCTAAGCTGCCCTCTACTGAGATCTTCACCCAAGGCCAAAAGGGATTAGATTAGGACCAAATAAATTCAAGTTTTTGCTTAAGGTCTTTTTCCTGTTTCTTCAGCACTTGATCAGCACAACCTGATCTGAAACCAGATGAATGATTGTAGTTGAAGAAAAATTGTTACTCTATATTGTGCAATGTGTTTCAGTGCTTGTCTAAAACCAGCCTTCAGGTTTCAGAATCCATTCCAACAAGCTTTGCAACAGTTCTTACCAAAACCTACGAGCCCTTGTTAGCAGGTCAAAAAGCAAATTTCCCCCTTGTTATGTGATCATAACATCCTGCCTCTACATCAGAGACAATTAAGTCTTATAAACAACCCACAACTCACAATCACTGTGCAAGTACCCAATGAAATGAGCAAACTCCACTGTCCTTGAGGACAGTAGATTTTTTTTTTTTTTCCAGCACAGTGCATGCATAACCATATATTACTGCACTCGCCAACCCCTCAGAGGAATTACTCTTTCACTAGCTGCACAGCAATCCTTATTTTGTTTCATTTTAACATAGCAAGACTTTTTCCATCCCTAGGAAGGTTAGTATGGATGGGCAGGAGCAATGTAAAGGCAGCTCTGCAGAACGCAAAACAGAATTGTTATATTCATGGTATATTCATAAACCCAGAAAGACTTCGTATCTCTTCAGAAGCATGTGGGAGGGAAGAGGGAAAAGGAGGTAGGAGAAGGAGGGAGTTTCATTATATAGAAACATTTCCACGAAGATATGAGCATTTAATAGATCCTTACATATCTTTCACCCATTCAAGCTATATAAAGCATTAATTAAAGCCAGTTATTCCCAGGTATATCAGCTTGCAGATAAAGTTTGCCCTGCTGTTTTGGCAAAATAGATAGCTTTCCATTCAGCAAGTAAAATTCAATTTGTCTGCTATCACTAATACTCCACCCAGAACACTGTAGGGCCCCACACAGGTACAGAATCATGAACATCTGACACGTATGAGACAGCACACTGAGCTATATCCAAGATTTACATTCTCCTTATGGGACTGATCAGAGGATGAATAAAGCACAAGACAACGGGAATTCTGGGCCAAAACGTTGAAGACAAGACCTGCTAGGTGGACAGCAGTAAAGCCTGCAGGCAAACCCAGTGAAAATTCACAGTAAACATGTTACTACAACGCACTTGCCATTGATGACTCCATCAGGGTTGAGCATGGGGACAATCTTGAAAATGAAACATTTCCTCAGGAGATCAGCAATGGGATCACTGCTCACAAGGAACTCCAGGGTCCCCTTCATTACCCAGCTGGCGTTGCTTTCACCGGGGTGAACACGGGCCATCAGAAAGACATAAGGACGACTGTCTGTAAAACAAAGCAAAGGCATGAGAATGGTATGCGCAGAAGCTGCAGAGATATGATGATGTCTTCTTGTTTGAAAGACAAAAATCTTACTAAAGTTCATAAATTCTAATGAACCCCTACTTCAAAGTAGACTTGCAATTTGGCAGAGAAAATTGCCTTGTTATCAGATATGTTATTTGCCATTCCTGTGAAAAAGCACCCACACTCGGCCTAGTTATACATCTCCAAAAACTCTCTGTATACATATGCTTAGAAAAGACCAAATTTGACAGCAGATTCTTTGAAGATCCCATCTGTGTTGAGCAAAATCCACAGACAGGCCAAGGCAATGGAAGAAGACAGAGGCAGACACCTGCCAGGCACAGAGAATAAAAGAAAAGGACAAAGCAATGATGTGTCTTAAAATTATCCTTTTGTGAGTGTTCTGAGTGTTCACAGTCTCAGGCCTCTGTCACAAGTCAACCTGACAGATCTGCTACAGTGGAAGCCAGTATCTGTCAGGGAATCACAACGATGCCATGATGTTTTTTCCAGCACTGTCAGAGCACAGGCTGTCTAGTAAAGGGACAGAAAACAATCAAAGGCATCATCTGAGTATCCTTGTAAACCAATGCTGATTTAGCAAGTTGCGCTCCTGCGTCCTCAGCTCCCAAAACTGTCCTTCAGCTTTCTAACCGCTTTACAAACCATTACTCAATTAATGTGAAACACAGAGGTAGAATCATAGAATCTCTTGAGTTGGAAGGGACCCTTGAAGGTCATCTGGTCCAACTTCCCTGCAGGGATGTAGACAGATTTGGAAGCAATCCCACTTGTACCCCTCCCCATTCTTAAGCATTTAGTGAGCATATCCAGTCTCCACTCAAATTCATACAAAGCAATCATCCTGCGTTCCAGTAAAGCAACTGGAACTTCTGCTACTCAATATCCATATGTTATTTTTTTTTATTTTAAAATCATTCTTGCACCTTACCCTGAGATTCATATATTTTCATTGATGTGTATACATAAGAGCCCAGTGGACTGTAAAAGATCCCTTCAGTCAACAGAGAAATACTAGTTCTGCTTTTTTTAATTTAATATATATATTAAAAAAAAATCTCTATTCTGCTCTAGCTAGATGGTGCGCATTACAATCTACCTTAGAAATGCTTTAAAGCAGCAACAAGCAAAAACTATTTTTCACAAAGGCATCAGTTGCATTTTGCTATGTCCAAACATTTTCTTCTTTCTCCCATCATCATGATTTAGTGCTGTTTCACAGGCTCATTGCTGAGCTAAACTTATGGGACTGTGTTGTTGTAGTTGAGAATGAGGCTCTTGAGGACTCCTAATGGACAACAGCTGTAAATAGCACAAAGCAAAATAAAACACGCTCTCTTGCAATTGACGAAAACAGCTTTAACAACTCTTGTCTCTTCTATACATCGAGAAAACATGCAGCATGTTAACTGAGAGATTCTTTCTTCAGTTAATGCAAGAGAAAAAGAAACTATAGGAAAGGGTTTTCTCATCTCAGAAATGTAAGGTTTGCCATAATTCTGCTAATTGAGGATACTGTGAGACCGGCAGAGATGCGAATTCTGTTCTTCTCAAGACTGATACACCCCTGTCTAACATTCAATATGACAAAAGCTTCCTGATCTTAAACCCCAGGAAATGGTGGACCCATAGGGTCCAGATGGGGAACTCTCTCTATTCCACTTAAAGTCCCCTTTATAAGCTCCCCTCCCTGACGGACACATCTGCAATGCCAACACCTCATCCAAAGGAGAGATGCAACAAAGGTAAGCACCAGCAGGCAAACTGCAGCTCTTCTTATGCATCCACTCCCCCCCACAGATCACAGACAAACGCTGTGCTCTGCAGCATGAAGACTAACCAAGCACTTAACAGAGCAGAGAGATGGTGATATGGTCATAACACTTGTTACTCTTCACACACGTGAGAAACAGAAATGGGACTCTTCAACAGGCAGGAGTCACTTGATCCTATAACTCTAATGCATATCCTGTAATTCATCTGCCACGAAGTGGCTTTAAATAACCACGATAAACGTTAGAACTTAGGAAAGCAGCGTGCAGCAGTGCAGGCCAGCCCCACTCAGGACACGAACTGGCAGGTGCCAGTCAAGATTTGTGCACTTAGCTGAGCTGCTACAGTCATTCTTGACTCACCATGCCCCATGACTGCAGTGCTCTGATTTCCACTGGGCCTCAGCTACTGTTCTGACGTGCCATTTCAGTCCTGAGCCTTTTGATACCAGCTTGTGCCATACGGCACCTGCTCAGGACATGAGACACATGTTCTTATATACTTCCTTCAGGACCCAGGATTGAGCTCAATGCTTCAAAATCCCCAAGCCAACTCTTAGGCAGAATCCTCCCCAAGTTCTGGGGAAGCTGCCAGAAAGCTCAGGTTACCCATTTATCTCTGCAAAGCCCACATGACACGTAACCTTCTCCGGGAATGTAAATAATAAAAAGAGAGAGCAGAGGAACCTTTTCATGCTACATAAAGCCTCATCCAACAGATCTTGTCTCATTACTCTGTGTTACATTCTGACATGGCCAGGATATAACGTGGCACTAACAAACCCAGAGATGAGAGATTAAAGCATCACTGACGCCTCTTGCAAAACTTTGAGCAAAAATCCTTTGAGTAATAAATCCAACGTATCATCTACTTTCCACCTTCCCTTCTCTTTATTCATTTTAACTGTGGATATATGCATGAAAATAAGAGCTTTGTTCTCCCAGTACTGCTAACTTGTTGCTTAATCTCCTGTCTGTTGCAGGGATCTGCCTCTCTATTTTATCTGACTTTGAAGTTACTAATCATGACATCAGTTGGGGAAGGATCAATCTGAAATAAAAGAATGAAACCCCATTAACAAATCAGTGTCCCCCCTAAAGAGGGGCACAGAAGGGAAATGAAATGCACTACCAGATGCCCTGACCTGAGTTAAAATTCAAAATAATATCAAGCTGATATCTGGGCCATCTGTAAGGGAACATGGCATTTGTAAGGGAACAAGGTTTTGAAATGATACAAGGCTAGGATTTTATTAGGAGTCAAAGGGAATCATATACATAGCATGTGATAAATTCAACCTAGATCCAGGTCTTGACTGGAATTGTTCTGGCTGTGCCTTTGCATACCTATCTTCCTATTACCTCCAAGCCAGGGTCCACAAAACATAGGCTCCCCCCCCTCTCCCCCGTTCCAAAATACAACGTGACTTTATCATCAGCCCTGCACAGATCAAAGGTTCAGGTTTACCCCCAGGACATAGGAGATAAACCAAGAAAGCCAATGCTCCTCACAACTTAATTATCTGTGACCACTACAGCATATTCTGAGAGTCAAATGATGTGTAAAAAAGAGCACCAAACGTAGCTCTGCCATGGGTGTCACGTCTGCATCCTGCCCTGGATACATCTGATCTGCCCAAGGCTAGCTATGCAAAGTCAGACAAAGACAGGATATGGTGTGATGTACAACGAATATATTAAAGTATATTGGTAACAAAAAAAAAAAAAAAACCAACAACTTCAAATACTGAGATCACAAAAAACATGAGATGGCTCTGAGGCAGAAACTGTGTCAGTCGCTTTCCTCTCCTAAAACTTTCCCTCAAGTTGTCACTCTTTCAGTTACTGCAAGATGTAATTCATACCTCCCCCATTTTCCCCATCTTAGCATTACTTCCTGGCCCTGCTTTTGGCTGAATGCTGCTGAAACAGACAGCTTTTAATGCAGAGGCAGCTTACATAGTCTGCAGTGCCCACCGTTGTTTTCCAGAATTATCAGTGAAACATCCCTCCCTTAAATGCACTTACATCACATGCATTATCACTGTTATGTATGGCAAAGAAGTGAATGCTACAAATTGCCTTGGCTAGCTGTTTTTCTACCTTCATAGCCTGGTGGAGGTGTTCCAGGCTCCAAATTGCTTGGCAACCTCCCTCTGTGCACATATTTTATGAATTCGCTCACCTCTGAATCGGAATCAGAGATTGAGATGAGAGATGACTGCAGAGATGAATACAGGTGCTGAATGCTCTGCATTCAGCCTTGGTGCAGTTTGACATCCTACTACTGCTGGATATTCTTGTTGTTTGTTTTTGTGGGTTGTTTTCCCCCCCCCTTAACTCCAGGAAATCTGTATGCCAGGATCTATAATCCATTTGGGGGCAGATTGCAAAACCCCAAATCCTGAAGGTAGATGGAAATTCTACCATCATTTGGCTAACCTCCCATATGATGGAACGAAAGGAGACCCACATGAACTAATTTGTGTTCAAACAAAAGCTTACCTCTAGCAAAGGATAGGGAAACAAGTCTTGTTTTCAATTCTTGTACCTGTGGAAAGCCTACTATAACCTTTTGAAAATTGTTTAAGTTTTTAACTAAAATCTCCATCTAAAGCAGGTGCATCTGCATTAGTCTAGCAGAAACTTCAATCACTGCATTTTGAGCCAGATATGCCAACTCAACATTCATTGGCATATCCTACACTCTAACAATCCTCTGAGCTATCTAGATACTACTGAGCTTCAAAATTAAGTGCAGCTACCCTATTAGCTTCACAAGCACTCATCACAAACTGCCTTGCATTTATTGTAGGGTAAGAACATTCCCATGCATGATTGTATGCTGCACATTCTCAGTCTAGCCTGGCAGCAATATCCAGAGACAGACTATTGAGACAGATTCCAAGGGAATAAAATTAAGATGGAGGACAGCTGGTTAGCAAGGAGTACTGCCAAAAAGAATTGGGGGATTATATCAGATGAGTTGATGATGCAAAGAAGTTCCAAAAATGACAGCTCTCCTTCTGGGACACACTAACAGGCAGTGTCCCAGCTAACACAAGGAATGCTGTTGTTTTTTTTTTTTTTTTTTTTTTTTTTTTCTCTCTCTCTCTTCATTCCCACTTTGCTCAACTTAGTGAACAAAAACAATTTGCTGAAATACTGTGTCTACTGCTGGCCACCAAAGTTCAAAAATGGAAACTGAGGAAAAAGCCATTAAAGAATGATAAAATATTTGGAAGTCACAACTTTGAAGAAAATTGAAGAAAATGGATTTTCAACTAGAAAAAGAAAGATGAAAACAGAAGAAACAAACTTTACATTGCAAAAGGATGCTATAAAAAAAGAAAATCCGTTGCTCTCACTGTCCACTAGGACTAGGTCGCATTAAAAAAAAAGTTATTGTCTATTTGCTAAACCAATCTGTAACAACTTGACTGCATTCACACGTGTGCCTCCATATTTGCACTACCTTCCTTTAAATCCTCATTTATGGAAGTTCTGTATCAACACACTCCACCACAGAGCTCAAAATAGCATCAGTGCTAGGTCTATTATCCCATAGGTCATCCTAGCTATACATTTAGAAATCAGGTCCAAGAATGCCCTCCATGCCTCTGAAACCAACTCTTGTGTCCTGAGATTGGCTGCAATCGCTATTCAAATTCACACCGAACCTCAACCACCTCTTCTGATCTTTCCAGTGCAAGGTGACTGCTTTACTGCCTTATGTCAGCCACTCAAAATGCATGTTAAGCATTAGGCATTAATTAGTGACTACTCAGAAATACTTCATCATGATATTTTGACATCTGGGCTTCTTCCAAATACAAATCAAAAACAGTTATGGAAACTTCTCGATTGGATGCTCTGTTGCTAACAGCCTTACTACTGTAAGAACGGAGTAGCACAACTACTAGGAGTAATACTACTACTGGGATTTCCTTTACTAATAATTATCTCCCAAAGCCCCTCTATTATCCTTAAGTCTACTGGTTTCCAGCTCCTGTGTATACCCGAGCCTGCCCTTTGAAAACAGCAAGAAGCAAAAATTGTAACCAGCTCTAAGAGTCCTTCCATCTAGAGAGCCAATGCAGAGAGCTCTAGATTATCTGTCACAAGCAGGCAAGGCTCTATCGTCTCCTGCTTCCATAACACATGCATTACAACCTTAATTTTTTCTACAGCAGCAGGTACTCAAGTATTTTCTACTAGCATGTATTTTCTGCTACTAACCATCAGTGCATATATTTTTCAGCCAGCGTGGGAAAAACGTAGATCGCCTTGCAGAAACAGAACACCTTCGAGACATGCCAAGTAGCAAAGAAATATTTTCAAGTTAGGTGCATTTATGGCTTTCACTTTCTGGGTTTTTCATAGGATGACAACACTGAGAGAAGATGCAGTCAGCAGATGCAGAAGACACTGGAGAAGAGATCCATAAAACAGACTACAACACTATGCTCATTCAGCATGAGCAAAGCAGTGGAACCATTGCCCTAAACTGTCCCATACGTAAAAGAAGGTATAGGCAGGACATAAGTGCAGCAGAGACCTGCAGGATAAGTGCTGCACAGGCAGAGAAAAGAAATCCACTGGCTATTTTCTGAGAGAAGGATTTCATCTGAAATGAAATCAGGCAGGAGGAGCAGGCTGAGAAAGTTTCCATTGTCATAAAAATATCTCCCTGGGTAATCCATGCTGATGGGAAAAGGAAACTCTGATAATTTATGTGACAGTTTAATGGGATTTTGGTGACACATGATACTTTAGAAAGAATTTGCCCAAATCGGACAGACAGGACTTTAATAAGGTTTCTGCTTCAAAACAGCAATATTTTCACCCTTTACTCTTGCATTTTATCCTACACATACACTACTTGCTCATAGCCCATCTATCTCATTTGCAGGGCATATTTCAATATTGTGAGAACAACAATTCTGCATTTTCTGGTGACATTCCCAGCTAGAGAAACCTCTGCGTATCTGATCCCCAAAGCGATCAAGCTGACTTTGCATCCACAGGGCAGAGCATCAGAGCTTTGAATTCTGAGCCATAAGCTCTGTGGATGTCATTAATAGCTTCTCTGTAGAAATCAAGGGCAGCAGATGGACAGTCTGCAGCAGAGATCACTCACAATGGGATGTCCCCAGGGCACACTCCAGGAGTAAATGTCTCTCACACTGACTAACACCTCAACCCATTTCTTCTCCTTATGAGAGACAGCCTTCACCCCGGTGCAATATCCCCCCGCCCTTCGTTGCCATCACTCTGAGAATAGGCACAGCACCAAAAGTAGTTGTTTGAGTACTAAACTATGGTGAAGCCAGGGTTAATGGGACGTTTGCAGGAGTTGAATATCAGTGAATTATATTGAAGAGCTTCCCCTGTGGAGAAGTAGAAGTTAGCATTAAATATACATTGCCCAGAGCACTAGAAGCCATTTTGTACATAACAACCTTGCAGTAGCTGGGGACAGAGATAACCCGATAGGCATATGTTTTCTTACTCATTCCTATGGATCCACCTCCAAAGCCCTCATTTTTTTCTGGAAAAGCTCCTTGTGGGAATCTGGGCAGGAGAGGAAAGGTGTGGGAATGCTTCAATGTTTTGCCCAATGTTTTTGTTACCACAGGAAGCTAAGATCAGTGTGGGGCCTGCAATGATATCTGTTGGCCCTACGATGGGTGTGGAAAACAGAGCACTTGCCAGCATTTCTGTCACCACTGGGACTATCATCGAAATTTAACAGGGAAACAAGTTGTGTTGTGTAGTCCTTCAAGCTCTTCTGCTCTACATGAGACACATTCTGTAGTAAAGATTTAAAGCCCACCTAATACCACCAGCAGCATAAAGCAGCGCTCGTTCTTAAACATGGGTTGTGTCTTTAAGAGGTACAGATCCATCTCTGCCTCTGTCTTGAGGTCTTCCTTGGGGAATGACTTCTAAGAAATAAAATATACTAAAAGGAAGTGCAATCAGAGCCTCCCATTATCAAAGGGATAAAATATCAATTTTTGTCAAGATAAAAAGCATCGTAGATTGGCTCTGATGGGAAAAATTAAATTCTTGGTCTTCACTTGATTTGATATTTATCACGCCACTGCACTAGAAATATTCTGGCAGGGAATGTTTCTTAAAATATTATCTTGCGTTTCTCCTGCAGTTAGCAGGCTAGGAGAGTATTAACCTGTGTGTCTTGTTGCACCTAAAAATCCTCATAGGAAAAGAGAAAAAAGAAAGAAAAAGCCTAGAAAATAACACCTTATAAACACTGTGTCAACAGGTTCTCAATAAGGTATCTCATCTGTGGAACCACTCCTGTCCAAGTCCATCACATATTTTAGAATATCCCAAAAGGAATTCTCACTTTTCACGTAAAGAGGCTGATAAGCAAGAACCGTCTTCCAATTCTTAACAATTAATCTTATCTCAATAGCAAGAGCTTGGATGAACTCATAGAGCTGAGTAAGAGAATGAAAGTAGAGGAATAACATAGAAGGTCCTTCAGGGAGATCACCATGAGAGCACAACTAGTAACAGCCCAAAGATCTTGTGTCATGTCATAGCTGTGCCATTTTTCATCTTCTAGGATATGGGATATGTGCAGTATACATACAAAAAGGGTTTGGCTGTGGTGGTGAACTGGGAAGGTTTAACACTACAGCAGTGCAGAAATATCTTTAGGCAGACTGTCCTACTGCTGTCCACCCTCCAGTGGTGCAGATTCACGTATCTTTCAGCCTTGACAAGTCTACTTCTGGATATATAACATTGTCTTGATAAAGAATTAAGTGGGATGAGCTAATAGTTGCATCTAAAACATGATTAATGTAACTTTATCATTCACACACACACACCAAAAAAAGTATTTAGGAGAACACATATCAGTTTAATGTCAGTGGTCCTAATCTGTATTCTCCTGGCCAAAGAGCCACCTTTATATACTGCATTTTTTTAACAGTTTGTGTTCAAACTCTCAAATAAAAGGCTCTCAGTAGCTGTTTAAGTAATGAACAGAACATCAGTTTTTCAAGGAAGAGAACACAGACGAACCATGAAGCCCGCAAGCAAGTTCAGAACCAAGCAATACTGGCATATCCTAAAGACGATCAGGCAATTGAAATCCTATTTCAATTTTCATAGCATAACCAGAACTTCAGCGTACCTGACAGAAAGATAGGTAGAGCAAGATTTACCACTGCAGTAACATAGATAGCATGAGGAAACTTTAACTGATGCGTGTATGCCAAGACACTGTGCAGTCACCATAAGATCAGGAAGAAGTTCTTCCATTCAGATGCTAGCAAAGTGATTTCTGATGAATCATGACTTTCTACATCAATCCCTACATGGAGTGGAATGTCAAGCTAGAAAGACTACTAGTCAGAGGAAAATTGTTTCTTCTTAGTTGTAAGATGGTAGGAAGGTTGCGCAAAGGAAAAAAAAAGATTTTTTTCCCCCCAGAAGTTGCTACAAAGCTTAGAATAAAGGTATTCCTGAATAAAGGAGTCAGGCTGTGAAACAGTCTTACCAGTTCCAGAAGGAAAACTAATACAAGTGAACACAATGTCCAGTATCCACTTGCTTTTCCTTAATACCATGCTACGTACCATTAAAGTGGGAGTTTTCACACAAGAGATCAATTTGTTATTTGATTCATATCTTCTTAAGTGATATTCTATTTCAAATATGATCTCCAGAAGGCTCTTTTTGTCAAATAATTTAACAGCATGAACGATGGCTGCTGATCAGCTTGAATTTCTGATGTCTACTACAAACTACGCAGACTACGCTATAGGTTTGTGAAGCTGATACTGCCTGACATGTTTCTTCAATTCTGGTGCCTCCTTGCATATTCAACCCAACATTTCCCTAGCAGAGTTTTTCCAATTTATGTTGCCAAGGAATCCTTCCACTGCAGCTCAGCCATTCTTTACAGTCTGAACAAATCCTTACCTGAAATTAAGCACTTGCAATGAAACAGTTCTATTTCAGAGCATTCACTGCCACTTCATCTTCAGCTCTGTAAACTATCAGAATGCTTTTAAAGGAAACACTTATTTAAATAAAAGAAAATCCCTGTAAATCATAGTCATGACAAGCCAACAGCAAGCATTGCAAAGATTATTTATCTTCCTGCTACATCTAACAAAGCTTCTTTGCAAACAGATTGTTTGCAAAGACTTCTAACTCACGTTTTCTAACTACAGGAATACACTAATAACAAACACCTTCTTATATCAATAAGCTTCCCCTGTCGTCTAACATCCCATCAACCCCAAAATCAAAGGGTCTCCTTCAATTATTTTTATTTTGTCTTAACATGCTTTCTTCATGGATGAAGCAACCAACTCCTTAGTCTTACTGCCTACTTGTAATCCAAATTCATTTCAGAGCTTGCATGCATTAGCTGCATGCTTTAATTTGATTTATTTTATTTGACTTCTATTAAATTACATTTGAGACAGGTTAGCAGATGGCCTCATGGGGAGCATCTCACCAGCATCATCCAGCGTGCAATCAGCAATTATTGTATCTGAGCTGAGCCCAATTTCAAGTCGCATCCTGACAAGCTAACAAATAAGGTCACAGTATCTGCATTGCAAGTAATATCCCAACTGGTAGGAAAGACACTTGACAAGCTTGAAGGTGGGCCCAGAGTGTTCTGGTTGCAAGGGGAAGATGTAAAGGAAATTAAGCAGCAAGTCACCACTTAAGAGCAGGGATGCTGTTTCAAGTCCATCCGCATTCTGCATAGCTTGCAGGCCCACCACCTATGTTACTACAGACTATGTCACTACATTGATTGCTCATTCACAGTTTGCAAGTGCTAAACACAGGGGGAAGATGGATAGGGGGCACCACAGCCACCGAGATCCCCACATCCTTCACATTTCTCATGCTTCTTCTTTTGCCCCTGGCCAGTCACTCTGTGTGAAAAACAATTCCTGCACGTTGCATTACACTCCACGGTGACCCTCGAGCTGTTTTTTTGCCCTTTCAAAACACTTGACAAAGCTGTCACAGAAGGAGCTTGGCATCTGGAAGCTGTGACAGACACGATATGACCTGATTCATAAAACATAACTAAACAGCTTGGGCTGCCAGAGGCCAGGATTTACAGGACTGCGTTTCAACAACGGCCTTCAACGCCTGCTCTACAGAATGCACTCCTACTCTGCTGCAATACAAATTCCCTGGCTCCATTGGGGTGACCTGCAACGTTACAAAATGACAGAGCAGCTGAGACACTAATCTTATTACAGTCTACCCCGTCTCCTGCTGGTCAGGAAGGGGAAGGGATGACCTTGGCTGCACCTTTTAAACCAAGCTACAAGGGCAGGGAATGCTTTAAAAATAAAGACATCATTTTTTCAGAAATGACTCCAGCGCAGCAAGCACAAAGGAAACAAATCAAGGCACTGATAGTTTGCTGCATTATCCCTACAGCCTCACTTTTACAATAAAAGTCTCTCTGCATTTTTATTTCCTGAAGGTGCAGCCTGACCAACAGCGTATTTAAGGACTTTCTGCATCCCATCCATAAGCCCTTCACTTTCACTTCAATCACTAGTTTCAGTCTTCTGTTAGGCAATTGCCATGGTACCAAAAGGCCCTCTGGGAAATCTGTCAGACTGATGCTAACAATAATAAACTCCATCTCACTCATCTCCTGAAACACTTCACAAACTGATAATTACACGTTTCAGGCATATTCCAAGTTAGTAAAGCAGGGATTTGAAGAACAACTGAATAAGTTGCCAAAGAATAGCATACACATCAGTCACTGAGTTCAAGCTTAACATCAGCTTCCAAAACCCTAGTCATGAACTATTCTGTACTATCCACATTCCTTTAAGGAACGAATTTCAACCATGAACAACAACTTCAAAGCAGCCCCTCTACTTTTTAACTTGGTATTATTTCCATTAGCCATTAAAATGAATTGAATCTGGCACCTAAATATCATTTATGTGGTCCTCCCTCAGTTGTGTTAACTGTCCTATACCACTATGCTACAGCATGACTGTCAGTTCCACACCAAAACCCATCTGCTCCACCTAAAATTAGCACATGCAAACCTTCACAGAGTGCCACAATTCTCCTGCATCCACTGCTACTGTGTCTTGCATTCAGACTATGGGAGAAAAGTAATGTTTGTAGAAAGTAAAAAGTAACATGAAATCAATAAATCCAGATCAAGGGAAGAATGAGGAGAGGAAATGGGCTGTTGCAGTAGGCCTTCACTCAAGGAGAAAAAGAAAAGTCTAGAAATTCAGAAAGAAAAAAATCAAAAGAAAACTTTCATGTACTTCCTGAGTCACCAAGGATACTTTAGCTAGCTGTGGGTCACCACATACCTCCAACCCATCCTGATTCTGTCACTCACATTTACTCAACAAGGATTTGAACACAAAGCACAGCCTATTTCCAAGAGACAAAAACAGCACCAAAGCTGAGCGAGCAAATCTTTACACCAGTTTCTTAAACAAATTCAATGAAGAAAGAAAAGAAAAAGCCTGTAAAAAAAAAAAATGACAAAGTGGCAGGGAGATTGCATCTTTTTCCCCACAACTAAGTAGCACGACAATTGCAATTGAGAGAGCAAATTAAATTCTAAACGCACTGATGATTCGATAGATACCATTTTCTGATAAATGATACAGAGAAAATGGCTTCCTTAGGAAACAGTCAAAATCTAGAACAAGTCCTGTTGGTTCTGGGACCTGATTCAATTATGCAAAGTTCATTAACGTAAATGTAAGGTAGAGTGGGGAGAAAAGGCATGGAACATCTCTCAGATGCCTTAAGGAAAACAGTCCTGACAAGACCAGCAAAGCAAGTACTTGGGAGGCCTGATCACAGATACAATGGATAGCTGGTGACTTCAAAATCCAACACTTTCCTGGGTGCATTTCTTCTTTTTTTGTTGTTGTTGGCTTTTTCCCCTCTGCTCTTTTAGGATAGATGAGGAAAACAGGAAAGACACACTACGTTGTATTTTTTCCTTCTGTTTCCTAATTCTGCAAAATAACAAAAGGATGTAGAAGAAATCACAGAGAAACAAAAGTGGCCTAAAATGAAAGCAAAAGTCCCAGTGAGTGTAGTTTTGTCACCTAGAAACTGACATCCATCAGCCACATAAAAAGCATTCGGAAGAGATACAGAAGTCCAAGTTTAGCTCTCTGCAAAAACTGGTGCTCTTTACAGTATCTGCCATGTCACTTGTCAACTAGTTGATCTTATCAGCACATTTACAGTCTGAACATAGCAGCTGTCTCCACTTGTTTATTGGCAATTTCTATTTCTGCATTAGAAACAGGTGGGCAAGCTCAGAGAGCTAACAAGTCTCTCTTTGATGTAGACATGGACAAATCCTCTCATTAACAGCACAGCATTTTAAAAATCATTATAGGGTATTTTCAGTCTTATTTCATTTTATATATAATTGCAGCCCATTAATTGCAAATTCTTGTTTCTGGAATCATAAGCAACAAGAAGCATCAGCATCGCGGTGTCTGCAAACTACTAGTTTCAATATATTGCTGTTCTTATTTCTGGGATAAGAGTGGCTGTATCGCTCACATAGCAATGATCCTATTCTAGAATTAGAGAAAAGAAACTCACTTAAACAGATCTGATAGAAATCTGCAGAAAATATCCCAGAAAAATCAACTGACAGGTGGGAATTACTAACAGCAGGTGTTTGGTATTACAAATACAAAACCAGGGGAAAACCAAATGCATGCCACATATTGCAAAAATGCCTCCTCACCCACTGGGGTTCCCAGATATATTAATATTAGGATTAGCTGAGAGAAATACCACTTGCTGTGTTTCACATGAATGTAGAACTGCCTGCACGAAAGTGGGCAGAGCAGCTGAAGAGCCCACCTGCAGCTCTGCGAAACAGGCAGTAAAGCTGCTCCATGCAACCCAAGCAACATCAACAACTTATAATTCATGACTAGTTTAGTCAACCTTCATTAGGAAGTGCTCCCTACACCATTATCCCAATGGTTTATTTGTTTAGTGTATTGATAACACTTTCCCCTTTGCACAGCAGAAGCCCACTGTTACAGAGCAGAATACGCAAGATCCACAGGACCACGAGATAGCAGTTTGTACAAGACCTGATCATCTTCTCCTAAACTATCCCCGAGTTCCCAAACCAAAAGCAATGGTTCACTAGAAGAGTAGCAGTAAAGCCCACTTTTTGCACTCAGAGCAAAGGCCAAAGACCAGTTTATGTGACCAAAAGGCATCAGAAAGCAGTGTGAATCTGGATTAAGATCAGCATCTGGTCCAGAGAAGAAAAAAACATATAACTGGAGACAAAAGCTGTTCTTTATGATAGCAAGTACGCTTGTTTGGCTCTGACATCAGCTAATATGCATGATGCAGTTGGTGAGCTTTCCAGCCATGTATTATTCTGTTTCACAGGGCAACCCGCCAGCTCTCCTGCCTCTTGCTCCCCGAGCACAGCTTGCCTAGTAGTTAGCAATGAGGAGATACAACCAAACAAAGGACAACAATTGGTCACTGTGACAGCCCAGCAGCTCATCTCCTTTTCTTTGAAAAATACTTCTTAATTACCTTACAGACAGCAGATCAGAAGGAAAAGAGCACTGCAGAGAAGCAGCACATCTACCACTACAAAACTGTAGCCTCTTACCTTACAGCCATTCTCCAGCCCAGCAGCCAACAGGACTTCCTTCTGACTTCTCAAGGACAAATTGGTGCGATCCACAGCCTACCAGCACGCTCACACCTCCAGCTGGAATCTAAAGCCTAGAAGCAACCGATTTGTCGCAGGTGTGTGGGAGCAAACCCAGCAAACTCCAGGCCAACCCCCTGCACTCTGCAGCACGTGCTGCAGGCCTTAATTAGTGCAATCACCTGTGATTAGTCACGTGACTAACTGGGCAACATTGTGACCAGCTGGAAGAAACCCCTTCCTGACCTCTGCTGTTACCTCGAGTCACAAGCCTCAACTCTTCACCCTTATTGCAAGCATATTGCTTATAACAATATTCTCTGGAGTCAACCTGACCCTAAAATTATGCCCTCCCTCACGGAACCTCTCTCTGTCACATTGAGAAAAGATGTAACTCTATTCAAATGCCTCCCTGGCTAGTTTATCCAGTAGCACGTTGACCTTTTAGTGTATGCCCCACAGCATTGTGTGTGACTGGAATTTACGGCCAGACAGCGGAGATGTGCAGCTCCATGAAATACGTTCAGGTATTTTTTTTTTCTCCATGCCATGATTTGAAGTGGACAACAGAAGCCTGGTGGAAGTTCAATGTTCATTCACCATTTCAGGGAGTAAAAGCTGTCTAGGGGCTCTGCTGGGTCGTATTTCAATACTTCTACCAGATACACAGGCTGACAATTGGAAGCACAACATCTGTGGGTTTTGCCCGAAGCCTTTCCCCTTAAGGGAGAGAAGATGAATTATTTTTCCCCCTTCTGCGAAGGTGAGAATTTGGACAGCTTATTGCTCCTACAGAAGCTTGCAAAGAGCACAGGGTTTTATGACACAGGTGTGTTCCAAGCAGCTGTCTCTATATTGTTTTGGAAATACATGAAATCCACATGAACTCCCCCAAACCTTGTCCAGTTCCATCCATAATTTTGTAACAAAAACAAAGATAGCGCCGTGCAGTGTGAGAAGGCACCTCTGAGCCATTTAACATCAATCGTTTCAAAAAATAATGACAAGTTGCATACTGATGTAGACTTTTAGGATGTTTACTTCATTAATGTTTCAGAAAAGGCTCTGATATATTGAAAAAAAAGGAGTATAGCCAATGCTAAGCATTATTCTAGCCCAAGTCCATACTAACCAAAAAGACACAGCTAATACATTCCAGAAAATGCTTCTGATAATCAAAAATATTTCCTCTCTGGAAAGGGCATGATAAGGATATGGAAAGTTTATGAATCTCTTGGAACAAAGAGAAGACTGACTGCCTCAAAGGCAACATAGTAAATGTTGAAGAAAAGGCAGAAATTTGCACAGAAAAAAAAATCCCCAAAGAAGACCGCAAGGCAGCCCCATTATATCTCAGATTTTCCCTGTTCAACTCAGCTAGCTTCCACCTTTATGGCAGCAGACTAAATACCCAAAGAGGTTTTGCAGGAATTTGTCTGGAAATGGAGCACTGTTGGGGACACAGGGGCTGCCACCCTGTTGTGATTTCAAAACATAAGAGAGAAAACGTGTTTCAAATTGAAAGATGATCTGGAGAAATGTAGGGCACGCATTGTGAGCATTAGACGTCTGGAGATCTTCCCTTTGGCTTCAGATGCTTGACAAACTGCCTATTTGAGCAGAAAAAGTTCATCTCCTCAGCTCTCTGTTTAGCACTGCAGATTACATGACAATTCTATTCAGCTGTTCTTCTCCACTGCATTCAAACAGATCACAATTTTCACAACAGCTGACTTGCTGTCACCCAAAACAAAGTGTTTTGTATACGAAACAAGAGACAAACCAGTACCTCTGCAAATTAGGAACAAGTCTTCAGCTGAACAGAGTATATAAATTCACTGTTGCAGACATACCAAGCAAAAACTGTTTGTGTTTTCTTCTCCTCAGTTTGCTATAATCATCATCTCATTCAATTTCTATACGCACTGAAATCTGTTTATTTTTAAATACAATCACATGTAAGGGACAGATACAAAAAAAGAAGGGAGAAAAAGAAAAGGCAGTACAGATTCTGTAAATATTAAGGAAATACAGTGCTGGAGGACTCTGAATAAGATGCAATTTGGATCATGTTCAGAACTTAGGTGGGCAGAAGGACAATCTGAAACATCTTCTGTTTAAATTCATGGAAACACCATCTGACCAGGGGCATTGGCTATACTCCTTTTTTTTTTTTCAATATATCAGAGCCTTTTCTGAAACATTAATGAAGTAAACATCCTAAAAGTCTACATCAGTATGCAACTTGTCATTATTTTTTGAATTTTTTGATTTGAGGAGAGGATGTTTTCTTAAGTTCTTGGTTTCTTCTCAAGACTTTCATCAATGGTAGTAATGGTGTGTCTTCTACGTGATGTATAAATGCCATTACAAAAGCTTCCATCCTTTTCACAGAAACCACTCGACACCCAGACAGAAATAGGGAGAACTGTATTGCTCTAGGAACAGTTGGCATATGGGTGAAACTTAAGGGTTCAGCAGCAATGGCTATGGGGGTGGGTATATGTGTCTGTGTTGGAAGCGATACAGCGTGAGACAACAGTAAGAGACCGACAGATGTGCTTGCTGCTGTGAACTGTGTGCAACCAGCACAATCCTAGGTTAGCACTCCAGCTCAATTGCTACGGCAGTTCTTCTGGCTGCTGGAAAGATCATTACTAATCAAAGCAGGTCATTCTACCTCCCTATTTCAATACTGTTAGATGACAGCTTCCTTGAAAGAGTGCATTTTCCTTTTGGGTGGGCTAACTCCAATAAGGCATTGATCCAATTTGATCCTTGTTTCATTAGGAGATATGTCATCTCCAGCCTTGAAAAAGTTATTCAAGAGAAGAGAGCATGAACCTTTCATAATTAATATGCAACGCCAGTTGCCACACGGGGAGCAGGCATAGTTATAACAACTCCGAGTCAATAATTCATAAACTATAATGCATTATTAATCAATTATTGAGACCTGAATTACATTTAATGAGATTACGCTGATTGGAGCACTAAACTGTTTGAATCATATTGATGTAATCAATGTGCTTAATTAAACTGTGTACATTTTCCACATGATCATTATTTCCCAGTATCCTGCACAAGTGGCCTTGGCAATTCTCTGCTGTTCGTTGCTGAGGAGTTGTTCTTTGTCGTAAATTGCATTTAAAAGCAAAGAGGCTCACTTCTTTCTAAGATGAAAGCTGCAAAGCAACCATCAAACTAATTTAAGCAAATTGAGAAATGTTAGAATGTTTCCCCCAACAACAGTGTCTTTTTCATTCTGCATTCTGAGACCAAGTTAAGTACACCTCATTAGTCTCACTTAACCCCTCATTCCAGTTCTAGGAACATCAGAAATCCAAAGGGCTCAAGCATCCTTCCCTTCCTTATTCCAAAAATATCACTCTTTCCATCATTAGAAACACGTTCAGGCAGAAAATGCATTTTAACTCCCAAAAAAATTACATTTAACTTCAGGAGATGTCATTGTCTCTCTATAATAATTTCCATAATGGCTTCTGCAGCTTTACATATAGAGGACAAGCAATGACTAAAGAGTTAACTCCAAGTGACAGCTGTTACAGATGTAAATCCATTTGCCAGTGCCATATTTTGCTTAATTATTAACACCCTTTCTTGCTCAATGCTTGGTCTTCACAGGACTGCAGGAAGGGCAAATTCTACCAAGACAACAAAGTAGAGCCTCCCAGTTTTTTTTTTTGTACACATCTGTGGAGCTGTAAAGCTCAGCACACATCGTTGTCTTTCCTCAGTTTCACTTCCAGCCCTCTCAGATCAACAGAATTTGATAAAGTTTGAGCAAATGTTGTGTCGTTCACAACTGAGCTGCTGAATGACAGAAACACAAAAAGCAGGGATGCAAGGAGTTCCTGGCTCATTTCTTTCTTTCCTCATTTCCAAGTGACAGCTGTTACAGATGTAAATCCATTTGCCAGTGCCATATTTTGCTTAATTTTTCTTTCCACTACTGCTAATTATCTAAGACATTCAGGTTTAACTTTAAACCCCAGCATTCATCTTTGTAAAGCTGTAGAAACTGCTGTAAGGGCACTCATCAGGTATGTGGGCTGGGGGAAATACAGCACATAACCAGTACTGTTAACAGGAGTCACCACAGTACAACCAGCCATGAAGAGTGCTTTCCAGCTACTTCATTTGTGATACCATAAATGATGACTGCCCCGTTCCACTCTGCAGAAGTAACAATGTCCATGTATTCTCAGTGGATGCAGGACTGACCCCCGTGGTAATATCAGTCCTGTCTTTGAGATGAGAATGCAGTAATGCAGACGGTCATCAGCCAGTGACAGGCAGCTGTATAACTATAGAATAACAGAAATCTCTAATCCTTAGTGAATTCCTTTGTTTGTGTTTCAGTTATCTTCTTGTCGTAGGTGCCATTCCAGTTCATCAACTCTACTTTAGAAATGCCCTCTCTTTTCCATCTCTAACTGGACAGGTAGCCCGCTCCACCTCAGTGTGCAGCCAAGGAAACACCTGAGGAATGCTTATATAGTAAACTCAAAACAGTAGTACAGAGTAAACAGTCTTTCTCTGAACACTCCTTTCGTACTCAGTGTTTTCAATTCAGTCACTCTTAACAACAGGAACATACTGATGCACTGTACTTTCTTCACTGGAATAGAATTTTATCATTACCCATGTATGACTGGTTAGATGTGTTACTTACACCTCTCCTTTGAAGAGATATCTGCCCAGTTGCTCTGCCATTTACAGCAGTAACCTACAGCCTGCACAGGCCAGTCAGCTATCCTTCACAGCCTTATTGGCTCCTGCTAGCTGCAAGGCACCCAAAGAATCAGTTGCCACCTTTGCCTTCCCAGTGATTTATTTTGGTTCAGAAACTCAGGATGATAGATTGGAGAAACTGCTGCTGTACACACTTTATTTCTGATTTATTTTTATATTTATAGTGAATGCTTCGAGTTATTAGTTCTCTTCCCATCATAATTAAACATCACTTTCCACTTGAGTGAACAGAAAGAGACAAAGTGTCATTCCATCATCCCTATGGGCATCTTGTAGGCAGGAAGTTAAGTCTTCATGTTTTAAACATTTTAATGCCTCAGCAGCACAATGCTACAGGTACAGATCAGCTAAAGAAAATCTTTCATTAAAGTTCAGTTCTTGTCTAAAAGGGGATCACTGTGCATTACCATGTCCATCATTTCCTGGAGATTACAGATCAAGTTCATTAAATCTTCCTAGAAAATATATATGTGTATATATATACATATATATATATATATATATATATACACATACATATATTTTTTTATATTTATAATTTTATTATTTTTATTCTTCCTACCAAACTGATAAACTCAGCTTTTGACATGAAAGAACAACTAGATGTGACAGATTTTTGTACCATTAGAAGTTAGTCTTAGCAATGAGTACTATTTTATTACATTCTAGGGTCATGCACATCTCATTACTAAAAAATGGCACCTACTGAAGAAATATATATAACAATATAAAGAAGAAATATTGATGAGATTAGGCACTATCTGCAAATTTGCAATTGTCTGTATCTGTTAAAAACTGGAGCACACAAGTCAACAACCAGGAATGGTAGAGATTATACTAATGAGCAGAGGTTAATTGCAGCGTCAGAGAGGCTTAGTAGAATGCAGTCACATATTGCATATTTGAATGTGTAACACTGTGAATTAAGAGTTTGCAAACTACTACTAAGTGCACACACACAATGTTAACACTGCCTTCATTGGGATATATGCAACAGCCCTCTGCAAGCTCCTATTAAATTCACTAAGCACCCAAATTTGCTTTTGTCATTCTCACTGCTTCTGCACTGATTAAAGAACATCTCAAATGTGATGTTGAGAACTGATTCCTCTTGCAAAGTCCCTCTCATCATGGAGATGGTGTGACTCTATGAGAAAGAATAAGGAGGGAAAGAGGGATGCGGAAAAGATAGATGACAGGAAAGAAACACAATCCCTTCATCTCATCATTTGTGCTTATTACATATGGTCAGATCGAGAAAATAAGAGCTTTATCTTCATCACAAGTCTATGTGAGATACTACTTGGACTGAGAAGCAAAGACACCCTTTCTTGCTCGTTGCTTGGTCTTCACAGGACTGCAGGAAGGGCAAATTCTACCAAGACAACAAAGTAGAGCCTCCCAGTTTTTTTTTTGTACACATCTGTGGAGCTGTAAAGCTCAGCACACATCGTTGTCTTTCCTCAGTTTCACTTCCAGCCCTCTCAGATCAACAGAATTTGATAAAGTTTGAGCAAATGTTGTGTCGGTCACAACTGAGCTGCTGAATGACAGAAACACAAAAAGCAGGGATGCAAGGAGTTCCTGGCTCATTTCTTTCTTTCCTCATTTCAGTTTCAGAATTGAGAATTTAATAAAAATAATTCAGTACACCGCCATCACATAAACACAAGACAGAAAGAGAGGAAGGAGAAAGGAGCCTAAGTGAACATCAAGCCTCACATAAACTAGGCATAATGAAGAAAAACAGCAGCCCATTTTTCTTCCCTTTAGTATGCAGTGAATGTGCAGTTCCTGCAAGTGTGCATGCCTTGTGCTTCCTATTAACAAGGTGCACATTAATAAATTTAACTCAGACAAATTTAACCATCCAAGGACCACATTAATCAAAAGCCTGACAAGACCAAACTGAAAGAGCTGAGTGAGGAAAACAAAGCACAGCTGACACAGAAGATGCCATGCCTTCATCGTCCCTGCGCTGCTCCCACTGTATCGGCTTCCCCAGTACTGCAATAATTCCTTCCCACTGCACTCCTACTGGGAGTATCATGCTCTCCTCCCAGCACTCTTCACCCAATGTCTCTTCATCAGTGATGTTTCCCACTCCTCGTGCATCTGCACTGCAGGAGCATTTCAATCAGAGTACAATCATGTGCAAGAGCTGAAGCCCTAAGAGTTTTACCTGAGCCACTGGTATTATTGAAAAGAATATCTCCAGGTACAGATTAACACGTGTACAAAGCAGAAATAATAAACGTGATAGAAAAGTAAAATGGCTATAGCTCCTGAGAACTACAAATTAGACAGACTATAGAAAAAGTAGGAAAGAAAAAGGGCCATTAATTTTTATTCAATACCTATGTGCAAGTCCATGAGTGCTACAGAATCACTCTAAAGCTGAAATGTATACGCGTGGATACTCTTCAAAAGAATGGGAGTTACTACTGGGAAAGTCTCCCCTCTTTGGCTCCCTCATAGTTACTGCTTCTGAGTTATGTTTTTAGCCTGCAAAATATTGACAAACAGACCCCTCCACCAGCCACCCCACTTCACACAAGATGAGGAAACTAAGAAGCAACTGTTGATCACAGCCACAGAAAGCAGCAGCACAAATTAGACTAAATGCGTCTCCAAAAGCCATAATTATCCAAGCTCAAACAAAATAAGCATATACGTGGTTATTCACATTTGCCTGTAGGCATCCTCACAGCATAAAACACATGGTGTGCTTGCTCTTCTTCCACTTGATAAAACAACAAATATTTTCATCACCTAAGAGTATTGATGGTTACATTTATAGTCTTGACATGAGAAAACATGAGAAAAACTCTGTTGCCTTGCCTTGACACTGTCTCTCCCCTACCCAATTTCTCTTTTAGCTCAGGCAGTTGGGTTTTGTATGTATTCTGGCTTGATTGAGTTCAATTGTTTCATGGATAGATTTAAGAAGTCAATATTACTGCTTAGCAAAGCTTCAGTAGAAGAATTTATTGGCACACCATCCCGCAGGATTTTGGTCAGAACTAAGAGTTTCAAATGGATTCCTGTGAGATCACAAAACAAGAGATATTCATATCTTGAAAATAAAGAGGATTTGAGACACATAACTAAGATTTGAACCCAGATATTACAACAACCCAAAGCATTTGAAATAAATACCTGTTTGAAATGTTCACAGATTGATGAATCTTTCAGCAAATCTGTGCTTAATGCGTAGCCCAAGCATACAGCACACTGGGAGGTGTGGAAAAAACCTTGCCACAGACAGGTTAATGACCTTTGAAAGCCTGTCAGACTCAACTTCAGTGCTGCAAGATGCATTCTCAGAGGACAGAGTGCTTCAGAAAAAGGCAATGCCTTCTAATACTGTCACTTTTACTTCATGATACTCCCTAAAAGCAGCACGCCTCTCGGGTTATGATTGCTCTGGTCAGCACTGTTTTCATTTCCTCATGATCCTCATTTCTGTGTATCTGTGCTTCTCAGTTGTCTCAAGTACAGCTGTAAGCTCTGCATACACAGAGGTCATCTATTCTGTGCTGTAGCACATCTGGCAGAAGGTTTCAGTTCACTGCTGTCTCTAAGGACTGCAGATGACACAGTTTAGCACATGATCACCATATGCAATTACAGTTCCTTCTTGTGACAGGAACCAAAGGTAAAAACATCCCTAACTACTCCTGCTTGACTTCCATTGGTATAAGTCTATGATTTTCTTCTTTGTCCTGATCACTGTGTCTGCATGTCTGCAGACTGCAGCACACTGTTGGGTCAGTCAGCAAGATCGGCACTTTTTCTCTGGGAAAACAGATGGATATTTTGAAATTGAAAAGCAAGCCTCTGCAGAAAGTCCTTTCAAAGCCAAACGTGCTTAATCCAATGTTTAGCACGCTCACTTATCATGTGACTGACCCACATCAAGTTCTTGCTTTGTTCAATCAAACCATTAGCTCACCTTTTTATTTTGTACCCTTGTTGGAAACATATATTAATTGGGGCAGAAAACCTTGTTCACTGCTTATCTTATCTGTGTGATTCCAAGCTGCAATTCCAATTTCAGTTGCCCTACTAAGCCCGTGTGCCAAGAGGTTTGAAAATCGTTGTACATATCTAACTTCTAAATAGGTGACCACCTGCAGAGTGCCAAACATTTTCCATAACCAGTTTCCCCCACCACAACTCCCACCCACTGGTTTTCTGTTCTGTATTATTATCTATCACAGAACAAAAGTTATTAAGGGCAGGAATTCTCTCTTCATGGCAGGTGCTGTTCATGCCTGACACAGCCAAACTCCATTATCATGTACTGTATGTGATATTGTAATGTAAATAATGCTAATAATAGCTAAGCCAGCAATACAATTTTCTCTGACACTGCCTCCAGTTGCCACCATTAAGGCTGTCTGCAGGCAAGCACCTGATGAACTCCCATGTAGGCTCTGGTTGGCAATTTTTTTCAAGTTTGCTTTAAAATTTCAGCCTCGAAAAGTACATTTATGCTCAGAAACTTGCTAATTCTAGAGTAAATGCACTAGTACAGGTTGCTGAAAGAGGTTGCTGAGTCAGTCTCCTCAATGGAGGTGTTCAAGACTCATCTGGACATCTACCTGTCAGATCTATTGTAGAGAACCTGCTTTAGCAGTGGGGTTGGACTTGATCTCTAGAGATGCCTTCCAACCCCTGCAACTCTGTGATTATTATAATGAGATCTGAGCTCAGGATGATTATGTTAATGTCAGCATAACAGCTGTCACTCTAACCCCGAATCAGGAGAGACAGCAATAACTTCCCCAACTCCAACATTTGATGTTCCTTTTAGTTTATGTACTTGGCATGGACATTATGAGATGTTCAACTCAATTATCACCACATACTTCTGAAAAGAGAATTCCATCATAGAATATATCACAGAATCTCTTTGGAAACAGCTAGCCAAATATCTCAGTGAGATAACCTTAAATATTTGCATATCAAGCCATAAGATCCTAAAGCAATGTAGATCTAAATCTAGAAGTTCTCCACTTATGTTACAGTTATTTGTAAGAGCAGAGGAAAGAACTCTTTGTGCCTTATTTCAGACTCAGGGGAAAAAAAAAAAAGGTTGCTCTCTTAATTCAACCTATATGAGGGTAGTCTGGGTAGTCTGACATTCCAACTTGAAAGTCAAAGCGAATCCAATGTGATGCTAACCAGAATCTTCTTGTCATTTGCTTTTGTTTACACAAACTAAAGCAGCATCATTAGTCAAAGCCATCGGAGGTCTAAATTTTTTACTTTCACAGTTAGAAATGATCTTCTTTAGACTTGGCATGGCAGAAATGATAATCACCAGTAGATAGCATACCTTCAGTCAGAACTAGGGCAAAATGCAGGGAGCTATATTATGTCCAGATGGAGCTTCTGGGCATGCTAGAATTCGAACAGTCCATTTCAATTATTGTACATACCTGGGAGTGATCTCGTACTTTTTTGGCAAAGAAAGGCAAGAAAAATCAAGTTACTAGCTTTTTTTTTTTTCCAATACTTCATTTGTCTACTTACAGAATTGTTCTAAGTCATCACTTGTTTTAGATTCTGGCATAGCAGTGATTGTGAGCAATGGGCATGTATTTCCTCCTAGTGTCTGGCAAAGCGCTTGTTGCCTCCAGTAGACTTTCTTGGGGTTCCTGCTTTGTTCCAGGACATCAAGATGGGACTGAGAAAGAAGAAAATAAGCAGATTCATCAGTGAGTCCACTGTCGATAAAAACTGATTTTATTCCACTATCTGTATGTCATTACTGGCACTCATTTTATCTCTTGCTAACTTACCAGCTCCTCCCTCCTTCCAGTTAATATCATCTCTTTGTACATGCCATCAATATCCATGAGCCATTCAGAATGCATCCTCATTCACCAAGGCTGCACATGATATTATTATCTATGTCATTTTACCAGCACAGCTCCTAGGTACCTTTATCACTGCAAAGGAATTTCTATGTATGCATGAAGTCCAGAAGAAAATCACGTGTTCTTTATGTATAGGCACCATGTAGTGTGTGTGAAAAGTTGTCCTTTTTAGCATTCATAGAACTGGCTGCTTAGCTGTCAAGCACGTATTGCTGAGACTCAAGAACAAGTCCAGATTAGAGGCAGTCAAAAAGTTTACATGAAAACATTTCGTATCATCATTAGTGGATAACATGAGCAAGTGTATCTTTCTAAGAAAGCACTTAAAAATGAGAGGTTTTATTTTTTTTCCCCCACCAGATTTCATGGTTGCCAGTTTTAAATAATTCTTAACATACAACAGCTTCTTGAGAAATTTGAGAAAACGAATAGCCAAACTAAAAACAATATCTTTTTGGAACTATTTCTGATCGCCTCATCAGACACACAGCCCTTCACCACCCACACAGCAGATGACGTGCAGATCTCAGTGGCTCTCTGTCTTCACACTGTAAGTGAAAGTAGCAATGATACTTCAAGTAACCCCGCTGCAGGGTGCTGCTAACTGCTGTGGAATACAAGTTGACTAGCTGTCTCTAGACTGGTAGAAATTAGACATATTGCTGTATGCATGATGCTAGCAGAACCTTAACTACAGTGCATGAGGACAAAGAGCAACCTTTACATTCCAAGCATTTGTGCTAATGAGTCAGGGCTAAATCTTAGACAGCGTTTAAGGGACAAGACATTTATGTTCCTAAAACCTCAAACTTCATCTTTCAAACTGCTTTCTCAGTGACCACTTGAATGTAAACACAGAGCTGAAATTTACAGTCATCTGTGCTGTAAAACAATTAACATACTGCTCTATAAAGTAAATTCAATTATTAGACCCATTTAAAGAGCTTACATAGATACAGTTAACTCAATATCATGATTTACTTATGTTTCTAATCCCAGTGAAACTTAATTGGGTACAATAGCCACAGAGATTTCAGCCAGATATCTAAACAATTAACACTATAATATAAAAACAGATAAATTACTGTTCATAAAATAAATATAATTACTAATGGACAAAAAGTAATGAATTGCAGAGTGCACCCAGATCAAATAGGATTCCACAGCATAGTAAATATGCCTGTAACTATTAAATATATATGATATTTTAAAACATTTCCAAATGACTGACTCCAAAAACGAGTTTATCTTCTTCCCCAAAGCATCATATATTTAATTGAGCCCCTGGGTTCCTAATCACTTTTAATTTATTACTGATATGTAAAATCAACGTATTCCAGCAGTGGTCAAATGCTTTAAACTAAAATCTGCTGGTGTACAGACCTGATTTTAGTTTATTCACTGTGGAAATTGAAGTAACATGGAAATGTGTAAACTGCATCACTCAGGATATTCTAAACCATTCCAAGCAAATAAGACTTTTAGAATTATTAGATGCAATAATTTTGCTTTGGCTAAATAGCTGGACAGAATAATCTATTGATCTTTTCCATCCATAATTCTCATTTACCAATTTTTATGGTCCTAACTGAGCCTGAGTTCATTTGAACTTTTCCAGAGGCAAAATTTCCTTCAACTTCAATGAGCATTTTATTTGAAGAGGTGGTGAAATACTTCAAGACTTGGCCCTGCAAGTCCAGGAATAATCTCTTTTTCATCTCTATTCTATTCATTCAGGAGTAGGTGAGATATTCAGTGATTCCCAGAGCATAGAAACTCTCCAAGACTCTCCTGCTTTTTTGCCAGTGGAAGGTAGAAATCAATAACAGTAAAATGATGATGAGGCATCGCATCTCCATAATAAAGTATGGTGGCTTACTTCTTCAGTATTACATTTGTCTTCTCCCCAGCAGTATATATGTGCCCTTAAGGTCAAAACCCACTCCTGGGACAGAGCCTTTTCCTCACTGACACGGAGGAATAGTTGGTAGCCATAAGCTTGATGAGAAGAGTGCTGGTAGGCAGTTTGGACCGTGAAGGCCTGAGTAGCTTTCTCCCAGATACTGAAAAGCAGTTTCTTTAAACATCTCTAATGGGATGCAAAGCACTTGACAAGAGGCTGGTTTTCAAGAGGGAATTAATCTAATTAAACCATGCTGGCAGCATACAGAGCTGCAAGGCTACGAAGTGAGAGAGCACTTTGTACTCTGTCTCCCTCAAAAATCTGTGTATACTTTCATATCTAATAATGGCAAATTAATATCCATGTAAAAATTAGAATAAGTCTTTTTTTTTTTTTTTTTTTTTTTTTTTTAAACCAAACCACACTGGTTTGGTTTCAGAACTAAAAAGGCTAGCAGGAGAAATTTATAAAAATATATAAAAATATATATTATACATATATATACAGATATATACACGCATATAAATGCATATATATATATAAATATTTATATAAATATATATATATAATATAAATATATATATTTTAAAAAATTATATATATATTAAATATATATATATATATATATATATATATTTTTTTTTTTTTGCTAGAGGGCAGAAATGGTGGGTAAAAGACTGACCTACAGGATCACTCTTCATTTGCGGTAATATCTTTTCCACCCTCAGCACTGAAGCAAAGCAAATCCCAGAACCCCTCATTTCCCTTCTTTTATTCTACTTTCCATTGATATCTTTGGTTCTCCCACATTAATCTGAGAAAATATATTGGATGTGTTTACCAGAAAACTCCTTTAACATCCACTTTTGACCAGAAAAGACTATAGGAAATAAATCTTTCCCCAGAAAGTAAACAAACACCTCCTACTGCTCCAACTGGAACAGATGAAACAGCTGGCAAGGAGGATTTGAATGAAACCCAGCACTGTGGTATCACTCTGCTTCTGGGTGTAGCGCTGAAAGCCGAGCTGCTGTCTTCTATCAGAAGCAGCAGTGAGCAGCCTTCACTTCTGATTTGTCATTACCTTTAGAATCCTCCTCCTCCTATCAGGGGATACCACATCTCCAAGCAAACGGAAGCATCTTTGGTTTGCATTGTCTTACAACTGTAATGTTTGCACTCCAGCTTATTCCATAGTAAAATCATTTTTCCCCACAACATTCTGGGCTCTGAAGCTAACAAAGCCTGCAGCTTCAAGTAAGACAACGAGAGCATCATGATAATTAAAAAACTGCTTGTGAGAGCAGACCTCTGTGCTATCACAACATTTCCTCATCCTCAAGCAGCTCCAATCTGTCAGGCCTGCTGTCTTATCTAGATGGACATGTCAGCATTACCATCATTGCAGAGTAGGTGTAGGGGTAATGGTAGGCCAGATAGCAGACATCATCTTCGTGAGGGAACTCGATGCTGAAGGTGAGAGTGTAATAGCATTTTCCTCTTGAGCCTCCTCCTGGAGCTGCACTGCAGCGGTAGTGGTTTCTGAAGGAAGAGAAAAAGGGAGAAGTAGAGAGTTATCACTTCCAGACTCAACCCACTGCTGTGCAAAGCCTGGGAAGGCCTCATGCAAATACGATCAATCCAATCCCAGTAACAAGAAGGGCAAAAAATAGAAGAGTGCTAAACAACATTCTGTAGTATAACAATGCATCTATCAGCTGTATGAAAAGTAGGAAGGTCTGATAAACTGTGGTCCTGCTAGACATAAAAATGTAAGAAACATCATGATTTTAAGCACCACTGAGCAAACCTAGTTTCAGGGCTCTGTTGGGATTCACTGTCCTCACAGTCAGGTAAGCAACAGAACATTACAGAACAGCATGTAGCAGTGCTGAACACAGCCAGTTCCAGCTGCTCCAGGATGGGAACTTTCATAGGAGGTAAGAGGTTATTTCATTTTGTGAAGGTGAAAATAAAAAAACAACTAATGCTAGTTCACATAGTGCAGTCTAGATATTTAAACTAACATATTCAGCTAACATGGCTGTATTGCTTCGAAGATTCAAGATAAAACTTCTTATTGACATGCCTGAACAATTCCGTATGAAAATATTCTGTGAAAGCTTGAAGACTTCAAAAAGACAAATAACTCACTAGAATATGAAACCAGACATTCAGGAAGACAAAGGATAATCCAGGAAAAACACAGGCCATTTATAAAAACCTTTCAAATGTCATCAATGGCTCCCTCCTGAGTAGGAAGAGGAGGGAAATGGGTTTTTATGGAGACTGCCTACAGAGACTTGACTTCACGTATATTTGCAATTTAAAAGCTAACCAAAAATCCTCTTTTGGAACTCCCCTTTTCAAGTCCTTTTCAATCTCTCCCTGTAAGGGAACACGAGGGTCAATTTCTCCCTAGGAGACACAGGACTGGGCTTGACATCGAAGCTAGGAGGTCATGAGCCTCACCAGCCAGGGTCCTCTCCCATGGTACCTGAGCAGGGCATGCCCAGGGATGGCAGGCATGTTCAACCATGATTCATGAGCTTGTGGTAATGAGTCCTCTCTACAGCATAGACAGGCAAGGACCAAGTGGCCAGGACAGAGTTTAATTAGGGCTTCTCAATCCACGGGCAAAGGGTGTTGGGTGGAATACACAAAGGAGGTTGGTCAGGACCATCGAGGCCTATTAATGTGCTCAAGCCCTTGGAGATCCCTGCATTAAAACTACAAAATTTTAAAAAGAGCTTCTAAATCTATTCCCAATGTAGTCTCTTGCAAGAGATGTACTCTGGTAAAGAGATGACTTGAGACTGAGTAAGAAAGTTTTCTTTCAGCACAGATGAAGAAACAATTCATTCACTTTAGGGAGAAGCTTCACAGCAAATTGCATCCACAAGTACATTTCAAACAATATTTTTCCCACACAGCACCAATTACGCCGTTGTGGAACCTCCTGATTCTGAAGGACTGGGAGGTTTCTTTGACAAATGTTATCATCAACGTTGCATTAAAATGCAAAATAGAGAAGGCAACCAAAAGATGCAATTTCAGCTCCTGAAATTTACAATACTAGTTTATTTTGCTGCTGTTCATTCTTATTCAAAGGGGTGGAGAGAAAAGGTAATTATTCTTGTCAAACTCTCCAAAACAATCAGCTCTTTTTCATACAGAGGACACAATACAATGCTGTTGGGTTAGGGTTTTTTTTGTGGATTTTTTTTTTTTTTTTTTTTTTTTTTTTTTTTGGAATACCTGAATGTAATAGTTAGAAACATGTAAATGATACTGAGCAGATCAATAGACAGTACAGGAACACTGAGTCCCACAGGCAAACCAAAAACCTACAGTTTTATCCTCAGATGAACCCCTCACCCCAACACTTTTCTCACAAATAAATTACTGTAGTATTGGACAAAGAGACTCAGATTAAAAAAATGCAGTGAATCAACAAATATAGGAATATTTACCTAGCAATTTTTTTAAAGGTCAGGACAGTACCATTTGATCTAGATCCCATTAGTTTTAATGGTGAAGAATGATTAAGAACCATTCCTGTATTGTGGGGAAGGAAAGGACTCATCTCCCTAGCCTCTAGCTACAGTCAGCATTACTTGGAAGGCTAGATAACCTCACTCATGGATAATTTTCACCAAGTGCTGAGATCATCTGAGTTCTCCCATCCAAATTTGTATTTGTGGTCAAAGACAGTGGAGGAAGCAGGACTTTGCAGGAAGATACTGCCCATATGGTTTCCATACACATTTGTGAAGTCTTCCTGCCTGTCCCTCATGGGTAAAATCTAGTAAAATCTTATCCTTCTATCATCAGTAATTCTGCAGTCAAAAAGCCTCTCCTGTCTAAAATGGCCACCTAGCCCAGAAGCTCTGCACCACCAAACACCTCTGACCTTGACAGTACCCTAGCAGACCACACTTCTTTGCCGCTGTAGTGCTCAGATCTGATGATCCTGAGAGTACAGATGCACAGCTCTCAAAGTGCTTTGCAGTCTATTTCATTCTTCTTTTGAGCCTCTCTGCAATTCCATAAAACTACCCAGATGCTTCTAGACTTTGAATTTGTGAGGCTTCACTGTTCTTCACTCATATGCCAGAAAAACCACCTGCGTGTGCACAACGTAAACGGTCACGTATTCCTACAGCATATAATCTGTTCACCTCACAATCCACCATATGATGCAGTAACTCTGAAGGAAACTTTAAAAACAGCATTTCTCTTTCTTCCCTCCCTCTTTCCTGCAGCTGCTGACACTCTGAGATGGTTCTTCTGCTTCCCTGTTACCACACCAGGCTAATACTTTTTCTTCAACACTACCCTACCAGCAGGAAACCCAAATTAACAAGCAGGGAAGAGACTATTATTCTGGGCTATTCTAGGCTTTGCTGGTGCTGCAGTGTTTGTTGCAACACTGGCACAAGATTTATTTGTCTCAGTAGGTGAGCATCAGTGTTATCCTCCACTTACATGCCCTAACTTATCCTTGCCTACTTATATGAGAGCTGAGATCGTCTTCCCTCATGCATTTCTACAGGACTGTGCATGATGAGGGCCCTATCCTGACCAGAATTCTACAGTATTACTGACAGTTATAACACAGTTTTCCTAATGAACTGAAATGCCATTCAGCAAGATCTCATCTTCTGTCTGGAGAGTGCAAATGTGTTTTCACCTTTCATCTGTATGGCCTTGATGGAATTAAAAAACAACCATAGCAACATCTGTTCCTCACTACTTTATTTATGTTCTCTTTCCAAAAGTGTTCCTAAAGTCTCACGAGCTTTCTAGAAGATAATGCACTTGTTATTAGAAGGGAAATAAGAGACCAAAGGATGCTTTCTTCCTTTTTAAAATCATCTTACAAGTTGTATCTACCATGCCTTTCAGTCACTTAATAATAATTAAATCATTTTGCTTGCTGCTCTCCTTCAGAAATAACATACAGGTAATATATTTTTAATACAGCTATGATGACAAGTTAATAACAATTATAATAATACTTATCACTTACACTGTGCAGTAATTTTTTGAGCTTAAACCTTTGCAAGCATTATCTAATTAAAACTTGCCTCCCATTTATCTGGGTAGTAGGTAAGTGACTAATTATCCATGTCGTATAGACTGGGAAAGTGAAACATATACAGTGAAGCTCTTGGCCAAAGATAGATACAAGCTGGTAAAGGAGCTAGATTCTACCTCAGGAAATACAACAAGTCTTGCTCATCTTATCTTCTAACTTCCTGCCTGAAGAACTTAATATAGTCAGAAGTACTGGCAGGTGATGGAATACACAGCAGTGTATCAGCTTAGACTAAAACGGCAGAAGAAAATATCTGGCTTGGATTACCAGAGTGTTTGAAAAAAAGCCTAATTGGAAAATTAACTGTTTATCACCTGCATCCCTTTGTCCAAAATCCATCTACCACTTGGAGCTTGTTATGCTCATTTTACAACGTGTCCTGATGTGGTACATGCACTGTGCTTTAGTAGCACTTTGGTTTATAACAAAGTAGTAGCATTTAACAATTTATGGTTCATACCTAAATTCAGCTGTTACTTTGGGGCCTGTCACACTGGAAATTGGAAAATACACCACTTCCCCTTCAAAGCATGTCCAAGTTAAGGCACTTTTATTCTCCTGGTTGTAGGCAGAATCCTATGTAGGCAGTAGAATGTTCCCATGAGCATCTCGCTACTAAGGCTTACACTCATGCTATGAACATCAGGTGCCAGCAGTGTCACAGCATCTCTCGTGGATATCATCAGAACCAAGATGTAGCCTGCTAATGACGATTCCTTATAATGTGGTTATAAAGATGCTGAAGAGAAAAAAAGACCTAGTTCTGACACTGCTATGGCCACCAAATAGCAAAGTCTTTAGTGGTGGTGTGAGAATAAAACACTCCATGTGCCTCATTATTATCTGTGGAGTAACTATTGTCTGGAAAAGCTAGGGGTTTTCTAATACGCCTAGAATGAGCCATGAAACCAAAAGGCACAAGCATGTTGTCACCAATTCAGCATGCTGCCATTGTTCCTCAAATAATTTGCTGGAAAGTAATATTATCCAGTGCATAAAAGCTGCCAAGACAGCAAGTGAATTAGATGATCTTATAGTAACTGCAACTCTGTTTATCATGGGTGTATCCTGTCACATCTTGGAGAGGCAATAAAATAGGGCAGAAGCGTCACTCAGCCTCCTTTTGACAAGAACTCTGCTAATATTCTCTGCAAAATAAAAGCTCTCTTGTAAGACATATGGGAAAGGTACGCAGTGACAGAGGTGTGCCACAACATTCATCTTTTTTTGAGTGAAGTATCCCATCTTCAGCAAAGATGAATGTCAACAGAGATGAGCATCACCTGGATATTTCGTGAATATGCCTTCCCTCCCACTGTCCTTCAGCTCAGAGGTTGCCCTCAGTGAGAGCTGTGCAGCAGAAACAATTAAGGGCATTCCAAATTCATGAATTTGGTACTTTTACCTGGTAAAAGTAAATAGATGAGGTCCCCTGCAAAATCTGCCAGTCCGTCCCCCAGGATATGTGACCAGAGTGAACAAAAATGAAGTGAGATGCTCTCCCAGAAATACAAGCAGCGTGGTATCACTGCAGTGATCGCATCTTCTCCTGTTCTGAAGCCATCATCTGAGCAATCACAGACCTACTTTGTCCGTACTCCCTACCCTAGCACAGTTTCTCATTACTGGGAATCAACTTGATAATCAATGAAACAGAAGGGATTTGACGTTCAGCAGAGGTGAGAGTTCATGTGTATCTGTAAGAATTCTTGTGTACACAGAACATGTACAAACAGGGAATGAGACAGACAGGAGTAGTCAGTATACATATAATTCAATACAAAATTAGAAAACACCAAATCAATACAACTCCATTCTCTCATATTCTAAACAAGAATCAGATTAATTGATTAATTGTACAATCATGGTTTAATCTTGGAAGTCAGCTGCTGTTTAATCACTTTACAGTAACTATCTTGTTAATGACAGGATAAGCCATTGCTATATGGTAAATTAGCACACGAAGCTTGCCCAGCTTGCATCTGCTGGGCTTGCTCATTTTATCTTGTATCCAGAAGCCCCTACTGGAAGAAACCAGAGGTTGCAGGCATGCAAAAGGAATCCATTGCACCACAGTATGCTAGCTCTCAAGAGAGCAGCTTCAGAAGTAGAAAAGGTGATGTGAATAAAGGTTAGTTAAGGGTTTCCGTTCTAGGGAAGTTTCTCCCTTCTAAGGGAGAGAATTCTGCACATGCCCTGTTCTCCTAAAGCAGATTTCAAGGTCTCACTTTTAGCTGTCTCCTGAAGTTGGGGGCACACAAAACACAGAACTAGCATCAATTTAGGGGCATTTAAAACACGGCACTGTGGTTGGAGGTTAACAACATCTATACAGCTAACAGGAGGGGAACTGAGGAGCTATAGACTGTTCACCACTACTTACTTGTAGTAGCTGATATCATGTCCTGCTCGAAGCCAGCGAGGCCTGCCCTGGAGAGCTTCCTTCACCGAATACAGAACCAGCTGCATGCCTGCAGAAAACAAGAGTTTCAAGTGACGTGACATCCCTGGCTGGAAAAGACAGAGATGGAGAGGAAAAAGGAAAACAAGAAGGATTATTATTTTCTCTGTGCTCTCTTGGCAGACAGTTAATGCAAAGTAAATATATTTCCATGCTTGGTTCTACTGTAACCATGTCAGTCCCGAAAAACACTGCCAGAAGAGAGCTGAATTAGGGTTTGTTAGAAAATAAATAATCCTGCTGGCCTTTGGAAAGGAAGACTTCAGCTGTTCTGTTTACAAACACATAGAGGAAGGGATAGAAGAGAAGAATAGGAATCAACATATCAAACAGATCAGGAATTTGTTTAGTACAGTATTTCATGCTTGGCTGCACTGTTATTGAATCCTTAATCTTGCCAGAACATTAGAGGCCTTGTGGTGCATCTGGAATTATACTTTCAGAAAGAAGCAAGAAAAACTGTCCTAGAGTAAGTTTTTAAACTTTCAATTAGACCTAAATAACACTGATTATTATGATTGATACTGACTACATTGAAGATCTAAATGCTGATAACAGCAGCATCTGTCTTTGTACTGCATTATGCTGGAAGATGACTTCTTCCTGACCTCCAAAACATTACTGTTTCAAGCCCTGAGCTATGCAGCTCCATCTGAACTGTGCAGCTCCATCTGAACTGTGCACACGTTTATTCACAGCTCCATGAAGCAAGCCCATTTGCAGGCCATTTTTCTAGCAAATTCTTTCACTCTGCCACCTGCTTGCCCCCTGTTAGTGGTACAGCAAGGATCCTGCCTTTGCAGAGAGGCACTGGGTGGCCCTAGTGAGGTGTGGGCTTAAGATCTACACTGCTTTCAGCATCCCAAATTCCATCTCCTTCCTTTCCCTGTGAGTGCAAAGCTCCATACATAACCAAACTGCCTCAACAGTAATGACCGATACTGGTCTGACATCTTATTTCAGTTTAAAATAAATAAATAATAAATAAATAAATCCACTTTTCCTTTCCATTTTCCACACACAAACATTCCATTTAGAAAACAAACACAAATCAGGCTTATGAGACAGATCTCAGTATTTTCCAGGCTGGAATTCATAGGTGGAAAAAAGGAAGGAAAGAGGTGGAAGCTGCATTTCCCAGCCTGCCCTGCTCCTTATCACAACTGTTTCACAGAATGCCTTTTCTGCTGATGTGAAAATTAGGCAGTGCTATCCAGCTGGGAGCAAAAGGGAAGAGAAGACTCAAAACAGGCTAATAATCAAGAGCTGTAAATTATTGCCACTCATGGCACTGAAGTCCTAGTATTATGACATGGGCATTAGCCCAGGGAAGCGCAAAGGAAATCCAGCAAGTAGGCAACACCTCTTTCCCACTGTCTGTGAATATCAAGCACGTGCTGGCAGGGGTGCTGAGCCTCACTCACCCAAGCTGAATAAGCTGGAGCACTTGTACTATCTCAGTGCAGCAGAAGCAACCCACAGAAGAGCTGTTTTAACAATCAGTCCCTCCTATAAGCCATGCTAAAGCATGTCATGGTTTACCCTCATTACACTGGATGCTTTTTCAAACGTTTTTCTTTCAGATATGTATTTTTTATTACATGCTTGAACATGCAAGTCATGTCCAATTTCAGTTTGCAAAAAGAGGTGAAAAACGTTGACAACAGACAAAATAGCAGATAATAAGCAGTCTCCCACCAAAAATACTCAGAATCTCAAGCTATGAAGACACCAGTGGCTGTATCAAAGCTAGCAGTGGGGTTTGCAATAAGAAGGACCTCAATATACTTCATTTTCAGGCTGCCACCAGATACACCATTTTTAATGGCTTGCTTATTCAAAAAGCAGAATAAGATGACAAACACAAAATTCACTTTCATTTGGGATCTATATGAGTATTTGAACTTCAGCCCTTAGGGCTAAAGAGCAAATGCCTTATAATTCATTATGCCACTCATCCAGCCAGTCTCACAAATACAAGTGACACATCATTCTAGCTCCTAGTGCTATTATTTGTTTTAGGTACACTGATCCTGAGAGTGTTCCCCCCTTGTGATGTTGAAGGTTGTATCCACAGTGCTTCAGAAGAATGTGAAGTCTGATATTAAGGACATATTAAACATTCTGAATCTGGTCTTGAACTGGTGTAAATTAGCACAGCTCCATGGAAACAAATCAAAAACTCTCTATGCCAGCTAAGAATTCAACCCACAATCTTCATGCAGATTAAACAATTTTTCTGCTAAAATGAGTACTGAAAGCTAGGATTTGCCCTGGCTATTTCTAAGCAATGCAGCCTTTCTCCTGACAGACTATGACAGGAACTCAAAGACAGCTTTTGACTGAATTTTTTGTATCAACAGAAGTCTCATCAGATCTAAAGGCAGAGAAATGTCTTTCAATAAACCCAAAAAAATCATTAATATTTGTTTGAGCATTATCTTTATTTACCTAAATCTTATTAGAGCTCTTCAAATCCTGTGCTACTCATTCAATCCCAGAAGATCCCCTTTCTTTCTTCTTCCAACCCCAGTGCCGTTCTTCCTCAGTTCTGGTTTCTAATCAAAGAACAATGACCGTTTTTTCCACAAATCCTATCTCAATACACAGTTCGCTCCTCAGTTGTGTTGAGGATACGGAAAGGTTATCTGTCAAACCTAAAATAACTCTTTTGGTGGATTTCAGTGCAAATAAAATGAAGCTTACTGTCTTCTTTATAGACGTGGAAATTTCAAAACCCTTATGGGATGAAAAGTATATCCATGTGAACAGAATGCTATCCCAATTTCCCCAGAACTCATACCGTAATTAAACTGGCTATTGAGCTTCTCACAGTTGATAACGTTGAAGCGATAGGGAACTGCTGATTTCATGCCACGGACTTGAAAGTAGAACCACTGGTGATGCTGGTTGGTGTTCACATCTGCATTCATAATTAAATCATACTCAAACCTGTTAATGAAGACAAAGAAATGGTGCTCATGAACATCCTACCAATCCACTACTGAATCTGCTGAATGCAACCGAACGTTAACTCTGTCAAAGAGCTCCATCGAACCAGTGGCATCCAAACACACCTTCAAATATTCACAACATTTTAGCCATGTAAAACTTCACGAGCTCTGCTTTCTCACTCCCGATTCTTTCAGGACATCTAAATATTGGCAGGTATCGTAAGCTCTGCATCATAAAACTTGCTGCCCTGGCTGGTGCTTTCAGAACCCAGCAGAACCCCAGCATGTCATGCAGTGAACAGAGTAGAAAGCCTGGCTGGGACACAGCCACTGCAGGAATACTTACTCACGCACTTGGATGGCTTTGCGAAGGTTACCCGATTCAAACTTGGAGAAGAACATCAGACAGCTTGGAGCACCTGGGCTTGAGTGACTGCAGTAATTCAAAGCAAAGATACCAAATAAGCAGGTTGCTTCAAAGACAAGTCCACCCCAGCATCTTTTGTATATTAATACAGCTTTTTATAAGCTCCTCGCAAGTAAGACCCTGAGAAGTAGCAAGAGATTAGCAAATCCATAATCTTTCTTCCAGCATCCTTCTTGACTCTTGCTTAATGATTCTAAATTTCATCTTCTTTTTCTTTCCCAGCAATCACTTTTGTCCCAATTCTTATTGCTCTTCATTCTAGTTACTTTCATCCCTGACTTATTCCCACTAGTTCATTAATTACACAATCCAGCTCTATACAAGCTTTCCATTGTCTGTGACTAGACATAGTACAGGGCAGATGAGAAGGCCACAATCAGACAAAACTGCAGTCAGTTTCAAAGCAAATCATTTCCCCAGGGCCATGTGCCAGTACTCTACTCCTGCAGTAAACGTTTCCTGTTGGGCCTTGCCTCCTACATCACTTCTTGCATACCTTTATCTGAGGTTAACCAAGTAAACAGAGCTCACTAGCAGCACTGACAGCGCCACTAGTTACAATTCCCTGTGTTTAGTTCACTCACCTGGGCTCATCTAAATCAAAAACAGTTCTTCCAATCAAATCACCAGGCTGGATTAAGCGACGAACATCATCAAGTACTTTGTCCCTAACAAAAATAAAAAGGAGAAAAAAAAACCCAACAAATTGTCACGACACCGTGAGAAGTCTCAGTAAAGGTAACCTAGAAGAAATGTGAAAAGGCTTAAAAAATTCTTCTGAAGGACTGGTAAGAAGAGTTCAGATAATTTCACATAAACTTCACCTGTGTTTACCTATTTACTTAACCATGAGAAAACTCATACTCAATATTTCCATTACTACAAGTTGCCTTTCGGATGAAACAACTTATTCTACACAGTTTTTACTCTTTGCAATATTCAATCCAGTCTGTTTTATCCCTGGTTTCTTTCCAGACAATTTCAATCCTCCAACTGGCCAGTCTTGCCCCTATAGGAAAATACCTGTCGTAACTTTCAGGCCCACTCATCTGTCTCCCAATCTTCACTCCAAATCAGTCTAAATTGTACTCATTATTAAACTGAGGTTCTCTGATCCCAAAAGAAGATCAGATGTGGAATGCCAGATTTACTTCCTGACCTTTGCAGCAATCACGTTATGCCCTGAAGCATAATATGATTATTCCCATTTTAGCCGTACAGTTACACATTATTACAATCACAAAAGCAAAGCTCTTAGAGCAACAGTGCAAGAAGATGGGATCATGAATTTGCCTCTAAACAAGACTTTTAGCTTTTGTATTTGCTACAGAAAGAACTCCCTCTAGATGTCAGAAAATAGTGCTTCTTCACAAACTCCATTTGGTTAGTGTTCATTTCATCATCTTTAAAGTTTAGCTCAGAGTCCTGTACATTCAATCTCTTTGTTGTTTGGTTATAAACTCCTATGTCACTAAAACAAAATGCAAACTCATTGCACACAGTCACAGATGGAACAGAAACAACAGTGGTTACAAAGAGAATTTCCTCTCCCAAATACACCTTTTCCTTCCATTGTGCACCTGAAATGGCAAGAGAACAGAAATCTCTAGCAATGCACCAAAGGGAAGACTCATTTTCATTCTTTTCATCGCGTTGCATGCCATAATTCTGGGTCTTGGTCTATCTACTTTAAAGAAAAGGCACTCACAGATGTTTCTCAGTGCTCTGACCAGATTTGGGCCTCATTGCATACATAGCTACACGGATACCGATACATTTATCAATAGCTAGATTAATACCAGTTTAGAATATGAGATAGGTGAGTGTTCATGGACTCACAGAAGCCATAAAAATCTCCCTCCAGCATGGCCTCTGCCACCTTTATCTACCAGGCAAAGAAAGAGCAATGCATGGGCAAATTCACCATTCCTCCACTGACACACAGGACGTCAATATCAGAAACAGGCCTGATGGTTTCTAATCCTGTTCCCAATCCAATCAGATGTAAAACCTAAATAAAAATATCCTGATGCGCAGCCTATCTTCCTGTGGCAAACAGTCCAACATTTGCTCTATGACTTCCTAGGCAGCTCAGAGATATGACAGTCAAAACCTAATCACATTAAAGCAGTCACCTTTGAACTCCATACTGCCGATCCAGCATGGGCATGCCATAAGCAGGAGGCTGGTGGCCCCAGAAATCAGGGAATGCCAAGTCTCTGTAGGCTGGTATGGACTTGGTACATTTGGCCCTGGCTATGTAGAAGTGAGGGCTGTGGAATGGAATATTCCCTTGGTGTTCCTCCAGAAGGTCTGTCATTATTTCTGCGGTCTCTGATCTGACTCCAGAAGTAGGATCAATTGAAGGTTCACACTCAGGGTTAAATATTTTTTTGTACCAAGCAGCTTCTTTGGGGAGGGGACATGGAGAAAATGTATGACTCTTGGCTGGCTCTTCTTCATAGGAATTTGCATTTTGGACTGTTTCAGCAATCTCTCTCTTTTCACTGAGCAGACTCCTTGAGCATTTCTCCTTCTTTATTGAACTCTGCAGTGAAGCTTTGAAATCCTTCTCCCGTGGATCTGATTCTGCCTCTGTGTCACTCTGGGTCCTCCATCTATGGTTTGGATCTTTCACAGAATTACCACTTGGAATGAAATGAGATGAAGTGGAGGGAAGATTCTCAGTCCTGTCTTCTGACTTATTCTCTTCTTCGGATTCTGAATCAAGCTCCTTTAAATTTAAAAAGCAGAAGAAATTTAAAGAAACTTAAGGACACATCATGCCTCCCTCCAGAGAAAACCCTGCAAGAAATAAAGAGAAAATATCTATAGATCTTCCAAAATAATAAAATAATTTCTCCAATAAGACAGCCATAGTAGAACTACCTACCAGAATTCCTTTATCCACAAAGTTGTTTCAATGGTAGTCCTCCGAAAATAAAAAAGATCAGATTGAGTAATATCTGATCAAAACCCACTGTTACCATAAATTTGATAAATAAATATCATATCATTAAATATCATAAATTTGATAAAGATAATTCACAAGGCTCTTTTTTTTTTTTTTTTTAATTTGATGTTACAGCAGGTGAAAGGAGATCAATCTATTATTAAAAACTCCACCCCTGTTTTCATGCAAAAGTATAATTTAATCCCATTTAATTACTTATGGACACAATAAACCTGACAGCATTGTACATATAGGAGATACATTCATCCAATGGTCCTTTTTCCATGTTCATATTTGAGTCACAGCTTTCAGCTTTCCTAAATTCACTCTGAGACTTGTTATCTAAATTATTATCTGACAGATTTCTCATGGGGCAATTGATTCAGTAGCACTTAGTTAATCCATAGCCAGCCAAATGTGCATCAAACATCATCATTCTCTTTCTATTATTCTTGATTCAGGCCAATAGACTACAGCAAAAGGTCTTAATCTTTGTTTTTCCAGCCCTATAAGACACCTGGGTTTGCTTTCGCAATGGGCTTGCCTGGTTATCTGCTGTCAGTATATCTTTTCAAGTAATTCCTAACTTCATGAATACTTATATTATATACTATATAATAAGTATATTATATATACTTATAAATAAAGGAAGTCATGCCATGACTGTACCTGAAAATTACGGGAAAGTTCTGGACACATAGCTTCATATTGCCCAAGCTCTTCCTCTGGCCGGTCAAGCCCCGGCCTTGACCTCAATTTGTTTACATCTGTCTCCAAATCATAATCCTACAAAAACAGAGATAGAAAAATATGTGCATATTTAACATGACCCATATGCACTTCTACATGACTGTAAAAGTAATATTCTGCATAACATTCTTTGTTTCCATTACCATAGTGAATCCTACAACTGCTCCTCCCAAACTCATGAGGGCTGTAAACTCAATTAACATAATGGCAAATGGAGGCACAAAAAGAGAGACTAGATTGTGAAAAAGGAAAATTTGGAGTTTTGCTATCTAGGAACATGCCTGGAAATACTGTGAAAAAGCTCAGTTAAAAAAGTATCTAGACCCACTTACTTATACTTGAACCTATTTATAAGCATGTCAGCTTGAGAGGATCCATAATAACGGACATCAACAGCTATTAGTTGTTCCAGGGCACATCAACAATTTCCCTTATGTTGTGCAAACCAATAGGTATATGCTCTCCAGACACAGCTGGTAATATTTTGATTCAAAGAAACAATATCATTTTTAAAAAGTGTATTTACCAAGAAAATCCCAATAATACATGAAAGAAAAATGGCCTCACAAGCTACCGGCAAAATTGGAAAGCTTGACAGTTCTACCTTTGATTTAGTCAACCAAATGACATCTCTAATTAAACAGAATGGCCCAACTCAGCATCAGAGTTTGCAGGAATCAATTGCTCATATTTTACATTTCTCCCTCAACGTTGTTGATACAGAGCTTTAAAAATCTTGCCCAATCAATATTCTGCACTTTATCCCTAACAAAAAAAAAACAAACACAACAAAACAACAAAAAAAAAGCCCAGCAACTTTTAGATAGTTATCACTGAAGTAGGGATAAGAATTATATCTGAATCTTTCATGTATAAAAGCAACCATGCATCTATGTGCAACGCTCTGTATCAGATCTCAGAACCAAAATGAAGTTTTGGTTCAGAAGTTATCTCATTGAGAAAGGTACACTGAAAGTTCATTACTTATTCCCTGCTTCATCATGGGAGATATACAACCAACATACAAAACAGACAGTAGTCAGAACTCGTATTCAGAGCAAACTCTTAGGCAAAAACCACCAAAGAAATGCTCACTTCTGCTTGGTAAACACATACGAATAATGAAATGGAACAAGCACATGGGATGTTTCTGAATGAATAACTAATTAAAGAAGGAGATAAATTCTCAGTGAGCCTTATTCCTAATGAGCATCTTGATGAGTTCTAAAATACAGACAAAACATACAGATAGGGCCAAGTTAGGATGCCGAGCTACTGATAGGGTTTTCATTCTTGTTTTGTTAGTTTTTATACTTCCTTTTTTTCATCGTGTGACAAATTAAATTAATACTTGGAGAAAAGCAGGGCAACAAATGAAACAGCCCTTCCATAGAGGTCTCAATCATATCTAAGTAGTCTATGTTTGCAACTTTGTTTCTTCCCAAACCAAAACCCTTTCCCTGGACCATAACACTTCACACTTGCGTATAAGCTTGTATGTGTCTTCAGAACAGAAGTTTGCACACTCAGCTCCTGCCTAGTCTTCTTTCATTTGTTTTGCCAATTAGATCATGGCAGAGAGAGTGCGCAAAGGGAGAAAACAGAGATATTGAATATTACATCTTATTATTTGTGTGCAGCAGCAGATGATGGACGTATCTAGGTTCAAATGCCTCACCTATAGCTTAAATGAATTAATCTTTCTCTTACAATAGGTGTATAGCCCAACTGTGCACTGATATGGGAACAAAAGGAGGGTTAGACTTGCCTAGGTGATAAGCTTGGTAATTAATAGGATAAATGCAGGGACTCTCCACTGAAAGACAGTCCTTTCTCTTTTTCCATCTTTCAATTATCATTGTATTATATTATTATTCATATAGCATACCCATGCGGAGCACATATATCTACATTCTCTGTTTAGACGATTTATCAGGATGTCAAAATGGACAACAGTTTATTTTCCAGTGTATGGATGATAAATAAACTGTCATTTACATACTTACTTCCTCTTTACCCTCCACATCATCTTTATTCAGGTCTTTTTCCGTGTCTTCCTCACTATCACTTTCATTATCATCTGCAGAAGAGAGATACAGGCAAATGCATTCAATCTAATATCCCTCTCAGGCCCTCCACAGCAATACGTGCCATCTCATGTGAGGCACACATGCCTTCCAACCAACACAATCCTGATTAAAGCAGATTCCATTTCTTAATCTGGTATAAATGCATTTGGCACTAATTCTCACAGTTCTTAAAGCTCTGTTCGCTTGGAATCAAGCACTGCCTTTCAAAACCATGACAAATATCACCATGATATGGATCCAACTCTTATTACAAAGCCACAGAGATTTTCTGCTTGGCTGCAATGACATTACAGGATGCTCTTAATCTATATTATCTAGATTAGGGTATTTTACTGCTATCATCATTACGGTATCTGAGTATCTTCCATGTGCAACTGAAAGCAACAGAAAAAATGTTTGTGCATATCACAGAGTTTACTGTTTCTTTGTTTTTGCAGAGTGGCTGTTCTGCCTGTGCTCCAGTTCTTACTTCCAGCAGGTGCTGAGATACATCATTTACTCAAGTTATTTGCCTGCTATCTGCTTTTATTTTAGAAAGGAGAAAGGATAATACGTCCCAAAATTATTTACTGAGAAGACCAGAAGGCAGTGCTATCCCCAGAGCCATGCACAGGCAGTTGCCTCCATCTCTCTTGCTGTCATGGAACTGTGGCACTCCCAGCCTCTGCCACGCTCATTCTGTTCCATTACTTTTTGAATCACAGATGGATTTATTTACTTATACTATTTCCACCATTTATTTTAATCTTTTCTCATTTATTCTCCAAACAGAACCTCCAAGTGTCAAGAAGATGTGGGGGTGGTTCTATCCCTAATGAGTATCACTGTAATCCAGGCTAATTTTAACTACAAACCTCAGGATAAGGCAGATAAAACTCCTTTCCCCAGACACTACACTTAATTCTCACATCACGCTCCATTTCTTCCTACCAAACTCACCCTTCAGCAATTCACCTTCAGATCCCATACATGGACATTCAGTCTTGACGTTCCCAGGAAGAGGGAAGGAATAGGAACTTCTCACTGTCACCAGAGGCAGAGGCTCCTTGGGGTAGCACTTCCGTAGAATCTGAGTCACAGTGGTTACAATTGGATCCAGATTCTTGCAAGATAAACAGTCCTAAGAACAAAAGAACAACAATATTAAGAAAGCCGGCGCCTCTTACAATTGCCCAGCCTACTGCATGTGATCTCCTAGAAATGTTCTTCTGATTGGAACATCAAACCATTGCTATCACATAAGGCTTTCTCCCCCGTTTACAAAAAAAGTAAAAATAAAAAAAATTTAAAAAAATTAAGTTCTGGAGTCTATTTCCTACAGAAATAACGGCTCCCAGGAGATTTCTATTCTCACTTAACAGAGCCTCTCTGCTCTTCAACATTCGAGTCAGAGCATACTGCATCCATTAGAGTATAAACAGTAGCACTGAAGAGATAAATTCCTTCATGCAGATATGAAGTCTTGCAAAGATCCTAAATTTTGAATGTCAATTCACAACAAAATCTATGTTTCCATATCTTTATTATTGCTATCTCCAGAACCACGTCAGAACTAACACAGGTAAACCAGGACAGCTTCACCATCTTATCACTTTCCTCAGTACACTCTCTGAATGAGAACACTTGCTGTTCACTCTTCTATATGGTTAAACACTGGACCAAATAGCCTGAAAGAACACCTTATATCACCTAGTCACAAAATACGGAATTCCTTGAGAATCTTAAATCTACTCTTACAATCCAATGTAGAAATCAGAAACATAAGGAGCTATGAGTCTCCAGGTATACTTGAAAGATTTGGAATATTTTTTTTATCTGTATTTATTACTTCACTATAGACAAGTGACTACTTGGTCTCCATTTTATGCCTTTCCTTACTGCTTATGAACCAGGATCATACACGAGTTTCCTACCTGGACTCCTTATTTTTATTGTAACAAGAACCTACCAGAGGGGCACACGTGCACCTTTAATGTAACAGACAGGCAGTTCAGATAACTTATTAATGCTGTTGCCCAAAGGCACATTGCCTAAACACACACAACGTTCACAAAACCAAACCACCTAATTTTCCAAAATCTTCACATTTCCCCAAATACCATGTATACATTGTATCCATGCCACAGCCTTCACCAGACTGACTAATCCATGCAGCATCCTTCTTGAGGTTACAAGTTGTACCACGCTTACCAGCAAGCTGATATATTCAGTGATTTGGGACTAAGGCTTAGCTCATCAGAACAGGAATGCAATTCAAACAGCACAAATGTGCTGTATGCCTGAAGAGGGATATTAAAATAAGTTCTAATATCATCTAAAAACTTTGGTCTCACTTCAGTACAGATAAAATGGTGCTCAGTGCTACTGTCTCACAGTCCATAGTCAGGACTCTGGCTGGACAAGAATTCAGCAGATGCAGTAAGAGGTCAGAAGAACATAAAGCCCTTTTTAATAAGCAAGAACAGAAAAATGGCTGGGTTGATTTTTTTTTTTCTTTTTTTTTTTTTTTTGTTGTTGCTGTACAGGATTTTAGTCTGTTTTCTCATGTATGATTGAACAGCATTATAAGATTCAGTGGGATTAACTAGGATTCCTGTAGGGAGACTAGAAAAATCATCTAAAGCTGACATGCTTACAGGACTCGCTACAAGAATCTTAATATGTATTTCTGGATCTCTGGCTGCTACAAACAAGGGTGAGAAAAAACAATTTTGAAAGCATCTCCAAGGAAATTCTACAGCAGTTAGAGCAAAAGCCAAGGAAATTGATTTCTATTTCAAGTTCACCCATTCATATGGTATTTGGGTGCCTTAAGTTCACTTGTTATTGAAGAAGAGATAAAGGAAAGTTTGCATGTGGGGACAGAACAGCCTTGACTATGATTTACTATACTATAGAGTTTACATGCTATCATTTACCAAGGAAAACTGTTCTGTTTTTACTAGAACACAGTGAGTGCTAGGCTACAGCCATCTTAATTCATTTCAATGTGAATTGAGCTAGTCAAGAGCAGGGCATTTTCATACTGACCATTTCCACAAGAGGAATTATTCAAGAACATTGCTTGAAAGTAGTGCTTTCCTTTACAGAAAATTAACTTAAAGATGTTAACAAACCTTCAGATAGAAAATTGAATATATTGTACTACTTTCATTACTGTTCTTAAATTGCTTTGAGGTTCCGACATAACATGGTTTACAGGTGACTGAAAAATGGTGTATCACTGTATAAGAAAGCTTTTTTTTTTTTACTGGCACCTGAGACATAGACAGGAGATTGCTTTGTTTGCGTGTGAACTATCCTATTTATTTTGTAGTGGATGAGGGAGCAGAATGATTCCTTAGCCCAGATACCCCATAAACAGCTAACCTGAATTCAGGGGATTTGCTTTGAGTTCCTGTAGTTAAGCTTTTCTCCTTAGAATCTGTAGTAGTCTTACCAAGACATTATAGAAAGGCTTAGATATTACATCAAGGTAAGAGATAATTACACTAATAGAAAACATAGAGGAGAATATAGACTAACATTAACTTAGAACAGACTCTATATACCAGACGAGCTTAAGAAATCACATGAGCAAATGATACAATAGCAAAAGAATGGTCTATACTATGGTCTTTCCTAAAGCAGACACAAACCAGTCTTCTTGTCTCAGAGTAGGCAGCTGTCAGTCACTGCATGCACAAAGCCAGACAGTTGCTGATGTGAAGAAACTATTTAACTGCCACTGCAATCTAAGCAAGGCTTGGAAGAAGAAATGGAAGTAGGAAGTGTTTCATTTTCACAAATGATTTTATTATCTAAAATTATTTTTCATTCCAGGTAGGAGTGGAACTCAATTTTTTTCTCCAAGCTCTCCACAAACCAAGATGCACCTTGTCCCAGTCAGTGTAAGGAAATAGTCTTAGAACAACAGCCTCTTTCTGAAAAGTCATAAGCTTAAAGGCTGTAAAGCTATAAGCTCAGGTATTCTGGATACCCATGTAAGCCCAGGCACTTCAGCTGTCTGACAGTCCATACCATGAGCAGTTGCTGAGGGGTTCAGTTGAAAACCTGCCCTGTGAATGGGGGCTTCACTGGGGTTTGTCAAATCCATCCCAGCAGAGCTCTTTTGACTTCAATAGAAAAAGGGGGAAAAAGTGTCTCAGCAGAACTTTTCTAGCCAGCCTTTGACACCTTTAAAATCACATCAGTTGGCCAATTTGCTCAGGACTAAACACCACAGCCAGCACATTCCTAAAGGCATTACAAAGTTGTCTGCATAAAGAACCACTGCTTTCCCAATCGGGAACTGCCTTGCTCTCTTTCTCTCCAAAGCCTGCATTTCTTCTTAGAAGGATGAACTTCCCATTTTCTCTCTACTATCTCCTTCTATTTCATCATCTATGAAGATGTTGATGAACTTTCAGTGGCAGCAGTAGTCTCCACATTCGGTCAGATCCAAGAAGAGCGAGATCTTACAGGGCTGCCAGACACCTACTGCTCCCCATCTTGAGGAGAGACTGACTACAACAAAGAAGAAATGAGCAAATGTGGAGCTTTGAGCCTATTAACTCTGGTAATTCCCCTTTCAAAATCAACCTAAGTATAGCATAGAGCAGAAGAGAATAAACTAGAGGCCCCTGAAGCTGTCATTTCCGCTCCACTTCTAACCTTTGGACAGATTAGCCTTCTCAGTGCTCACTGCATACTTAGTGTGTCATTTCCTGTTTATTCACCCAAGGTGACCCCAGGTTTGCACTTTTCATAGTGTTGCTCCTAGGCTGAGCTATCAGGAGATGTTAGCTCAGAAAAAAACATGGGCTGTAGAAGGCACTTGAGAGAGAATAAGCTGACATCTACCCCCAAGCAGCTGTTACCACACTCCCTAGTCAATTTTCTGCATATCAGGGTGTTGGCAATAAAGAGCTGATACTCCCTGAAAGCTCTGCTAGCTGTGGCCACCTCATCCCATCTGAAGGGAAGGCATGGGGGGGAGGAAGAAAAAAACAAAACCAAACTTCTGTCATTCTATCTCCTAGGTTAGAAATATCTTTGTAACAAGAGAATCATTCATGATAGCGACAGAAACAGTGAAGAAGCAGATATATTGCCTTACAGTCCAGTGTATTTGATAGAGGAAAAGCAGATAGATGCTCATCCTGTATAGGATGGTTCTGGAATCGGTTAATGCATCAACCATTGAGAATTACAGTAGAAATACCCCTTGTGGAATTGCACATGTCAAGAACCGAAGGCTTCTCAGTATTTCAGTATTTCTCCAGTATTCTCTAGTGTTTCTCTAAAGGAAGCATGCTGGCAAGAGACAGAGAGGAGTACATTACTGTTCTGTACGAGCCCCTTCTACATCTTACAGGGTTCCCATCTTCAGGACCATCATCTATTTTTTGACAGAATTACATTAATGTTTCACAAGGTTAAAATTGGGCCTACTGAAAAGCAACTAATTGATGTTTGTCTTAACAAAAGCTTGGCTAAATCAACACTTTTTGGTAGAAAAGTGATTTAGTGGAATTATCCATCTGATAGAAACCCAGGATACCTGAAAGAAAACATGTCATGAAACACCTTGACTCTTCCGTGGAAACTCTGCACTGCACTTTGGGAGAGAATGTCCAAGCAGAGAGCGGGATATGATGAGAGGAAAAAAAAAAACCAAACAAAACAAAACAAAACAAAACAAAACAAAAAAAAAAACATTAAAAATCCTGCTACAACTCCTATGAGGAGCAGTGGGGATTAACATTAGTTTTAAATGGGAACATTTTCATCAGACTGAAAATTGTCAATAATTTTTATTTTAACATTATCATTTTCCACTCACGACAGAACTTCTTGCAGGATGTAACGTCTAGATTTCAAGACACTTTTACACTGAGAGATAGGATGCAGTGCTAACTACCAATCCATTTCACTAAAGCACGAAGCACCATTTACCTGCACACTTGTGAAGAGAATCTCCATACCTCGAGAACCAAGGAAAGTCTCCCTGCCCAGCTGGATGTTGGTGATGTGCTTTAGGCAGAGCAGGAGACCTCTACGAATATAAATGTAGTTGTTGGAGACATCGTTGTGATGCCAGTCTTGATAGAGCCTCAACAATCCACCCAGATAACCTCTGTTCACTGCTTGTCGGCTGTTAGATTCTGAAATGAAAGAGAAAAGGATGAATTAAACTCTTTCAGCTGCTCATTCTAGTTGACAGCCACATGGCTATGCAGTGCTTATAAACTCAGACTTTAACACCTCTTCCTCATCTCATGGACAAAGCTAAATCTTTTGATGCTGTTGCAGATTAAGATGTTATTTGTTAAATATGAGCTAGGTTCTCAGATTTACAAAAAGAAGTCTCACATCTAAGCGGAAACAGTCAGCCAGAAGACTAAAAGAATGAAGGCTTTCTTTTAGCAAACCAATGCTGGGGTAGGCACAGAGCCCTTATCTCCTTCCAAGTGCTAATAAACCTAATCCAGATCACAGCACTGTAAGTGTCTCTGAAACTAAAGAAACTCCTGAGGAGTGAGAAAAGCCAAACAATAAGATTAGCTGACAGCAGGTCACACGCTCTTCACATAGTGAATGTATTTTAGTCCTGACAGAACACCTCGCTGAGATCAACAAACACACAAACCTTGTAGCTGCACAATCCTGTCAACTGTTAACTTCTAAATACATTCCCACTTGTACCTCTATAATGAAAGCCATGAATCAAATTATTCTGGGAAATCATAGCCTGTCTCCTAACATCATGAGACAAAATAAAACCCCGAGTATATAAAAATTAACAAAATACCACCATGGACAGCATTTTGGGCTCTCTTCTGCTGCTTTCTGGTTTTGAAAAAAAAATTAAAGGCAACGTTCAGATCATTTTTGAAGGTTTTACAAAGCTCAAAAGATACTTTCAAAAATAAAAGCTAGTTTTATAAAAAAATATGAAGGGAAAGATGTTGACGCTCTCTTAATCACACGGATACAGAACTCAACAAAGAAGATTAGAAAACTTGGTGATAAAAAGTGAATTCCTCCATACGACCATTCTGCAGCACAGCCCTTCGCCAACTGTGCTCCGTGCCCTGCCCCACAGGACGAACATGAAACCATACCAGATTCCAGGCTCCCTCCCTTCAAACTAACCCTGCCTAAACACACTTTCCCAACCGGTCCTGACATTTCTGACAGTGATAACACATTAGAAGCTGCGAGGAGCTCGCCAATCAACCAAGGGACCAGGTAGCATATGTGAGACTGGAGCTCAACTCCTTGAATACCGATCAGAGTTTGCAGCTCACAACAGATGGCTCTTGGTATGGATTCTCCAGAGCTAGTAGGCTCCAATTCATTTCCAGTCCATTAAATAGAGTGCCAGAACCTCTCACACCTGGAACGTTAATCAGCAAGGATTCACAGGGCAGGAGAAGAGAGAATAAAAAGGGGTAAAGACGCTGGATGAAGAAAATTGGGAGCAAGGAAGCCAGAGAGAGAGCAGCTAGCATACAGCTAACCTGAATCCCAGTGATGTAACAGATGAAGATTTTGGGAAGGGGAAGGAAGTTACCTGCAGTCATCTTAGTTGCTCTCTACAGTATATCAGCAAACTCTTTCCCAGAGAAAGGATTGGAAGGTAGATCTGCAGCTACCTGGCCTTGCCCTGCAGCTTGCTCTACCACTGCCATCACAGGGCAGGTGACAGTGTCCCAGCAAAAAAATCCCTCACTTCAATCCTGATTTGCATCTTCACACAACTCTGCTGATGCCTCTGCACTGTCTGCACATCACGCTGGCATTTCATTCTTATACCTTACGCACAGCTGTGCCCAGACTGTGCCCTACACTGTGGCCTGCATCTCTGTGCAGCCCTTTTTCCCCTTTTTAACCTTCTCATACTTTCTCTACCAGTACAGCTTGTATTCCAGGGCTTCATGGTTGTCAGACTTTTAGCTTAACCTTCTCCTTTGACCTTCACTCTGTTTTTCTCTCCTTTTTTTTTTTTTCCCCTTTCTTTTTTTGACTCCCTGCTAGAAAACTTTAATTGCTTGAGAATCCTTTATCAATTACTTTATTCATGATTTCCTGCTAATCCTCAACCAGCTGTCATGTTTACTAACCTGCAGGATGACTTACCCCTTAAATCAGTCAATCTTCCTTGAAGAATTACTCAGAGAGCTCTGTAAAAGTCAATAAGTGTATAAAACATGACAAGAAGAGTCAGGCAGTGTAAGGTAGGGACAATTTGGATCAGGCTCAGAGCCTCCCTTAACTCTTCAGAGGCAGATGAAATTGGACTAGAAGTAAGGATTTACAGCCCCTAGCATTCACTCCTTGAAGTCCAAGCTTTCTGTGTCATTGTCAGCAGAGTGAGAGAAATACCTCACAAAAGCTGCTTGGGGAAGTTAATTAAATATAATTCTTATCAGATGTGCTCATGAGGTTTTCATAGAAACATTAAGGTTGGAAAGGATCATCTAGTCCAACTGCCACCTTCCACCAACGCAGCTCACTAAACCATGTCCCTAAGTACTACATCTACCCTCTCCTTAAAAGCCTCCAGTGATGGTGATTCCACCACTTGACTGGGAAGCCTGTTGCAATGCATCACTACTCCCTAAGGAGAGTCATGTCCTTCAAGACAGACTTCCATGTTTGGATCCCAAATCCATGGGACCAGAAGACAGCTGTCCCAATGCCTCAGTCTTATTACTGGATGAAAAGCGCTGAGAAAGCTGAGAAAGACAGTTTTGTTATTTGTTTCCCCCATGTGCTCTCCTGCACTTATCTCCTTTAAGATCAGAACGGTCACTTTGGGAAGAGCAGCTGAGATAGTCAGTTCTGCAAGCAGATAGGAGAGGCAGGATTATACTTTGCCAGCACTTTCATCAAAAGCAATGAGCATTTAACTGAAAGGGAAAGAAAGCTTTCATTTTCCTTCTCCCATTCCACTGATTCACTTCTGCTCTTGTGTGTGTTGTTTTTTTTTCCTCCAGTGTTTTGGTTTTTCTCTTCCAGATTTTTTCAGTTGTACAGTCAAAAAAAAAAAAAAAAAAAAAAAAAGTATCAAATAAACGAAGGAGGAAGCATGCCAATATCTCCAGAAGGCAGAACAGAAAAAGAAGGCCTCCCCACCTGTCTGTGTCTGCTGGTGTCTCCATCTAGGGCTGCACCTGCATGTGTATCTGCCTATACGTTGGCACAAATACAGATGGTGGAAATGAATCATACAGGTATAAGCAGAACTGCACAGATTTGTGGGCAGCAAGAACCCACCCCTCCTGGAGCGAGTATGCATGATCTGTGTTGGTAAAGCAGCAAAACATTCTATGCCTTTTGACCCTTTTTGTTATTATTTTGTTAGTCCCTTTCCTTTTCCTTGAGTGCAGCCAATGTTTTCAGTGGAAACAGAAATTCTCCTCCTAGGTAGCTTCCAGGAGTGTCTAGACATGCATGTGGGAATACCCAACGTCTTTTTTATTTCCACCCTCATTTAGAACTTAACATCCACTTCTGGTTTCCGGGGCAGTGCTGTTGACCAATGAAAATATCCTCTGCTATAGTGACAAAATATCCAGCCGAATAATCCGTTCAGTTAGTTAGGAGAATGTGACACGGATGCACAGCCAATGTGTGTCATTACCAAAGGAGAGATGCATCTGAATTAGCAAGGGACTCACACAACGAGGAAATCCACAGTTGTGAAAGAATTCTGATTTTGCAGTGGGGGTCAAAAGACAGATGAAAGCCAGGTTTTGAGTCTAGCAGATAAGACTTAGGACAGCTAGTGGGGCTTTGGCACAAGGGGGAGCATTTATGAGGCTCTCTCTTGTATGCCAGTCCCTTTGAAGCATTTGCCAAGAACACAGGGAGCACTGGAAAACATGCAGCATTTTTAATCACAAAACTGAATTACGGTCAACCTGAAATATGATGAGCAATGCATTGCTTACCAGGCAGAACAAAGAGACTTATCTTTCCATCTATCTACTTAAATCTCTTTGTTGATGCCACTCAGCTGATTCATCATGCCACAAGCATATATTGCTACAGTTTGGAGATAAGAATGCTCTGCTAGATTAACCCTATGGCCCCTAAGGGACAAAAGGAAGAACAAAATCTTCAGCTTCTCTGCTCTTCTCCAGTCACTGTCTCTTAGCAATGAAAGATACAAGTGAAGTGAAAACATCTATTCTATTCTGCCATTGTGAGACCATTTTTTGCTGGAGATAAACATGAGGGTGCCCTGCAGAAACAGAATGAGGTGTCCTCAGAGAAATCTTGTCACCCATCCAGCCCTGGGATAAACCCATACATGGTAGGCTATAGAGTTCCAGCAAGAAGTCAGTATTAGACTCAACTATTTGGGAAGGTAGAAGGCTAATTCTGTGCCATAAACTTCACAGGCATCCTTGAGAACCAAAGCATTAATTTGAGCATTTAGGATAGAGGCCTAACACTTGCACAAAGTAGAGGCAGGACTTGCTAGCACATATAAGTTCCTGGTCTAGGTGCAGAGACACTGTATGTTGTGAGCTTAACATCAGCACAAGAACAGCTCATTTTTTCTACTCTGAAAGTTCCAGGTTTTGGACTGTAAAGTAGTAATCATATAAACTATATCATGAGGTGCAATTCTTCACTAATTGGCTTCTGTTGCACTGTTTGTATATATAAAAGAAAGCAAGCCAAATCCTTCTGAAATTTTTGAACTAACCTCAGAAGGAAAGTGATCTTCAAAAAGATCCCTCTTCCTCCTTTATTTTCCAGTTTCAAAGCATCTTCGGGTTGTAGCCCAATAGAAAACCAAAAATAAAATGCAAAAAATAAATAAATACTTTCTGCTTGAAATTTCCAGGTTGATTTTTTTTTTTTTTCCCTCAAAGTGGTTTGAAAGTTCAGACAAGGATGCTAGAATTTGGAAGACTTCCCAAAAAATTGGCCACTGAATTTTCTGAAGCCCAATCATCACTGGAGGCACAAAGACATTGCCAAGACACAGACAGTAAGCAATCACTGTAAAGGATATCAGCAGAGAACAGTGCAACTTCTTGACACTTAACTCCTCCACACCCACCCTCAGGAGCAAAACAGCAAGAAGCTGCCATGCCCCAGGAGATGAATGAACCTTCTTCTGTAAAGAACTTAGCGATTTTGCCTGGGACATCTCTACAGATGAACATCAGTCTTCGAAAGGGTATGAAAAGGAGATTGAATCATTTTTCCCCTCTTATAAAGCTCTTCTCAAAGTGAAGCTTTAAATCAGGATCAATACTATCTGCATTCTGAAACTCAGGAAGAAAGCACAAACACAGAACTTGTTTTAGATGATTATGAAGCTATTTGCAAAATTCGACTCTGATCACATTATTTCACATTATCCCACAAATACTGATGATAGGTTTGGGGCCAGACTGATAATGGAGTCTCAATCCAGAGGTGGGAAATGAGGTCTTAAAATGATTGTGAGGAACAAGCATCTTGCAAAATACCTGACAAATCACTGACATCGTGCTGTGTTTAACTATAGGTCTACTTTGACACAAGACCAAAGACCTATAATTCAGTAGATCTGTTGCAAAGCATTATGAATTCAGGCATAGAGGGTGCAGGCCATTCAAACTGTAATGTGTGCTAGAACACTGCTTTCTGTTCCTCACAGTTACTCGCCCCTACTTGATGCCAGCATAAAAGGAAAAGTATGACACTGATTATTTTATCCTGCCAGCCACAAGACAAAATCCTTATGCTTTGATGAAAAAAAAAAAAAAAAGTGGGTGAAAGGTTAAATAAAGGTTAGTTGACAGAAGATGAGGCAGAAAGAGCAGAAAGTGAGAGATGAAAGCCTGGGGGGGGAATAAGGGAAGAAAAGAGGATCGAGACAACAAAAGGAGGAAGGTAAAGATACAGAAAAAGAGGGGAAAGGCCATCTGCAATAACTGCTGTTCGCACATGGAATTGTCTTGATAAAAGAGGCATGATCAGGAGGTCAGCACAACCTGTCTCTTTAAATTGCTCATTACAATTTTACTAGGCAAGCATTGCAACAAGGGCTCTGCCCATTTCCCTAACCCTTTCCTTCAATATCTGCTGAGCAAATGCCTCCGAGATCAGCTCTAGCTAATTTCCTTCAAGGCATGCAAACTGCTAATTCTGGGAAGTACAGATAGTCAGGAATAACAAATACAAGCAAAATGAGATTAAAATAACCTGCTGATAAACAAATTACTCACCAAAAAATAAATATTGGATTAAGCTCTGGTGGGATAGGGTTCCCTATAATCACATCGCCATCGTGTGGCTCGAGGTGCCACGTCCAGCAGGGATCACACCAACTTCATGCCTGTCCACGCTTCTGCATCAGGCATCCCTTTTTCTTCCTAAAACTACAGTTTGTCTTTTTTCTTTTGGTTGGGTGAGTTCACCCAAAGCAATAGCTTTTAGATGTGCAGAGAAGCGGGACAAAGCCAAAGGAGGCAGGAAAAATAGCAGGTGTGCCTTGGGACGGAGAAGAGACTCTGTGAAGTACGCTGTACTTTGCTCTACCCCTATTTCTCTATGATTATCTGTATCTTCACATGCTGTAATAAATATCTAGAAACTGAGGGAAGGATGGACAGAGGTAGCACCAATGAAGACTTGACTCATATCCAAGAGAAAAGACTCCTGATGCTATGTTATACAGCACCATTACATCTATTTAATAAGCAGCATATCCAGCCTACTGTAATGTGATAATGAGCTCAGCTACTGAAAAAACAGCATGGTGAAGAGACAGCAGAGGAAGGCCTCACTACAAGCTACCTGCTGACTGTACGTGGGCATGGCAAGTAACACACAGCAACCAGGAGGGCAACACATGGGACAGGGAAAGTACTCTGGATTGCTTAGAAAAAGATAAGAAGGCAGGAGTGAGAGTGGATAGCCAGGTGTGAAACATCTTTTCCCTATCTGTAACCTGAGCTTCTACTGATAGAAAGATATGGCACTTTGTTGGAAGTGACCTAAACATTATTCAGCACCTCCGTGACTGTCACTGATATCCATTCATGCACAGGGGGACAGGATAATCAAGATCCCTCTGGTCTTGTGCTGGGTATGTGAGTATTTCTTCTTTGTTGCGGACAAAGGGTAAATTTGCAGTGCCTTTTCCTCATCCTCTCTCCACTGATGATTCTTATTCCGAACCATTTTCTTACACATAGCATTATGCACCTGTTACAGTGGGCATTTTGCATCTTCTTCTGTTAGGAGACAGAGGCCAGAGAGTCTCCAGCCAGGCATTGGCTCTGCAGAAGGACTAAGTCTTAAGCAGAGCTTAAGGAAGCCTGAGGAGATGAAGAAGGATATTTCAGAAGCTATCAGGGAGACACACTGCCATCTGCCTGCTCCCTTTAAAAGTGCGGGGTTTTCTCCCATGGCTGTTTGCTGCCAGAAGCAAGAGGGGCAGTTTCACCTCAATATCTTCCATGCATAACCATAACACTCGTGCCTGCTTCGAGCTGAAGCTTTTAACAATCCAACAGCCCTGCAGGGAGATCAGCAAGAACAGGTGTGCACTTGTTCTAACATTCATCGGATTTGATTTTCAGCTTTCTAAGAACTCTAGGGTCATATGCATAGATAAGTTAACTGTGATAAGCAAAGCTGTGCTGACAATCATGAAAAACAATTCAGTTCTTCTCCTGCCATGTTGACTATGGAAAAACCAGAGATGTTTCTTACATTCCCTAACCCACACCTTCCAAAAGGCACAGCCTGCTAAGCTGTGTGCAGCTACACCAGAAACCTGGAGCTTCTAGTTTCTCGAGCTTCAGGACAAGACAAAAACCAAGAGACATTCTGACCACTGAGCAACAGCCTGCAGAAAGCATCAGAAAACAGAGTACAAGCTGCCCTGCAGGCTGTGGTGCTCTACTGTGCATCACAGTGATCCTCCCAAGTGACAATGTAAGGCTGCTTTGCTCTCTGTCCTTAAAATACAAGAAGCATAAGAGAAAGAGCCCAGGTGTCTTGAGAACCCAGATTGGCTGAGAAGAGCCACAGAGAAATTTATTCTAAGAGTAAGTATCCTCAAAACTTACTTCACCCTGGGAAAACAGAAAGGAAAAAAAAAAAAAAAAGAAAAAAAAAGCACCAGGGGAATTTGGAGCTGAATCCAGTCCTTCCAGATTCCCTAGAAAATCCTCGGCTCACAAAATGATTCCCCCCACGCAGCACTGACTTTTACAGCATGGGTTTAGAACTTATTTTACAATTTCCTTTGGTGATTAGTTGTTCACTTCTCCATATCATCCTCATCTCTAGACCCAGAACGAGCCTTGAAATAGGAAACTAATACTTTTAATATCCTGGGCCAGCAGAATTTCACTTCCCGTTCCTGGTACCTGCCATAGAACAGGAGCGCAGGAGAAAAGCTCAAGCTGCTTGATGAGCTTTCAGCTCTTGTTCCACTTTTCTAGGTTTCTCTCTGCACTCCTTTCTATTCTAAATGCTAATTTTGCTTTTTATATTGCAAACAGCTGTGGCATAGCCCCACAACCCCCCTTATTAAGATTTAGTGCCCAAAGCAGAAGGTCTTTCCTCGTTGCAATAACGTGACCTTTAAATCTATGCAGCAAGGTTAATACTGGAGCATCGTTTCAGAATTCATCACTGCGACTCGGAGACAATCCCACTGCAATCTGCTCATTTAAGCACTGCCTTCAGGACTACAGATTTTCACAAATGCATTATTCCTAATACTGTGAAAAGGAAAAAGGGAGGGGAAGAAAAGGATAGAGAGAGAGAAGGACAGTACGCCATTGTGATTTATTGGAGAGTAGATAGTCTGCAATAGTAGAGTGCTCTTTCTTAATCAAAGCTTTATTAAGTTCTAGTAATAAAAGGTAAGTGTTTTTGGATAGGAAAAAGGCAGGAAAGGGTAACATGTTCATTTCAGGAACAGTCACACAACAGTGCGCGACTGAGAATCCCTGTTAACGTCTCCAGCACCCACAGCCAGCTGGTGCAGATGCCAAGCACAACCTGCCTTAAGTATGCCCCAGTAATGCATAGGCTGCAGCCCTGTCTTTTAGGTCTGCATGAAATCGCAAGGGAGAATAAGGTCATGCTTTTTGCAGTGCAGAAGTCTTCCAAGCCTTTTCCAGTAACAATAGTGTTTCCAGGTCAGCTCACAATACAAGAGCATCACAGGACAGAGAAGTCTTCAAGCCATTTCCCGGTAACGACAGAGCAGAGCAATGAGCATTATTCACTGCCTGGACAGCTTTCCCCAATTTTTTTCCCTGTACCAAGCACCAGGACAACCACTGTTCTCTGATTATTCAAACTAAGCATCTCACTTGGTTCCCTCAGCAACTTGATCCTGGGATCTAAAGCATCTCCCATAGATCTGCATGCATACAGAGCCACGAGGTGCTGAAAAGCACTGCAAGACTTATAAACAACTACCTCTTTTTATTAAGCAGTGCTTTTTGGGATTTAGGGGGAAGTGGATACTAAAAGAGAATGAGGTTCAACAAGATCATTCCGTCCAGCAGCACAGCACAGAAAGAAAAGTCATAATATGAAGAAAAACTTACTTGATTTCAGCAAAGCTGCCAGAGCCTCAATGGCTGCCCTGGGGAAAGAAGAAAGATGGAAAAATGTCAGTTTCTTTGATAATTTTTTTAACCTTCTTCTTCATGATCTTCTGGGTCAGGCTTTGCAGTTGGTCTAAACTGACAGCTTGAGCTGCAATGTCTTACACCAGCAGAGAATCCAGTTTCTGCAGCTGACTCAGTTATTCTAAACGACCATTAGCCCTCTAGCTTTACCGTTACACTGATTTGTAGTGACCATTAAATGTAAAGAAACAGCCACATACCCAAAGTAATGAAGCAAGTCTTTAAACTACTGCCCTAGAACCATTTCTTTGTATCACACTCAGCATACACCCATTCCAGACATCAATGCTTCCATCTACATCAGCAGATAGATTCTGCATCGGATTGGGATGTCAGCATTTTCCAATAGATTCCACTCCCTCCTCCATTTTTCCAAAATAAACTTCCCCTCCATCCTTCCCTTCCCACCTGCTTAAACTGAAAATAAGGTTCATTTCCTTATAGTTACATCTCGTACTGCAGCAGCAGGTAAAGGTTCCCCACTCAGATCAGGGCTTGTAAGAAACACGTTAATGTGATGTGAGATTTGCCCCTAGGTCTTAAAGAGTACTAGTAGAAGAGAGATAAGCAGAGATTTTTTTGTTAACCTTTACATCAATTCAATGCACAAGTAAGCAACTCAACTTGCCTGACTCAGCATAGCATCAATATAAACGGGAGCCAGAGAGATCTGCACTGAGATATACTCATTCCCCACATGGTATTAGCTCCATCCTACCAGCCACTCAGAAGGTTTCCCTTTCCAGCCATGTTCTGCTGGAGCAAGAAGAGCCATGTACCAACCTGGCTTACTGCTGCGAAGTTTCAAGTGCCTACAGCTTATTGAATAAATACAGCTGCAAAACCCTTCATGCCCGTGGATTCCTTAAAATGTAATCTCTTTAGAAACCAATCCCCAAATAAAATCACATTAACTTCCATACTGAGCCAATTATCATCTGCAGCAAAAAATTACTGTTTTCTTTTTTGTCATCAAGCTGCTGTCTGTTGCGTGTTGTAGCAGTGGCTGAGACTGAGAAAGATTCAAGATCTGGTTCTTGCTGATGTTGGGTTGGTGTCTTTGTCTAAGGTCATGCTTCCATAATTAATCTGACAAAGTTCAACACCAGCATTAAAAAAAAAAACCAATCACCAACTGCACACATCTGCATAAAAAATACTCCAAGATACAGAGGAAAAAAAAGCAACAAAAAAAAAAAACCAACAAGAAATAAAAAACTAAAATCCCACCCACGAGGGGAAGTACAGTCATGCTCTCATTATTTTACTTCCACCCAAACAGCAGCCATTCAGCTGGTGGGAGGAATACTGTCACCTACCAGCCATTCTGCACACTCAGGTGAGATGTGCTACATCCAGTGATCACTTAGCCTTTTCTTAAGTACCCAGCTTGGGACAAAGTAAATAGCTTTAAACAAATTACAATTTTGTCCAGAGCTCCTCCCAGAGCTCACATGCATGTTTTAAAAGAAAACATTACGTGCCTAATTTCACAGTAGTCTCTGTGGGCTTTAGGTGATGCATCAATCACACACCTGAACAAAGCACACCTGAGCAAAGGAGTGGAGGAAGAACACAAGTATTTCTAGATCCATACAGAAGAGGCACCTCATTTACTGTATGAATTTTCTCAACTTCCACCTACTTTTTGAGCAACACAACAGTCCTGTAGCTGTAGCTAGCTGGATTTCTCATTTGCCATACTAGCAGCCTAGACACTGCCTTATCTCAGTCCATGCCACACGTAGTGCTACAGTAAAATGAGGTGGAACCAAACTAGTGCATTTCATCTCCTAATTCACTGCAATTCAGAGATGATTTGACACAGGTAATAGACAGTGTTCTGTGTGACCTACAGAATGTGCTCTACAGGTACTCATGAGCAGGTTCAGACCCAGTAGGCTAACCTCAATAGTACATTGTTTTAGAGTACATACTGAAAGAAAGAGTAATTAAATACACAAGTGTAAACTGCCAAATGGATCAAACATGTTTAAGGGACAAAACAGACTTAAAAAGTAGAGCAAGCCAGCCTAACTCAATGTATTTCTTGGATAACTGATTTTTCTAGACAAGTGAAACACAACAGATTTCTCTGTTGTTCAATAAAGCTTTCGATATGGTGCCACACTGGAAATTAGTGAACTGGGAGAAGATGAGGATTAGTACAAGAACTGCAAAGGTGGGAGAGGAACTGGTTGAAGAGGCACTGGCAGGAGATGTACAGCAAGAGGAAATTATTGGACTGGAGGGAGGTCACACATGGAAGTTCTCAAGGATGCATTTTGAGGCTGATCTTATTTTATACTTTCATTAATAACCTCAACACAAAAAGTCAGAGTAAACCAACAAAACCTGCTGATGGTGTGAAGTCAGGAGCTATTACCAACATCGGGAGTTTGGATTATCTTTCAGGAATAACAGGATGTTTTTGAGTTCTGAAGCAATAGAGGTGGGATGAAGTGTAATGGTCAAAGTGCAAGGTTATGCATTTAAGGCTTAATAAGTGTTAATTATGAGCTGGGGCTCCTAATTGGGAAGCACCCTGGATAGATGAGCCCATTAGAAGATTAGGACAAGTGTGACCCAACAGGGTGAAAAGGACAGATCGGGTCTCAGACTGTCACTGCCAATGGCAAAGGGAAAGCATGAAGGTTTTAACTTCAGGTTTCACTCAAACAGCTGTGTGCAGTGCTTGAAAGGAATGATGCAGAAAAGGGCTAAGAAAACAGAGTAGCAGAGAAATTTCAGGAGCCTTAAAGATTGAAGTTTGGTTACTTTAGCAAAATAATGGCTGAAAGGTGACTTGATTGTTCTCCAATCTCTCCCACTGGGGTGGGGAGAAGCAAACACTGCATAAGACAGAGAGCTACTCAAACTGAAGAACAAAGCTGGCACAAGGACAAATAGATATAAAATGGCCATGAATAAGTTTCAACTGGAAATTAAAAGAAAGCTCTTAAGCACTGGAAAATGAGGATCTGAAACATCCTCTTGGCAGAAAGAGAATGAACAATGTAATGAATTTGAAAAGGGAGCCTGAATTTGCTTATAACAGGCAGTGGCAGGAGAGCTCAGGTGCCAATGAGGAAAGGCTCTGAAAAACCTGACCCAGAAATCACAGTAGTTCTATATGCCTTAATTTTAATCACGCATAAAATGGAACTGAACGATAAACAGTTTCTCCAAACACAAAGTTAACTAGCCAGGCTAGAAAAGACCAGCAACACCAGTGTAAGCAGGAAGCCCAGGTAGTCTGGATCTTACATCCAACATTGCTCTAGAAGTACAAAACCAGAGTAAAGATGCAGTGCTAGAACTTCCAAAAAAGCCTCTCTTACTCCAGCTGTTTGCCATCCAGAGATTTCATAAGCTACCACTGGTGCCTATGGAAGTTGTTTTTTTTTTTGTTTTATTTTGTTTTTTTTTTTGTTGTTGTTGTTTTGTTTTGTTTTTAAGTGAAATTTATTTCCCTTCCATGTATTTTTGAAGCTGTGCAAACTCTTCACACATACAGTATCCCAGGAAAGAAGAGCATCACACAGTGCAGCTATGAACTCTCCTTGCATATATATTTTAAGCTTGGAGTTAACACCAGCATTATAATTTACACTTCAAGTCAGTTGTCAGCTAGTAACCCCAGAATATTATCTACCTTTAGCACAGAACAAATTCAAACACACAAAACACCCTACAGGAAACAACAAGTCAGAAAAGACAAGACAGAATGGGCTTTCACTGAGAACAGCAGCAAGTTGATGGATGTGTCAATGGGCTTACAGCAACCCAAGGCAACTTGTGTTTGTGATACCAGCACCTCTTAACAGCATATGGTAAACCAACAGCATCTTTTCTGGCATCAGAAGAGATAATGAGATGAGTGAATCTGGGTTGGGAAGACAGAAAGGAGATAAATAGCGCATGAGAGCAAGAGAGAAAAATAAAAGATGGGAACAGGAGGGAAAGTTTAAGAGCAGAAGAAAGATGTCTCTATGAGCCATATGCTAGACCTGAGGATTTGACAGCATGCCCAGTTCAGAACTCTGCATTTGTCTCAAGAAGGAATAAGGGATAAAACGTTTCATTAAAAACGAACTGGCGAAGCTGTCCAGATGCCTTCCTCTGATTTTCTGTTCTGCGGCATTACGTTACTCAAATCCTTCACTGGGATTGACAGAGCAGGTATCTCAAAGGAGACTCATTCATATATTTCAATAAAAAGATGTATAAATAAAGTTGTGCTGTCTTAAAAGGCATAATAATAAATGCCACACTGTAATCAGAAAACATTAAAAACTGCCTGTAACAGCAGTGCAGACAGCAGCTCTGAAGAATGGAAGTCTTTTGAAGTGTTTCCAAACCAGCAGCTTGAATATCAGGGCAGGAGTGCAGCTTGCAGGCAGATAGACAGTCAACTTCCAGATCTTGTGCTTAGGAACCAGGAGCAACAACAAAGAGAAAAATGTGCTTCCCAAGCCAAAGAAGAATCGGATTAGCCAAAGTCAGGCTGCTCAGCATAGACAAAGAAAAGTCTTTTATTATTCTATTCTTCTATTCTTCTGTTATTATTATCTGATGGGGGGGTCACCCCGTCAGATCTGGGCTATTGGGACAGTGTCAGCTGGAAGTGCTGCAGACAGAGGAGACCAGGAGGCAGCTTCTCTTAAGTCCCCTTCCCCACTCTGATCTTGGCTCATAAGGCTGCAGCTCTTAGCATTGCTATGGACAACTCTGTCTCTGTTTCTTGAATTGATTGCTTACTTCTGTTCTACACACCATTGGAGAAAACCCCCTGGAAATGAAGAATGTTGTTACAGAAGGGATGCCTGGTGAACTACATGAAAGGATTTGAAAACTCATAGGGCATGAGGAGTTTGGTGCCCATCTGTTCCTTGTTACTATGGACAGGGAACAGCTGAGATGCTAAAGACTGAACAAAGAACTGATCCAACAGGGCTTTGTAAATCAGCTCCCAAGTAATATAACCAGCATCTTCCTTCTCCTGCGAGATTTTATCTTTATACATGCTTAAACATGAAACATCCTTTTATTATTGAACGAAAGCTAATGATTTGGTGCTTCATTAAATACCTCTTCAGACCTGATGCAATTCCTAAAGGCAATCACACCTGGATAATGAAGATGGAACGTACTATCATTAGAGACATAAAAGATTCGCCCCTGCCTGGCAGCCCACATTGCCTCAGCCTACTCTCTCATTTTGCTCTTCGTCTGGCTATTTCTCACTGCATTCACTTGTTGCTGTCATGTTCATTTTATATCTCACGCAGTGCGGGGCATGGACCATGTTATATGTTTGTACAGCATCTAGCACAATGGGCATCTTGACTGAGGGCTCAAGGTACTACAGCTTACATGCTTAAAGTCCATAAGCTCCAGTTGCTCCTGTCTCTCGAAGGAATTAAGTGCACCTAAGAGCACATATTGCCTGGCTGCTTTTCACCCCCAGCTCTTGGGACTTGTATTTAGTTACTGGAGCATACAGTCACAGACTAACCCAATCCAAAAAGAAAACTTCACATTTAACAACAGAGAGACATTTGGAAATAACACGTAGGAACCACAGCAACAGGTGCATTATAAATCCCATCAGAAGGTAGATCTCACCAGAGACAGATGCCTCAAACAGCCATTTCCATTGTGGCCCAGAAATACAGATCTTAAATATGTAAGTACTTCCACAGTAATTTGCTTTGTTTTAAAGTTTTAAAGCCAGCAGCTTTGCAAGTTTTGAAAATTCATGGGGAAAAGCTGCCTATGCTGCCAGCATTTTCATGGCACTGCTGGTCTGCGACTGACAAAAACACACCCATCATCATGTTTGCTTTAGCTCCAGCTTGCTAGCTAGGTATTAAAACTTATGCTAAAAGCATAGCCTGCTTACAGTTTGCAATGTCCCACCCATCACCAACAGGTGGTGTTCAGAGATCCAGCTGTTTTGCACAGATGTGCTTTTGACGTGGTGCCAAAGAAAAGGGAACTAAAAAAAAAAAAAAGTCACACGCTCCTTCTCTAATGGTTACTTCAATTCCAGTGATCTGATTTGTTTTCCTGGAAAAGCACATACTGCCTTCGAACAAATTACGCATCTTCCATGGATGCTATTCTCTCTGATGCAATTCCTTTTTGCTGAATAGAATTTGAGAACAAACTGAGAACAAATTAAATTCATGCTGAAAAGTATTTTCTCCCCACCTTCAAAGACTTCTATGAGCATTAAATGTCAGAGTAAGGTGGTAAAAAAAAACAACGAAAGCAGTAAATGAGCATGTACTAAGTCAATTAAAAAAGATCAACAGTGAAGGGAGAGATTACTCCCTACTCATTAAGCCCAAAAGAAGCCCTGAATTGAATTTTTTCCTGTCTTACACACTTGTGTGCTCCAAATCACACACTGTGCTTATTGAGAAGTTATGGTTGTAATGCAGAAGCTCCTGGCCTGTGTGAAGTTCTCTGTTCTACCCTAAGTGGCCAATGTAATGAATGTATTTCAGTTCCCAGGCTCAGCTCAAAGCCTTCACCAAAGCATCTTCCAAGTATCTCTGTCTTCCCTGGAGCCTGATATGTTACATCAATGGAAAGGTACAGCATTTCAGCCTCTTCTATTTCTGCCTCCCAGGAAGAAGAGTCACCCCAGGGCTACCCTCCAGGCATTCTTACAAGTATCCTACTCTTTCTAGTATAGAAGTACAGAATGAGAGACAGCTCTATCCTAAAAATCCATCCCATTCTTTTAGCTTCTAACTTAAATTAGCTTAAAATTAGTAATAAAGAAGAACAAGGTACAGGAAGTGCATTTAAATCCTTGCCAAATAAATACCCAGGTATCTCATGCTGCATGGTACAGAGCTGGCATCGCTTGCAGAGGCAAAAGCTAAAGCTCAAAAGGCTTCCCATTCCTGTCAAGCTCCCTCTCTGGGGTCAGATGTCACCAATAGAGCTGAGGCAGGCTGTGACTGCTTGTCATTCACATCAAGGTGAAGGGGGTCATTCAGTCAACACAGGTTTCTTAAAAGATCAATCACCCAGACAATATTAAGATGACAGTGTGAGAACCCAGCTCTCCCACCTAAGGGAGGCATGCAGAGGGAACAGAGAAGGGCTTGATGCCACCCCTGATCAATTCAGGATGGGGATACTCAGAGGCCACACTGGATAACAGCACAGCCCTGCAGAACATCTCACACACGCACACTGAAATCATGTCAGTGAGCGAGGTTAAAACTCCCTTCATCCCCAGAGAGCTGCCTTCCAACCCCATTTCACTCACCAGTGGGAAAGAACCTGGTGGTCTGTTGGCTCAGTCCTTTATTGTCACTTCATTCATCGTTTATCGGTTCACAATAACTGACAGTTCACACTCTACAGACCAAAGGGTTGACCAAGGAAAGCCAGCTAATGTAATCCTTTAGGATTTCAGCAAAGCTTTCAATACTGTTTCCACGGTATCCTCCAGAACAAAACATCCAGCATTCATCTAGGCAAAAACAAGGCAATGGGTGAACAACTGGCTGACAGGTCAGAGGGTTATGGTAGATGAGGTTACATCAGGCAGGCAGCCTGACACCACTGGGATTCCTTAGGGATTCATTTTAGGGCTACTTCCCTTGAATGTTTTCACAAATGATTTGGAATGTGGACTTGAAAGTTTACCAATAAAGCTCATGTACAACATGAAATTGGGAGCAGCTGTTGACTCTATTGAGGGTAGAAATCTTACAGAGAAATCTTGACAAATTCAAGTGTTACCTACCCAGAAATTCCAGAGTCAAATCTCAATAGACAACCTGGAATTCTGTCATCATGAAACTAAGTTGAATCATAGATGGCTTGCCATTGGGAAGTCTCCAATGGCAAATTTTGAAAGAGAAGCTGAGGCCTGGGGGTACCCAGGGCCTTATGATGCCATATAACAAGCCTACATTCACACAGTGTTTGTCTGCAAGACCTTTATGTACAGTCAATTTCTGGCAGTAGGATACCCAAGAGCAGCTTGTAGTGTCAGCAGGCCAGGCAATAAGATATCTGACATGCCATTGCTTGTGCCCAGAGTCAGTTAAACTAATGTAAGTATCTGTACAACTTAACAGACCTGGAAAAAAAATAAAAAAAAAAATCACAAAATGCGAAGCTGAAGTCCTGAGAAAGTTCAGTCTTCCCTGAACATCACCAAGAAAGTTACAAGGGTAACTTCAGTGTCAGCCCTTTCTTCAAGCACTAAGACAGATTCCCCTAAATAAAACAAAGAATGTTCAGTATTGAAGATTAAAAAAAAAAAAAAGTGTTTGTTCTTTTTAATGTAATGGTACTGTTTCCCTATTACAAAGCTCTAGAAATGGATCCATCAGTTTACATGGCACTTCAAGCTCCCTCTCTGGTTCTGTTCAGATGAAGAACATCCATAAAGAAAAGCCAAAGGAAAACTTAAAGCTTAACGTTCTTCAGAAAAAGGGCTGCCTTGTAGAGCCTCTTGAATACATGCAGGAAGCAGTTTCTGGAATCATTTCTTCCTATGCTACATAACCAGGTACAAACTGGATGTCTGTGAACTGGCAATAATGTCATATTAACCCTATAGTCTTATCCAGATCTGCCAGTTTGTGAGGGTCCAGTTGCACAGCCCACCTATAGTAAAAGACCATGCTTTGAATGCAACTGCAACACTGACAGAGCATAGAGTTACATCCACTTTTCCAGCAGGAAACAATGGGAAAACACTGAAGCTAATTAATCCTCCTGAATGCAATGCTTTCCAATTATCGAAGTCCATGTGTTTCCCAAATGAGGAAACATTTCACTGTTACGCACACAAGTAAAAGCAGTTTTTCATACATTGCTCATACATAAATCCCAAAACATAGTGGCCAGAGAGCACTCTGAAAAGCTTACATACAAGTGAAATTCCAACCCAATATAGAGAAGATATTCAGGAGCAGTCACCAATTTTCTCCCAGTTTCCAGCTACCCCACTTTTCACCTCCTCCAATGAGATCCTCTTGCCATACACACGCAGGTTATTTTCACCTACCCTTTCACACAGAACTTGCTATGGATTGGGCACTTGTACAGTTTGATGGTTTTAAGTAATGCTGCTGAACATGAACCCACTTGGAAATATTGAGTTGTGGCTGCTTATAAACCCCTTATGCGTGTACACGTGTAATGCGGAGCTTAACTGGTACTACTAAGCCAGTCTCAAGTTGAGATCAACTTGCACAAACATGCTTGAGAACAAAGTAGTGCTGTCCTAGAGACTCACATCAGCTATCTTGACCTATGTTTCAAAGGCATTTCCATGTCTAAGCACGCAGCTAGCACCAAGCAGAATTTTTCAAAGCCCATTTGTATGTTAAGATCACAACTACCTTTTATAACTTAGCAGAGTTGAGCCTGAACCCCTCCAAAAGGCTTTCCAATGAGAATAGTGGATCTCCAGCTTTACCTCTGTACATCTAAATCTCTAAAAATCTGGACTCTTCCTCAGAAAACTCAGCCTTAACCAACCCAAACCTCTTAATTCAATAGAAACAGCCAGTCAATAAGAAATATTTCTGGTCTATCTTATAAAAGAAATGTCAATTTTGCACACTGTTTTGGGAAAACTGGACTGCAAAACACATGTAGAACACTGCTAGAAACATACAGCACTCAGATTTGCCACAGGCAAGTAAAGTAATGATGAAGACTTCAGGGAAAATAGATGTTGCAATTGCAGAGCAGGGAGAAAAGCTTATTAACTTGTCTGGGAATTTCAATAAGGGTTTAGCAGAAAGAAACCTGTCCTGCTATTTGCCTCCCTCTGTTATTCTGAGGGTTGCCTTGCTTGAAATGCAGGAAGGACAATGGGGATGCTGCTGTACTGTGTACTATGCACAGATAATACACAGATAGATACCTCTGCAGAAAAAGCCAAGGTATAGAAACTGAACACCTTTCACTGCACTGCAGCAGCTTTCTGGACATAAGATTTCCAAGCTGTCATCAGGAGAGCCATCAAAAAAAGTGATCAACTTCAGATTAAGTAGGATAGCTGTTGCAAACGAGGAAGCATCCCCTGCAGAATCCATCTGCGCAAGCAGGCTGAGCCACCACCACAAACACTCACAGCAGTGGGCACAACTACTCCAACACTGCTGTCAATGCCCTTGTCCTCGCCTCAACTCTGCAGCTCAGGTAGGACAGAAGTAGGACATCTTGCTCCAATATGGGCACCCTACAGACTGCAGGTCAGAGATGAGGCTCTCTGCAGCACCTCTAAAGATATTTGCATTTCAGAGACCTGTCACGGGCTATGTAAGAATGCAATGGAAACAGCTTTGGTGAGGGTCTTGTCCTGAAAAAGAGTAGTACATATTGTTTAGAGCCTTCATCAAGATTCAGAGAGATCGTATTGTCAGCTCATGCTGCCTCCCACATGGCATGCTGCCCAGCTGGCTGCTCTGAGTCAGATCCAACACATGGGTCACATCAAGACTTTGAGATGATGAGTAGGAAGACCATACACCCAGGGGCAGGCAGTGCACAGCCTCAGATTTCATCCCCACATCTATGACCAAGGAGACTTGTCAGCAGACAGCATGCACTAGCCCCAGGTGCAGCACCGGCCACTAAGTCATCATGCAGCTTGCAAGCAGCAAGCATCTGACTGTGGTGGCAGAGCTGGCCAAGCACAGTGATTTATTTTTTTTTTTCTTCCTGTTTCATGCATGCAACTCCTTATTAAGCAAACTAGTCACATCTTTGTGCTGGTGCTTGTTCTTCACAGCACTTAGGTGGGGGGCTGGGGGCAGGAATCACTAACAAGCCAAAATATAGCAAATACTGGGCAATGCCATTGGCCACAAAAAAATCAGCAATGTCATACCAGCATTACTGCAGGGGCTTTTTGAAGCATTAATTTGCAGAAGCCTAACTGTTAGCACTTGTTTCCCCCTCTTTTCATTGGAAAACTTTCATCTGATATAATCAAGCCAGGCTCTGTTTAGGATACGAAAACAGGCCATATCAAAGCCAAGGCTGGTAGAACATCAGCTGTAAATAGAGGAACGAAGCGGCAGAGATAAATAAAAAGCACAGTTTAAAAAAAAAAAAAAAAAAAAAAAAAAAAAAAAAAAACCAAGCACTATTGGGACAGTTCTTCTATGTGCCACTGATTTTTCTGCACAGAAGAATCTGGAAGGCAGTGAAAGTCAGAATAGTCACACGTGTAAGAGCAATTTAAAAAAAATCAAAAGGAAAATTAAGCTTTTGGGTACACAGTGAGAGCTGTCATGCCATTGCAACATATGTCCTATAGTACACACAAAGATCAAACTATATCCATTTAACACAGAGAGAAGATAAAGTAAATGAGCCAAATCTATGGGACAATTGTCTTTATCTCCTATAATAGCCTCGCTGTTGCTGCAGGCAGACAGTAAAAGCTCAGTCTCAAAGCCATGACCTTGCAAAGATTCAAGCTTCGGGGGGAATTTCCACTCCCAGCCCCAGCACTGCAGCTCTATTTGGAGTCAGTAGCCCTGTTCTTCCTCACCAGCCACGTCAGGCTTCCAGGTTCTCCCCTCTGTGTTCCAAGCCTTGTCTCTGAACACATCCCAGAGCTGCTCAGCTCTGGGTTTATTTACAGATTTTACTGGCATTGCTGCCATTCCAAGTGTTGCCCTGCAGATAAAGAGACCAGGAAGAACCCTACCAGCGTTACCAAGACAGACCTGTGCTGCTAATAGCACTGCTATTACAAAAAGAGCTTTCCTAATGAAATCTATTCCACCTGCACTCAGTAAATACTGTAGTTTTTCAACTTGCTATTTTGTTTTCTACAATCAGCATTATCTAACTGTCCAAAGAGCCTGAAAGCGTTGGAGTTCACTCCCTCCCGCTCACTGGAAGGCAGTCAGTTGTACTGCCTGTTCTCTGTATTGCTAAAACCAGCTGCCCTGCTGCTGCTAATGCTGGGGCAGCTCCAACAGCATTATCAGGATAGGGAATCCTAGTGTAGAAAGGCTGTTGCTAAGAGCTTTGACACCATGTCATTTAACTCTGATGAGGACAGGTCTAATCACTGTGATGTTTTTAATGCCACTGATAATTCTAGAGACTGGTTCACACCTCACCTACCAGCACTGGTGGAGCTGAAAAAAAAAACAACAAAACCAACCAACAAAGCCAGCCATAGCAGCCCTAGGAAATTCTTCAGGTTGTTTTTGTGTGGACAGCACTTGCTCAGAGACAACACTGCACTCGATTCTTGCTATTGGAAGTCTGCACTGATACTTTCTTCCACTGTTTTCAAATTTCCCATGCCTACCTTCAGTCTGGAAGCATTTGCTGGGAGGGTCTTTCACAGCTGCCATCTACCTCTTTATAGGAGTAATACGCTTCTGGGTCCAAGAGGACAATAACTCAGTAACTCAGGTGAAAGACAAGGAAAAGAGGATTTCTGGGCTCTCAGATGTGCTGACACACAAGTGTCTTCAGCTTTATCTAGTCACTTTCTGGCTGTTATCAGATTTATGTCATTATCCAGTTCAGTGCTTTCCAAGGGACTCCATCTCCAGGACTAGAAAGCAGGCAGGTGGGCGCAAGCTCGTCACCTCAGTGAGGTCATTCAGACAGGCTTTACTCAGAAATATCCCTCCCTTCAGCTCCTGCACCCCAGAGCTGTCTGACTGATGCCTTCCGAAAGCTCTGGCACTTCACATTTATCTCAAACATGTTTACAAGGTCGCATTGCTCAGCCTTCTCCTCACTCTGCCAGCTCCTCATTCACTCCACAATCCACTTCAGCCCCATCCTGCTCTCGAGCATAACATCTGTCTCCCCTTCCTCATTTTTCCACTTCTCTATCCTCACCAAATATTTCAGACAACTCATCTTACACTCATTACCCTCAGGAAGACATTAAAAAGTGCAATCTGATGTACAAACACTGAACATACAAAAGCCTATTCCAGGGGACTTGCCCACAGTAACACACTGTTTCTGTAAGCCCTTCAGACATATCTTTTGCCTTCGATTTAGACTTTTTGCTTTCTTTACTCTTACAGTCTTACCAACACCTGCAACAGATCCTTCTTCCTGTACCTGCAGACTTGGCGTAGCCTGCCCAGTCTTTCTCACAGATAACCTAAGAGCTTCCAGAAGCCATCCCAAACCCTTCATTCAGAGGGCTGGAAAACCTCTTACAAAGAAAGGTTGAGGCAGTTGGGCTTGTTTAGTTCGGAGAAGAAAAAGGATCTGGGGTTACCTCTTTGTGGCCTTCCAGTACTTAAGCTTATAAGCAGGAAGGGGACTGACTTTTTATATGATCTCAGAGTGACAAGGCAAGGGGGATGGCTTTAAACTAAAAGAGAGATTTAGGTTAGGTGTTAGGCTGGAATTTTTTACTCAGAAAGTGGAGAGGCATTGACACAACTGCCCAGAGAAGCTGTAGGTGCCTCATCACTGGAGGTGCCCAAGGTCAGGTTGGACGGGGCCCTGGGCAGCCTGAACTGGTGGGGGCATCCAGCCCATGTCAAGGGGTTGGAGCTGGGTGGGCTTTAAGGTCCCTTCCAACCCAAACCATTCTATGATTTCTTCCTGTATTACAAACAACTTTATAATCTTTCTGCCTCTGTTATCATTTTTCATTTTGGTTTATTCCACAATTCGGGCTATTTACAAAATGCCTAGCACAACTTGTGCACATCAGTCTTTACTCATCCTTCTATGGAACTACCACATTCAGCCACAAGGTGTTCTCAGTGACAACAGCAGTTCATTTACCTTTGGGCAGCACTGATGTGAAATCAAGTGCTACCTCCCAGTTGGATGGGAGTGACAACCAGTTAAGTGAGAGAAGCTCAATCTGAGGCATATCTGAAAGACAACGTAACTGCACTGAAGCACCCAAGTGTCAGCTTTAATCTAAATACTACAAAGACCAATAGTGAAACAGATATGGCAACACAGAATATAACCCCTGACTGGATATTGTGTCCTACGAAGCTTGCATAGCCCACGCTAGGGGCCTTGCTGCAAGCCTTAACAGTTGTTGTCAGAATGAGGAACATTAAAGCTAGGGCAGAGAGACCTTCCCACCAAGAAAAGCAGAGAATTGCCTGCAGTACAAATACCCAAAGCCAACAGGCATGGTCAGGCACGAACCAAGCACACAGAGTCAAGAACTTGAGAACAGCAGGAACTTGCTCCCATACCATCTTTCCAAATATAATCCACCAGCTCACTAAAGGGGAAGAAATAATGGCAAAACAAAGCAATGTCTTCAGTTGAAAGCACTGCTTCTTTTTGAACTCTATTACTTTTAAATGAAATAAGAGAAACAAAATAGGCCTAAACAAAGGAGTCCTTTTCTTAAAGCAACAGTCTCACTGTAGGTCCATTTATAATCCAGTTCCTCCCTGTCAGTGAGTATCAAGACAGTCCTAGAAGCGCGTTTCTCTTTGTATTGTGCTCACTCACCACCCTTAATACCCCCAAAACAGGTTATCTAAGCTTAATCTTGCCATACCAGAGGCTACCAAGAGATGGCATCAGGGTTTCTACATGTAACACCTTCGGCCATGTGCAACAACCATGGTATTTCTTTCCACTTTCTCAAGCCTTCATCTATTTTCAAGCCCCATCTGAAAGCATCTCTTTTCTCCCTTGCCTCTATCCCTTTATTTTTCAATTTCTCTCTTCTGCTGCTATCAACAGTACAAGACCAGTGAAGTATAATTCTGCAATCCAACTCTATTTACTCAGCAAAGCAGCTCTGAGGTACCATCAGTCTGAAATGAGATTTTATAGCTTATTATTAATATTAGAACAGGTCATTCTTGGAGAAAAACCACACAGACCATAAAAAGAACAGAGAGGAAACTGCATAAAACTAGGACACCTTTGGCTCAGAGCTCATTTCTTCTATTACAATGGCTCACTGCATTAAAGAAAATAAACCCTAATGCTTGAATTATCTCAGTGATGCGCATCTCTCTGCTCCCTGCTATCTGAAATACTAGCCAGGCTGAACAGACACTTGGTGTAAACAAAAGTTTTAAAGGCAATTTCTTTTTCTCTTGTTGCTGGCATCATATCATTCAAAATAATACTAACTAGTTTTATTTAGCAAGAATTTCTAGCTAAATCACATGTAGATCAAGCCCAGATGGGAAACATGTCATTTGGTTGTGACATAGCTCAAAAGAAATCTCATTCCCTCCTGTGAGTTTTCTATAGGGATCAAGTGAACCTAATAGCAATTTGAGAATAAGCAGGCAGTAAGCATTGATTAATTCTGACCACATTCCAATAGAATTGTGTTACTTTCCAACTAAATATCCAAACCGCTCAATGTGATTAATAGCAAAACAGAGACTAACAAGAGGAATTAAGGATGATTTGCTTTTGATCTCCTGTCAGGAACTGTTGCCAAATAAACAAAGGCATAAAGCTTTATGTGGACTGCTCCACAAAAAGAACCAATCACAGCAGCTACTGTATCAGGTCACCAAGGAACTAATCACCATGTTGGTGTGTTGAATTTCCTCACTCATCCTCAAAATACTGTCTGACAACAGCCATGTAACATGTTCTTCTGTTCAAGGAGAGGGCAGCTGAAACCTTAGGACAATTCAGGAGATGCATTTGCAGCAAATGTCCATGGTGGTCAACCAGGAAGGGATTATCCAGGATTAGGGCTGAGGAAAGGAGCTGCCCTGCCTGGAGCCTGGGATGCATTCACAATTGCATCTCTTTCATGTGTCTCTCCATTATCTCTTGTTCTTAACAGAAGAGATAATTCTAGTATTCAGGCCATTTCTGCTATGTCTCCTCTAAGGGAGACAGCCAACTGCCATTCCAACCCCTTCTCCTCTCGCTAAGGTCACAGGAGATCATTTTAACAATCATTTGTTGATGTGGCAACTCAGTCACTTTTCAACACCACAGGCTCAACACTTCCATTTTATCTTGCTTCAGAAGCACCATTTATGAGGGCAGAAAACAATATCAGTTGCGTGCAAACCATTTCATATAGAAAAGACTATATATATTCAAAGCACACTTAAAGCAGCGTACATCCTCCCCTTAACTTACAGCTGCAGTATTTGCAGGGTCCTTATAGTCTCCTTGGTCATTCTGATAGTGTCTGATTAAATACAGGCTTTCGTGTTTAGGCGTACTCTTAAGATCACCTTAACATTTCTCTTTTCTTGAATGAATTCCACTTTCAAGAGTCCTGTGAAAAAAAAATCTCTCAGGTCCCATTATGATAGAAGTACGTGATGACAATACGATGACAATGGAATCACTTCCTGACTTCTGAGCTTTTCAGATTCACGAGTCACTGCCCAACTCAAGACAGCCCTCAACAAGTATCACCAAAGAAAACACACAGGAGGTGTTCTCATCCCCTCCTGGGTTTTGAGCCCTGACCAGCTGGAGGACAGCACTTTCTAAGTCAGTATCCATCCACCCAACTTAACCCTGAATTCCCATCACGCCGTTTCCACATTATTCTCCAGTCAACAGGGAAATAAACAGTCCCCTCAGACTTCCAGTGGCAAACACCTGATAAAGGTAAAGACAGCCCCACTTCTTTTTTCATTAAATATACAAGGAGTCCATATAACTATTTTATCTGTGGTGGGTATGTGAGAGGAATTACTGCCTTTCATGGAAACTAAGATCCACTGCAAGCGTCTGAGGAGCTGGGACCACCCAACAAACACTAAACATCAGATTTGTGATTCAGTGTCAGAATCAGGCAACCCTGGACACGAGCAAAGACAGAATTTCTTCATGTTACATCTTCTACTGAATTAATCTGGCACCGTTCCCAGGCTTGTTAATTCACTTTTTGCTTTTAATTAAGTAGTCAAACTTCACTAAGAACAACCCACTGAAGAAAGCCAAGTTTCGTGAACATTCACAGAAAGCAAGATTATTTATTATTATTTTTTTTTAGTTCTGATGAGCACTCATTCTTCTCACAATCTGTGTTTAATAGATGTACTCATTGTTCAGTGTGGTAAATAGATGTACTCACAAAAAGCTTTAAGGAACAAAGACATTCTCTAAATTGGTTTGATTAAAACAGTAGGAATGAGAATGCCCACCAACCTTTTAAGAACAACAGAGAATGATAATGTCTGAGTGGTTCCCTTCCTTACAATTTCACGCTCACTTGCCATTTTCTAAAGACAGAATATTCCTTATGTGAAAGAATCAAGTTCTGGATTTTTACTTTGATAATCCATCTTCAATTCAAGGCATCCAAGAAGAGACTGGCACAACACATGCAGCCCTCAAAGCTATTTGCTTGATGTGCCAGCAGCCTGAGGAGGATACCTGATGCTTGGCCACCTGGAGACACATCCAAGAAAAAGAGATCCAGCTTCAGAGAACAGACATCTGCCAAAGCCACATCCATCTGTCCACAAAACATCCAAATGTCTCCTAGAGCAAGTGAACTGGGAAGATGAGCAAGACTGGTGAAAGAGACATGGGAAAAGTGGGAGACTAGTAGAAGATACAGGGAATAACGGAAGGTGAAAGGAGTCATTGAACTGTGTGAGGCACCAGGGCACCAGTGGTGTTACATTAGAGGAGGTGTTGACAGCAAAAATCGGAGCATCCCACTCACACACTTCACTATTGACATAAACAGAACATCTGGCTTTATTTAAAACTGTCCTTACAGAAATGAACTAGAAAGCTTTCACTGCAACACAACACCACACAAGACAGACAAGACAGTCTAGAGTCTCCATCTCACTCAGATTTGATAGTACTTAAGTTAGGAGTTCTCTAAACCCCAGTAAGTTTCACATTTTGCCCTGTGGGTTTTGCTTCAGATGCAGGCAGTCTTAGAGAAAACCACAGTTATGGCACCAGCAATCTGAAGACCTCAGATGCCTAACTAAGACCAATTAAAGTCCATGAGTCAGTCTCAGGGGAATCAGAGCTACTTGGCATGCACCCAGAAAAGGTCAATTGGAGCATTGGAGACTATTTCTAAATACCCCAGAGCTTTGCCACTGAGAAAAATAAATAGAACTATGTATCTTGTTTCCACATCTTAGCTGGCTGAATAAATAGCTCTGATAGCACACTCTCCAGGGTAGATTCTTAAAGTGACATTGGTTCTACTGCCCAGGACAGGAGAACACGGGTGCAGCCACAAGAGAAGTGCATTTTCAATGTGGCATTCCTGGCAGCTGATCAAAGAACATGGATTATCTCTGCCCCCACAGTTGCCAGCTGTTCCTTCCCAGCAGCAAGGCAAATCATGGGGGTATGTGGTTATGGAGAGAAGCTATCAAGGGCAAATACAAAGGGAGGATCAGAGACTTGCAAGGAGGACATCGCAAGATTTCTTCTGTAGGCAGGTTACAGGCTAGAATTCTCTTCAAGTTCCATACCAGCAGCCAAAAAAGAAGCATATGCTTTTGTGACCAACTCACTGCACCAAAATAACTTCCCCTAGATTTCAACACAGGGGCTTTGGGACGAGCTGTGCAGTCTGAGTCAGATGACCAACAACAAACGCAGAATAAGACAGAGCATGTGACTCTTTTTCTCAGCATCTCAGAAAGTCCATCCATGAAGTCCCTTCCAGAGTAACCCTACAATTTTCTTTAATTAGATCTACTTAAAAAACAGACTGGCATTTTACACATACCTCCATTTTCTGATGAACTTTAAACTGCCTTCTGTTTTCAAACCATAGTTATCCCAGGTATTTGTTAATACTGGGAAAGATCTGCAACCCATTTGCAGTCTAGACTTCCAGTCTCAGGACCTATATTCTTGCCAGCAATAGTGCTTGTTGGGGAAAACAGTCTCAAGAACAGTACACCCAAAAAGACAGCAAACAAACACCATCCCCACTAATGAATTAGAAACTAGAGCCTTTAAATAGGTTGCAACTGCTTTTTAAAATAAAACAGGCTTTCATGCTTCTGATGTGAAGTAGTCCAGCTGAATCATAGAATGACAAAATGGCGTGGGTTGGGTGGGACCTCAAGGATCTTCAAGTTTCAACCCCCTGCCACAGGCAGGATTGCCAGCCACCAAATGAAGTATTAGATCAGGTAGGTTGTAGAACAGATTTTATCTTCCACCTTCATACTCATGGAAATACATTGCAGAAAGAGCCCAAATATATTAGCAGAAAAAGGAAATTAGGAAACTGAGCAGTGAGGTAGACACCAAGACCTTTTTGTCCAATGGAAAATAAATCCTAGCTTGTCAGCAAAACTGCTGTTTTATTAACAGAAATTCTGACACTGTTTTCTGCTTCTCTCCCATAATATCTCTTCTAAAAAAAAAAAAAAAAAAAAAAAGTCTAAGAATTGATTAAGAGAATTCTTACAGGAGTTGAGAGGAAGCAAAACCCAAAGTCTGCTAGTTGTCTATAGTCTGTGCTTTTGAATGGATCTCAGAAAAAACCTGGGCTAGGAATGTTTAACAAACCAACCTCTCCACTTCCCTCAGAGGAAGCCACAAATGGAAGCTTTGCACAAAATTCTTGTGCTCTCAAGCAACCAGTCCCATTGCATAACAAAGAACTAGAGAAATGATAGAGGCCCAAGTCCCATTACACCCAGATCTTGACCTATGAGACAGACAAGTAGTACTAACGTTAGCCTAATTGCAGCCAGTGCCTCAGGAAAACACAAGGAAACCAGGGAATTGGGTGGAATTTCCTTAGTTAAGATAATGGACTCATCAATCCCTTTTGGTTGCCTCAGAAGACAAGTCCAGCTCTGGAACTAACTTATTTTGAACCTTACTGTCATAAAACAGTTCTCTAGGCTTCCTGAGTCTTAAAGTTGTACCAAGAGGCCTGAAGAGAAACTTGGAGGGTACTAAGATATCCTAGAAATAACACCACAACAATAATATCCTTAGAGTTGAGTGATATCCAAATCCCCATGCTGGAAACACACTGGATCATATCATATTTTTGGAGTGATGGTGCAGAGAAAACTACCACTGTGAAGCAGTTCCAGGTACTCAGTACTACAGTAGAAAGCCAATAATGCAGACAAAAATGAGCTGGCTTCCATTAACAAGGCAGCTGTAGGAAGTTGTGCATCTGCTGGGCCTATTTGATGAGACAAAGTGCTCAAATTTTTATAACCCCGGATACATAGGTACAAAAACTGGAAAAAGACTGCATTAGCAAACGAAAGAACTAATGTTGATTGCAAGTTAATCAATTGGAGCTAGGAAAATAATTCAAATTCCTTCCTTTGTAGTGTATTGTGTAACTGGTTGTGGCTGGTATTTGGAGAACTGGTATTAATCTGTCACAACATCTGAAAGGACACAATTTATGGGTGCCCCCATCCAGGGTGACTGGCCCACACTCCTATGACAGCTATGCATAAAATGATCAAATTGTGCCACATTTGTCTTTCCACCTGTCACCTACACATCACACCCAACCTAAAGCTCCTTCTTCAGTAACCGCCATCCACAAACTGCACCCACGTTGAGTCTGTACAGAAGCTAGGCTTGACTGATTATTGCTAAGGCTCTCATGAACAAGTAGGAACAACGTGCTCCAGAAAGCAGAGCATGTCTAAGGGAGAGAACCAGCAGGTTCTGTGTTGCTTAAGCAAATGTGTGGGCAGAGGTCATAGCAGTAAGTTCTACCTTCTGGTTGCAATGAACAAACCACACGGTTTGGATGTTCATCTTCTGTACTACCTTGAAATGCATCTGAGGCACTGCCAGAATGGAAAGCTTGAGGAATAATATTCTATATTCAAACAGGTACAAATATACTATTTGAAATATTTAGAATGGACTTCAGAACAGTCCTAGGTTAACACTAGCTAGAACTGTTATTCTTCAAAAATACTGGAATGATTTAATCACAACTCTTTGCACAAGGAAAAAGACAAATCTGCCACAGTTCCACTGAACCTGCCCCAGGCAGGAGGCTCTTGCTAAGGGGTGGGCAGGAGCAGTCTGCTGCTCGGATGCGCTTCTCAAACTCCAGTCCCGACTGGAAACTGAAGGATGATACCTTGTAATCAAACTGCCGTCGCTACAAGTAAACAGCCACCAGCATGAATCATATGATGAATCACAGCATAAGCGTGTCCTTCAGGGAACTATTTCTGCCTCTTAAAAATCTGCAGATTTAAAGTGAATGGAAATTGTGCATCAATTTCTGATTTCTTTGCCTTTTCACGTGGAACCAAAATTTTATTTCTTGCTGGCCTGGAAAGATGAGTTTCCCTTGGGCTAGTGCCTACCTTACAGTCCTGATGTGCTGCTTGCTGTAGGGAGTGATGACTTTGAAAAGCAGCTCCATGGCTCCATTGATGCCAAGCGTGGTTCCTGCAGCAACTAAACCAATAAAAGAGAAAAGCAGTCAGGTCTGAAGCAGGCAGTCTGCAATGAAGTGTTTAGAGCTGGTGCAGGGAAGAGACTTGCTGCCCCTGAGGTTATGAGGAGATTTCTATGGGCTCCCAATTGTCCTAAACAGATCATTTTACAAACAGAGGAACAGCAGCACAGAGCTGGCAATGGACACACCTTTACACAGAGTCATCCCAAAACCAGTTCTCAAATAGTTTGCTTCTTCCCCGAGTTTCCCAAAGCTCCTTCCTCTGTGAATATTGTACTCTCTAGAGAACAAATCATAATTGAATACAGTCAGGAAAATAACAGGGCTCAAATTCTTCCTACATTTGCCAGAGGCAGCTGCATGAAGATGGCTTACTTCATAGAGGCATGACGGAGGCTCAAGTTTACTTCTACTTGTGCTTTTACTCATCAGTTTGGAAGCGTATTTTTGGGAGGGGTGCTGCTGAGTACATCTTAATTTCAGCTACCTTTAATCCTTCACTTGACAGCACACACTGGGAGCATTTATAGACAGTTCTGGCAATCCAATTCTAAAAATGCCCAACGAAGACTCTAGTTGTTTATTGGGCCACAAAGACTGCAGAGTCAAAAATACTCAGACAAGATGGAAGCATAGCTGGGCTGGAGGCACCTGAAGAGCAACAGGGCTGCTCCGGCAAAACAGTAGAGGATGGATTTTTTTGGTAGGGTGAGGGGCTTGGCATGAGCAGGAAGGAGGCCAGGCTGCAGCATGCATTCTGCAACCTCTGTAACATCTGCAGCTGAAATGGGATGCAGGTGCACTGAAGCAGAGCAGTGATTGGTGTAGATTATCATTTCGGGTGGGAGGCAACATAGGGTCATTACACAGCTGTGAAACTCAAATAAAGCCACATTTCAGCTTCTGGTCTTGGCTGCATTTTCAGTCAGACTTGGTCTTTCAAATGCTGCTTATAGCAGGGAGAAGGGCTGAATGTTGAGGTTTGGCTGCTTGCCTGAGAAAGCCCATTGCATGAAACTAGCTCCTGTACAGCTAGAAGGGACCTGCGGGGCTGGGAGCCAGGAATGCTAAATCTTAAGATGCATGAAGGCAGACTGCAGGCAGGATGACTGTCAAGAATTATCTGCTGGGTTAGGAAAGGGAGGGAGGAAAAAGAAATGGTTAGAGTGAGCAAAGAGAAACTTGTGCTGACAAACTCAGTGCTTCACAGCAGGGAAAACCTGTATGAATCTGTAAGGATCCTTAGGGGTAATACTGGAAATCCTGTTGCTTGAATTGCTTAATATGAAGGCATAGCCAAACAAGACAAGGGAAGGAACACTAAGACAGGAGATGAGACCAGGCATTAAGTTCCCAGCTCTAATCTGTACTTCCTGAAGGACCCTGAATAAGTGATTTCTCTCTGCCTCTTGCCTCTGTTGCTCCAACTGCATTACTCTACCCTGTACAGCTACTCTGAGGATCAATACAATCAACAACAGTGAAACACCTGGCTATTATGATAACAGAAACTGCATAGCAACTAAAGGTACCCAAGCCCCAGCAAAGGAGTTGGCTGTATGTATTATGGAATAGGAGACCACTGCCATAAATACTTTCATATTCATGAATATTTTCCACCTATATTTGATAGTCCACATGTGAAATACTTTGTAAAGGCTGTATAGACACTTCTAGGAATATTTCTTTTTAGGGTTATTCTGGATTTTTGTGTTCAATTCCATGTATTAACAGTGCACGCAGACACTTCTAAACAGAAATGCTTATTTGCACTGAAATGACTAAATAGAACTCTACTAATTGACATGCTGAGAAAAGGAGGAAAACCTAGGTACTCCTCACCATTAGAAGCACAAACCCGCAGGACCCAGAGGCAGTGGGTGAGGTTCAGGTGGTGACCCAGGTTTTGCCTCGTCAAGCTCAGAATTACATCAGTTGCTTCTGCTTTCTGCACTTTAATCCCAAACTTCCGGTCTGTGAAGTGCAAAGCAGAATCAAAATTACTGTAAAGACTAAGTATCTGCAGAACTCTTGATAAACAAACCTGGACCAAATCTCATAAGAGAGGATTTCATTAAAAATTCATTTAAGTGTACCAGTGAGTTAGATTGCTGTTATTTGCAGGTTACACCGAAAACAAGAGAACATCAGAATTACTTACAGTCACCATATACAAAGAAAAACCATTTTATGATTTCACTTTGGTTAAGAGAATCAAAAATAAATTTCTGCTAGGGGGGAACTTCTCAGCTAGTAGTTCAGCCCAAGGCAGAATGTGCGTGAGTACACTCTCCCTGTCTTTTTGCAAGACTTCCAACTGGCCAAACTGTAGATGACCAGTATTTCCAAAGTAGAGCAACCCAAAACTAAAACTCAAAACACTAACAGGAACATCTCAGTGCTGATTACTGCTGAGACTGTCTGTTAGTTTTAAGCCCACTCCCCTAACCCCGAGCATCCCACTGTGCAGCAGTACCTTGTTGGCCAACCCTGGCCAGGAGGCGAAGCAGAGGCAGGAGGATGCTGGGGTCGGGTGGCTCGGTCCGGGCAGCAGAGATGAGGGCCTGCAGCAGTGCCTCACTACCCCCTTTGCTGATCACATAGTGAATTCTTCGTCCAGTCCCTGGGGAAAAGGGGACAAGAAGGGCTTTGCTCAGACCATCCTCACCACAGATGTGCAGCATTAACTTTCAACCTGCACAATGCACACAGTGTTCCCATGGCCTTCTCGAGTTGTTTTATCGCCATAAACCCCAGATCATTTGCAGAGTTGACCTCTTGATTGCCCCCCGACTGGAGATGTGGCTAATAGTGATACAAAAAAACAATGCTCTCTTCTCATCTCACTTCAGCAGTCATTACCTTCACAAAACCACTGCAGAGGTTTTTCATTGTGCATTGATATGCAGTACAGAGGAATAAACAGAGGCACCAACAGATTTCAAAGGCTCAGAAGGGTCAGTGATCTTTTCTTAGATATTGGAAATTAGACCAGCAAAAAAAAAAAAAAAAAAAAAAAAAAGAATCTCCAACAAGCATCTGCCAAATGAAAATGAATCCTGGGGAAGCTTTCAGACAAATCTAGGTCTTCAAAGAAACCAGAAACTAATCCTGCGAGCCCTACCACGTCAACAAACAGGAGTTCATGGTCACCTTTGGCAGCTGAACCAACTCTCCTTGGTTGGAATCAGCTGCACGTTCAGCCCTCAGAGCACCTGGAGGGGAGATGCTTCTGCTGCTCTCCCAGTATGCAATCCTTCCATCTAATGAGGAATGATCCTGCAGGACTTGCAAGGAGCAGCTTAGCTGGGCACACAATGCCTGTGATGGGGCTGTGAGGACTGGGGAACGCAGGAGCCTCCAGTTCTTACTGATGTAGCCTAGTAGTTCAGTTGGGTTGAGAATTACTGAACAAATAACATTAATAATATTTCTGAGGTGGAGTGCCAGGGAAAATACTTTTTTTTTTTTTTTTTGCCAATTCACTTATTTTTTGATGTGGCTCAGGCACACATAGCAAGCAACATGTCATCCTTGCAGCCCTGAGGTGGAGGTGCCGAACTCCCTCTATTATAATGTATTTGTGGTTTGGGAAGTCAGGTTCCTCTCTTTGTTTCACAGCCTCCCCCCCCCTCTCTCCCCCCAAACTGCACAGGTGAATATTTCCAGTGGCTGATTACTAAGAATTAGGAAAATCCTGTCCTTAGCGTGCAGGCATTGTCCCAGCAGTGCTTCCTTACCCAAAGAGAGCAGGTCAGTGAGGACACTGAGGATATTCAGGAGGACATCCTTGTCACAGGAGCTCTGAAAAGGAAACACAACAATTTTAGTGTTGAATTCAGAACAGTGAATTTCATACTACATCAGGCTACAGTGCCTCATGTAGTGCAGACGCACCGAAATCCTTGTTTAGGTACTGAGTACTCTTTGTGCCATCTGGCCTGTAAATACATGCAGCCATATTGCTAACACCTCCTAAAAGCCTCTGACAGACACAGTGATCCTACCACGCAATATTTAATACACAGTAGCATTTCTGCAGTGTTTATATCTTAATTCTAAAGAACATCTCTTTCTTTGGATCAGTCTGGTTACCTCAAAGCTGAGGAAATTAACCCAGCAATGTGTTGTCATTTTCAATAAGAACATCCGTTATTATGGCAGATGGAAAAGAATATCTACAAGCCATATCAATCTCCTTCACAAGAAAATCACCCTGTCTTTGCAGCTTTACAGCTACAACCACATGGAACTCTGAAGGCTGGTGAGCAGAAAGATACCCTAAACTTATTTTTAATCAAGACTGAGCAAACAGCACACCCTGACATCATGCTTTCTGCTTTAGATTGACCCTACATTTTTCTCTAGAGGAAATGAGATACAGCATGTTTGTGGAGAAGGAAACACTGGCTATCTACCATCCATCCGTGTGATACATTGCAGCCCTTACTTGAATCCTGCTCTATCCAGATTTCTTTGCTAAGATTGAAGTCTCATCAGTCTGTATTGTTATATGAGAGAGTTGGGTTAAGTTCTAGATCTCTTAATTTCTGTACAAATACAATGCAATAAGAATTTCCCAGTATAACAGCAAACATCCCTTTTGGTAGCCTTGGTTATTAATAACCTTAGTTATTTCACATAAACTAGATCAGGATCACTTTATCACCCACTAAGTTATTAAAATAGAATAACATTTTTCACATATATGGCTCTTGAATGTTGAAGCGCTTCAGAAATTAAACCTACCAGTACCCATTCTGGATATATGTGGTCATCTTACCAGCCAAAGTGACTTAACCATTCTCTGACATACTTAACATTACGTAACTGAATATATAAAGGCAGAAATCAAGAAGTAACATCTAGCAAAAAGAAGTTATAGAAAGAACATAAAGAAAATCTGTATAAGTCAGACCTGTAAGGATGGCTGTTACTAATGCAGATGGACATGTTATTTCCAGTGGCTCTCATCTAAAGCAACAGCTCAATGCGAAACGGCTCTGAGGATGGTGCAGCTAATTAGGCAGCTCTATATTGTACCCTCTTGCTGTTGTAGTGGAGGAAGGTGTGCTCTCAGATGTGGGAATGAAGCACAGAAACCGGTCAGCTTTCACAGCTAAGACTGTCAGCCAGAGCTCCCACTTGTGTCACAGAACTCCTATGGGATGCTCAGCAGCTCCCTCCAACCAAGCTTCCAAAAGAGTCACTATGATGGCACTTCTGGTTCTTTCTCAGCCAAGACAAGCTATTTGACTTCAATGAAATACAATAACTCATGGTCCGCCATTACAACTCTCATCTTAGAGAGGACATTCAAATTCACGGAACCAGCTCAACGGAGTGCACAGAGAGGAAGAGCTGCAGCAGGGTTATTGCAGCTCTGAATACTGCTACTTCTTGGTAATGGATAGTTTCAGTGATGTCTTTGCTCATTATCCAGTCTTGAACTGTCTCAAGTCTCCCAGTACATTTAGAGGAAGTAAATAGTGATGAGAGCTCTCTTCCTGCATTTCTTGGCATTTTTTAAGCATGGACTAAGTAGTCAGGAGCAGGCTGTCAGGGGTGATGAGTACCCACCAAATTTACAGACTCCAGGAAGAGTTACAGTTCTCAGCACCTTTTTTAAATATCAGCCCTCTAGTTTTGTCTTGCTGCCTCTCAGTATCCTTTTTCTCTGTAGGTGGATGGATTACACATTAAGGTTTCAGTAATGAAGTCTTCATTGATTTATGCTCCTATTACACTGGGCTGTTTATTTTAACTGATTGGATTGTGGGTTTCCTAAGCCATTAACACAAATAGTGATGACATAAGATATCCTCTGCATTTCCATGCACTTTATCCAGGGGCTCAGATGAACAAAGAACTTGAGGGGACATGAAAGATCAGCTTTTAAAATGTGCAAATTAGAGCTAGGTTATATTGCCAAATATTTTATGAGTATTTATTCTTGGTATTTTAATATTAAAATTCTGATTGGATTGGTGCCTCATCATTCCCCTTCCTCCAGTGCACTAGTGAGGGAATTGGATGGCTGTGTTTGCTGAAACAGTAGATAAAGTGCTGGGGTCCATTAGAAAAATGTATTTCCTGCAAACTTCAGTGGCAAAGATTTCAACCACTGCATAATACAGAAGACCACAGAAGAGCACAGCTCCAATTAACAATAGCCAGACAATTACAAAAAAATTCAAACAACTCCAAAGTTGCTGTTGTCTTACAAGATGACAATTTGCCTTTTGAATAGAAACGACTTAGATTTCGACTAATTAGCTGGCGATGCACAAAATTAAAGATATTTGGACACTGAGTTCTACTAGAATTAATTGCTGAAATTAATGCTTATACCAAACTGTCTGTGGAAGGATTCCCAACAGATACATTCATGAAAAGGTTTCGGGAAATCTTTTTGAATAGGAAGTACATTGAGAAAGTCACAATTTGTGCCTGATCTAAAAAAGATGAATAGGCTAATTTCTTTAACGCAAATTACTTACCCAGCTCTGGTTAAAATAAACACATTAATTATTTCTATTGAAAGATATGCTTGATGTTTAAAAAAAAAAAATGTTAAGCAAAGAGAGAAGTGAAATTCCTCCTGCTAAATATTCTCCATTCCTGCCAGCACTTGTGGATGTTACCTACAATACCCGTACACACACAGACTAATGAAGATGCATTCACGGTATACGGGTGGAATGCGAACAGAGGCTCAAGTTAGATTACAAAAATCACCAACCTCCTGCAGGATTTCACTAAAAGGATTTAGAATTAGAGCCAATTGTTACCTATTAACAACAGGCTGTAGCTGCCTTCACGGCTTGCAGCCAGACAAGGGCCAAAGGAACAAAAAGCATCACTTAAAAATCAAGCACGGCTGTACTTCTTGGCCAGAGCCTCTCATCCTAGCCTTACTTCAGCAAAGCCTGCTGTCTTTCTCACCCAACTGGGAGTATCATGGGGCTGGCTTGAGAGATATTTAATCAGCTCCCAGCTGATCATTTTCCTCTGAGCTTTTTCTGGGAATTAATCCCTGAAACACCGGGGCTTTGGTTAGCTTGGCTAAAGCTCCTCATGCATAAACAGGAGGATGTAGAAAGCTAGGAATAAGTACCACCACAGCATGTGGTCATTGATACATACAGGCAGCAAGAGATTGTCACATTGGGCTTGGAGAGGAGCTTGATCCCAAGATCCTTCTGACCAACAGCTCAGGTTAGTTGGCCAACCTGGGAATGATACCCAGGGAAGGAGTTCCTGTGTGCTGGTCCTGCTGTTGGGAATGTGCCAAGACAAGTTGTTACTCACTTAAGACAAGATTATAACAATCACAACCAAGCCACTGAAACAGGTAATCACATTTCAGCAGGGAAAGATTCCAGGGATTTTTTTCCTACAAGCTTTGAAGAGCCACCAGAGATCATTTCTCCTGTCCCACCCGAAGGACAGCAGCTATCAGCTCAATACCCACGTTAGCAATGGCCTAAAATGAAAGCTTCAGTCACTTCTGTGTCTCTAGGGCTTTCATAGCTTTTGCCCACAGGCAAGTACTCCTCCAAATAACACATGCAAATTACAGAGTGTTTACTGTGAGTGTAAGCATTACTGTTACAAAAAAAAAAAAAAAAAAAAAAAAAAAAAAAAAAAAAAAAAAAGAGAGAGAATGCCTGGAAAGAAATCATACAGCATTAATTTGTGCAGCACGATGTTTGCTTATAAATAATTTATTGGGGGGAGAAAGAAACATGAGGCTGTTATTCACCCACAAAAATTATAAATGCAGAATTAAAGAAGTCACTCCTGCAGGGCAACAGGTAGCATGTTTTCTGACAGCACTCCTATTAAATTAATTGTTGGATATAGCGTATGACCACTTGGGGAGAAAAAAAGAGTCCGTGCTAACCAACTTCCAGAGTTTTTTGTTTTTTTTTTCCGTTTTTTTTTTTTTTTTTTTTTCTTTTTTTTTTTTTTAGATAGGCTGAGGAATAGGATGTCCAGTTCCAGGTTGTTTGTTCATTTGCTTGTTTTAAAATAACCTGCTCCTAAACAGGGAAGCAGAATTTGACACGTTCAAAATACGCCCTTCTTTTTTCTCTTACCCTTCATAAATTTGCTCACACAAATAGCAGTAGTTGGACTAACTGTCCACGTAATGATGCGTGCATCTGCAAGAAGATTTCTCATTCCCTGTACTCAGAGTCTATGAAAGAGAAATCCTGGTGTGCAGTTGCACCTAATGAAACCAATGCAATCCCAGGGGCCAAGCAAAATCTCTCCCCACTTGCTCTAAAGACCTCCAGAAACTACTGGGCTCCCAATAGCTGAATCCACACTTAGATTCTGCTCCTGATGCTCCACCACCAGCGAGGAGAAGGTGTGCACAGACTCAGCTATTCCACAATACTAGCAGTATGGGTTTGCCATCTGGACATCTTCCCACACCTGACTCCCTGGTCTCCAAATAGCCATAAAACCAGGCTCCCTGCCTTACGTTCTGCATCTTGCTGGAGCAGACTGCTTTTTCTAATTTAAGTGGAGCTAAAAATTCACACTAAAATAAGAGAGCAAAAAATCCCTGTGTGCCCCCATCCTCAGCCTCACAATTCAGCCAGCTGTGCTTTCTTGTTACTGGGGGGATCTCCAGAATTTCACTGGGGAACCTCAAAATAAGAAAGTATTGCAAAGTGATTACAGCTAAAGTTTTGTTATTACTAAAGCACTTTGTTACATCATTACTGTCATCATCAAGCCTTAGAGGAATGCTGAGAACTTACGATCTTGTTTCTCCTGTTCCTAAAACATCCATATATCCTCAGCATTGTCACCATCCTCTGTGGTAAACTGCACTTGTCTCACCTAACCTTGATTACCTCTGCTCAGGAGTCAGATAGGTCAGGAAACACCAAGGAGGAGGGGAAGGGATAGGCTCTATTTATAGAATGGAAGGAGGACCTTGCTGCTAGGATAATGTCCTAAGTGACCTCTTTAATCCTACAAGAGAGGCATTCACAGCTGTGTGGGATCACGTAGCCCTCAAACTGTATGCAGGGCAGCCAAAGGGCCTCTGAGAGCATGACATGTGGTCCAGCGAATCCTTGCTCCTGTTTGTGAGCTGTGCTTGCTCCTTCACACCTATGTCCAGCATTCCTGACACCCCATTTACCCAAGCACCAGCCATTTTCCTTCCTACTGATGCTCAACACCAAGCCAGGCCCTGTGATTTACTGGATTTTATACCAAAGGAAATGTTAAACACTCAAAAAAAACTTCCCTTTCTCACCTGATGCAATTAGATGCAGGGCTTTTTCCCATCTCCATTGACCTGAGGTCAAGTTTTTGGTCATCCTTGCTTGCTCTTGCAACCTTCTATAACACACCAGTTCACAGCTGGGTTCAGTAATGAGGTAATGTTCACATCAAGGACAGACAAGCAGGTAGGGTAGACAAACAGGACTGTGTAGAAACAACACCTGAAAGGCAACTTTCTCCATGTTATTGTACTGGACTTTGTTCCTGATCATTGAGATTTAGGTCTTGTTCTCAAAAGATACACGCTACAGACTTTGGGACTGAACTGCTGCAAGGCAGACATGGGCAAAGTCCACACTTATATCTGAATGCCTTCGAAACACTAAAAGGTGTTGAGATGTAACAGCTTTGACTGAACTGATCTCCAGCCAAAATAACTTGGTGAATAACACTGTGGAAATCATCTGTGCCAAGGAATCTTACTATATTTAATGCAATAAATTGCACTAACATAACACCTTTCATCACAGGATCACAGATTTCTTCACAAATATTAATTAACACCTGCCCCACCACATCCTTCCTCATGAGTATCAGATTCATTGTCCCTTGTTTGGCCTGTTTGGCTGCAGGGAAATATCACCTAGTGATGCCTAAGTGAATTTCCCACCATCTAAGTAAGTCAGTGGCAAAATCAGATGGGGACTTGAAATGTCCATTCCAGTAAGATGAAGAAGAGACAAATCCCTTGTAGGGAATCTGAAAGCCAAACTGGGAAATAATATCAGTGAGTCCTAGCCCTCCTTGTGCAGTGATATTCATCCTTGCATCCAAGCATGGGGAAGATGCTACACTTTACTCACAATCCACAGAGGATTGTGATCTGAGCCCTCAGTTTTGCCTGCTGTGTCACCAAGTCTCCAGACCTGTATTACTTAACTTCAAAGCAAGGTTTTTCCATCATCTGTGCCACACTGTTCACGTATCACACTAATAAAGCTTTCGCACCCAGATGCTTGCAGGAATTATGCTCTGTTGGGCTGCAATTTCTTGGATGCCTTTAGCAAAGTAAATTGCTTTTTCTTGCTTGCTTTTTCTCATACCAAAGTTCTCTGTGAGTTTAAAAAAAAAAAAAATACAGAGCTATCCTTCTACACAAGTTCCTCTTCACATATAGTTTGTTTTTGTCATTTCCTCCTCTCACTTATGCATCTCTAATAGAGCAATTCCTTTATTATGCAGAACTGATGGCAAAGCACATTATTCTATAACCTTATAATTCTTCTGTTGAGTTGGAAGCACTAAAAGGAGGAGGAAACTTCGAGGAAAATCAAATCACATGATATTCTGAAGAATTTCAGATATCCCTCTGAACACTTCTAGAGTTTTTCCTGTAATTTCCACTGCAGGTAAATTCTCAGAGGACATCTATTTCACCATAAGTTGCCTGTGACACCTAAAAATTTCCACTGGATTTAATGTTATATCATCCATTTTTTTTCCTTGTAAGATCTATTCTTATTCTAATCCTTAAATTAGCCTAGCATGTGTCTCTCATATTCACTTAATATTTTACATAGCATTAGCTATTCTTGCACAACATCTTCCATACTCATGCTAGCACCTACTGCCTGTTGGTATTTCTTGGATTCAAACCTTGGTTTATACCTATACTTCATATTACTTTACCTGTCACTGAACTATTTTAAAATATTAACATTTCATCCAAATGTTGCTCTGTTACAGCTACACAACAACTGCTACCCAAACTTAACAGGGAAGGATCTGTTTTTCCTATTCAGCTGTAGTTTTCCTCTAGCAGTGAGAAAGAGCATCACGAAACAGGCTACAACTTTTCTTTGCGAGCTTCTGTAGCTGCCACTCCAGAGAATGCTCTGTCTTTCAAAGGAGTGGATTTATGAATTAACAAAGATTTTTTTTCCCCCCCTCAAGCAAAGCCATTTCCCAGAATACGATCCTTGGAAAAATTCCAGATGTACTTGCTTTTTAATAAAGCCACAGATTTTGAAGTGTAAGCATGTGCAGGTGAAAATAGACAGCTATAAGCAAGGACAGCAGTGTCTCCATATCTCTGATGTTCCTGATCAGGCAGGGCACCATGAAGCCACAGGAGTCCCTCCACCTAATCTTAGCTTGCCTTGGCACTTCCTTCCATAACGCTGCATTCACTTTGGGCTTCTCTCTCTGTTCCAGTGCTAACACCCCATTTGATACACTTTAGCCTGACATCAACCTGTACAGGGTGATGAAAAGGAGCGCTATAAGGTATATCCTGGTTGAGACTCACAGTAGTCCTTTCTCTTGCTGAGATAAGCGTCCTTGTGTCAGCCTACTCCACTTTCAAAAGTGCTTTCTGGAGCAGTAATGAATATGCCTTCAATCAATCAACACTTAATAATGATGATTGAGGCTAGGGTAATGGAAGTATACTGTTAATAACTACTGTTAGCCACAGCTTATTTTCTTAGGGGGTAGAACGTGAAAGTGAAAATGAAGAACCTATTTTTTCCATCCAGTCTAAGTGAAAAAAAATAAAAATCAAACAACTAATGAAATTTGGCATCCGTAATGAATAGCAAAGTCTGCTTCCAAATCCTTAATGATTCAAAGTAGTATTACAAGTAATGTAAAGCAGAACATCTGTCTAACTGCATTGCTGAGACCCATCTGTCTAGATTTTCACAGCAGCCTCTAAAAAGCAAAGCCTTCAGCTCTACCAGTTTTTTAAGAAGTATGACAGGGTACACCATTCACCATCCAGAAATTAAAAACACTCTTATCTTCAACCCAGATCCCATTTAAGTCATCCAGAAAAGGCAAGCCAACGCCGCCATATTAAAGGCAGGCATGTTTGGGACTTCCTTCAGCTCTTGTTACTTCAGCTCCACAGCAGCAGAGAAGCATTTGCAAATTAAGTGTTGGCCAGTCAAGCTAACAGGCATTTTGTTAGCTCAGTGAATGAGCTCACTGCTGTGTTTGTACTCTAGGAAAAAGTGACAGGAAATAAATTTAAAAATACGAGCTCAGTGTTCTGTCTGAGACAGTATCTGCTTTCTGAGAGTAAGGTGAATTACGTTGGGAATACCCCAGTAGGAGATTTGGTGCATGCCAGAGCCTAATCCAATACTTTTATCCAACGCCAGCACGTAGAGACCACCACAATGTAGTTGTGTCCTTATGTTTGAGCATGATTTCAAGATCATTGGTAGAACAGATCACCATAAGCTCTGTCAGGACACGGAAGGAGAACTCAGCTAGGAAGTTTTCCAGACGCTTAGATAACCATCTCATAGATAAAACCCTTCAAAGTTTTCTGTGAGATACAGCTTTAGCTACGGGATCTTTTGAAACAAACCACTCATAAGCATGGTTTTCATTGTAGATGAGAACCATTTTAGTGCATCTCTAATTCCAGCTGTCCCCTTGAAATCCTTGTGCGTTATGGGGAAATCAGGTGACCTAAGTCCTATTGGAACACAAACTTGAAGAAAACCACAGCCAGGCACACAATCTTCACGTGGCATCTCAAGCTCCTTCCCCTTGTTATGGCACACTAACATGGGGCAAGGGGCCATTCAAATGCAGGAGATTTTCCCAAAGAGGAAGCCAGAAAAAAAAAAAAAATTTCAGTACCTCTGCTGTCCTCTACCCTCTCCAGAAACCATGAGGATGGTGCTAGCTTACTCCTGGAAAAACAGAAGGTTGAAAGAGGCAGTTCAGTTTGTTCCTCTGACTTCATCAGATTTGTATTTTAATCATAGGGAAAGGTCAGGTGGACCATTCGCCCTCCCCTCCTTTGCAGCACAGACAGGTGGGCATTCCCTATGCCAAGAGAACTGTTCATGTTTTCCCTGCCTGTTACACTCCTGCTTGTCAGGTTAATCCTGAATGAAATATAGAGCCAGCTTCATCCTCACTGTGATCTCCCACTTTGACCTTCCAGAAGAAATCCCACAAAAATAAGAGGGTGGTAGAGAACCATCTGCATTGAGTCCACTACACGACTGTCATCTGCTCATGGAGTAAGTTGTTCTACACTTTAACTTGGGAAGCAACGCGATTGCTTCTCAGCACTCAGATTTGACAGATGAAGTTCGGTACTATTTAGCAATCAAATGAAGAAATCAGGAGGCACAGATATTAAATGAATTTGATAGAGAGAGTTTTAGCAGTCCTGAGAATAAAGCCCAGGAGTCTTGTTTCGGCCATCAATACTCCACCATTCTGTATGTTGAAAGGGAAGAAATAGGTAGAATAGTGAGGAGGAGCAGATCAGTCCAGCGTGTAAGAACTCATCTTCATTTACTGTAGGGATCAAATTCCCATTGGGAAACCTCTGCTTGTAAATTACACCAACAATTAATGCACATAAAAGACTTCCCAGTAGTGGACTGCAGTAAAATGCAATGCTGTAGTGCTTCCATGTCTCTAGCGTCAGAAAAATAAAACAAGTGTTCTGCCTTCAAGCATCCCTTGTTGAAAGGTGGAAAAAAAGGCAAGAACTCCTTGGTAGATTAGTTATTTCTTCCACAGGACTCTTCTGTGTCAGAATTACTCAGGTTTCAAAAAAGACTCACCATAAAAGTGTTGCTGTACTCATTAATTCCAACTCAACCTACAACACCTTTAAAGAAAAAGCTGTGTTCCTCCCAGAAAAGAAATCACAAAAAAAAAAAAAAAAAAAGACAGCCTTGCTCTCCAAATCCCCTAAAGGAAGGAGGTTTCACTTTGCCCAGGGAATTTCTTGCTGAGCAGATGTTATTCTGTCAATCAATACGCAGTGCAAAACATTCATTCTCTTCTGTGTAGCTTAGTACTGCCTGTGGGCAGAAGGTCTCTATTATATTACCTTTGTCCTTTCCAGGAGACATGAAACAAATGACAAATTTTTTATTCCTAAAAACCTTAATTTTTTTATAATATGGCAGGTCTCCATCCAGTAAAACAAAAGCCCTAACAGTACAACAGATCAGCAGGAAATACCGAGTCATGGATGTGAATTTGTTGCACTTTCATTGATTCGTATTCTTGCTTCAATAGGAGCTTTAAATTAACTGCCTTTTCTGAAATAAAAGCACGCATTCCTTCTGATGCACACAGTTTACAGGACTGTAGGCACTGAGGACTCACTCCTGTCAACTGTGCTGGACATTCACACTTAGAGCTGTACAAGATCAAACTGTATGGCTTCTTTCTAACACTCATTCCCCACTTTCTGCATCAAACTTGATTTTGTCAGTGGGGAGCAGAAGGACAGTCAGGTGAGATTGCCTTACACCATTAGGGAATCCCTGGAGAAGACTGTAGGCCCCTATCAAGGAGTGCATCCCACCACTTTCCAATCTCGTTCTGGCCCTAATCTCCCTCAGCAGCCCAAAACAGCCTGTTCCGATCAAGAATCAAAGTCCCTTCCCCTGTGGAGAGGAGCAGTGAGCTCAGCACGCCGAATGGCTTCAGCTTGTGGAACAGGGTTTGTGTCCTATAGCACATCAGGCTCTGTAGGCCAACAGGTGCAAATAGACTATCGATGAGACAAGCATTTATTAACAGAACAGAGAAACGCAACAGGGAATTATTTTACATCCAGGTCTGGTGAGAAGAATGTAGTCATGGTGCTAAAGTCTGGCATGGCACAATAGCAAATATGGGTGATCAGTGTGTTTGCACATAGGGGATTCACAAAGACAGGAAAGCCATACAACAACCCTAACACAGCAAAGGGTCACCTTCCCCCCCAAGGAGCATGGCTAATTTCATAAGGAGCAAGTGGCAAGAATCACCTCAGTTCTGTACTTTCCCTGGGCTCTTCAGGAAAAAAAGGGAAAAAAAAAAAGGGGGCTTTCACCTTCTCTTCCCTCAGAAGTACAAATTCTCCCTCTGATTTTCTCACGAGCGTAGTGAAGATACGTGCTGTGCTACCCATCCTGACACAAACAGGAGTGATCTCACAAAACCAGTGCCCCTATGACAGGGACATCTCCGGGGCAGTTTTCAGCCCTGCTATCTCAGGATGAGCAGCACAAAATCCACCCCCTACTCTTAAACTCCTGGAGGCGTTGTTCTCCCTGTTAATGCACATCCATGAAACTGCTGGTGTTACGAGACGCTGCTAAAGTTAACCAATATCAGCCCATCCATTTTTCGATACAACCTTCTAGGACTCTCTGCTAAGTGTAATGTAATAAACTGTCATTCAGAGATGCCCACCAATGTATTTTCTACCACAGACATATTTTCCCATTACAGATAAAGCCAAGAGCACTGCTCCTATGCATAGGAGAGAAGAAGTGCGTGAAAAGGATTGCCAAATCATTACAGCACAATGTAGCATAATACACTGGAAATAAGATTATGCTATATAAAGAAACATAACCAAGATCTATTCAAACAAACATCTCTCTGTATGAAAACAACTCTTTTCATGTATTTCACAGAGGGAAACTATTGAAGCCCAAGAGAAGGTGAAGGTGGAAATTTTCCATTGACACAGATATTGATGTAGTATATTAATATTAGGCATACAAAACAGCCATGGAAGCACAGTAACCACCAACAATATCTGTGATTTACAAATAGGAAATCAAATGATTTGAATATTTTTAAATCGTATGTGAAAGCTAAGTATGTCTTAAACAAATGCATTTACTTTCTTACATAATGTAGTTTAATGTGCGTGTCCGTAATGCTGCAGTTGTCCAAATAGTATAAAATACAAATATAAAATACAATATAAAGCTGCTCACCATTGTATAGCACACCATTATACTACATATAAACAGCTGACCATAGGTGCAAAGTCAGGTTGAGAAGCACGGCTTTTAAATTGCTTGTGTCACCTCACTTGGCCCCCTGGCATTTTTTATATTATTTATTATTACACAGTAACTTGTTTTACTTCACAAAATCCCTGCTCCTGTATGAGCAGTGCACGCTTCCCTTACAATAACCCTGCGTAGCTCTTTGTCCTCAACATTTAACACGTGGTTCTGTACATTATTTATTGTGCTCAACCCAAGACCCATACTGAAACAGAATTATTGATTCACTTCTGTTTGAATCATTATTTCAGCAAAACCTCACTTTTTTTTTTTTTTCAACTATTAATTGCCTGATCTTCTCTAACACCAATGGGAGGCACAGTGGGATTATTAGCAATTTAACACGTGATTAAGCCAGATGCATTGGGATGTAACCCACTTCATCAGCCCTGCATTCAAGTGATTTAGTGACAAAACTATCCCACCACATTTGCATTTCTACAGCAAGAGAGCCAGAGGGTCTCCAGGAAAGGACAGACTGAAGCTGACTTTTCTTCCTTGGCAGAGGAAGTCCTGTTCAGATTTCTGGGGCCAGAATACAATGCACTTTCCTGCTCATCCCAGCTGCATCTGTTGGTGCTCTGATCAGCCTCTGGGTAGATTTTACACCTCAAGGTCCTACATTTTCATTAACGCAGTCACAGGGAACTCTGAAGAGCCCAACTGAAAGCACTGTCAGAGGAGCTGGCAGCATGCTCAGAGAAACAGCTGCAGCCAGCCTGAGAACAGAACAAAAGCTTGGTCTGAGCTCAGCTGGTGGAAGGGTTTCAGCAAAGCCCAAAACGTGCCTCAGCTGCCTCTGAGGGCTTTCAGTGTTCTGCACTGACAAGAATGCCAAATGTTGATATGTCTTCCATGGCCTTGTAGGAATTTGGGGTTGATGCCCAGATGTTGCCTCCTTTCTCTCTTGATGGTGCAAGGGCTCCTCCTGCTTAGCAGTGCCCCACGGTGGTGAGCCAGGAAGAGCTCTGAATTACCTTTAGGTTCTCCTTAGACAGAGACAATGTGATAGCTGAGGCAAAAAGAACAAGCAGTGACTCTGAAAGCTGTGATGCTGGTGTAGAGAACCTCTGTAGAATTGCCTGCAGAAGAGTATTTCTTCTTTAAAAAATGAGCATATGCAACCTACGTCTTTATGCAAAAGCAATAGCAGATAACCAGTTCTCAATTACCCGATAAAAAGGGGGATGGTCACAATGCAGTTAAAGAAAAAAGGATTTGCTTACCCATCCCAAAGAGGAGGACTCACCAAATACTCCAAAAGGAAGGACCTGCAGATAGAGACCCTTCCTTTGTGGCAGCCAGCCCTTAAATGAGGCTTAGGGAGGGGTGGAACCAGGAATTGCTTTCACCTGTGTTCCCAGGGCTGGCTGTGTCCCTCCACCAGGTGCTCAATCATTGGCTCAGACCATGACTTAGCAATTCCCATACAATGCTACTTTGGCATTAGAGACAGGAGAGTACTGACAGAGCATCCAGTGTTTCCCTACGATGGATTTTCCTTGGAACACCATATCCAAGTGCCTCATTGATCTAACTGCACTGCTTTTGCTGCTCCAAAGATAGAATATTTTTTGTAAGGAATAGGAGAACACTAAATCCACTGCTGTTTACTTTAGGTATAACAATCTCAATAAAACACAGTTAATGAACCACATGAAAATGACCATCTGGTTTTGAGCTGAGTTTTCTTCCCTGTAAGAGTATTCAACTAACCCCTGGCATGCCAAGCTGCCTCCCAAAAATACAGAACCAAACTCCAAACTCTCCCACCTCCTGTGCAAACCAGCAGGTGTTCTGCTTGCTGAGAAGTTCCTGGTGTTTTACATCCATTTTGCTCAGTCCCAGGAATCTCAGCTGCTCTGCTGACGGTATAAGTGCAAGGATGCAGAGGAGACAAAAGCATTTTGCAAAATGCATTTATATTCATTGTCACTGGAGCAGCACAGATATCTTCCCACTTGACTTTAGGATAACAATAGAACTGCCTTGTCAGCCAGCCAGCGAAACAGCTCGGGAGAAGCAGCACAATGGAACAGAGAGGTTCAAGTTAGCAAACAGTGAATCCTGCATCTCTTCCCTGCTGGGCACCACAGTCATTCAGACAGGAATCCCTTTACACAGATCACATCCTCGTGGATACATAAGATTTTCACCTCTTTCCTTTTGAACCATAACATTCAGAAACCTTTGCAGTCCAGCACAGTAGGGTTTAGTATGAGCCAAAGATCTGCCAACAGCCCCAAGGGTTGCCAGCTTAGTGGAATATGCACGCAGACAGTGTGGCTTTGGGAAACATGTGAACACTGTGCTGAGAGCCAACAGGAAATCTGGGACTCCTCAGGCAACACAGTGCACACTGCCATGCAATAAGGAGATGTTCTCAGGAGTAACCAAGGCAGGCTCATATCTCGGCCTGGCAAGCAAAGAAAAGAGCAGGGAGAAAGCAGAGGAAGAATCAAAATGTTGCTTACTTAGCATGCATCTATGCATCTGGAGGACGGAGTGAGATGAAGCTGGGATAACCAGCAGTATGAACACGGATGCTCTAAAATCACAAATGATTCAATAATCTGGGATGCAACAAAAGATGCTGCATTTTCTATTGCTCTACTTAACCACTGATAGTTGTTTTTTTTTTTTAATCAATGCCCACATACCTCCTTTAGGCATTAAAATAAATAGGGGATCTTAACCCAAATCTGTCTGGGATTTAGTTTTAAGGAGGCTGCCTGCAAAACATCAGAGTTTTTCCCCTGAACATAAGCTGTACGTGGAGACGATGCTGATTTTTAGCACGGTCTGACTGGAGAGTAGAGTGAAGAGTAGTAACCAGCCCAGCCTTGGAGTAGGTTACTGGACTGGCTAAGAAAGACAGAGCAGAGCTCGATGCAAAGACATTACTGTGATGCAGAGATGGGAACAGAACAGGATGAGAGACGAATGGGATAACTGTAGGAGCAGGTGGGATAGGGAGAGTCAAGAAGAGAGACCAAAGAAGAAAGTATCAGGGTTAAAAGCAAAATAAGAAATAACAGAAAGTACCTAATGGTTTGGCACTGCAATACTGATACAAAACCTGTGAAAAAGGGAGAGGTTTTTCTTAAACCTGAAACTCACATTTGAAAGCTGTACCTTGTAAGCAGTGAAGCACTTCTTACCTAGGGATCTGAAATGTCACATCTTCCCTGCAGTGACATTTCAGTGACAAAATGCAGCCACGCTTTAAAAGCAGTTTTTTGCTTTTCACCTTGTCACTTTTCAGAACATCTGTAACGAGTCATGCTCCATGAGTTTCTGCTGTCATTGGAGGATCATGTTCCCTTTTTGCTCTGTTAACAGTTCTGAAGAACTCAAAAAACCAAATGTGTTTCTTTCTTTGACTGGAGCAGGAATTCTGTGACAAAGTGCACAGTGTCAACAGTTCTAAGAGTTTTGGTCTGCGTGAGACCATCCTTACCAAAGCCAGGTTGTGAGACCAGGAGTCTGTGCCAGGAGGAGATAAGCTGGATTGCTCTCTCAGCTGAAGGTGATAGAGCATTTCTCAGGTGGATACATTCCTCAGATTGGGAAGAATGATCCATGCCAGTGCTTGGAAGTAAGATAGAAAACTAGTTGTCAGTGTGTGACTGAAGGAACAAGGCTGGTTTTGTTCTGAGGTCTGTAAAGAGCAGCTTGGTGGGTGAATGTTCCCTCATGCTCCAGCTGAAAGCTTTCTGTAAACAAACGAGACTTACGTGATAAAACAAAGGGAAAATACACAGTAATACTGTCCTGCAGAACATCCTGCTGTACTCAGCAGATATGTTCTTCATGCCCAATAAAATAATATGAGCTAGCACTGGCAATTTGGCAGGACACAAAAACAAAGCCACTGTGTTTTGGACAGCTGTTGGAGAAAATAAAAAGTGTGGAGAGATCATATCAGCAAATGCAAATGTCAACAAAAGTCATTATTTCCCAGGCCAGCACTTCCAGACTGTGACTAGCAAAGGTCCATTTTATCTCTGAGTTTGTGTACCTGGGACAGGTGACGGCGTTGGAGAGATTCACTGATAAAGTTTTGGCTAAAGGTAAGAGAGGAGGAGAGGAATCACAACAAATGAGAGAAAGCCCGTCGCTCTTCTTTAAGTGAATATGAATTTTTTGGAAAAAAGGTTGCTGTACTAAGGTTAGATTTTGTAATGCTGTGGTTGAACGCTCAGCAGCCTTGCATTTTTGCCAATACCCTTGCAGTTTTGCCAACTCTTTCACTTGGTTCCAGGTTCATCCTCTTCCATGCAGCTTTGTTAATGAGTCACATATATTAAATCACAGATCCCAGTTTATTCCTGTGCCTTGTCCCTTTCTGTCCCCAGATTATGCACAGAGCACGAGGACTGTTAGCGTTAGAAAGTATAAGAAGAAACAGGAGATGCACACTCAGTTCTCAGTTATCCAAAGTAACAGACTGTAACCTGGATGTGGCAAAAACACGATCTAATGCAAAACATGCATTACATATGCTGAAAGAGCAACAGGGGCAGGCAAGTTACACTGCCATAAAAAAGAACAGTAAACAACTTTCATGTGTGCCCATTCTTCTGCAGAACTCATCGCCACAGGGTGCCATGGAAGGCAAACCAGAGTTTGGCAATGTTATGAGAAATAAAAGTTGTTGACAGTTACACAAGCTTGGATAAAGATGTCAAGGCTGATCACTGTGTGCAGCTATGGTTCTGGAGCCAATTACGTACCATGGGGTTTTACGACCTTCTATACACATTTCTGACGGGTCACAAAAACCTTCAGAAACACAGAGCTGAGGGACATGAGCTCTTGGGCTGACCCAGGAGGTAAGTCTGTTTCACACAACGTGCTCCTTATTTCCTGCTCCTGTGCATGCAGTAGCGCAAGGTTTTGGTGATGCATAAAGCTGTCAGAGGATGCTGCTGCCCCAGATGTAAAGATCCTGTAGCGCACACTGCCCCAACTCTTGTCCCCGTGGGGCTCTGACCCAGATGAGGGCACCTTAGAAATGCAGACAATTGGAATTTCACCATAAACGTCTAAAAGCTGTTTTCTGCACAAGCAACTTGTCCTGGCAGAGCAATTCCCACCCACCACTCATGACATAACGGTACCTCATGAATGCATAGGTTCCCTTCCAAAGCACGCATCTCGTTTCATAGAGTGGGTCATGCCTCCTCTCCTGTGAGACCACAAGGAGCACATACATGCTGGGAGAAAAGAGAACCAAGGGGATGCCCTACAGACAAAGGAAGAAATACTTCTCCTGTCCAACAAGTGTGATCCTGGAGTGGAACATTTCCCTCCCCTCTGCTCCTCGGGGACATTTGCTGAGCACTCCACATCTCACCAAGCCCAAGGGAGGTCTTGCTGCTTTGCTGAGAGTGCTTCGGGGTCTTGGTGAAGTAAGTTTGACAGGGAGGAACTTGCAGCCTCCAGGCAGATCTGTTTACTCATTCTCCATGGCGCTCGGAGCAGTGCTGCACGCTGCTGCAGCTCGCCTCGCTCACAGACTGACAGTGCTGTCAGGTCCCATTCATCGCAAAGCAGCCGATTCCTCACACCTCCCTAATTCCCCTGCTGCACACAGCAAGATTGCAGAAGCCGAGGCACTGCAGAGAAGGCTTGGTGATTGATGCATAGCAGTAACTGCTAGCGTTCGTCTTCGGATAGTGAAACTTCGTTTCATAAAGGTGCTTTAGGGTGGGAGGTGCAGGTCAGGACTCCTGTGTGCTGATGCTTTTAGAGACAAGCCAGCAGGGAGCTCCTAAGAACAAACTAAGCTCAACAAGTCACTGCTGGTGAACTAAAGAGGAAAACAAGCCCAAGCACCTCTCTCATTAGTTCAAGCTGTTCTTACCTGGAGGGTGGAAAGAAGGACTTTCAAGCCACTGGCTTCTTGTTCTGCCATGCTGCTCCCCACTCACAATCTCTCTCGCTAGCAGCAAACAATGCAGCCAGAAAGCGTGCCTGGCTGCTGCCCCTGTGCTGTTTAAGAAACGAAGAAGCTAAACACAGATCCCCAGACACACGCACACTGCTACCACCAATAATCACAGCAATGCAACTCTAGACCTCAGCAGGAGAGATAAATGTACCCCCTCCCGCCGAGCTCTCCCACTGTGACGAGAAGATTAATCCCTATATAAAGAATCCTAGGGATTAAGTAAAGTGCTCAGTAAAGGTCTGGGTGCTTGGTGTGTGGCAAGGGGGAGTGTGGGGAGGGTGGCAATAGCAACAAGAAAGCAGAAGAGCTACAAACCTCAAAGAAAGCCAGCGAGAAGGGAGGGAGCTCACTGGCTGCCTGACAGGCCTGACAGGCATTCCCAGCTGATCCGTTCCAGACCCTGCGTGGATTTGGCTCTGTTTGACTCTGCTCCTGTGAAACCGGAGATGTTGAGAAGGCAGAGCGAGCGAGAGAGATGCCCTCAGTCTTAACGAGCGCTGACAACGAACGGAAGATAACCCAGCATGAGGGACAGGTGGAGTGGTATCACTGAGGCTCACGGAGAGTTTTGAGCTTCCAACTGCGACGCTTCTCTCCAGTTGCAACCATGAAGGCCATGGACAGTGCCCCAAAGCAGTCACAGGGCAGGGAATGCATGCAGAGGGCACTGCACTGCAGTGTGGCAAAGCCCAGGGAAGGAGAGTGCTTCCATCCTGTGCGGCCTCTCTTCCCCTGCAAAGTGCAGTTGTGGGAGAAAGTTTGCTCCAAGAGCTGCTACAGTGATTCACATGTACCTCTTCATGTATGTAAGGACTGTAGCTCAGAGCAGAGTTTGTTCCCTGGTGCATGAACCATGCTAGAGTGCAGTTGTAGTTGAAGCTTGGATTCTTAGGAGGGCACAGAGTCCACACGTAGCTTCAGCTGGATGATATCAAAGAACTTGATAAGCAAGGAGGAGCAGGTAGGAAAGATGAGTGGAGAGCTAGGTGAAGTTTTTCCAGGGACATTTTTTCAATGTGAAAACATCACAATACAAACAAAACTTTTTTTTTTTTTTTTTTTCAGGGATGCAAAAATTTCAGCTCAGCTTTCTTACTGCAGGGATGGTATCACTTGAGGGAGATTGGTAGACTGACAGTGGAGATTATTATTTGATAAGCAGGATATGAAGGTTGGGTCTTGTCTTTCCAGTTTGTGAGCGTTATTTTCAGTCTTTGGCATTTCAAATAAGTACTTCATTCTGGCGTGGGTCTCTTTAGTCCTTCTAGTAAGAGCCTTTCCTCTTTAAATGAATAATTAGAGATTGCTGAAGAAGTAACATCAGCCTTGGTCTCAAGGCAAAAGACAAATGTTTACAGATTCAGCATTGCAAAGCAACATGGTAGATGGTCGATGTGTGCACACAATTCTTTGCTGATGCAAAGCAATCACAGATTGGAGCTAAAGCCTTAATCTTCTGAGGAGCAGTAAAATGAAGAATAAACCATTCCACTCTTGGCCAGGGACTATTTTCATGTGATTATGCTTACACTCTGCAGAACCGTTATTGACCAAGTGTTCTAGGCAGATGCTAAGATAAATCCTTTCCAGCTCAGCCCAGCAATGTGTGAACAAGTGATACAAGCATGACATTCCTTGGTTTCTGTGTCTGCCAGCAGGATCCCAGGACATCACTACCAAGATATAAAACTAAACAAATTGAAATACCTGTGCATAATTATGGAATCACAGCAGTCCATTCATGGAGAATGTTACAAGGACTATTGATTGATGGACAAGATGCTCTACAGGCAACCAGGCAATAAGAAGAGAAGTTATACAGCCTCTTTTGCCATGCAAATTCAGGTTCAGAGATTTCAGTTTTCTAAATGAAAAGACTAATGTCAACAAGAACAACAGCAAATGATGCTGCACTCCATGAAATACCATATTTTAGGTAGAGATGGCATTCTATCTGAAAAACACTGAATTTTGACCAGCCTTTGCAGGCATATTGCTTTATTGCTTTCAGCATACCAAAGAGTTAAATGCAGAGTGGCACTATACTTTTGTTGTGTGTCAGTCCATCTTATCTCACTGGCTCCCCTGGTCTCTGGAAATACACTGAAAACCTACCTTAAGTTAAACTGAAAGAGTTTGGCTGGGCTCTATGGGTCTTAAAAGTTGAGAGCTTAGGTAATACACAGAGAGATGAAATCATACAGTTGAGTGTAGCAACTGTAAAACACAGATGGCCTTAATGGAGAAAAAGTTCTAATATTAGAGGGGTGTTAAGTTTGGTAGAAAGAGGTGCAGGGAGTAAGAGCATGCTGTGTACCATACTTTCCAGATCCATTTGTGCCTTGTAAAAAGATTAATCCTAGAGGCAAGGGAAATATCCAATGCCAGTCTTGAAGTCTTTATATGAGTTAGCACATTTGACAAGTGACATTGAAGCAAGGCTTTAGGTTTCTTTCACATCAGCAGGACTCAATAAAATCTAATAACAGACCATTATGTAAAGAGGATAGAGAACCAAGGGAGTACAGGAACAATGTCCTCAAATGGTCTCGGAAGGAGGACAGTAGGTAATGGGTTTTATGAGCAGAGCCAGCACACTATGTCTTCCACAAATTAATGCGCTGACAGAAAATTATATCAGAGACAATTAGAAGCTGTTTAAAGGAGCTTTTCCACACTGTTGCTTCATTCTCTTTCTTGTGACAATTGTATCTGCTGCTAGAGCTGTGTAAAACTATTAATTCCCGCTGTGTGAATGTTGAGAAGTCAGTGAAAGCTGGTGGATGTAAACAAACCACAGTCTGGATGTCTTGGATCCCCTTCCCTAACAGATCACACTTCCAGATCCCCCATCCTCTTGCAGGGATTACTAATTAACACAAGATGATCACCTCTCCCTGCTGCATCATGAGATGCTAGATGAGTAGTTAGCTTTCTGTCCTGCCCTGAACACAATGCTGTCCCCTGTTATCAGATCACATTTTCCATAAGCTCAACGATTTGGCTATTTTACCATGTGAAGAAGCTTTAGAAACAATTGCAAACATTTCACCACACATATGGCAATGCAAGAGAAAAAGAATACCAACAGCATAGGTTGGGGAAAAGACGTGTCTTCTGTTCTTTAGAGTTTGGGGATAGTTAACTTAGTTGTGCCCAGAGACTACAAGAAAGCATCATACAACACAAAGCTCGGGAACTTGCATTTGAATTTGCAGGGAGATTAACAAATAGAAATGCTAATGAAAGACCCCAAAAGTGACAGTGATGTTTACAGCAACATAAGTTGTAACTTCAAAAACCCTTTGAAAACAAATTCAAAGCAAAAAAAGCTCAGAGGTCTCTAATTATTCACCATCATTCATAGCCATTCCTTCCAGATTTCTGTTGAATTTCCAAATCTGTTGTTAGTTTCTAAGAACAGGAGGTCCCTAACTCAATACACTAAGGCTGAATAAGTTAGGAAGCCTACACAGAGACAAATGCCAGAGGTAAAGCATCAACATTCTCCCATCTATTCATATTACGCTGTCAATCCAGCTTGATGATTAGCTTGTTAAAGTTTATATAGATGCCACTGTTGTTTCCCCTGTGCCCTCAGGTTTATGCGATCCTTAAACAAAATGGAAATTAAACTCATGACTGCAGCTTCCTACCGGTGCCAGAGTTAATGTTCTTACGGGGAGGACAGAGGGCATTGGAAGCTCAAAGGCAGGACCCCTGGGCTCTCTGCAGTTGCTGTACAAGCTCTGACCTGTAATTTTCTTTTCTTGTGCCCAGGGCAAAGACACAGAAACAAGTTAAAGATGTCACCTGATCTCCAGCAGATATGTGCTCACTATTTTAGCCCACAGCAAAGGTAAAATAATGCAGGATGGTTTTACCTGCATTAAAAGAGCACTCAGTCCAATTATTCCATTTTATGAGCATATGCAGAAGTCATTAACATGGATCAGCTGGCGCTAAGTAGAGTTCTAACCACAGAAACTTGTTCCTATACCTAAACCTACATTTCCCCTGCCTGTAAAAGGCAATTTTGAAGTTTTCCTTGTTGACGCATTGTAAAGCTATAAAATATGCAAACCCTCATTCAAAAGCATCATACAAAAATTAAAAATGTTTTAAACTATGACACTGCATTGGAATGATAAAAGGTTAAAACTCTCCCTGCATGAGAGAATCTGGACATTTTCCTTGTGAATGAAGTGATGAGAGGAAGACAGAAGCCCTCTGTCAGATAGTTAGCAACTGTAATATTATTGATTCGTAAATTAAAAGTGGGAATCCCGTACAAAATAGAAATTCCCAGCATTATTTTCACATTTCTTTGGATTCCAAACCAGAATTCAGCCTGTTGTTACTCATGTAACACTGAATTGCATTTGAAAGTAATTCACAGGATAAATAAAAATTAGCCCAGGGAAGACTTAAATACAGCAACTGTAGGACCGGTATCAATACCTCCAGAAAAAGGTGAGCAGCCACAGCCAAACTTCACATTTCTGACCTACAGTCTACACCAAAGAAATGCAGACATCATTCAGTTTTTAGATATGAGCGTTAAATAAAGCCTAAATAACAAAAATCAGCGTGGAAACCTGTGAATAACCTGAGGATATTTTTTCCCTGATTCTCATAAAAATGATGCCAATTTTGCACTCACATTGCACACCTGGTTTCTAATAGAATTATTTCAATTTTTAAACCAGTGAGACAGATTAGAGAGTAGCCAGATTCCATTAAAAATGGAAAAAAGAAACCCTAATTAGATAAATTGTTCATTCCAAGGCCAGCATGACTTTTATGAAACACAATTGAAATATCATGGTGTAAAATACCCAGTTAACTGTCCATGCTTCATTTACATTAAATATAGAAATGAGCTCTCCTGTCAAAATTACATAGCCAAGAAATGTGTATGTATCTTAATGAGGAGATATTGTTGGGTTTTTCTCAGTAGCAGTATTATTTGGATGCTCTTTTCTCTAACAGCCCTTCATTTTCACTGCCTTTTGTTCAAGCACAATGCTTATCATAAGTGATCACCAGAGCAATATACATGCAGAGATGATATTCTGTTTATAAATGCCTACGCAGAGGTTTACCTCTCTGAATAACAACCCCCCCCCCCCCATGAAATAATCACACTTCTACAGTACTGAAATGGTTAAAATGGGAATGAAAACACAAGTTGTGATGTGAAAATTCATTCTCAGATGCTTTTGGAAGCTGCCCAAACCTTCTGCAGCCGCTGGATGGCAAGTTAATATCTTCTGGGTCAGAAACTGACCACTGGAAATTGCTGGTCTTACACTGGCTTAATATGAGGCTGGTACTGTACATGGTGCCTGCAGCAGACAAGGGGACAGCAGGCTTAATCAGAGTTTTGCTCCTCTGGAGACATCCCTGCCATCCCACCTTTCATTTTTTTCCTGCACAGTGGCAGGGTCTGGGAGCTTCATCTGGGGCCATGCAGCAATTCATTTTTGCAGCAGCATGATGACCAAGGATATAGGATGTACAGGACATAAGGATGGTGTATCAGAGGCTACAGTGGCTATGCTATCTTCTGTGTCAATACACGATACAGGATATTTTCTTGTGTCACTGTCCTTTCTGGCAGATGCTGAGAGGCATCGTCCTGTAGAAAGGCACGCTCTCACTTCTTTATTTCCAGATCACTAAAGCCTACACCATTTGTAAAGGCATTAATAGAATCAAATAAAGAGATCTGCCATAATAATATGTTAACCCAGGCTTGAAAACACACTGCATTTGCTGGCTAGGCTCAAACAGATTTCACATGACCTCTGCATGCCTTGGATCTCCTTTGGAATAACAACGGACAATGTTTTGTCAAATCAAACTCTGAGCAGTTGAACAATTTTGTCTTGAATTGTTTCATAAACCAGGAGTGGAAACATGCTGGCTTTGTGCCATGCTGTCCTTTCCTTCATCTAAGAATAAAAGCTTTCATTTGTCAGGTAGAATGTATGCTTCTCATACCCTGACAGATTGTCAAATATTCTGAAATATACTTTGTTGGGCTCTTATTTAAATCTAGTTCATGAAAAGCCAGCCATATATTAAACACGCATACACAGCTTATCTTCAGAAAGATGCATTTAACCATTTGACTGCTGTCAGATGTTCCCACTTTGAACCCTCTTGCTGCACACTGCACGCACAGTGGGGGCTGACTATCCTACCTCCCATCAAGTATCCTATCATGCCAGCATCATTTTGAAGGACAACAGCAGGGATGCGTTGAAGAAGCAAGGGAGGAGGATGAAATAATAAAGCAATAGTTAATGGCACTGATGCCTTAATTGCACTTTTTTAAGTCTCCAGGCAACAGTGCAAGGCCTGTTCTGCCACTTGCAGCTCAGTGAATGTTTCTACTGGACAAAATGCCGTCTCTATTTTCCTGCAGACATACCTGTATCAAGCTTTTCAATTGCTCGTAAAGGGAAACAATGATTTTTCCAACCCCAGCAACCTAGTTCTCCTCTACTTTGTCACTTGTGTCATCAGTTTTGCCTGCCTTAAAATGTTTCTATGCTAATTTAGTTTTATGTGGCACCCACACTGCAAAAGTGTGAGTACAGACATAAGCGCAAGACAGGGAAGAATCTGTTTTGTTGAATGTTTAAGGAAACGGACTTTATGGCAGCTAGACGCAGCAGTACACAAAGTGTTCCCATTAGCAGAACAAACTGTGGCATATCTGTCTCTTCTGTTTGTCTCACATTTAGCATCTCTGACAAACATAGCAGTATTCAGTATGCAAAGGCACCAGGGGGAAAAAAAAAAAAAGTAGCAAAAACAACCAAAGAAAAAGGAGAGAACTCAAACCAAATGAGCAATCTGGTGGGTTACACATTAACAAGACCAGCAAGTGGAGAAAAACATGGAAACTGGGCTGTTGTAGGTGATACCATATCAGGACACAGAGAATTGACTCCAAAACACATTCCCCATCTAAATTTTTGTAGAAGCTTGTTCAGCTTTTCAGCCCATCCTGCTTCCTCTTGTTTTGCTCTGATCGGCACAGGCTTCAAAAATGAATGAATATCCCAGTCATCTTCCAGCCCATTTAAATGCTGGGTTGGGTGAAAAATGCCCATAAGGAAACAAAATGTAAAGAAAGAGCGAAGTGTAGGAACACGAGATTGCATAGATAACAGAGGACTGGTGATGCTATGCTGTTAGCTCATATTTAGTGCTACACAGAGCAGCTTGTCAGAGGGAACAGCTGAAGGACACGTTCAAGAGAGTCAGAGAGACAGGGAGCACCTAATGAAATGAGAATCTGTTTTTGATCACTAGATGTCTAAACTTGACCTTCACCATAGCAGTAACAGCAGTGACCCCCTGTAAGTTTGCAAGCACTTCATCCCACGCAATCAATGTTTTCAGCAACAGCAGGCTACTGAACTTTGTTAATTGTATTTAATGATCAATACTGAATGACTTTCTCTACCAAACATCCAGAAACTGTTCACAAAACTGATCAGAAGCCATAGGAGTGACTGTTCTCTAAATCTAACGTAATCGGGAGTGAACAGAAAAACTCCCAGGGAAACTCCTTCATTATCCCTGCATTATGAGGCAGAAATGTTAAAGAAAATGACAGGTGCTGTTTGTTTGGGTTTTTTTTTTTGAAGTGGTTATTTTTTTGTGAGTTTAGTCTGTTTTGGAATTTGCACTTGTGCCTAGTTCTTCCATCGACAAGCAAGAGAACTCCTATCCTGCTGCCCCTGGCTCTCCTTAAGTCTGGAGTTGAATTCTCCAAGGCTGGACTCTCTGCATACATAGTAAGTTTTTGCTAAGACTGACCCTGAGTGCTGGTTTGTGACATAATAAATGTGTCAGTGCTACAGAGGCCTTGGAAGCAGACTGTCAGTGCTGAGGGCTGCATGAGAAGCACAGCTGGAACTGAGAATGGGCAGTTATTTACAACCTTGCATCATTAAAATTCTCTCCATCCTGAATGATGAATAGTTCTCCTGTGAATAGGAATACAATGAAATTTGAAGTGCAGGGAAATTTGCACTGCAGGGAGGGAAATCATCTCAGAGACAGAGAAGCTGTAAGACTGAGGGACAGCATTTGTCTACATTTTGCTTTGATGGAAAGCACAGAGGGTTCCTGGGAGATCCGTCTCTGGGGGCAATTGAAAACGGTCTCTTAGAAGGACAGGTCCTTCTGACTTTCGTCTGTTCTGCACTACTAAGAAATATATCCCACCTCTCAACCTTCCTGCAAACTCTCCTGGAAAGAAACAGTTCAAAAGAACGGGTCCAGTTTCCCACATCCATGAAGGCAATGGGAACATTAGCTAAAGATACACCATGCTACGCCGTGGTGAATTGAATGGAAAAGCCTTTTCTCATCAGAGGAACGTAGTGGATGTCACATTTCTACTCAGCCACAAATTTTTAATAAAACTCTAGAAACTATCTTTGGAATTTCTGCTTCTTGTAAAGCACATTTTGAAAGAGACCAATGAGTTTGTAAGTTTTTAGGGTGAGTGCACAAACTCATAAAGGGCAGGATTGTGCCCATCGTTCTTCCAAAGTAAATTTAACTATGGAAGAGTTAATCTAAAACTACTTTCATGTGATCTCTGAGTATGTCAGTGATGTCTTCCAGTGCAGAGGCATTAGCAATGCAGGCCTCTTCTGCATAGGTCAATGCTGGTTTCTACAAACACAGCATAATTGCTAACAATCCCCAGATGAGTCCTTCCATTCAAGCTGTGGCAGCTCCTCCTTTTAGCACTGGATGTGCCCAGAAAGTTCCCTGGTGTGCCTATCAATAGCTCTTGACATGTATAAAATGCAGTAAATATTAATCCATCAGCTCTCACAACTCCCTCTCTGGGAGCCAGGCAATCATTTTTGTTCCAGCTTACACTTTGTTAAGTCAAAGCGGAGTCTCTCAAGGACACACAGAGCATCAGTGGCAGAAGGAGAATAAAGGTAACAGTGTCACCACAGAAAAGCACAAGGTGGGCATATCTGGGGAGGAAAGAGGAATCGTCTGGTCAGTTGCATTTTTCTATCTAAAGTCAATGAGCCTGTGGCTGCATGCACATTTGTGTGCATTTCAAGCACCTTACCACTGCTTCTGAGCGTCCATCCAAACATCTGCACCTTTTCGGCCTTTGGGTAGCATTTCATGAGCTTGTATGTGAACCTGTCTTACCCTGGAGATGAGCTCAGTGAAATTCTGAGATTTATTTATTCATTTCTAAATAAAAGTTATCTCAAAGAACATTTTTCAACTAAGAGTGGCCACAGAGGTTTGTGCCTACAACTTCCTCCCTGCAACATGGAGCCAAGCGCTGATTATTCCTGGACTTGTCCCTGGGGCAGCCGGTATGACAGCACTGGCATCTCTAAGGAATTCTTGCAGCAGTGGCCTCTAAGGTATAAGCCAAGACCTTGAGAGTAGAGCATTATTCTTGGAGAAGATGGATAAAAATGCACAGCCAAGGAGAGCTGCCTCTTGACTTCATTATCATAAGTGTTTCTTGTGCAGTTCATTACATGAAGCCGTTTTGCCTTGCATTTCCTCCAACACTTGTTAGGGGAGGGAAGCCCAGTGGCCTGATACATCCACTTCAGCTCCCTCCTTCAGCTGAAAACTACTCAGTCACTGCTGCCTCTTTTTCAGGAAAACCTTCATTTCATTAAAATTTAATTATTGGTTTAATTAAAATAGGCAAGCAGCAGTATGAGACGTGTATGTTTTTTTATGGCTGAAGGAGATTGTAAAGTCCTCATTCATTTCCCAAAGTAGCTTCCGCAAAAAATCAGGCTGTCTTTTTATAGGCCAATTCTCAGTGCTGCTTTCAAATGGATCCCACAGCCATTCATATAGATTAATCCGGGCAGTGAATCAGATCCTGCTCATTGGCTGCCTTTCAGAACATACTAGTGATGCTGTGGGAGCTCCATGGTAGAGCCCTGAGAGCTGATGGGACTCTCTAAATGATTAATTAATCTTCATCCAGACATTTTTCAGTTCTGTCTTAATTTATTCACATTGCAAAACAAATTTAGTCTTGGTGAAATGGACCAGATTGAAAAGCCTTGGGTGACTAACAATTGCTCTGTTATTCCCACAGAAAGCATGAAGAGGGAAAACATCTACGGTGTTTTTCTGATGATGCCTATGCTGTGACCCAAGAGACAACAGTCCAACCTCAAAGCATTCTCAGCCTCTGTTTTTTCCATTAACACCACTACTTCAAGGGGTAGCCCAATTTCAGGCAACCTGGAGCCTCACCAAGACTTAGAGGCAAGATTCCCAATTATTCTTTAAAAAAGACAAAAAGTCAGGGGTTCTTGTATCTTCTCACAATGGCTTCTCTGGCATCCTTAAACACAGTGGGAAATCAACATAAAGCAGGTAATAACACACACACACACACACACACAAAAATTGCCTTGGGCTGCCTTCTGAGAAGATCTCCAGCTGTTCCATGGAAATGGTGGGAAGAGACAGTAAGGCCCTGCAGGATGTGGGGGTATGTCTAGTGGTAGAGACCCCCAAGTGCAGTCATGCTTTCCTTCAGAACCAAGTCCATTAGTTGCTAATGATTTTCAAGTAGTTAAAGTGATTTTGCCCTCTCAACAAGGATGGGAATGTCTCTTAAACTCCCAAACAATTGGGTCTTTGACGTTTTTAAATGACTCCTCTTTCCACCAGTGAATTGAGCTTCAAAAACGCTGCGTAGCCATTTGTAAATGCTGTTTACAAAATAATCACAAGAAAAAGATGAATATCCAAAGTTTCAAATATTTTCAGCTCATGGTTCTATGCTGGGCTACCTGCCCAGGGTTTTGCAGTATTCAGATCTCTTAAGCCATAATCCAGAAAGAAAAGAAAGAAGTAGCCTTTCATTTAGAAGAAACCCTCCAGACAATTTTGCAAGTAACTGCAGTGACCTTCATTTACACAGCTCTCTCCTGCAACACTGAGAATGCAAGTGAAGTGCAAAGCTGGGAACAAAGTGTGCTTTTTCAAAAGGTTTTTTCGTTTCTTCTGTACTTGCTGGAAATTTACTCTCATCATTTCTCATTTAAAATATCATCCTATATATGCCTGGAGGTTGAAGTATGGATCTCTTTTCATAACAAAAAGCATACATCAGTCTGCAGGTACAGGTCTAATTTTCAGCATTACCCTGAGTTCCTGGTGAGTCTGGCAGCACTTGAGAAAAATCAGGTAGCAATGCTAGTACCTCTATATCTTTCTCTTAAAGGTATGGTGTGATGGTTAAATGGATGGACTTCTGCATTTTTGTCTTCTTCACTTTGCTTGAGTCATTAACTTGATGATAAGACATCCCCTAGCTCCTTGAATCCTATTGGATCTTGATGGATTTGCAAATAGTTCCATAGTTACTATTCAGAATCATTAGTGACATAAAAAACAGATATCATTTAGAAAACCTTAGAGCCATAGACATTTGAAAGCAAAGAGCTCCCAGGGTATCAGGTAGGCATTCTATCTTGTATGCATACATAGAAACAATATTAGACAGACTTTCAGTCTGAAGTTGTAGAGCCGTAAGAGCTGTTCTTGTGCTGTTATACTCAATCTCTTTGTGTCCTCTTGTCTTCATCAATAACATTAGATTCACATCACAAGGAATTTCTGAAGCTTTGCAACTTTGAGCTCTTCAGCTGAAAGGTGCCATGTAAGTGTAAACATAATTTTATATTCTGGAGGAATGCTGCTGAAATAAGCAGTATCTATTACCAACTAGCTGTAAAATTTGTGTCTATGTCAGCACTTAAAAATCATTGATCTGCAATAATCTCAGCATGGGGAAAAGAATATGACCAAAGGTTAGAGCAGAGAAACGCAGTTTTTGCCATTAGTGCCCAGGAAAGCAGAGCTAGAGAGCTACTGCACAGAGTTCTGGACAGGGAAATTGTGGTTGCATAAAGCTTCAGTGCTGATCCCTTCCTGACTGCTGGAATAACACTCAGATAGATGACCCAAGACCAAAGGTGTCTGCAGCAGCAGTCTGGTCACAAGACTAATCATCGTTAGTCTCCTCTGGCTGCCAGATTGCAGGTAACTAAAAACTGTGGAGTGCCACCATGCCAGCACAGCCCAGGCACTTTCCAAAGTGAGAGAGCATTCCCATACCCTGGTATGGCAGCAGTGAGCTTGGTGAATGTCTCCTAACAGGTTTTGCCTTTGAACTTCAACCTGCCTCATTTCATTTTATCTGGTAACAGCAGAGTGGCTGAACAATAGGTATGATACAGAGAAATAACACAGATGGAGTCTGCCCAGGGGACACACTGTTGGAAGTGGAGAAGTTTAAAACTCTGGTCCTCAGTACCTGAGTGTACTGTGTTGCACATTTTGTCCCCTGAGTATACTTACCTCCCTGAAGGCAGACCCATTATTCTCTTTTAAGAGAAACTGGAAAAATCTCTCCTCAGACAGTTCCTGGTTATTCCCCTCTCTGTGAGCAGTGATGGCCATCCTGCCCCTCCACCTGATCTAGGGTTCTCCCTTCTCCTCTCTTATTAGTGATTTAAGACAACTTCACTACTCCACTGCCCTTCCTCCTGCGAGCAACCCAGGAATTCAGTCCCCTGATAAACCACCACCGTGGACCCACAACTGCCCACCTTGTCCTCCTGTCCTAGAACCTGGTGGAAATAACCTGTGTTATTCCCTGCCTTCTTGCTATGCCATATTTTAGCCTCCTTCCCTCACTCAATCTTGAAGGCATTGCAGCTACCTAGAAGGGATACCATCTCCCCAGTATCTGGGCCCTTTGGAAATTGCCCTCAGATGGACGGGAACCAGCCAGTCCTTTCTGAGTACCCACTGGTAGGGTACTCAGATGTAGTACGAGATGTGCTAACCAAAGTTATCTCCATCAAATTACAAGGGCACTGCAGATAAACCAAACAGGCAGTTTGATGCTGCCCCTCTCCGGTTGCTGGGAGAGGAAGGGGTGATGCAAAAGCAGAGGGCTGACAGTGATGAGAGACAGGGCTAATGTAGGACGCCAGGGCTGGTATCAGAGATAAAGCAACGGCAAAATAGCACAATATCATTACCTGCCAGCTCTTTCTTTGAATCCTTCTGAGTCTGCACATCCATAATTGGGGACTTGTCTCTGCTGTCTAGGGCACTTGGCAGCATGCAGCTCTCCTCCCCGGAAGCAAGATTTGTGATCAGATTAAAGCCCATTTCATGTTCTCCTCGCTCAAATCTCTGTCATGCTCGCTGCTCCCCCTGATGTTTACATATGGTTGGCTGACTCATTTCCACATGAAGAGCTGACATTTCTCTCTCACATCCAGCGCAGGGGTCATTGGTTGCTGCATTAAAGGGAAAAGAATACAACGAAGAGATTTTCTAATCACTGCATCGGATTACAAAAGAATGTAAATCACCGAACAGCGTTTTTTGTTAGGAGCAAGAGCAAGGTTACTCCAGGTAGTTCTCAAGCAGCTCGATATTTCACACAATACACCCACGTGCAGGAGGGTGCTCACGTTCATACACGTGCTGGGCAAAGAGAGGCTGGGGAAAGTGCTGCAAAGTTAAGGAGCTTGTCCATTCTGTGCTGCATCCATAGCTTCCAGCTGGGAAGGAGCATAAGCTCCTTATTGTCCTGTGCCTCTGTCTGCTATCTGATAACCTGGCTTAACGTCCAATCTGCACTCACTGGACACGAGAAAAGTGGGCATGTTAGAATTACAGCAAGTAATAGGAAGTACAGAAACATCTAAGGCAGATACTGGACAGATGTTGGACCATAAGATTACTAACAATAAGCCGGGATTGCCTTTTTCTGCACTGCCATTCACAGAAACATCACTACAAGAAAATGATCCAGTGTGTTTTTACTTAGTTATGTATTCTTCCCCTAAGGAAGCTGAGATGGCTCACGGGAAGAAGCAAAAGGAGCAAATCAATAAAAGCACAGAATTGTCCTTTTAGCAGAATTGTTTCTTTGGGGGCTAACTGTTGCACAAATGGGTAAAAGGACAGAAATCATTTCAGCCTGGATCATCCAGCAAAGGTACTAAGGACATTACACGCACCACCCATCATGTTCTTGTAGTGAAGATGGAGAATGTGTTTTGCATTTGTCACTCATCTCTGCCATTTCTGAAGAACTTCCTATTAGGCATCTGCTGAAGTCTGCTGGAGAAATAACGATAAAAAAATAAAGGGCATTTAAACATGACCTGAAGCCCACAGAATCCTCTGGAAGGGTCTCCACACAGTCCTTTTCCAACCCTTTGTGCCTTGAGATATAATGGGGGCAGAGAAGGGGAGCACAGATAATGAATTGCATCCCCACCGGCCAGCAAACAGTCACCCATAGCAGGCAGCAGAGTCAAAGGGGGGAAAAAAAAGAAGAAGGAAAAAAAAAAAGAAAGAAAACTCAGAGCCCATAATCATTTTATGATTCTAATTTAACTTTTATGAACATGTTTTGTGCTCCCCTAGTCAGACTCTGGTATTGATCTTTTCAGTATTGTTAACTCATAACCAGACCATATTTGAAGACATAAACTTTAAAAGGGATAATAAAGAAGAGCCAGACTGCACTGGCTTTATTATCCTCAGTCTAGGGACTGGGGGCTGTAAATCCTATTGGAATCAGTGAAATTATGCAAGTGGAGATCAACTCCTGGCTTTGTCAATAGTTGAGATATTGGGTACCAATGTCATCAGTTCCTATTCTGAGTTGGAAGTGGAACTGTGTTGGGACACAAAGCAATGGGAACATAAGAAGTTACACAAGGGAAAAGGAAACACTGACTTTCTATCTGCATGCTTTTGAGAAATGGGGCAAATTGCAACACTTTGAGCCATTTCTGCACCAGATTATTCAGTGCTCAGATTTAGATTCTGTCTTCCAACCCCATCTGAGGTCTAAGCAAGAGCATTTAAATCTTGCAAATGGTGTTATTCTTTAGTGAGAGCGTTGACCCTGAGCACCAGCACAGGGTGATGGATATCCTGGCTTTGCTGTACTGCATGTGCTCTGTGCTTCAGGTCAGGGAGGTTCACATAGCTTTTCCAGGCTTCTGACTGATGGATAACATGAAAAGCCTGAATAACAACGTTCATGGGCTTTATTCTCTCCATGGTAACAATACAAGAAGGGCAGTTTTCTACCTCTGTCTGTTTCTGGAAAAAAGAAGGAGCGTGAAAGCACATGACAGATTTTCTCTGTGAAATGAATGCGAATATAATGAAATAAGGGTGTGGGGCACTGCTTTCTGCCTGGTGTATGCAAGACGGGAAAGGTGTTCTCAATTTGAATATCAGGCTGAAAAATCTTGTGGTAACACTTATTCAGTTCCTCCGAGGTCTGATCTGGTATTCGAATCAAAAGTGCGGGGCAGTAAGCTCCGAAGTTCAAGTGTGAATCTGTATCTGCTTGCAGATGGACTCGGCAGTCCTTCTTCAGACCCTACACAGCTGCACGCAGCTGGGAACTGCACACTGCATCTCACAGACAAAAAGTAATGATAAAGTCCCAAGAAGTCAGCAACTCCCTTTGTTCAAAGTGAGCCACAACTCGTAGTTTTCAGTTCTTAACAGTGCCTCAAAATCGCTGAGTTATTGTAACTTCAGATTTTGTTGCATGCACTTGAAATAGCACAACTCTCTGTTTTCTCAGCATCTCCAGTCCCCCAGCACCTTGCTTCTCCCTGAGCTTCTCAGGGTTGGACTGCATCCCACAGACCTATTTCTGCATTTTCAGTGACTCACACCAGCCAGCATCACCGTGCTATTTTGTGTCTGTTGGAATTAAAACCCAAAGGGGATCTTCAAAAATAAATAAGAGGTTGCATGGTACACTGCCAACAACTTGGAGGGAGCTCAGAAAAGAGCAACTGGGATGAATAGGGAACTCAAGGCAGTGACTTCTGAGGGAAGATTAACATTGCTAAAAATAACCCTCTCGGGTAACTAACGATTAGCAGGGTATGTGATAAAAGTTGCTGTGTATTTAAGAGTATAAACAATCAAGAATGGAATTGAATCTTTAGAGTGCACGAAGGAGCTACATTAAATAAATGAGGAAAATAAGGGATGCAAAACAGGGCATCAGCTCCTCTGGCTCTATGATTGAACTATTTAAATAGGTCTTGAAATAGAGTCATCTGCAGTCATTGGAAATTCCCCCTCCCCTTCAAGAAGGTGGTGGCAACTATAATATACAGTTACTTCAGAGTTACTGATAGAGACAGTGACTTCAGATGCACTTGTAATGCAGGACACCAGACTGGGGGTTCTCCTCCCTATCACCTGCCTCCCCTCCAAGCTGGCAGCATCTGGAAGGAGCCAGACCTCAGCCTCTTTCTCCAGAAGAAAAGCTCACTGCATCTGGTTTGCTTTATAGCCCAGAGGGATCGTTGTGATTGTTTAAGCTGACCCAGTGCATGGCACATGGTCTTTTCATGCTGTGCTTGCTTCACTGAGTAAGACAGGTACATATCATTGAACAGAATAAAAACTGTATTTGTTGTTACCCTTTTCTGTATGCATCCTAAGAGTTACCATGGCATCAGCACAAAAAGTGCTACTATGAGCACTAGATAGGACTCTGAGAGAGATTTGCTTGTCCTCTCTTCACTTATTTCTCCCTACCCCCTTGCCTGTCCCTCCTGGAATTATTTTCTGCGTGGCAAAGCCTTCCCTCTTGCATCAAGACCCATCCTTCAGTTTCCTTCCACTGTTGGGGTACAACTAGATGAAGATTATGTGTCTACGTGAAGGAAATCAGGATAAACTATTCTACTATCTTTCTACACCACATGCCTGAAGATGACACAGTAGCTATTCTGCATTTTAGCATTCTAAGATTTTAACTATAGTTTCACATGATAAACTGAGCAAACCAACCCATATTTTCTGTGAAGAGATGTTTGAAAAGCCATATCCAGAATAATAAATGGTTTGTTGTTAGATGAGAAGGGTATGCCTCACAGAGAATTTACGTGGTGCATCTTAGTTCTGGCACTGCTCATTAATAACCAGAATGAAAAAAATAGAAAATAAATGTCTAAAATTTGCACACAACATTCTACTCAGAGAAACTGAAATTATACTAGAAGGCAAGCTTAAAATTCAACATAAAAGCGATGAGTAAGGATGATCAACAAAATAAATACAGAATGGCAAAAACGGTTTGCAGAATGGGACCTACAGAGAGCCAGTGAGGGAAGGGGGGCTATGTGAAGAGGAACAAAAACCTATGCTTGTTGCACATACAGGCTGCAGCAGAGAAGGGAATGCCCTTTGAGTTCGGAGCAGACATTACAAAACATAACAAATTGACTTGCACCAGGATCAGATAGCAGGGTAAACCAGGTAATGTGAAGGCCATTGAGGCACTGGAATAAACTGTGTGAGTAGACTGCAGCATCCAACACAAGTGTTCAAGAACTAGCTACACAGACATCTATCACGCACCATATAACACAATCAACCCTTCCTTGAAGTAGGCAGATATGGTGTGCTGCTCCTTCAGAGCCCTGCATTCAGACAGCATCCCTTGCCATGTTGTTTAACCCACTGCTGCTTCTCGCAGTTTACCTTCATAACTGCTTGGTAGTAACACGTGTGCTTCAGAGCTACATGCTGACCTCTTCAGTTTGAGAGGAGGTGACACTGGAGATCAGTCAGGAACTTTCGGTATGCTGTTTTTGTTTCATTTGCACTGAGGCCATATTTATTTTATTCCATCTAACAGCTCTTTTAGACCATTTTGCTCTCTGCTGGAAGCATGATAAGACCCAAAATGTGGGTTGTAAATAGCTGGGAAAACTGCACCTTTAAGTCTAATTTTACGTGTAGCATCTCTTATTAATATTGCAACATTTATTGTGAGTTTTAAGTCATCATTGATTTTTATTAAAAAAGATACTTTTTATTATATGTGCATGCTGCCAGCAAAATAAAATATGTTTTTTTCCCCTCAGTATGAATTCTCATTAATCTTCTATGAGTGCTTGAGAAAGTGAGAAGACAGCTCTCATTCTGAGGCTGCATCACTGCCTCAGCTTTCTGACCAAGGTATTGTCATTCACTCCATTGGGATGCAGAAGAGCTGCTTAATTGTATAAACCAGCATGTGTTAGGTGGGGACTGAGGAAACAAAACAGTCTCCTGTGACTTATTACATCTGGGAATGATTAGCTCAGCTATTATGTAATTAAATTTCAACAGAAACGTGTAAAATATCCAGCAAGGATGGTGAAAGCTTTTTGAGATACTTGCAAGCAGCTAAGGGGTGTGTAAGGCCAGGAGCAGAAAGAAGATGAGTGCATTTTGTAATCAATGTCCAGGTGTTTTCTTATGTCAAGAAGAACTGGGTCTTACTGGTAATATGAAGGTTTTGAAGCATTATAGTCTGAAGAGAAACTAGACCCCAGAGAAGCCTCATTCATTAGGAGTTTTGTTACCTAGCATAAGTAAAGAAGTAAAGGGCACAATGACTTTTGTTTGATTTTCAGCCAGATTGGGTAATATAGCTCTGTGTTAATTGAAATCTGCAGTCTGACCCTGCATTAACTGGGGAGCAGACAATAAGGATATGATTGCTCATTAGACTGGAATGTAGGTAAACTAGATCCCAGTTGGCTTTGGTCCTGTGCATTTTGATAAAGATACCTGCAAGCACTGGCTATAATAATAATGAAGCTGTGACAGGGACATTAATGCAAATACAGTGCAAATATAAATGAGTAAACGCTATTACAACTGAATATGGGGTATAATAATGTATATAATTAAGAAAATTAATATGTAAAGTAGTTACACAGAGTATAAAAGAGCATTTTTAAGACCAGAGGCCTGCAGTGCTCTTTTCCCCAAGCCACCAGCTTGCATACCAGGGTGCCACGCTGCACCAAGGTTTGTGAGCACATGAAAGGCAGATCTGACTGCTGGCAGACTGTGTGTCAGAGTGTTACTTTGATTTCAATGATAAAGAGGATTCATTTGCCTTTAGATCATCTTTTACCACACAGGTGCACAAAAAAAAACCCAAACAAGTGATAATTTCATTTACCTGTTCAGGCAGGTGAACGGGAGGTATCTGCTAAAGGTGCAGCAGTCCCAGGACAGGTCTGCTAGTGTTGGGTTTAGATGATCTGTGAGAAAGCCACTTCCATTTCCCTCCCAGAAACAGTCCTTGGTATAGAGGCTCTTTCTGAACTAACCTTCACCACCACACATCTTGTGGAGCATCCAAGGAGGAGGGAGAGGTGCTGGTCCAAGCACAAAAGTAATGCCCACTCAGGTTTTAAGGCTCGGTGACTTTTTATTCTTTTTCTCATCATCGCAATTAAGGCCCTGTAATCAGCAGCATCAATGCTGCAATCAGCCCCAGCAATCAGCCTCCTGCCTCCAATGCTGATGAACAACAAAGTCAAGAGACCTTGTTAAAAAAAAAAAATAAGAGAGTGGAAGTGCATTTACACCCCTGGGTCTGCGGCCCTGAGAAAGAAGTTGGTATCTTGCTGAGGCCTTTGAAGCGAGGCTGAATTCACAAAATAGCATCTATCTGCAGTGAGTGAGGGCTGTGGAATCATGGAATCTAGAGTTGGAGAGGACTCATAAGGATCATCTAGAGGTGTGTGCTAGCTCCCATCAGCAGGCTGGCCAAGGAATTCAATGAAGGCACAGCCCTCTTTTTCTGTCCTGCAGTTTAGGTTTGGCAAACATAACTCCAGGATTGCTGAAGTCCTGTGAAATGAAATATACATCCTGGTGCCTGAAGTCCGATGTGATCTGAATCCCCACTTTGCATCAAAAGGAAAAAAAACAGTCAAGCTAAGAAAGCATTTTCCATATGAATCACATCAGTGTCTCCAAGTTACTCCACTACACCTGCTTTTATCACCCCCATCTAGGAAATCACCTTTGAAAAAGGAAGATTTTTTCTTGTGTTTCAGCTGCATCACTTGTTTTGCCTGCTGACCCATTAATTATCGGTCTGTGGCTTCTGACAGTCAGGGCACAGCAATGTACTGGGGGTGATGTTTCCACTGGGAGTGGAGATAGGAGTAGCAGACCTGTCCGGCCCAGTTGCTGTAACAAGGTTATAATGCAAAGCTCTGAGCAATTAGCCAGTAGATTTACCTCCCTGTCCTAAAAGCATCTTTATTACTTAATCAATCAAAAGCAATTTATGAACAAGGCTGAAGTTTTACAGGGAGCTATAAATCTGTCTTTTGTTTCCACGACAAAGCAGGAAAAAACAGATACAAAGCATCAAAAGACACTGGATCAATTAAAAAAAAAGTAACTCAAAAGAAAATAATTTTTCACAAGTAAAAATGGACTCCATCTGTCAGTCTACACACCAGCCTAAACATCATCCATGACAGAGGCCTGAAGAAGTGGCACTGTAAAGTAAAAATGAGAGCTGACTGGGGCAGAGACTTTGTCTGTGCATACCTTCCTTAGCTGTATTGCAGCCACTGAGTAGCAATATAAAATAATAAGAATGCTGAGTCAGCAACAGCATATATGCTCCAGATGCCCTTTTTGCTTCCTGAACATCTGACCCTCTGCCAGGACAGGGCAGCATTAGGATCCTTTTAGGCGTAGGTACAATACTTGCTGCCTCCAAAGAGAGTTTCTCAAAGCCATGGCAGTGCCCAGACTCTCCTCTTTCTCTCTTTTGGTTCGTCTTGCCATTAGAAGGATGCTACTGGAAAAAATTCACTTGCAATGTTTCTGTACGCCAGAAGCAGCTGAGCATGCAAAAGCACAAAAAGCTACATGAGGATGCCCAGTTCTGAATTCTTTCTCAGCTACTGAGGCCAGGAGGCTGTTTTGCATCCCTACAGCACTGCTTCTCCGGCATACACTGGTTGGACCAGTTAGATTTCCATACCAGCTCATTGGGATTATTACCTTGGGACAGATGGAATCGGCGTTTGTTGGCTGAGTGCATCTCAGCTGGTTTGGCAGCAATCCCAGTGCCACCAGCCCCTCTACCTCTGACATTCAGTGCCTCAGCAATCCTGCTGACGTCTGCGAAACTGGGGTGCAGATACAGACATTAAAGTCCCACTTAGGAGAAAGATACTGAAGAAGTCTGTACTGAACTATGTGCAAGAGCTAAGCTGGAGGCTGAATTCACCTTATCTTGTTTAATAGTTTCAGGTTCAGCTTTTTTTTTTTTTGCTTTTGACTGCTCTGATCTTACAACTCCCAATCCCGATGCTGCAGTTTCCCACCCTGCCTGTAAGTGCATGATTTACACCTTTAAAAGCAGAAACAATGATTTGATTAAGAGCAGCACTGCTTCTATACCACTGTTTTCCCTGCTTAAGCCACCCAGCAGAGTTTCCCACATTAGGTGTGTTCTCTGCCATCACAGTGCCTGCTGCCCGCCATGCTGGGACTGAGCCTGCAAGATCAGAAAAGACAGGGCAGCAACATGCACTGGTCTCACATTTCAAGACCTAATAGGAACAAATGTGTCATCTCATAGTTCACTGATTTAATGGCTCTTGGTGTTTATGACAAATAGGCGCTTCCTGATTTCATTTCATGCACTTTATTGCAGATAATGAAATTCACATGCTTGCTAGTTCAGCACTGAGGACTTGCTTAGCTGATTCTGGGCAAAAGCTCTGCTTCGTGAAAAGGTTCAGTCAGAAGCTATCACTCCTGCCCCATTGGGATACAGATTCCGGCCCCTTTCTGAGGAGTTAAGTAACTACTGAGCAATGATTTACATAAGCAATGATTACCATAAAAACATCATGAAACATTAAAAGTCGTTACTCATTTAACAGCAGGGATATTGACGACCCATCTGATTCTCCCTAACAAAAGAGTCAAAAATTATAGATACACATAATTCCTTGAGATATACACAGCATGGATTGATCAGTGGCTGATTTACCGTCCCAGCCCACCACACGTGCACAGAAGATATACCTGTCTTCCTAATTGGCTCTGAAAACACAAGATAGGTTTCATTGCACCCTGGCCCTTATTATCGACATTATTTATTATTGATCAAATACTGACAGATGTTTTCAGTGTTCCATAAACATAAGAAGCTAAAACCCTTGTCCTGTCAAATAAACACAGGGTGTTTAACTCTGATGGGCACCAAGAATCCCATTAAATTCAATAGACACTTATCCCCTCTTGGGAGAATCCATAGACAGACCAATCTGGACATACATAGTTCTCCTGCTGAAGGCACATTACAGCGAGTTGTGAAAAGGAGACTGCCTAAAAACTGTGCACAGTTACGGTCTTTAATAAGAGTCTATTGGAATTTAACCCAGAGAGGAAGGGGGAAGCAGGTGATGATTAACACCATCCACATTCTAAGGAATACACTCAGAGAGAAAACAAAGCAATGAGTCAAGACAACAGGACATCAGTATCTAAGCAATCTGAGTAACAGGCTTTATTGCACCATAAAACCGAGGCTGCTCATGCCAATGAGATACACATGTAGATACTATTTCACTAGAATCTCTGAAGAGCTTCTGACCTATTCCTGTTCCAGAGAACAAACTAAAGTACGGGTCCACTGCAAATACGAAAGAAGGTTTCATTTCAAGATTGCTTTTAAACAAAACCCAACAAATTAGGAATTTTATTAGAAGCTATCACAGTCTATTTTCGTTTTTATCACGGTAAGCTGCTATTTGCTTAAAAGCAGACTTTTTTAGTGAGACTCGCATATTAAACATGTGTTAAGTGATACAAGAGTAAATTATTTTGGCATTTCACCATCTGTGAGTCCAGTTCTTCTGATTCTCAAACTGAACTGTACTTCCTTGAATATATCACAGCATCCAGAAAAATCGTGGAATGATTTTAGTGAAAATTCAGGAACCCCTTCAAAATTGCCAACAAATTCCATTGCTACTAAAAAGACTGGCTGGATCAGAGCAAGACTTCAGGGTGAATTTTACAATACAGTGTACTGCTTCCAGTGGACGTACAGGTCTCCAGCTTGCAGACCTTTCATTTTACTTCAGCAGATGCTTAAAATTGCATGAAGGATCTAAAAAGAAATATTCCACTTATTTATGGGCACCTGCTCTTTGACATTTCATGAGCTTCTGGAATTGGGCTGTGCAGCAAGTTTTCTCTCTTTCTCCTTTTCATAGTATAAATGATAGCTTGTACTTTGCCCTGTTTCCTACCCCTAGACCGGCTGCAGCAGCAACACACATTCACCCAGATTCTGTCAAATGTTGAGAATTAGATACAACCACATCCCATCCCACTTCTGCCATCTTTCTGAGTTGGAGGCAATGGATTAACACAGTAAGCCTCATCAGCTACAAGTGCATTACAGCCACCGTTGAGCTTATCTAAGTAGTTTTTTACTGTGTAATTACTGCAATTATTTTAATGGACAAAAAATATTAAATGCTAGGAGCTTGCTTCCCCACTGAAGCCAGGAATTAGCAAAAGAGCTTTCCTCTTGTTTATTTAAGGACCAGAAGTACTGCATTTTCAGAAGAAAATGAGCCTAATCATAAGTTTTACAGCTTCTGAACAAGGATAGGTCTTAAACCGTGAAAGGCCATGACTGAAATGAGAGGTAGTCAGAATCGCGGTTGTCATACCTAGGATGGGATATTAATCTTCAAGTTCTAAGAAGCGAAAATGAAGAGTGAATTTCACTTTCAACTTTTATGAAGAAATTTAGAGGATGAAAACCAGTGCAGTGGCAACTATTTCCCCCATGAATATAACTCCACCTGCTCCTTCGATTGCATCCTAATAACCAATCTCTGGTTTTATCACTTGGTAAGAGTGAATGGTTTAAGAGAAGGAATGAAGCACAGTGATCGCCTTTCTAAATTCTTTTGCCAGGCTGTTTTTCCTCAGTGTTCATACGATGCTAAACAAGAGGCGGTAGAAAAACAAAAATGAAAAATCAAACATCATAAAGTGATGTTGTTTTATTAAGCAGGATGTGAGAAGAAACATATTGTTTTTCTTCGGAACTTGCTTTTGGGCTCACGAACAAATCAGGGTGCAAGACGTCACCACACCCTTTCCAACAGCTTCTGTGCAAAGATTTGGACTAAGTCTCTATCAAATGGATCCCCAACTTGATCTCCAGCCAACATAACTTCACCCTTTTTGACTATGAGGCTCTCTCAGCTCTCTGGACAAGGTGAAGAGCAAAGCAAAGGAATGAGGCACTGCATAACGAAGAGCAGAAATACTGCCCGGCTTGCTGCCCGCCCCAACACCTGCTCTCTTGGATGTATGTTTTATGCTGTTTATCATCTTTAAGTGGGATACAGACAGGCATGGTCGTACACACATACTTCTACTTTTGATGCATGTTGCACCTATAAAAATCATGCCTTTCATGCCCATGGGACCAGTCAGCCCAGACAGCCAAAGGATCAGTGAGATCTTGGGTGTGCATACTCCATATTCGTAAAATAGGTGCCAGCAACTTTGGAAAACAGCCCTTGGCATTTAACAACACGTTCCCTTGCCCTCCGCTGCTGCAAAGCACGAGCTGCCATGGGAGTCACCAGGGCAAGATGCATGTCTAGCAACTCTGTGAGGCAGTACAAAATATGTTTCATTGTACCTCATAAAAGCATGATATTTTAGTGTACAGGAATTTGTTATGCCAGCTTAATAAGGGCTGCTTTCATCTCCGTGCACCCTGCTAGGCTCCCTCCTGCTTCCCAAGCAGGAGATGTGATGTTCCTCTGGAAATTCTGCCACCTGGAAGGATCAGGCTCATCTTTCCCTTCCACACCAGGCCTCCATTTCTCTTCAAAATTCATTTTGAAATTAATTTCTCCTGTTCTCCTGGCATCTGCCTCTTAATTTGACTCATACTTTACTATTGATCCTGTGAATGCTGAAATTTATTCACCAAGCAATGTCGCTATGAGTACTATTTTCTGTATTTTTTTTTTTCCTGTTTGCTGGCTGGCCTCATCCTAAGAAATATTTTGTAATCTAGTTTCTATAGAAGCCTCCTTAAAAAAAAAAAAAAAAAAAAAAAAACCTTTTATTGAATGCTACAGAGAAAGTTGGCATAGCACTTACATTGCCACATGCAGGATGTTAATCCTAGCTTGTGAATATGTTTCTTTGGAGTCCTGCAGCTCTGTAAGTGGAATTACTTTGATGACTAAACTGCTAAATCAACACTTGTCTCACTCTCTTTAAAAAATAATTAAATCAAGTCTCCTTCACCTGCCACTGAAACAAACAGAAAACAGACAAATTAGGGTCCTTTGTTGTGACTCAACGTTCTCAGCATTTACTGAATCCTGTCATGATTATTTCTTTCTCTTTTGTGGAAAGTTTTATATTCTCTCGTTATGGCAGAAGCAATAGAGGTAGCTTTTCCATTTATTTTTCTACTTTCACGCGCTTGTTCTATTTGAAAAGATTTGAGAAACTGAAGAAACGGATGGATTAGCGGTAAGAATTGCGGCAGAGGTGCCAGATAAGGCAGGATCTCTGTACAGCTTCAGTCCCAAATGGAATAGTACTGCTATCTGGTGGCTATTCCATGACTCATGGAAAAATGCTTTGGTTGCCTCAGGCCCCTATTTGGAGGACAGGTATACATAGCACAGAGATTTGCAACCGAGCTGATCCAAGCAAAGAAGCCAAGGATTAGCCAGGCCATCAAGCATAAACTCACATTGACTGACAGGCCGAAAAAAAAAAGCAAAGAGCTCAGTTGGGAGGGGTGTAACAGGGAGAATATTTTTGTCAGATTGCTGGGGACAGGGAAAGATTTTCAGAAAGTTGTTTTCATCACAACAATTTCCTGATGGTCGTGAGATTTAATTCTACAGAAAATTAAACAGATAATGTCAGCATGTCCCACTTGTAACGGTCTCTGAATTGAAAGCTGTCATGCTGTTACTCAAAACATGCTTTTGAGAAGAAAATGGATGTTTCTTTTGTTAAAAAAATTTTATTTTAAAGAGCTGACATCAGAACTAAATGCTTCAATTCCGTTGAGATGTTACGCTTTGACCCAAGATTAATGGGGACGCTGGGATGTGGAGAGGGTTCAAGTATTTCCAGTATTTTCAGCACTATCTTAGACAGATGGCGGAATTAGACTTAAAAATTATTCTTAAGCAGAACACCAAGATCCCAGCCATATTTTGTCATGAAAGAGATTTGGCAGAAAGAGAAGTCCAAGTGGAAACAGACCTCCTCTGTAATTTTGGTTTTGGCTGTCTAGAAAGGAGCCAGCCATGGAGTTCAGATCCTGACAACACTCAGGCCCATAGATAGAGTGAAACAGCCTTTGTCTGGCCAAGATCATCCACTTGGATCAAGGAATCACAATTCTGATGAGAATAAGATGTGTCACAAATAGGTCTGGATATGTGAGTCGCAGATGTTAATTACAGCCAACCCTTATTTAACTTTGTGTTTGATCATCACAATAAACAGTGGTATTGACTGAGGTGAAATGAAGCAGCAAAATCTATTCTGCAGAAATTGTTCAGGGACGTTCAGACCTGTCTGAGGAAGCCTTGCTTTCTCCTTGACACTTTAAAGACCAGACACGAACAACTGCTACTGTGACTTGCTGCTCTAAATATAGAATAACACAAATTATCACATGCTGACAGGTTTCAGTTCCATGGATGAATCTGCCAGTGAGGCCCTGAAAGCATCTCCCCTCAGCCATCTGCAAATCTAGCAGATAAGGTCTCTGCAAATAACACAGTGAAACCCCTAGTTTTCTTCATTGTATCAGCCAGCTCATCCCACAGTCTCTCCTTGTCCCTTTGAGGATAAACTTAGTTCATATGAGCACCCTGCTCTTTGATCCAGCAAGATAGATGCTTTTCTCATTGATGTAACATAGAATCACAGAATGGCTTGGGTTGAAAAAGACCACAATGATCATCTAGTTTCAATCCCTTGCTATGTGTAGGATCACCAACCACCAGACCAGGCTGCCCAGAGCCACATCCAGCCTGGCCTTGAATGCCTCCAGGGATGGGGCATCCACAACCTCCTTGGGCAACCTGTTCTAATGTGCCACCACCCTCTAAGTGAAAATCTTCCTCCTAATGTCAAAGCTAAACCTTCCCTGTCTTAGTTTAAAACCACTCCCCCTTGTCCTATCACCATCCATCCTTGAAAACAGCCAGTCCGCCTCCTGTTTATAAGCTCCCTTCAAGTATTGCAAGGCCACACTGAGGTCTCCCCAGAGCCTTCTCTTCTCCAAGCTGAACAAGCTTACTTCCCTCACCCTCTCTTCATAGGAGAGGTGCTCCAGTCCTCTGACCATCTTAACACGATGGAGGAGAATTAAACCTCTGTACTGGAGAGGACCCAATTTTTCTCTTATAACAGCATTGATACATCTGCGCCTGACACTCCATTATGTAAACTCTGGCCACGCCAACCACTGCCAGTGTGTTTTCCTATGCACACAATTAAAGGTGCCAGAGAAGCACCTTAAGCAGAATCTTATTCTTAAGTCTCACTTCTGATAATTTTCCAAAAACAGTATTGTGGAAAGAATTAGCATCAGGTCGTCAGGTTTTGAAGTGTAAAAATGTTGAGATGTTTTTCAGTCTGCTGTTTCATACAACTAACCTTCTTAATGCAAATTTATTACAGCTTTGAAAAACAAAAAAAACCAAAAAAAACCAAAAAAACCAAAACCGCTTTGTTTTGAACTAAAAAAAAAATATATATATATATATATCTCAGGAAGTTTTGGAAAAAAGTGTTCCAGCAATTTCAATGTTAATCCTGAAAATATTAATTGGGAGATTTGTGACACAATAATTTGCGTCATCTCTCTATGCACAAACTTCCATTGTGGATTGGTTGTATCAAAAGCCCATTGCTGTGCTGCAGAGATACCCCACTGTCTGGAAAATGTCGTGGTACTCAGCAAAGGAAAGCAATATCTGTCAGTCCGTCACCAAAAAGGGCAGTTGCTCAGATGAAACAAGGAGTGAACATATTTAGCCCTCAGCGTATCAGAGGCAGCCCTCTTCTCCATCCTCCCTGGAGAGCAGAGGCTTATTAGAGTATTTCCATTTGGAGTTTGGACACTCAGGATTCAGCAGGACTCTGACCGAGCACACATTAGAAGGAAATCAGAGCAGGAGAACAGACAGGGTTTGTCTGAGTCAGGTCGGTTTGTATTCTGTGATCTCCTCACAAAGAGTGGACTGTGCTGAGAGTGCCTGGAAAATCCTGGGCTGTTTGTTTTGTTTTATTATTGTGTGTCCCTGGAGATGTAACTGCAAACCCTAGGGGAGCAATTCATACCACCAAAGTTAGGCAGCTACCTCAGGCACCAAATTAGGAGTCTTATCACCTCTCCAGATAATCATGGAAAAGAGAAAGGCCAATTCAGCTTGCTGAGGATACAAATTACCATCCAGAAGCATTTATCTGTCACCATTAGTTTTACAGGGAGCCTGGGGCGGTCACAGATAGTGGAATGAATGCCCCTGATCCCTGGGACCCTGCAGCAGAGCAGTGGAAAGAACCACGGGAAAGAGAGATGGTAAGTCGTGTTCCTGTGATGGCAGAGGAGCTTCTTCTCACAGAGCAGGCCTTCCCAAAGCATTCTGAGACATGAAAGCCCACATTCTGACTGATCACAACCTTTACCATCATGAAATTCCAACTCTCCTACTCAGATCACACCTAGCACCAGAGGCTCTTTTTTGTCTCTTCGCTTAGTATCATCTGGCAAAATTATCATTGCAATAGGGAACAGTTTGTTCCCTTGATCTTCCCCCTGCTGATGCCTCATATCCTGCAGTTACATGGCTCCATTAATGCCTTGCTTTCAGCATGAACACAGGTATTTTGTGAATCTCCTTCACTCCAGGGACCAGGATAACTCCTTATTCAGGATGGAAAAGCACATAAACAGAATATTTAACGAAATAACTGTAAGCGTCAGTTATACCTGAACAAAGAACTGCAAATGGCTCTGTAATATGCTTTATACTTTCTTCTTCCTTTAGATTGCACTGCAGGCTATTTACAATTCACAATTCACATATCCCTGCATCTGAAATGCCTTTCTTTCTCACTTACTTCTTGATTAAGTGACAGTCTAATCTCAGTGCAGCCTCCGAAGTTGCAGCAAACACAAATCTTTCCAGAGATACCCAGAATAGCTGTTTTATTTATTTTCATTATTTTGCCACTCACTATTTGCAGTGGTTATTAAGTGGAAAAAAGTGGTTGAAGGGGTTACTAAGGGGAAAAAAGTCACGGATAGAAATCTGACATTCACATGTCAGCTCCTCAATAAATAAGGTCAACTCTGATGAGGATACTTGTTGGTCTCCAATTATAGGTCTCTTAATGCATAAATAACACTAATGCATGGCATCTGCTATCAAAGCACAACTCATAAAAAAGATGCCAATTGAAACCAACCTGGCTGAAAACTGCCCCTCTTGTTGTTTCCCGGTTTTTTGGCTCAGTGAAGATTAAGATGCTGACCTGAAAGCAACTTCAATCACCCAGCATCCATAGCTGGGTTCTGACCAGCCCTCCCAGATCAAAATGTGTCCTTCTCACCTTCCCCAGGCCCCCTTCCAGCCCACAGCAACAAGTGGCCTAGTTGTATGAACCAGGCAGGGCAAACCCAGCTCAGGTTCCAGTCTAACCACTGCCACCTGCAACTTGATCCCAGTGGAAAGAGGACCTTGGCCACACAGGACACTGACCACCACTGTGAGGACACCTCAGCCTGCCTTCAGGATTTAACAGCATAGATAACACTGTAGTGAGAGGCTTAAAGCCCTGGGGAGAGTGCTGACATAGCCATTACTTAGGGCTGCAAAAGCGCCTCGTGCAATATGTTCCCAAGGAACCAGCACCTTGTAGGGCTGTATGCTTCCAATTACATATCACTTGTAACTCGAGTTAATTAATGACTCCTTTTTATCACCTCCTTGGTATCATCTGGTAAGCCGACTCTATCACTCCACAGTTCCCAAAATGTAAGTAAGGTAATGGGCTAAAGATGAGAACCCAGGGCTGGTTGCCAAAAGCTTCCTAGGCTTGTTCTGGGGGCACCTTAGTTCCTCACTAATACTTTTATCCCCCTCCATAAATCTCTGTTTGCCTCAGGTTGGTACTGCTTGCTTTTTTTGGAATAGCACTGTGGCAATTCCCCAAGCTGCAACCCCTGGCACAACCTTCAAACAGAAAGCGAAAGGCTCTCAGGATCAGCAAGAACACGTGGCACAGGCAGCAACACCTACAGGAGCCTCAGGACATCTAGGTTCTTCATCTGGCTTTGCCTTTGGTTTTCAGGGTGTAATGCAATGGAAAGCACATCAATGGCAACAGAGCACCAAGGTCCCGGGCTGCAGCAAATGGGGATTTGCTCAAGCGCAACAACCACAGGCACAGAAACAAAGGAAAAAAAGCTGCTTACCTTTAGATGGCCTCAGGTACACAGAGAGCTCCAGCAAAACACCTTTGCCTTCTAACACCAACCCTTAAATGAGGGCTGGGAAGGAGTGAATTCTGCCTCCCCCCTTTCTGGTCACTCAACTGCATTGTATTGCATCATTGCATGCACCTGAGCTCCCCAGGCTCAGCCCTGCCCTCCCACCAGGTGCTTAATGCTACGACATTTCTGCTACACAGAGGAACACATTTCTGATTGTTATGCTTGTTTCCCATGAGCAGCTTGCAGACATCTTTGTAAAATATTTGATGGCATTGTGGATGGGAAACACCTAGCAGCAGTGGTGTCCTAGTGTCTGAGTGCACTAGTGCAGACACTAGACCTTTTCATCTCTCTCACTTCATGGCACTAACATACCGATACAAAGAGAAAAGCATAGCCTCAGTTAACAGAAGGAAGAAAACGGACTTCCATATAGTACAGCAGTTTCCTTTAGGCTTTTCTCCAGCTCTACCTCCATAACCTCCCTTTAATTACGCTTCATATGAGTTTCAAGTTCCCTGGCTGTAGAGATCGGCAGAGAGCAAAGTGGAGCTGCTCTTGTGAGACAACTCTTTTGCTTTTGCCAATCTGGTCACTCTAAGATGGATCTCGGAGAAAAAGTGGTGATGAGAAATGTGAGCAAACAGCAAGCCTGGCCCAACCTCTGCATCCCTCTTCGTAGCAGCGATATGCACCAGTACATCTGGAGTTAACAAAATGCACTCAGCAGGGCTACTCAGGGGCTGAAGAGGGACTCTAATATCAGGAACAGCAAGAACAGAAGGAAGAAGAAAGGCAAAGCTACCTGCAGCTGAATCCTGCTAATGCCGGGCACTTCTAAAGTTTTGTTTACAAGGAGCATGAGAAAAGCTGTGGATTAACATCAGCATTTGCAGAAGCTATGAGAACAGCATCGCTGTGAAAGCCGGTGACTTTCAGCATCAAGGGAAGGCTTTCAGCCTCTTACTGGTCTTGCTGGCAAGGTGCTTACAGACAGTTGTGTAAGAGAGCAGAGCTAAGAGGTGTCTGGATGGAGAAGGAGCAGTCCCAAGGGAAAGCAGAAATTGTCTCCTTTTTGAAGAAAAGGTGAGCTGTGATCCCTGGAGCATTTGGCACCTTTGCTTCCCTGATCATTCTGTATTACTGTTCCCAACACAGCAGGTACCAAAAGCTTTTAGAAGAGTTATGCAAGGCAATTTGGTTGGTACTTTGCCAGAAGTTAGGTCCAAGATAAGTCAGACTGCAACATTAATTGAGCTGTACATTGGGGAACAGCAAAGACTCCTCTCAGGCATCCGATGAATCAACCAGCACGATTTCTGCCCCAAAAGAGTCCTCTCATCTGTGCACTAGTGAGAAAGCAATTTGTTCTTCCATTTGTCTTACTTCACTGAGGTAGTTCTGTGACTTACCTTCAGGTAATGGCACAAATGAAAAGTGGTGGGCAGGGTAAAGGAGGTCTGGAGGGATGTTTTAAGCACTTCAGTATGATTTCAGGCTTCCAGCTAGATCCAGTGTTTGAGACATCAGTGTTCTCACCCAAAGTGATCCATGGAGTTACCGTTCCTCACCAGGAGAGCATCTCTCCCTCCATTCCCATGAGACATTTGCAGTGGTCAAATGAAAACAATACCAAACCCTGGGCTATTGATGAAGGCAGAAGACATTTGTTTTAAGATCCTTTTTTTTCTGTAAGCCAGCAGGTAGCCATCCAGGACGATCCAGGATTTCAGTCTCCAAGACATTTCTTCATTATTATATTTAATAAAAATATTTTAAATCCTCCCATCCAACAGGCTACCAAACTGTAAAGAACAGCTCAGATTGTGCAACAAAACCTGGCTGTGGGATGAATGTGACCTGAGCATCTCTTGCCTCATTCCAATGATTTTCTTATTAACAGGAACTCACTAGAACGAAAAGAATTGCTAACAACTTTCTGATGACAAAATTCCCCCTTTGTATTAAATGCATTCAGCTAATGGGGAAAAGCAGTCATACAATACAAAATGTGTTAATATACCATAATCTACTCATATATTATAAAACTTGCTTATTGCTCTGGTGATTGATTCATTTTTAGTATGCAACATGCTGAGCATCGCGTGCCTTACAACTGCTGGAGCACAGTTATTGTATTGATTTGATGTGACAGTAGCTCTGTGTTTAAGATGGTTTATGTTTTTTAATTTGCGATTAAATAAAAGGATGTCTACTCCCTTAGATGGCTGGCAGTTGTTTATACTCTGAAGTTGTTGATGAAGCAAACTTTTATTTGGCTTCATAAAACATACTTGTTTTGTCACTCCAAAGCACATTAGCTGGACTTCTCAGAGTGGTTTCTAGTCTAGCAAAAGATAAAACTAAACTCCAATCCATTTTAAAATAGGCTGGGTGACAACATCAATGTTGCGATGGGACTATAATGAAGTAAGCAAGCTGAGAATATTGTACTATTGATAAAAGTAATTGTGATAATATCTTATATTTCTGTAGCACCATTCATTCTGAAGGATCCAAAGTGCTTTTGATACTCACTTGTTCCTTTGTTCATTCCTTCCCCTGCCCCATTTCTGTTATGTATACACATATGTTTATAATATACATATATTTCATTTAAGCTTCCTCATCCTACAGTGCTGATACCCTTTCAGCTCTGCAGGAAGGAGAAATCTTGACAGCTTCTTAAAATCAGCTGCCGCACAACAGTTACGGAGCCACAGATGGGATTGCTCCATTGTCCATGACACTGAGAGAATAACTATCCTAAGGATGAACACTATTGTCTCACCCATAAGAGAGTACCTCTTTATGCTCATGCTGCTTGAGTCAGGGCAGAAAATGGAAAGATAACATTTCCGCTCTGAAAATGTGCATTGCTACTTTGTAGCTTTCAAGCCAGTGAAGGAGCCACAGCTGTAAATATTTGCCACCATCAGCTTGTATAGTCTATCAGCCCTCATTGATTTGTTGCATGCCAAGTCAAGGGGTTAAAACTAATAGGAGGACATTTAAAACCAGTGCATGTTTCAAATATAGATAAAGCCTGGCCCAGCTGGCTTGAGCCCAGAGGTATAACCTCCAAATGATGCGATTACCATCTCTCCATTACCTTCTTCATTCCAAAGATTCCTCATTGTGTGAATGTGGCACGTAGAAACCCCAAACATTTGGAGGGTCAAATGTTTCCAAATGTTGTATAAAATATCTCTCCAGCCTAGGATGGTCCTCCAAAAATTCCACAGATTCTGGGCTATCCATTCATCACGCTAAATTGAGTTCTTGTCTATATTGTGCCATATGAAACCTGTTGATTACTGCATGATGTACTATAGCTTATATGCACCAGAAATTACTGTGTCACCTTGTGCTTGTTAAGATAGAAACTGAAAAAAAATAATCATCTGTAAGTATCAGGTCAGAGCCTGAAGGGGATTTGTTTTGACTGCAGTGGTGCCACTTTTACATGAATATTCCAGCAAGCAATTATAAATGGAATGTTAGAGAGACAAATATTGAATTCTCCCCTCAAGGAGGCTATTAAACTAGTCATCATGTCACTGTTTGCCATTATTCAGTTCAGAGGTCTGTCTTAAGGAGCTGGATCCGACCAGCGCAGGAACTGATACGTGCCATGTGACCTCAACATCTACTCCAAACAACCAAAGTAATAAATTATGAATATCAAGTACCCCAAACGCTGTTCATGGCTAATCATTTATAAGCAGTCTGCAGGTCAAAATGTGCCTTTCACTGACTGATCAATTTTTAGGGCAGACGGGACAATTACATCATCCAGCTATTAAATATAAGCAGCCAGCATGTTTCAGCTTATCAGCTTGAAATACCATGACACAGACTATCATCCTGGTGCAGTGCATTGTTGAGACACTGGTGTACAGACCGCAAACAAATTTTAGAAGCAGCTTGAGGCACAAACACATCTGGCAAGTTATGTCACGAGTGGAATAAGAATAACACCCAGTTGGCTCCACAAAGGGATGGAGGTGGAGGAAAACTGAAAGTTCACACAGCAACGTAAACTCTGCTTTTCAAGATATTACAGCTTATTTATATGTCAAATGTCTTGGACTACAAAAAAAACAGAATTATTAGATGAAGTCTGGCCATGTTCCACACATAAGGTAGCATAGGGTCCTACCCCTCTGCCCACTTTCTTAAAACACAGGAAGGTTTGGTAAATATTTGGTACATGTTTTATGGTATAATTCATTTTTTCAGTGAGCCTGCTTCCTATTTAGCTGTAAAACACAAAAGCTTGGAGCTGAGCAAAGAAGGGCTCCAGAAGTTTGATCTCCAATCTGTTTAAGAACAGATACAACAGTGAGGGAGTCTTCTTTACATTTCATTTCATCTCCATGGATCTTTGAGTTATGGAGACACTTTTCATCAGATAAAAGAAAGAGCAAATGATCCCATCTAATAATTCAGATCCCTGCTCAGCATCATCCTGTAAGCTGCAGTATTCGTACAACACCAAGTAGGAACATTCTCCCCACTGCCTCAAACGGTGGCACTGACTTTCCTTTCCAGAGGAATCAGGTCATGCATACATCACTCCCTCTGTGCATTTTCTGCTCCTCAAAATACAGCCCTCATCATGGGCATTCTGGAGGTAAAATTGGAGCAACCTCAATAAAACTGGGACTTCATTTTTAGCAGTGTTCAGTCTGTACTTCTAATGGGCAACAAGAACACCCATGGTCATTATTATAAGCTGCTTTGTGACACAGGCTAGGCTCAGATGCATTGGTTCTAGAAAGAAGAAATTCAGAAAGCATCTTACGTATCACCACCTCTCCTCACAAGAACTTTTGACTACAGGCACCATTTCTCCCAGCAAGGTCTTATGTAGGCACAGTCCCTCACACTCTGCATGTCCCAGATCCATCAGCCTCTTGTTCACACATTACTTATTTCAGTGCTGAAAGCCAGGCCCAAGGCTCAGAGCCTGCTGGGAACAAAGCCACACTGATATTGTTGTGTTTTGCTACTCAAAACAGCAGACTGCAACTCAGCATCAGTGCAATGTTACAATTGCACTGTGAGATGTAAGACCACAAACAACAGGCACGGGAAGTCTTTCCAAACCCACAGACAAATTTCCAGAATGGCAAAGCTGTTCCTGTTCCACACTGAGGGGAAAGAAAAACAACAACAAATCCTTTTGAAAACTTCTGATGCTGTAACAAACCCAAGTCCCTGTCTGTTTCCATGACTTGTATTTCAGAGCTTGACTGCTGTACATTGCTTCAGCATGCCTGCATCAGTGATCCTAACAAAGCAGCTATGACCATTTCCATGAATATTCTCACTTCTTTGCAAAAGATAAACTCTGCAAAGGTTATTTTCCCACTGTTTGCATCTCTCCAGATGGCCGTGATCCTTGAAGACAGAAGGGCATATTCTGTTCTTATGAAATTAAGAGCATCTCTTCATCCTCTTGGTTTCAGCAGCCAAGTGTTGCTGGCTTCCTGTCCCTAAGGCTGAGTGATACAGGACAAAATCCAGTGGAACATGCACATCTCACTTTTACTCTGTGAAATAAATAGGTGAGGATCTTGGCATTAACTTCAGTGAGAATTCTGCATGGAAGGTGAGGAGAAAATACAGTGAGAAGCAGCTAAGTGGACAGGGAGACAAGAGCAGAAAGCACACTGATTGAATGCTGGTAATGTCAGCAGGTAGCTGACTGCCTAGGCCTGTACAAGACTGAGCAGATTTCTTTGCTTTTCTTGTACTTATTTTGACACTGTTTGGCTCCACAGAATTAGCTATAAATCCTCTTTGTATCCTGAGAGATGACAAAAACTCTTTTGTTCGTCCCTGCCTGAAGCCTCACTGCCAGCACAGACCCAGGAGTCTCTGATGGTAACCAAATGAAGATGTCTGCATCCAGAGGGAAGAAGAGAACCAAAGAAGTGGAGTCTATTTTTCTGGCTGTGTTGCGCACTGGGAGTGCATCTCAAAACACATGGACTCGTCAGCGTGTGAACAGATTGCAGCCAGATTTTTGTGGCAGTTCCCTTGGGAGCAGAAGTTTCTATTTGCAAAGAGATCACAAAGGCTGGGAGTGATTTTAACACAAAAAGGAGAAATGTAAAAGCTTGCAACTCTTCCCATTGCAGTTCGGTAGGTGTTTTGCCTCTAATTTTAAAGAAAGCAGGCTCAAACTTTAAAGGGTGGCATGCAGTTAAAGAATAAAATGAACTCTGTGGTGAATCCTGACCTAATGCTCCTCTTTTCCCCTCATTCCAGAGTAGAGGGAGACATTTTTATGAAGCTAAAAGGCAAATAATTTAGAAGTGATGCGAAGAAAGCTGTTATTTTTTTAGCACACTGCAGACACCCTGTGGAATTAGCTGTTGCAGCAGGTCAACGAGTCAAAGAGTTTGTAAGGATTTAAACCAACTGGGATAGCCTTACAATGACAGACAACCGCCGGCAGCAGTACGACACCCAGCTGAAGGAGCAGGGAGAAAATCAAGCTGCCTTCTTCAGACCCAGCTTCTCAGGGAGTCTTGCCTGCAGAGAAGTCAAAGAAATGGCCACTAATGCAACAGGACAGGAGCAGCAGCTTCAGAGAAGGATGATGCATTTATTACAATGCGCTACTAAATCTCACCCACTGTGGCTGCTCTCCTCTTCCCCATCAGGATGCTGAAATAACTCTCTTGGCTCCTGCTCTTGGCCTTGTGGGTTGACTAAGCTATTCAGAAGACAGAAATCTCATTTGTGGGAAATATTTTCACACACACGCACATACACAAAAGAATTAAGTTATACTTGGAAGGACAAAAGGAATTGTTTGCACACATCACATTAAGGCTGCCTCTACATTTTTCTTCAGAACAGGAGTGGGATTCTGAAGAAAATCTCCCAGTCATCAGTTCAGCACACATTGGCTCCGTTTTGCAGAGCTGTTTTGCTGCTCATGAACTAGATTCCTTCTGGAGAAAATTAAACTAGAATCTCCACCCCAAAAGTGCAGCAAATGTGCTCCAGACCTCAAGGCAGTCATAAGACATAATGACCCAGCTGATGTCTGGTCCTTTAGACAGCTCTGAATCATATTTATAATGGGGACATTTGTTGCATGGGACCAGATAGATCTAGCCTGAAATAAAATCCCCAGCCTTTATGCATCCACTGCTTCTACTTTTCCACTCCTATTAGACTGATTTTCTTGCTTGACATAGACATAATGAACAGGTTAGGGTTTAGGGCTACACCTACAGCTTTCCCCATCTAGTCAAAAAAAGAGAGATAGCCCTATAAGGAGGGATTTCTGGTATGCTAGAATAAATGACAAAGGTAAATAGAGGCAATTTCTGGACAGCAAATAGATGTCTATCTCTGTTGGGTATCGATGGAGCTAACATTACCGGTTTTTTTCTGGTTGTTAAAGCTACGCCAGAAGCTTCCCAACTTCTGTCTTCCTTTTTTGAGAGAAATCTCTCGACTCAGAGTTGATCCATAACAGCAAAAAACATCTTACCAAAAAAACAGAAGACTTCCAACATGTTCATGAGAGGCAACTCCTGATACAAACTACATAGCATAAGGGGGAAAAACAAACTCCTGATACAAACTACATAGCATAAGGGGGAAAAACAGTAACCCTGTGCTTTTTCTCTTTGCCTGTTGGAAGAAAAAGCTAGAGTCTACACACAAGCTAAATTTACTTATTAAGTGAAATATTTCTTGTGTCAGCTTGGTATATTTAAGCTTTCATTTTTGCATTCCTTCGGGTTATTTCCAAACTTTAAAGAGAAGACAAATGTTAGAAGTAAAAAGATCTTTTTTTTAAGATCCAACCCCAAATAAATGTTAATCTTACATGTTTTTCTAGACTGAGGTGAAATCCGTCATCTTTAATCCTTGGGGAATGTTGTCCCCTGATTTCTTCACTCAGCTTAGATTTTTTTTTTCCTTAACAGAATTTAAGCATTTCTTGAAGTGGTTAAGGGATATTCTTATGATGGGTCAGAAGTTGCCATCCAGGAGGACCTTTACTGCTTCTGGTTTACTTCATTACTGGAAATATTGGCAATCCTGGTGAGAGTAAATGCAGCGTAGGGAAAGTGTTTGCACGTTTGTAAGCAAGGCACAGCTTTAGTTGTTTTGGTAAATCAGTTGAGAAGGTGCCTAGTGGTCAGTCCACTTGCTGAAATGGTACTTTCTTCAGGTACATATGGACGAATATTGATGAAACAGATATTTCTTGGGGTGCCTTCTTTTTGCTTTTGCTTTTTTGGTTATTTGGTTTTTTTGTTGCTGTTGATGGTGGTTGGGTTTTTTTCCTACAAGACTGTAAAAGTTCAAAACCAAGCCATATGAAATATGAAAGCTTACAGAGTAGAGCAAGATGGAGCCAGTCCAGTCTAGGTTTGGAGCAGAACTGTGGGGAAAGGCTCATTTTCAGCAACCCAAGGTGTGCAGATCTAAGGCTCCAAACTCTGTCTTTTCTCTAATGATAAACAGTTTATATCTCTCTTCACACACAAAGGGAATATTGCCCAGCTTGACCTCCCACCAGATTTAAGATTGGAAGAAGTGGGATATTCAAGAAGCAAATTCTCCAAACTGAAACGCTGCCAGAAAATTCCCCCACCGAGTGCAAAAATGAGACACAAAATCAGATTTCAACCAATTTAAAGTTAAAAAAAAAAAAAAGAAAATAGACTGTATGCTAGAATATCAGTGCAGCATTATAACCCTGATTCATTCTGGCAGCTTAATCAAGCTTCTCTCATTAGTTCTAGTGCAGCAATATAATAATCCAAAAATTCTCTGCAAGGCAAAAAAGAGGTCAGTGGAGAAGAGCCAGCTCTGTGTGTGTGAAACACCCCTCTTTTGCACTGACTGCTCTATAAAGCCATCGCTGAGTGACAGATGGGGGCCACAACCCATCTCTTGCTCCTAAGCTGTCCCTTCTTGACATGGATGGGGGTGATCTTGTGTCCAAGCCCTACCCATCCCATGGACAGTGCAGTCTCTGGCCATGCCTTTTCCAGCACTCTCACTCATGTGGGTCATTTCTGCAGAGCTCTAAAACTCCTCTCTCTCTGCACTGTCAGACAGATGAAGCCACTGCTGCACTATATCATGCCAGCATTGAATCACCACTGTTGTTTTCTCTGAGAGATTAAGCAGGTATTTATTTCTCCCCTTCAAGTTTTTACGCTGCCACCAAGCCTGGTTTTCAGTCTTGAGTGTGACTGGGCTTTGATGGATTTTCTACACAGCGTGGCCACTGAACAACTCCCACGTGCTTCTGGAGTGACTTCACTGTACAGTTACAAAGAGCTTAAATGGTAGATGGTGCTGTTACCACTCGGCTACTAAGGCCTAGTTCCAAACATCACCACGAAATTCAGTTTTTGTTGCTCTCTCCAATAGCACGGTTTCCAGGAGCCAGTATCCATCGCTTCAGCTCAGGTTAATCAGCACTGAAAAATGTTATATCTTAGACAGAATATTTATTCATTAGTCACAGTGCTCATGCAGGGACTAGCTCCTGCTGTCAGGCTGCCTACCAAGGCTGCTTTGGACTAGAAGTAAATAGAGAAGAAAAATTCAATCTTTTGTGAAACTCTGTCTAAATGGGAGGTTTGCAACCTTTTCTTCAGAGAAGTGGGAAATCAAAACAAGAAACAACTTCAGCTGAGATGAATATATGATGGTAAGAGAAAGACAGGAATTTGCATAATGTCTTAGATCTAGATTCAAATCAAGACTCTGAAAGGTTATTGTGCCTGCTGACTGATCCACATGAATAGCCAGTAATAGCATGTTTGCGAGAACAGAGCTGGTCAGGAAGAGGCTGGCACTGAGGGCTGTCCCCAAATTACATGAGATGCTGTCAGACCAAGGGACTGGAGCAGCAACTCTAGGGCTTCTGAGCAGGACATGGAACGCTGTGGAAGAAGTAGCTAGGGCAGCTCAGGGCAGTGAGGAATGCTTTCCAACAGCACACTCTGTGAATCAGCAAATAAACCCCCAGACTATTATCTGCCCTTTGCAGATAACCTGTACATGACAGCAAAACAGAGAGGGACTAGCAGCTCACAGAGTTTTTCTCTAAAAGAAGAATCTAAACAGCCCCTCTATGAATATTTTTGATTATCTCAGGTCTTCCAGAGCTGTGAAGAAATTGAAATTTCCTCTTCAGTGTTTGCCCATTGCCTCTTCTATAGATACAAGCTTCACCAAGCACCCACACTAAATCTGCCAGCACTTATTTTCCACCATCTGCATAGTAATTGCACTAGGAGCTGAGTTTAATATCCTTAAATTCCCATCTTGACACGCTGAACAGCTCCTGGCGCAAAAGGTGCAAGGGGCTATTTAGTCTCAGGTTATTGACCCAGAAGGAAGAAATCCAAATACCAGTTTTCTTCTTTCCTCTTCACTCACCTCAGTGGCTCTGCCATTAAGATGCTTCTTATCTCTTCGGTAAGTACAGCTTTCTCATCGCTGGGTCCATCCACCCCATTCTTCTTTCTCTCACTCACAGAGAGCACTCTTGGAGGCTGTGAAATAGGTTGATTTACAGGTGGGTGGTGATGTCATGGTGAGAGGATCTGGTTCCTTCATATATGTAGACTGCATAAAAAATAAAGATGCTACGAAGCCTCGTGTCACTTAAGAATAAATGGAAAACTCAGCTCTTTGACGTGGCATTCCCCAAATGCATTGCAGGTGTCCACAGATCTGAGGTACACCTCCATCTTCCCCAAAGCTTCCTTTCTGTAACTTTCAACTGCTTTGGATTAAGGCATTGGAACCGGCTGCCCAGGGAAGTGGTAGAGTCACTGTTCCTGGAGGGTTTCAAGCAAAGAGTACCTGTGGTTCTGAGGGATGTGGTTAATGGGCATGGTGGGCATGGGTTGACAAACTAGATGATCTTAGGGGTCTTTTCCAACCTCAATGATTCCATGATTCTATGATTTTATGAATCCCAATTTTATCTTGGCATCACCACTCAGTCAGTCAGACATTCAAAACTTCCAACATCAAAAGAGCTCCCAGGGTATGCTGAGACCATGTCTGAGCATGCTGCATGGTCCAACTATTCCTCCGGATACTCCAGCAAGTCTTTTCCATCAGGAAAGCTCAAGAAGATAAACCTGGTTTGCTGGCAGAGCAATTGAGATGACAGTGAAGCACTGCCTGCTCACCAACCTACTTGTATCGCTTCTCCAAGGCATCACTTTGCTGAGAATGGTGCTGCCTCTGTTCACTTGAAAGCTCATCTTTAGAGAGAAGTCAACTTGGGTCAGTGTACAAGCACATGGATGCTGTACAGATGTGTTGTATATGAATATTACCCAGCCCACGTTTTGGTCTTTTTGTATGCTACTGAGAAACAAGTATGGAAATAACCTCAGTCTCCCCCAGTAGAAATGGTGTAGCTCAGACATGATGCAGAATAATATTCTTTTCTGTTGGGTCTTCGTTGTAGGTGCACAGAGTGTGTTTTGATGGGGGGATCATATTCACAAAAGACTCTGACCGGGTTAGATGAGGGAATAACACTATTAGTAGGATTAAGCTGTCCCACTTTACAGAGCCTAGCAGCAGACCACTCATAAGTCTGCTCTGCATGGGAGTCGAGCAGAACTCCCCCAGGAAGATGCACGAGGAAGGAAACCACAGCGAGAAACTGAGATCTGCAGCAGTCAGAGAGGAAAAACGTGGTGTCAGACTGAAGAACAGATAGAGAGCTGCCCTGCTCCTCGTAGCAGAGGTCAACGCACGCCTTTTCAAAAAACATCTTTTCTTCTAAAGCATGAACTCTCTTATTTTTTCCAAGCATGGTGAATTCATCTTCACTGCAGACAGCAGACCTCTCAGCATATGGGAACAAAGCAGAAAATACTGTATAGCACAGTCGCTTTTTATGTCTTTATTTTTATTAGCATGCAATGCAACAAAAGCATTTAGTTAAAAGAAAACAGTAGTTATTGTTAAACTGAGCCATAAAAAATACTATAAGGCTCATATTTTGTTTAAGATTTAATAAACATGGGAAAGACAAAAGCTTTGGAGGATTTTCTGTTAATACAAAATATTATTTACTCTTTGTCAAGGGAGAACTCTTCACCAAGTGTTTTAGAACACATCATTACCCACCAAAGATTGAAAACTCCCTAGATTTTCTGAAAGTTTAATAGCTAGTGAAATCTTAAAAAAATAAAAAGCCTCTTGTTTTACAAATGCTGTAGTAACTTCTAATGTCAGGAATCACAAACAAACAATGCAAGAAAAATATTTCACTCTGGTTTGGGGAACCAGTTGCCCAAAACAATGAGGCTCCGACTCCAAAACTGACACGAAGCAGAAACTAATGCTAGTCTCTCAAGTACTTGAGCTGAGATGAAGGCATAAATATTGAAATAGGGTGAAAATAGGATTCCCTTAACGTTGACAAAAGATTATTTAAGCTGCATATTTCTGTCTACACATCAAGTTATTCATTTCCAAATGGCTATGAACAGTACATGTGTAGAAATGTTATGATCTGGGGATAAGAGGAGACCTTAGTGCTGTTAACTTTAGCCCACAGAAAATTCATTGCAGTTCCTAACCTGCCTAAATTAGAATTGACTTTCATATTCACACAAACCCTGGGAGCCCAATCTTAAGATCCAGTGCAGATAATCTACCTCTATATTTTTGCATATAATACAAGATTTGCCAGAAACATATGGGAAAGCACATTCAAAGGCATAGGTGAACATTCAGGCTCTTTTCTTCCTTTGTACTCTCTCCCATCAAGTTATGCAGATACTTGGATGCTCATATAAACCAGTGGCACAAATTAGAAATGAAGTGCACCTGACTAATGCCTCTTCTGCTGCAGCTAGGAAGGCAGAGGAACAAATTATGCAGAGGTTTCCTCTTTCCTTCATCTGTATGCATGTTGCATAATGTGTCGTACTTCAACATTAGGACCAAAATTTTTTATTATGCAAACTTATTATGACTATCAAGTTCTCACTGAGCGTTAGCAAGCTCTGAAAGATGCTATTAAATATGTCAGTTTAACTTTCAATTGGAGCCTATGTATTTTTAATTAATAAGTAGATGAATGTACCAGAGGCTGCCACTAACTTTGCTATTGGGTTAGGGAATGGCAAGAGTTCCTCTCTAGCGCTGGCTGTGAGAGCATATTCTCCTTTTGTAAACTTGGAAAACAAGGTACAGTGTTACAGAGCAGAGGACACACTCATACCTTCCATTTCATATGTATCACTGATCTCTATCCCCTCACTCCCATAGTTTTGCCCTTTTCTTCTCCAGTTCCCACCTGCATCTGAAATCAAAGGGTGTACGTAGGAGGGGTGGCATGGGCAGGATCTCAAGGGGACGATGAGATGTTTCAGCTGGATGATACATAAGAAGAAAGAAGGACCCCAGAGGCTGCTATGCATGGGAGAAGTATCCTCACAGCATTGGCTGCTTTCTGTATTCTGGTTCAGTCCCTCACTGACTATACTTGAGAGCAGACATTGGGGTCTAGGAAAATATTTGTGAGGCAAAGATTTCTAATTTTGACATCCTTTGGAAAACCACCTTCCCATGGTAACTTGTCTTGGAGCTGGCTGTGACACAGATGCATAACCCTGCAATGAAGGTGGTGTATTCAGGAGCCTTCTTCAAGGAAAATCTGAACCCTCTGAAATCCTCCCTCCTAGCTTTGGAAAAAACAGCCAGGGCTACTAATGCCTTGGGCATTCTACCCAGAACTTGGACTTCTGGTCTTTCGAGATCAGGAAGAGGATCTGAAGAGAAGCAAAGGGATGTTATCTTTAAAAACAAGCAGTTGCTGGAAAGGTGAGATAAGCAGGTTACAATGCACTCTGGGTGTAATTTTAAATAATTGACAGAGCACTCACAGCCCATATCAGGATGCTTTTTCACTGTTCATACATCAAAAGGAATTAAATACATTAAATAAATGTATCTGAAGAGTTAAGTATGTTGAAATGATAAATGGATACAATCTGTTATCATGCAAATTCAGATCGAGTAGGATGAGATGACTGCCTGTATTGCGTCTGGCTGAAAACAGCAGTGGAGAGAAACTGTGCTATTCCTTCATGCCTTTGCTATTAGGCTTTATTACCTCTGCTTCAAAATCTGTCACCCAAACAGGCAGCCAAAATGGAGGGGAACTTGCTCTTTGGTCTGAGCCCAGTTTTTGTGTTTTGTCATTCAAGGTCATGTGTGCTCATCCTAAACAGGTTCCTTGGTGCCATTTAACACATATCAGATATAAAACGAGGAGAGAGGAAGATCCCTAGGTCCTTAACTAAAAACAGAAAGCACCATTAGCTCAAACTCTCTGAGCTCCTGTAAGTCACAGACCACTGAATTCAACTCTGGTATTTCTGTTGAGTACATGAATTTGTTCCTGGCTAGATTGTCCAAGCATCTGGTCTGGGAACTGAAGGGATCTTCTGATGAAGGAAGTACAGATTCCCTTAGTAGTTTGTTACAGTGGTTAATTGTTCCCCATTATCAAATGTATTCCTAATTGCTCATTTGAATTTGTCTGGCTTCAGCTTGCAGCCATTGAGTCTTGCTCAGCCTTTCTGCACTAGATTAAAGAGCCTTTTAACACTATCTTATGCTTATAAATGTATTTATACATCCAAGTTAAGTCACCTTTTGCTCTGATGTTTGATGAACTAAACAGAGCTTTCTAAGAATTCCAATTACATGGTGTTTTCTCAATGTGTCAAGTCACTTCTAGATGTCCTGCCTGCACTCCATCTGATTTTTCATCATCAGGTTGCCAACATGGAAAATTAGGTCTAGATTCAGTAAACTGAATTTCACCTATTATTTCTTACTGGTTGCCTGTATGCCTTTAGAGGCACCTCTCTGCTTACACACTTAATGCTCGCCCTAGACCATTTGCCACTGCTTCACAGGGTGGGTGTTCACATTCAGTGAACTGTTGACTCTCGCTCAAGAACCCATTGCAGCCCTACTTTCCTGGAGAAGCTACCTATGCTGCAGGTCTTGTTTCCAGGTGTGTTCCTGCCATATGTCTGTGATGAAAGAGGATGATAAAGAGGCAGAAAAGCGAATCGCCATAAAGGGTTGGGGAGGAAATATGGTAAAAAACAAACATCAGAGCTGAGAGTGGGTGAGTCACTGTGCAAATTAGGAATGAGTAGCTGAGTATTAGCCTTGTTCAGCTGAAACTGGTGATGCACTGTCCTTTCTCTGCCTTGCAAGATCTTTAGCAGCTCCACCTCAATGTGTTCAGAGGTATCTCACAATGCTGATGAACATCAGCAGCTCCAGGAAGGCCAGGAGCTGTCTTTGTGAAGCACGAATTCAAAACAAAGAATGCTAGATGTGTTGAAAATATAGCACCCGGTTCTGAGCTCCCAAAGGTTGAGGAGAATACATATATGCTTGACATGCACGTGCTTAAACCAACACGCCAAATCACACAGCTGCTAAAACCATGCAGCTAATTAGCAGGCTGACATATTTCTGATTGCAGGCCAGATAACTGTAGGAAAGAAGGGATACGTGCTCAGAGTGTGGGTATTTGTATGTGGCTGTTAAAAAGGGTTACGGAAATAAAGGAGTTTTTCACACCCTCCTGCTTTGAATTTCACTTGTCAAACCAAGAAACCACTTTGGATTTGCTCTGATATCCGTTTAATTCCTGGTTATTTTTCTCTGACACATGCAGTCCGCTGGTGCCAATTATGTGCGATATATTTCTGCCAACTTTGCTGTGATATTGCTTTTAATAATTTATATGAACATGCTTCATATGCTTATGTGCTGCTCTGTACATGTGTGTGCGTGTTTGTGTGTGCTTGTGTGTGTTGTCTCTTCCCAGTTTTGAAGCCACTTAAGCAAAGAAATCTTATATAAGACCTCCGTAATTCCAATGCAGAAAGAGAACTCTAAGCCCCCATGTCGAAACAGCCAGGGAGTTCTAAGGAAGCTTTTTCCCAAGCAGGACAAGCAGGAATTTAAGTCAGCCTTATCTAGTACCGTTGTTAAGCATCCTTATCTTATGAATATCAACAAAACCCAAACTGTTTTCCTGCTGAATTTCTATAATATTTATAGCTGGGCACTCCAGCATAGGCATGATCTATTGCTATAATCTAACATGTCACCAGTCTCACCAGCTGGAAACCCAGCAACAGTATGGTATGGTATGGACTGCTTTACAGACAATGAGCATCTTAATAGGTAACAATTAAATATTCATTTAGAAAGTGATGGAATCAATTCAGTGGAGATACAGCCCTTCTAAAAAGCGCTTTCCACCAATAATTATCTCACTTGTGCAAAAAGGTTTTGTCTGATAATTAAGTCTGTAATCCTGTAGTAGAAATTGGGATGAGGAATCTCTATGTTTCTCTCTCTCTCCACAATGCTTTCTAGTGTTATTAACAGTATGAGATGGTAACAAGAAGGCCAGTAGTTCTCTCTGACCAACGTGATAGGAAAACTGCTGTTTGGCTTCCAAAAAGGGGAAGAAAAAGACAATTCAAAAAAAGACTGAAGTAAGGGAGTATTTGGGGAGCGAGAAGGGGCACAGACATACGCTAAATTTCCTTTATTCCAGCAACAGCAATAAAATTCCCAATATACCACCACTTCATCTCTAGTTCATCAAATTCTCCTCTGAGGGGCAGTTAGCTGCAAAAGATCTCTTTCATGGCAGGAGGAGAGTAAGAAAGAGCTTCTTTGTCTTCAGAAAGAAACCATTTCTGCTTTTGAACTACTTCCTTCAACACTGATAAAAAAGGCCTTTCATCCTCCTCTAAGTGCATCCATTTTAAGCTGGACTCAGTCAGCTTTTCAAAGTTAACACAACTCGATCAAAACTGAGTTAGCCTTGGAAACTGCACATTAACTAGAATTTGATGTTAGATTAAGGAATCAGGGGAAAAGAACAATGAGAAAAGTTCTCTGACTTTAAATATCCCCTGGAGGAAGCACTCAGGCACTACCTCATCTGTTCTGCAACTCAAATGAGAGAGGAAGACAATACAACGTACTTAATATTTAGACATTAACTGGGAGGGATGTGCCAACCCATACTCCAATGCTCTTCTCCAAAAAAAGTCTTTGTGGAAGTACAGCAAATGCTGAAAGCAGTTGGAGGTAACTAACAATGGGATAATGCTGCTTATCCCACATCTGTGTGGTAAGAGCACGTTTCCCTCATAGCACTTAAACCCACCACCCTGATTAAAGGTATCATGGCACAGATGTATCAGCTAAAGGACTAAGAAATGATGTTGGCTATTGCACATGAGCCAGCTTAGGCTTCTCAGCTTGGTTTGTTGAGACAGTGAATATGGATGAGCAGGGGAAAAGTCCAACAATTCAACTACAGCAACTTCTGGAAAGTCATAGTTATCACTACAAGACAATTAAGGCAGTGATTATTTCTGCTATTGCTATCTATATGCTAAAAGTGGCGTCCTGAAACACGTCATCCCAATATGTTGTTCCACTATCAAAACCTAGCCTCTTCTTTAGAGGACTGTATTGCAGAGAGCGGAGAAACACTGCAGACAGAAAGGAGAGACTGATTTGCAGAAACACAAGTAACTGGGGTTGCAGTATCAAATCATGAGTATAATAGCTTGGGTATTTCAACTCATAAAGCAATTTCTGATGGTTCTCCTGAGAGTCTGTAGCAAAATTAAACCCCATAGGTTCTCCTAGAGGTGCTAGTAATATTGCTGCTACAAGAGTCCATGTATTTCAGACGTCAGTGACTCTTCTCAGCCCTATTGCCTGTGATGTGCTTCTTAATACAAATATTACACAGAAGGAGTTAAGCCAATTTCCTGCACTTTAGAGGCAATTTACTAGACCTTTCCTTAAGAACTGTTAGCACATTTTTTAGTGATACAGAAATCTCGTCAGTGCCCAAGCTAACAGCTTTATTGAACGTTCCACTGTAAGTTGCACACATTTATGTAAGTGGAACTAATCAGCTAATTAATGTTGCTACCTAAATTATCGTGTATTTTTCTTATTTATGTGGCCAATTTGCCCACTAGAAAATGGTTCTTAAATCACAGACTACAAAGAAATCCTGAAATTGCAACTCCTATATTACAAAGTCCAAAATGCTCTAACCCAGAGATGCTTTCATGTATTTTGAGCAAACCAGAGGCTTCCAAGGGAGCGATGGACATTGCAGCTTCAGCTAGCTGCACTGCTCCTTTGGCACCCTCACAGAAGGCAATAAGCTGATAGCTGATTTATGCAGAGATACTCGCTTCCATTTCCATCAGCCACACTTGATTTGTGAGGATTTTCCCAATAGCAAAAACGTGGATGCAGAGGAGAAAGAAATTCTACCTGGAGGGGCTCTGCTATCCCATCTGTTTCATTGCTGCAGTCTGAGGGAAGAAAGATGGACCTGTTTATGGTATACCTACACTGAAACCACAAGAGCTGAGAGAAGCTGGGCTCGGGCACAGGGAGGCTCGCAATGGAAAGCAGGCATGTCTTTTCCATCCTCTCCCCTCCATGCTTCTCTCGGAGGAACCGGGCCATCCGTGGCCCTGACAGCACATGAGTGATGTGCTGGTGGCGACTGCCACCTCGTGGGCGACCAAACCAGAGAGAGATGGAGCATTCAGCGCGAGCAGCCCTACCGGTAGAAACCACTCAGAGGATTTTCAGCAGTGGACATGCTTTTTCTTGGCCTGCGTAAACCCACTCATAGTTTTCTGTAGTTATAACAAAACGGGACCAAATCAATCAATCAATCAATCAAATAAGACATTTCTGCTGCAATCCAGCCCAAGTAACATTGCTTGCCAGATTCCCCATCTTCATACAGCGTGTCTTTCTCCAACTTTATTAGCTATCCAGAATTTATAGGAGGCAAATAACAGCCTCACTCACATCCCATTTCCTGCTGTGGGATGGTTCAGTCTGGAGAAGAGAAGGCTCAGGGGAGACATTATCACTGTCTATACTCCCTGGGAGGAGGTTGTGGTGAGGTGGGCTCAGTCTCTGCTCCCAGGTAACATAAATGAGAGGTGATGGCCTCAAGTTGCTCCAAGAGAGGTTCAGGTTGGATAGTAGGAAAAATTTCTTCTGAGGAAGAATGTTGTCACCATTCCTGGAGGTGTTCAAGAACCATGGAGATGTGGCACTGAAGGACATGGTTAGTGGGCATGGTGGGGATGGGTTGGGGTTGGACTAGATCATCTTACTGTGTTTTTTCCAATCTTAATGATTCTATGCTTCCTGGCTAGATGTATCTGCCTGATCACAGCCTGCCTTGAGTACTACCCACCAGCACCAGAAGATGATGGAGATAGCTTGCAAACTGGATTCACTTCCAATTCAAACCATTTTAATTCCTCCTTCTCTTCATCCCTTCAGAAGGCATTGGTCCCATATCACTGCTACTTCAGGGTGTTGCTGTTTCCAAAAGGCTGCTGTGCTGAAAAACCCATTATGTTCTATAGGCACATCGAGGCTTTCTCAACATTTGAATCATTCTTCTGTGCACACCAGCTATAACACATTTTACTGTAGTGTGTGGGGAAAATAAGGCATTGAAAAATGGCAAAAGCATGTGAAAAAGGAGCCTTAGAACCCTATTCTCCTGCAGCTTCTCCCCTGGTAGGAAGTTTAGCCTGGGAACATACAAACTGTAATGGAGAAATATAAAAAGCTTTCTGATGCATGACTGGAATATGGTAGCATGACACAGCTTGATGTTGCACTCTCATCAGTCAGATAGCTAAGTTATCAGGATCTTCACTTAGCCCCAGATCACCCACTGTGTGCCAAGTAAGAGAAGATACGTGGAAGAGAGAGGAAGAAAAGGCTGCTCCTGGTCCAGCAGACTTCTATGGACTCCACTGCACTCACAAGAGGTGTCCTGAACAGAGCCCCAAAGCAGTCTGAGGAATATTCATACAGTCTTAATGTACCATGACTGCTGCCTACCAGTTCCAGATAAGTTGGATTAATAAACTGCCTTTCATTTGTGACACTTCAGCATGAATTTTACATTAGGCTCAATCCAGTAAAGTTCACAACTGACACGCTTCCCTTTATGACAATCCTTTTCAATTGTTTTTTACACTGGCACGTCATAAGGATGTTTGAGCTGCTTCTGGCAGGGAACTGTCTTTTACCTTGAAGAAAAAGAGCTTTTATAGCCCACTCATGCCTACAGCATTACTGAATAAGGTTGGAAAACAAAGCCCCAAGTCCGTTTTTACTATTAACAGGTCAGAGTTTTTTTAGTATTAGTGAAAGCAGAGGGGTGCTGGCTGCAATGCTGGGATGATCACAGTGGAAATTTTGAATGCAACGAGGGTTAGGCTGATTAAAACAAGAGCATGACATGATAAGACCAGCAGATCTTTTTGGAGCTATTAATGCAATGCGAGTGGTCATGTCCACCAATTAGAGTTTACATGGCACTCGCTAAATTTATTAGACTATGAATCTGCTCTTCCTTAACTGACAAGCGGCACGGCTGATCTTCATCAAAATTGTGCAAGTAAGGATAAAAATGGAAGGATGGAAGGATGATCTGATTACAAGATGTGTTTATCTCTTGATAATGCACATTAATCAGCTACCACCTCTCTGAGAAGCAGCTACTCAGGTTGGGGATCTTCTGAGGGATGGATCTCTACTGATACTGAGTGAAAATGGGAGGTATAAGTTTGGGTGCAGACTGTGTTTCAAATTGTGACTTCAGCCTGACAAAATAAGCAAAACCAAAGCCAGCTGGATGGGTTCCTGTCCTGAAATGCCAGAAGACAGCCATCACACAGACTGCAAAATCTTACAGAACTCAGCTACAGTTATTTCCTGAGTAGTTTCATCCATGAAATGGGAAAAATTACTACAACAATGTTCTTTCTCCTTACCTTTTGTCTTTTGGGCCTCTTTAGAAAATATCTACTCCACCATTTACTCTGGGCTGCATGAAAGAGAATTTGGTGCCAGGCTACAATCCCAGACTCACTCTAGCCCCATTTTGCCCCCAAGGATAAGCTCAGGGCAGATTCAAACCTGATGTGTGGAAAGGATACACTTTTTCTAGGGTACATGGACAAAGTGTCTATATTTCCTTTCCTTCCTCCATTAAATTCTCAAAGCAGATGGAAATAATGATCTGAAAATGATCCAATCATCTGCTGACGCTGAAACATCTCAGCTTAAATACATGGAAGACAATTCAGAAAAGAGTAGGCAGGTCTCATCTAAGCGTATTTTGAATGACTGACTGCTTTTGGATGACTGACTGCGTTTCATAGCTTCAGCTTGATAAACCACAGATTTAAGCCATTGCATAACTGAGACAGGGCATCAGGGATATCTGTAAGTATTACTCTGATATGTTACCTTGAAAAGCACCAAATCTCCCATTTTTCACCAGGGACACAGCTTTAACTTCTTCCTTATCCTGCACTCAGCCATAACACCATGATTTTACACAATCAGTGTTAATTCTGTCTTGTTCAAGTTGCATGTGCAGAACGCTTAGCGGGGAACATTATTATTTGATCTGCTGACAAACGGGGGCTTTTCACAGGGCTCGGTGTTGTGGATTGATGCAGACAGCAATCACCAGCCACAGGAAGGGAAAGGGCAGACGAACCCAGGAAACGTTTCTAGGCTCCAGCAATTTTACAAAAACCCAAACTGGCAAACTCTTGTTAACCATGAGCCTTTCCTTTATGAGCAGCTCTGTCCCTCCCCTAGAAATCAATCTAAGTTTGATGTGCTGTTTCCATAACAACATATAATTAATACAAACCCTCTGCCCCTACCCAGTGCAGGTAGTATTGCTGCCAACATTTAACATGAAATAAAAGCAAAGAGCTCAGGAAGCAAAATGCCTTGCTTCAATCTCAAGTGTGTTTACAACAGCAGCACGGCGCCTCTGCGCTGAGGATGGGAGGAAATGCTCTGGCTTTTAATTACATGAGATGTACATAGCAAGTAATTAATACAAAGCAGAGTCTGGAGAAGCCTGAGCTTCCAGCCCTCTGATCATCAGCACAGTGCTGGCTTCTGGGAACACATGTGTGGGATGCAGCACCCTCTGAATGCACAGTGTTTGGAGATTAGGATACAGGCTCACCATATGCCTTCCTCAATATTTGAGTGTTAGGCCCCAAATATTTCTGATTAACACTCTACACACCAGCAGAAGATCCCCTCTTCCCTCCCTGCCTGGCTGCACTCCCCTTCGGGAGCCATTTCTGGATGCACACAGGCTGCAGTTACAGTGAGGCATTAGAAACAAACAATTCTTATCATTTATATAAATTGGAGACGTGTGGAGACTTTTCTGATAATAAATTCAGAGTTGCAAATAGATCAAGCATCCGCTGGTGTGGTTTCTACAGATAACACAGCCTCTATGTTTTTGCTTATTATGGCAGAACACTGTGCCAGCACATTTTCCAAGGCATGAAGTCAGGCAAGATGATATGGAGAAAAAGAGAAGTCATTATGCTCCCACTGAGCCCCCAGACCACTCTGATTATGGAACACCACCCAGAAAGTACATGAGTATGTGAGTTGGGTCGAGGTGTCAGCAAAATCCCAAATAAATAACAAACTCTGGAAACTGTCATTCCTAGAAGGAAGGAAGGTGTGCTTCTGAAAGAAGATGCCTGGACTCTGCTCTAAAGGCTGCCTCAGCTGGGTGCCTCTGAAAACCCATCCAAAGGCAGAGTTCATTGTCTACTCTGTGTGTACAAGCATGGCTTTCCCATGGCATTCACGTCCCAGGGGTTTTTTGGTCTCTTTTGGAAAAACAAGAAATGCCAGAAGCTCCTGGAGACACCCACTACAATTCACCACAAATCCAGCACTTGGAGAACCAGGTTTCATCCTGCTTCTCCGCACAGCGTGGAAGGGACCTGCGCTGTGTGTCAGCAGCTGCATTTTATCCTGACCTTAAAAATGAACTTGTTTATCAAACAAATGTGCTATCCCAGAGGTTCTCCTTTAACCTACCTGTTCTGCCATGTCACTTATCAGCATCTGAGTATTTTCCTTTCCTGAAGCTTAATCTTTGCATCTGTAAAAAGGAAGCAAGGCATCCAGTGAGAAATTTACAGTGAGCAGTTTTTGCAGTGAAAATAAATTAAAATGCACACAATGCTTTTTGTTAGGAAACTTCTACTGAAGGGAAAAAAAAAAAAAAGGAAAAATTCAAGCTTCGGAAAATTTTAAATAACAGAATTTAGAATCAGTCACTGAAATTTAGTGCCAAGTAGAAGAAAGGTTTTCACGAATGCTGTACATTGTTTACTCCATAATTTCCCCTGGTGTGAAGAAGGCAGAGGAAGAAGAAAAAAGGAACTTTCCCACTCAAACTCAACAATATCTGCTCTCCCAGGGCCCCTGCAATGGTCTGTTTGTTAATCCCCAGTGAAAAGGCCCTCTGAAAGCACTCTCAAATCCTCCTATGGGACACAGCAAAAACAAGAGCCAAACAACAAACCCCAGGGGCTCGGTTCTTTAGCTGAAACAACACTCTCAATCTCTATTACTTCAGCTTTATAAAAGCATTACTATTTACCAGTATATATGACTATTGATTTGGACATGAGGGGATGTCTAAATTAATGCAGGCAGGCAGGACTGATACGTAGCTGGCAACTCTGTTTAAGTTTACAGTAAGCACCCCCCAAATCAGTCTAATTAAGAGCAAAACCAATGAGCACCTGGGCCCTGTGAAGCATTTGGCAGATATAAGCTTAAAGCCTCCCTTCTCAGCAGAAATATTCAAGGATGTGTCAGTGGTTATGGTGGGACATAGAGACTGGAGGAAAATAATTAAAGGAAATCAGTGGGAAGGGACTTTATAAATTCAAATACATACCAAATAGTGCAGCTTTCAGCTGGAAGAGCTCAGAATGTGAGAGAGGTCCGACTGTATGAAAAGATGAAACACTGTATTAATGATTTGAATGCATAATGCTGTGTTGCACTGAAAGGGAGAAGAGGTGGAGGAATCTACTTGTACCCCAGCACCTGCTCTGGCTGGGGCTGTGTTGAGCAGCATATGGGACACAATGATGACCTGTGGTCCCGGCCACCATAGGATATTACATAAGTCTACAATTACATGTCATTTTTGTGTGCTGCACAAGAGGCAGCAACCACAAGTCTGATAAAATTCCATTTTTCTTTTGTTTCCTTCAATTTTTTGGTGCTTCTTCTGGCAATGACAAGCAGGCTGTCTTCAGCAGGTGCTAATACAGCTATCCCAATGCAGAAGCTGAAACTCAAAGGGCATTTTTTTGTAGGTGATTATTTAGAGGGAAAGAAAAGAAAAAAAAAAGTCTGCTATGAAAGAAACAGAGCTCAATTATTTGGTTGCAGCATCTGAGAGCATATCTTGTAATGAAGCCTTAAACCTCTGGAAGATTCTTTTTTTCCATGGTTCTAATGAAGAAATTGAATGACAGCTGAGAAGACTCAGGCCTGAAGGGAAAGAGTGGGGCATGGATACAACTGTCTCACTAGGAAGAGAAATATCCTGTTAAAATTAGTGCTTTTCTCTTTAGCAGAGGGAGCTCAAAGCAGGTAACTTTTTTTTTCCATCTGTTGCATACTAAAATTGCTGCTCAGAGCTGGGTATGGATTTTGCATGAGGCCACATCTGTGGACATCAGAACAGAAATAAAGCCTGGGAGCAACATAGGGGAAAGGAGACAAAAAGAAGACTGGTAACACGAACTGCAAATGATTTGGTTTTAAAGCTTATCCAAACTCAGCTGCTCACCTAAACCCATCGCCACAGCTGCTGGAGACCAATGGTGGCTCACGCTCCTCAGCCCTGTAATGCTAAACCACGTGGGCAGATTTGTCTGGATTTTAAAACAGAAAATGTTTTGGCAAAGGTGTGGTGACGTTTCAACTCTATGGGCTCTTCAGTCATTCCTCTGGGCAGCAGAAACAACAGAAACTGAATGGGCAATCACGTGAATTTTCTAATGCATGGGCTGCAGCCCACATCTGGAAGAGCATCATCTAGCCCTACCATCTAGAAATGGGAAGGGAGTAACTGAGGGATAGTGGGAAGGAAGATTGGCTTGTTTGATTTTGGATCCCTACCTTTGACACCATTTGTAAGCGGTTAAAACAGTTGTACTGAGTTTAAATGTTTATTTGGTCGGTCGTTTAGTTTTTTTGTGGTGGGTTGGTTTTTTTCTTTCATTTTTATAGGAATATATTTTTCATTATTGTGGTTTTACCTTGCAAAAAAATAGAACTGGGAGGTTGAGTTCATCTGGGAACAGGCTTGGGTGGTTTGTGAAATGTTCACCACTAGAGGACTCTACAGCAATAGTTAATTGTCTCTCCACTTTTTTTTTTTTTTTTTTTTTTTTTTTTTTTTTTTTTTTTTTTTAATATAGATCCCATTCTCCCCAGATAAAGATAAAGGCAGCTCCAGAAGCCCTAGGTGCTGAGCCCCGGCCAGCTTTTGCAACAGCCTCCCAGACAAGGCCAGATTGTGGTTGAACAGCTTGCCCTGCTCAACGTGGAGAAGAAATGACCTCATTTTCAAGACAGACGAAAATTCAAATGCTACACTACAAGGAAGGAGGATGCCGAGATGCTCCTGGACTCAGCACTGTGCTTTCTGCACTTGTTCCAACACAGAAGAGAGGGTCTGGGCTGATAGAGAATCCCTGGGCTCCCTTTGGAGCCAAAGAGGGCAGACAAGAAGGCTGCTGTGCTCCCCATTCCCACTTCCTCTCTGCCTCTCTCACATTCAAGAGATGGCAGAAAATTGGCCACTGACAGAGGAATTAGGTTATTGGGAATGCTTTTTGTTTATTCTTTCCCCTCTGGAGCCACTCAGAAGGAAGCCTGGATCTAAAACACAGACATGAAAGCTTCAGGCAGCCAGCCAAGGCCTGCATCTGCTCTCAGACCCCGAGTGCTGGGAGCTTCACACCGCACAGCGGCAGCCCTGCTGGGAGCCCCATGTGCCGCTACGTGCGGATGCGCTGGGACCAGCTCTCCAGCTGTCCTTGGAAAGCTGAGACCTTGTGCTCTTCGCTATTTGCCAGACCCTTGAGATTCCACGCTCACAAAGCAGCTAAATCCAAGGCCTCGCTGGCAGGCTGGCCTCATTTGGCACAACCTCATGGCACAAGGACCTCTCTCTTTGGTCTCAACCACATAGGCACCAAACAGCACGAGGATGGCAGCTCGGATGTTTTGGACGCTTCTGTCTTCACTACATGAAAATAATGCTTTGTTTGCTTGGGCAGCCTCTGAGGGCAGGACTGCCTGTCCATGGGTAAGCTGCACCTGGCTTCCCTGCTGTCCCTGACCCACAGTGGGTACCCTTCCCCAAGAATCTGCTCCTGGTACCTGTTCCCCAACCCATCATGGGTATATGCCAGGACGCGATACTCCTTTGAAGCAGAATGGTGATGAAGAAAGAAGTGTTTTAGGATCCTGTAACATTTCTCTGCACCGTTCTTTCAAGTTGCTGAAAGTTGTGTTGGTGCCAAAAAAACTCTTTTCTTTACTGCAGCACTAAATCACTTGTTCCAAAATGTCTTTGATCTCTGGTGATTTTCTAGCAACGTCTGGAGAGCGTTGTTTGAAAACAGCAACAATTTTTGTTTCTGAACATTTTTTAGGTCTAAGAGGCATGGATGGAGGCAGGGATTCTGCTATGCTCAGGCATATACTGGACTACTGGAAGTAGGGCACGAAACAGGGTCCCCATTAGCAATGCCCAGAAATGCCCAGAACAACCCCAAGTACCACACAAGCACATGTTGCTAGAACTCCAGCAGTTAAGTGCAAAACCTCAGCACAATGGGGTTCCCTGTGGTGCAGGACAATTTGTCAGCTAGGGTCTAGGTGTAAGCTTCATGGCCTTGGGGAAAAGGAGAAACAGTGTCCAGTGCTCTGCTTTAAGCCATCCTCACACGCTGCACACCACAGGGCACATTTTGTGGTTGAACACCTAATTGAGATGAACCAGGCCACGCTTTCCACCTTACGCTTCTTTTCTTCCTTGCTGTGTGTATTGAGAGATCAATTATCCTAGGCAAGGCACATATTATCGATCTTTCTGACTCTATTATTCCCACTTGTGGTAGCTGCTGTAAAGATTTTGGCTACCCTTTAATCTTACCACACCTCAGAGAGCAGTCAGGGCAGGATCTGATTGCAGCATAATGCTAGAACTGTTTGCTTTGAAATCCAAAACTAAATCACTGACCGCTTGCAAATGAAATAAGTCTTTGCCAATTACATTTTTATTTTGAGTGGCTTGGATAGATTTCAGAATGAGGAAATTCTCTGGGTTACCCTATTGCATTATGCACTTCATCTGGATTTGGTCCAGGGAGGATTTCTGATGTCTTTGTATCTACTTCCTCATGTTTTTCAGGATCGTGTACACATGGCCATTGTCCTGGGGTTGGGGAATAGTTCCCTCTGAATGCCTAATTAAGCTCCGATTAGCATTTCTTCTAGGAGCAGATGCAGCTTATCCAGCCCAGCAAACAATGCCATCTGTTGTTCTCTTGCTGCAATTTCCATCTGAAAGTCTGCTCTGCTTCTATATTTAATTGTGAAGTATCTTACTGCCAAAAAAGTAAGGTTGTTTAAATTTGCCATTGGGCAGAAAAGGCAGAGAGGAAGGGAGGGAGATGGGATTTCTATTGTTACTGCAGGGAATACTGAGCTGCTACAGTGTGACTGACAGATCTGCAGCCTGCTCTCCTGCGCAGGACCAGACCAGGTGTGAAAGCCTTCATCAAGTCTTCCATTGCATCACCTCCTTGACCTCAAGGCTGCTTCTGCTGGGTCTCTTCAATTGGGTTTTCTTACCTTAGCTACTACCCTTCCCTAAATGTCTGAATTACAGGTGACAGCATGGTCTTCAGCTTCTGGCACCTTGTAGTGCTATAAAACTATAACGTGATGGAAAGTACACAATAACAGCAGGGTGGCACAATCCTAGGCTGCAGCAAATAAGAACAAGCCCAAATACAACAGCTGTATACACAGAAATAAAGGAATAAAATTGCTTACCATTAGAAAACTCCCAGTAGGCAGGGATCTCCAGCAAAATACCTTTACCCCCACAGCCAACCCTTAAATGAGGTCTGGGAAAGGGTGGATTCTGGCTCCACCTCTTCTCACCACTCAGATGCATTGCAAACACCTGAGCTCCCCTGGGTTGGCCCTGCCTTTTCACCATGTGCTCAATCACTGTTTCAGGCCATAACAGCATTTCTACTACATACCTATAGCGTTGTGATCTCCTCTGAAGACTTCTGGCATTCACAACGGGGTGAAAGTATTCACTAGCAATCTTGTCCATGCTCATAGCCCCAGGAATTGCTGAATTTACATGGCCTCTTCAGTGCTTCACTAACTTGCTGTGACTGCCAACAAGGAAGTCAATTGGAGAAGTGATTTTTAGGCATTTATCAACTGCTGTCTGGCTTGAAATCCACTAAACTGATTTCACACGGACCATTTAGCAGCCATTAGCTGGTTGCAGCACGGGCTGTGGTGGATTGCAACCGCTGACCTAGGGAGGGAAGAAATAAATGTTATTGTTTAACCTCTTGAACAGCTAGATGTTATAGAAGAGTTCAGTGAAAAATAGAAAATGGTGTAACATGATTTGCTGGCCAGATTTTACCCTTCCTGCTTCTTCTGTGAACATCACCTACTTAGTCATCTCCCTCAGGGACTAGATCTATGATATAAATGGATAAAAGCAGCTAGGGAATGAGGAGTAGGGTAAACCTTTGGGCTGTCTACCTTCAGGAAAGTGATGATTTAATGGGAACACAGCAATTAGGGCTGATTTCTATAACAAGTCAGATTAAATACTTAATTTTGCAAACGTTTAAATGCTCCATCATTGATCAATGTTACAGTTAACAAATACAATAGCCATGGGGTAAATGCTACTTATTTAAAACTTTGTTGTTTTTTTTTTACTATTTCCCAATTTTTAAAATATTTAACCCATATTGCCTTTGACAGGTCATGATGAGTTTTCCAGTTTATTTTCAAAACACAGACTAGTTGCAGATCACTGTCCCCCAGCTGGCTAGCACCACTTATGCATTATGTACATCAAGCCAAAGGTCAACATAGGGCATGATTTGTTTAACAGTGCAAAAGAATTTCCTCAATACATTGAAACCACAACCACAGCACCAGTCCCTGAAATACCCTGAGGGATGCTGGAGGCCAGTATCGTATGTAAGGAGCTCGTATTAACATTCATTCTAAATTAAGCTTCTTTTCCCTACACACGCTTAGATCTTAAATCCTCTTTAACAAGAGGTTTAAAAACGTTTTAAACTATCTGCCTAGGGTTTTGTATGTTTTTTTTCCTTCACTATAAAGCATTCCCATTAAGCTCCCACTGCCTTCTCAGATGGCTCAGCCTATCCCTCTTGGCCCTGCCGTGTGCCCACAACCCCAGGATCTGCCAACCACCTTTCTGCTTCCCCAGCAGGGGCACGACTTGTCTGCAATGTGCAAGCGGGTGAAACTTGGCCAGGCTGCTCTATTTGGAATTACAGACCCAGGGCTGATGATTACACAGGCAGGAGTCAGCAGTGATTGCACTGAGATCAAGAGCTAGATGTTGATTTCTAGCATAGCTAGAAAGCTGGTGGGCGGGAGATCAGCATTAGGCATTATGTCTTGGGAACATCTCCTCACACAGCTTTGCAGGGAGCTCTGTGAGCTTTGCAGCTCCCTGTAACCAACTGGTCCAGAAGGAAGGCTGGATTCACCCATACAGCTTACTGGGCCCAGAGTGGGCTTTTGTAGCAGCTCCCTGAAAGCATTTCGGAATTAAGACACACGACCTTACATTGCTCCACAGCTCTTTCATACAGCTGGGTGGAATTCAGCAGCAAAAGGGAACAAATCAGTTTTGCCTTTTGGGTTGCTGTTACATAACAGTTGCACTCAGGATGCTGCCACACCTACCTTGTACACAAATCCCTGCTGTCTTCTTCAGCAGTTCATTAAAGGTATTAACAAGCCCCACAACAATGTGTAGGCCCTCTGGGAGAAGCCATGTTGGGAACTGGCAAAGGAGCAGTGCTAAGAGTTAAGCTGCAATGACCTGCAGCAGACCAAAAAGCCAGGAAATTGATACACATCCACATGTTGGTGTACTTTGTTATTTACCATCTGCAGCCTCTGCCAGCTGTAGCTGGGAAAAAGGGCTGTATTTTCTATTTATTGGGATTTCAGCCCCTATCAGCCCCCTACTGCCTGCTCCTGTGTCCAGCTGGTGTAAAAAATACCAAGCTGACACTTCTGCAATGCAGGAGCCTGAAAAAGCTTACTTCCATGAGGTAAAACGCAACTCCACATCGCATGCCTGCAGATGGGCACCAGGCTGCATCCTTCCATCCTGCAGTGACCTGGGGGTTGCAGGGCTGGGCACGACCGAGCAGCACGCAGAAGCCGGAACTCGGGGTGCCCGCCTGGCCCGGCACCAATGCCGCCTCAGGGACACAGGCCCAGCAAAGCCCTGAGTCAGGGAGCAAAGGCCGCGGCCGGGCAGAGAAGCGTCCCGCGCCCTCCCCGGGCCGGCTTTAGGACCTCTAAGGCCTCCGTAGCCCCGCCCCCCTGCCCTCCCATTGGCCTCGCCGCTCCTCTTGTCCCGCCCCCAACATGCGCCTCTCCGCAGGGGGTGTGCGGGGAGGGACGGCCAACTCCTTCCGTCACGAGAAATACGCTCTCTGATTGGCCATCCGCTCCTCGGGCGGCCCCGCCCCCTGCCCCACGCGAGGCAGGATCCAGCTGCCGCTTACATTGTGCCCAGGGCGCGCGCGGGGCCGGGCTGGGCTGTGCGGGGGGGGGGGGCAGCACCACGCAGCACAGCGCGCGTGGGCCGGCAACGGCAGCGCTCCGCCCGCGGAGCCGGGGGAGGCTGCGGCAGCTCTGCGGAGGCTTTCGGGACACCGGGAGGTTGCGGAGAGAGGCGGTGAGTGATCTCAGCTTTCCCTGAGCCGATCGGGTGCGGAAGGAGCACGGGTGGAAGTTGGCGGAGGGAACGGCGCGTTGCGAGTGCGGGGCTGAAAGCACGGGGAATTCGCTGCAATAGCGGAGCGGTGACATCGGTGTGGAGGAGCAGCGCCGCAGAACCGAAGCTCCCGTTCCCTCCTGTGTTCGTTTTCCCTACCCGTGGGAGTGCTGTCCGGAGTCCTGCCCCGTCCTGCACGTGAAGGCTGTGTACGGGACAGTTCTGGTAAGGCGAGCAGTGCTGCTGTTTGCAGTGGTCCCTGCAATGCTGGATGTGGTCGTTTAGAGAGGTAAGGATGGGAATAGCAGTGCGCACACACAGCTGGCAATGAGGGCAGCAGTGGCTGCAGGAAGCGCTGAGCTGCAGCGCGCTGCCCCGGCCTGACCTTTAACCACCATCACATCAACCTCTGCTTATCAGCTTCGTATCCCTGCTGTGAGCATCAGTGCACACAAAGGCTCGGTGTGCCCCCATCACTCGTGCCTGGGAACACTGCGTGTCCTGTAACTGCTCTCTGCTTGATGAGCGTTACACTTTGCAGAGAGTTTTGTAGGAGAGCCTGCCAGACCACGGTGAGTTTATTGCTGTGGTCCCTGTGTTTTGCTTGTGTTGTATGCACAGATGCCAGGACAGCCTGCCTTGCTGCATGCTGATCCGGGATGTGCAAACTGAGCATAAGGTTTGATGCTGTCCTAGCACTGAAATAAAAGCACCAGAAGTAAGAAGACCAAACAACACACAGAGTGAACCGGCCAGGCACAAAGTTCAAACCCTGAGGACAGAGCTGGTGGGAAGGTTGAGAGGTCCCTCCAAGCATGGAAGCACTGCCAGGAGCAGGGCACAGTGTGCAGGGTGGGAGGATGTGGGCATGCCCTCTGCAGTCAGCAGCTCCAGCGGTTGTTCTGGCATTAATTTGACACACACCACATCTCGTCCTATAAACCCTCCCTGCAAAGTGGCATGTGGTTCCACTTGTCTCTATTTGAAGCTCCCTGTGCAGCATATTAGCAAGTTGGCTTGCTTGAAAAGGACTTTGTCCCGCTCAGATGGGGCTGCGGTGCATACCACGATCCAGTCAATTGTTTCCATTTCGGAGCCTTTTTGAGTATAATTTGGGAGACGGGGCTGAAAGCTTGCTTGCTTCTTCTGCAGCCCTGCATTCATTTTGCAAAGCGACTGTGATTGATCTAGCAGAAGGGAATTCATTCATCAGCGGAGCTAGAGGGCAGGCGGGGAGGACAAAACCCCACAGCAGCCTCTGAAATGAATCATGGGGTCTGAAAAGATCCACTGGGGTTAAGGCGTAGCAATGAAAAGCCATTGTCTGGAGCCTGAACCGTGGCCAAAAGCATTATTTATCCTGATTTGGTTAGTGGTTGTAGGAGGGTGTGGTATTCCCAGGGACTGCAAAGCCAGCGAGCTTAGTGGTGAGTGTGAACTTGGTGTGATTGCCTCACAGGTACCTTCAGAACCTATATGGAGTAACTCAGCTGCGGAGCAGCAAATCCAACTCCTGGCTTGCAAATACAACTGCGTCTCTTGCATGCAGGGCAAGTTTCCTATAGGTACTTCTATGTTGGTTGGAAGATGGTCCCCTTTGGCTCAGGTTAGTTTGTGTCACAGATTTGGGGCAGTATACTTTTGCAGGATAGAAGAGCTGATTGGTATGGCTTGGAAATACTGCACTGGGTTTCTATGGTAAGTGGCATTCAGGTGGCAGATTCAGGCCACATACAGGTTTAAAGTGAGGGATACTGCGAAGTGTGGGATAGGGAGCAGTGATGGACAACCCAAGTTTCTGCGTTCTGATGTGCTTTAGTGAGCATGTTGAGATACGTGCCCGGACCTTCTCCAGACAATCTGATCTCCTGGAGTCTACAGAACTGGCCTTGGAAAACCTCCCAGTTTCTGTCTGAGCCAACAGAAGGAGCCTTTCACATGGTCTCTCTGTTTTCTGTCCAGGATGTATAGCCAGACGAGAAAGTGAGAAAACGAGAAGAAATGATAAGGAGACCGTCCATTCTCAAAGGCTGGGATTGGACCCCAGATCCTGCTTTTGGGGGCTGGGCTTAACCATCTTCCCTTGTATCGCAGGTATGACGAAATGATGAGAGTTGGTCAGGAAGGCCGAGCGCAGCTTTCTCACAGCAATACCCCTGATTCACAGTAGGGTTACATTGCCCAAATTCCAAGGTGAAAAATCACCGTTGCATATTTGCTGTGTTAGTCATCCTGCAGACAACAAATGAGACTGATGCTGAGCTCAGAGGTGTTGCTGGAGTTGAAGCTCCCCTGTCAGGGTGCAGAGCTGGCTGAGGACAGGGCAGAGGTCGCGTCCTGCATGTGTCATGCAGGTCCCTGGCTGTTGCCCCCTGGCTGCAGCCCAGGCTCTGTGCCCAACAAGTGCAGCGTTATGCTGTGATGCCAGCTGCTATTTTTATTTCTTTCATCACAAGCACTCTTTGCAGAAGGATGTTATTAGAACTGAGCATTTCCAGCAGCCCTGTGCTGTACACCTGATAGTCCACTGTGTTCTGGAAGGACATGAAACACATCTGAAAAACCCCTTCAGATTTGTTCCTTCCCCTTTCTTGCTGACTGCCTCCTTCCCCCCATCTTTTCCTGTTTTGTGTAAGGGTTTTTTTCTGCTTTTGAAGCTCAAGGGTGCCCATGAGTAGGTGATGAAAGCCTTTGTGTGCTGCAGTCCCCTTCTTCTCAAACCTTTTGACAAACCTTCACTCAGCAATTGCTTTGCATGCTTTGGAAACAGGGCTGCATCTGGGATCTGTATCAGTGCATTGCCACACTTCTCTTTGTCCTGAGCAGCTTCTGCAAGGAGCTCTTCCCCATGAAGATGGAACAGTGACTTTATGTTTCTGCATTGCAACTCTTGAAATAAAAAAAAGGGGAATCAGCTGTCCTACAGCAGTAACTGTGTCCGGGGGTGGTGTTGCTGGCCTAAGCACCAGGCATTGCAGTTCATGAAAGCACTGGAAATGCACAGATTTTCAGGACTAGTAAGTGGAGAGAACATTTATTCTAGGAAGAAACTGAACTTTTTCTGAATTCGAGATGGCATTTCACCACAAAGGGTGGATATTGTGAAATGAGGGAGGAAAAGATGAATCTTACACTTGTTTCCTTGCAAAATCAAGCACTGCTGCCTGCTTGAGGCTGCTCTGCTCTGTTGCGTTGTGTGCCAGCCTGGTGCACACAGGTAAATGACTTCTGTCCCTGTTGCTTGGAAGTCAGGCTATCTACCAGCAACCGTGTGGCAGGAAAAAGGAAAGCAGCCAAATGAGCCAGGAGTAAATCATGGAGGGAAATGATGAAAGCTCTGCTGGGCCTGAAGCCTTTGATCTTACCCTCACACAGTTAGCAGTTAAATCCTTCTGACAGCCCCTAGTGTGCGTTGCACAGCCCATGCTAAATCACAGCGCTCCCAGGACAGGGGAGGCAGCTCCCCAGCCTCCTTCTTCCAGGTCTGAACAGAGCCAGCAGGGATGCCTGGCTGCTTGTTTGTTTACTTATTTACCACTTTAAATAGCTCATAGTTGAGCAGGGTAGAAATAAATGTGTTCTGCTTGCTGCTTCTCAGAAAGTCCGATTGGCAAACAGAAAGCGCCGGCTTTGGTTCATGGGATTTAGGCTCTTTGTTGGTGTGCAGCCAAGCTTTGCAGTCTGGGGACTTTCATTTTCCAAGAAGAAATGAACCCCCAGAGTCTCACTGGGGAATATCTTGTTTGCTCCCCAGATATTGTCCTTTTAAAAGGTGAAAGCACTGTAGCTATGACCTGGGATGGGACTGCACCGTGCATGTTAGCAGCACACAGGTACAGTCGGATGGGGAAACCCAGATCAGCTCACAAGGTGCAGATGGCGTGCCCAAACCAGCTGGGGATTCCCTGCCTATAGGGAATGAAAGTGGAGATTTGTGGATATTCTGCTGGTTTAAGATGGACAGGGGAACCCCAAGCCTTGCTAAATATAGTTTATGTATACTTCTGGGTTGTCCTCTCATACACAGATCTTTTGTGATGTGAAACCTAGGGCTGAAGTGGCTTCAAAGTATTCATTTTCTAAGGGCTGCTTGGATTTTTTCAAGATGTGCTTTGTTTTCTTGCCCTGTTCTCTTTGCCAGCTTTGTTCTGTCCACAGGCATTTTCTTCATGAGCTGGGATCAGGGGGCTGTTTTCTCCCTGACCCAACTCCAGATCTCTTTTTGGATTTCTGGCTTCATGGGAAGGATTTCCAAAGCACCCTTATCTTGCTCCACTGGAAAAAAATTCTCTTTCCTATATCTGCTGTAAAAAAGCAGCAGACAGCCAGGGGAACATTATAGCTAGCAGACAGCCTGGATAGCTGTCAAAAAGCTGCTGCTTCTCTGCACTCATCCATATGGGAGAAGGGTTATCATCTGCCTGTGCATGCAATAAGATCCTCTAAAACGCTTTGCAGCAGATATTCGCTTTTTTTTAATAACCATCTTTCAAAGGACAAAAAAAAAAAAAAAAAATTGGAGAAAGCCAAGAAGCAGTTTGTGCAGGTCGTGGCTTCTGCTGTTCGAGTGGCGCGTCTGGTGTAGTGCTCTCATCCTGTGTGATGGAGGATGCAGCTGTGAGCTCCAGTAACCCCCTGAGTGCTCACAGAGCAGGTGGGAGCATGGAAAGAGGCACTGACAGGTTCCTTTGTGTGAACTGTTCCTCCTCCTGAGCAGTTCTGCTTTTTCTCTTCAGCTCAGTAGCCGGGTGAGGGATGCGGGGAGTGCAGGGGGGGAGCAATTCTGCTCCTCTCTGGAGTTCAGCATTAATGAAATGGAAGCGTACATCTGTGCGCATGACAAACACAGAAGATCCCTGTAGCTGCAGGTTTCTGAGATTCACAAGGCTGCTGGATTTTGGAAGAAACCCATCAGGTGAAATGTCTGCTCCCTGCAGTTCCAGTTCATCTGATAGGTGTGGGATGATGCCAGATTCTCTGTAGGCTGCGAGAAGCACTGGGGTGTGTTTGCAAAGGGAAGAAATAATGACAGCCGCTTTTCTGCTTGTCCCAGCTGCAATGGGATCCAAGAAGTAGGTGAATTGCTCTGTTTGCCCTCAAAACAACCCGCTTGGAAGTTGCTGAATAAAAGAGAAGCAATCCTTGCTGTTGAGATGGCTGAAAACCAAAGTTCAGAGGCTGTCAGCTTTTGGTGTGTTGGTCTGTCTAGCCACAACAGTGCCAGGAAAGGCCTCCAGCTTTCAGACATGGCTGTACTGGGAAGCAGTTGGCACCTCACTGGGACATGGCAGTATGAAGAGCAGTCCCAGTAAGGGCAGGTCTGCAACCCAGCAGCTGTACCCCAAGTGCTCTTCAGTACCCATGGCAGAGAAATACTGTTTGATTCTCCTGGGTGTGATGTTAAATGTTAGATGCTTGAAGGTTGTGTTTTGTTTTTGTTTTTAGTACGTGATCACAGCTTTTATATAGACATTTCTTATTTCTAAACAACCTGTTCCTTCCATTCTGAGTACTTGCCCTTCTAATCTTAGCATCAGAATAAATGGCTGCCCTCCTGTAATCTTTTTGTTTGTTTCTATATCTGTCCTATATAAATAGCTTGATTTCTTCTTGTGGATAAGCAAATCAAAGGTTAACATTGGAAATGTGACCTGAGCTGTGAGCAAAGGAAGCACTAGAGATGGCAGGGTGGTTTCTGAGATTGTAGGAGTTGGAATCTAAATCGATAGCTTTTAGCAGCCTCATAAATGTTTCATTTGTTTTCCTCAGTCCAGCATTACAGAGCTTCAATACTGGAATACATATAAGCTCTTAAATTAGCGTTGTCCCTGAGCTGGTTGTGGATGGTGGAAACCAATTCCTCGAAATGCGTTTGGATCAGCAGTGGCATTTTCCTTCCTGTTTTAGAGCCCTGAGCCCACACAGCCTCCCATCACAAATGAAATGAGCTTGGCAGCCTCAGCACAGGCTGCGGGAGTTCGGGTGAGGAACATGCAGAAGCCTGGAGAGACCTTTTCCCCGCACTGTGACACAGCCCTGAGGAATGAGCGATGTCTCGGGAGCACCAACCTCAATAATTCACGGTGGCTGGGGGGAAGGAGAGACATGTTTGCAAATATTTGCCCAGTATGGGCTCTTTGGAGGCTCTGGAGGACCAGGGGGGTAGGAACATGTGAGCAGAGCATGATTCAGGCCGCTTATCTGGCCATCAGCCTCTGCTTGAGGTCATCGGGCTGCAGAACGTGGGAGGGCTGTGCTGCTCCGGGTCTCGGTGAGGTCAGTGAGCAGAGCTCAGCATGGGGCTGAGGATCAGTCCTGCTTTGCCCTTATCTTGTGCATTGCCAGCTGCCCTCCACTGGGTGCCTGGGCTCATTTCTCACAAAAGGGAATTAAAGGAGTGACATCAGGTTGGAAGGTGATGTGAAAAACCTAACTCTTCAGTCATATCTCAGGGTTGTTTTTTTTTCAAGGCTCATTTTTCAAATCTTGGGACAGTCATAAATAAAGCCAATAGCAATTGCATTTCCTAAACCTGCAGTAGTCTTCATGAAAAATTTGATTTCTGCTGAGCCTGGAGCAGACCAGTACCCTTTATCCTGGATGGAATGCTCTCTTAATGCTGTTTCCTAAGGAAAAATAACTCTTCTGCGGTTTGCCAATACCCTCTAGAGACACTGAGAAGATGTACCACCAGGTTTGGGTTTTGATTGCTTCACATTGTTGCTTCATTGCTGAAACCAAAGGGCAGAGTTTCCTCCCCTCTTTTCCGCCCTGCTGGGTTACATTTCAAGAGGATGTGTGGGTGCAGACATTGCTTGAGATGTGGGTGCTGCCAGTCCGGGCACAGGAGCACCTGTAGAGCTGGGGCTTCAGGTATGGGGTCCACTGACAGCGTATCAGGGTTGGATAGCAAATGCACATGTTCTGGTGCTGCCTCAGTGCCTCGCATCAGTAAGAGCAAGAGAATAATTTTCTGCTTCTTTCTCTGCAGGCAATAGATCTGTCATCATGTCAGTCAGCGTCCACGAGAACCGCAAATCCCGGACGAGCACGGGCTCCATGAACATCCTGCTTTTCCACAAAGCTTCCCACCCAGACTGCGTCTTATCCCACCTGAACACCCTCCGGAAGCACTGCATGTTCACCGACGTCACCCTTTGGGCAGGAAACAGGTCATTCCCATGTCACCGCGCTGTGCTGGCTGCCTCCAGCAGATATTTTGAAGCCATGTTTAGTAACGGCCTCAGGGAGAGCTTGGATGACGAGGTGAATTTCCATGACAGCCTCCATCCAGAGGTGCTGGAGCTGCTGCTGGACTTTGCTTACTCCTCTCGGATCATCATCAACGAGGAAAATGCAGAGTCCCTCCTGGAGGCTGGAGACATGTTGCAGTTCCACGATGTCCGAGATGCGGCAGCTGAGTTTCTGGAGAAGAACCTCTACCCTTCAAACTGCCTGGGCATGATGCTGCTCTCTGACGCCCATCAGTGTCGGCGGCTCTACGAGCTCTCCTGGAGGATGTGCCTGGTTAACTTTGAGACTGTTCACAAGAGCGAGGACTTCAACAACCTTTCTAAGGACACTCTGCTGGACCTGATCTCCAGTGACGAGTTGGAGATTGAGGATGAGGACAAGGTCTTTAAGGCCGTCCTTCAGTGGGTGAAGTATGACTTGGATGAGCGGAAGGCCTATCTCCCGGAGCTTCTGAGGAATGTCCGCTTGGCCCTGCTTCCTTCTGAATGCCTCAAGGAAGCCTTGGCTTGTGAGGACCTGATCATGGTGGATGAAAGGAACAAGCTTGTCCTGGATGAAGCCATTCAGTGCAAGAAGAAGATCCTCCAGAATGATGGGATTGTCACCAGTCCCTGTGCCAGGCCTCGCAAAGCCGGGCACACCTTGCTGATCCTGGGAGGACAGACCTTCATGTGTGACAAGATCTACCAAGTGGATCAAAAGGCAAAGGAAATTATCCCCAAAGCAGACCTGCCAAGCCCACGGAAAGAGTTCAGTGCCTGTGCCATTGGCTGCAAAGTGTACATCACCGGTGGCAGGGGCTCAGAGAATGGGGTATCCAAAGATGTATGGGTTTATGATACTGTTCATGAGGAATGGTCAAAAGCTGCCCCCATGTTGATAGCACGGTTTGGGCATGGCTCAGCTGAGCTGGAAAACTGCCTGTATGTGGTTGGTGGACACACTGCCGTGGCTGGGGTCTTCCCTGCATCACCTTCTGTTTCCTTGAAGCAAGTAGAGAAGTATGATCCTGCATCCAACAAATGGATGATGGTGGCTCCTTTGAGAGATGGTGTGAGCAATGCTGCGGTGGTAAGCGCCAGGCTGAAACTTTTTGTCTTCGGTGGAACCAGCATCCACCGAGACATGGTGTCCAAAGTGCAGTGCTACGATCCAGTGGAGAATCGGTGGACAATCAAGGCGGAATGCCCACAGCCCTGGCGCTACACTGCAGCCGCAGTCCTGGGCAGCCAGATTTTCATCATGGGAGGAGACACAGAGTTCACGGCAGCATCTGCCTATCGCTTTGACTGTGAGACGGATCAGTGGACACGCATTGGAGACATGACAGCCAAGCGCATGTCATGCCATGCCTTGGCCTCAGGAAATAAACTCTATGTAGTGGGTGGTTACTTTGGGACTCAGAGGTGCAAAACGCTGGACTGCTACGACCCTACATCAGACACGTGGAACTGTATCACAACGGTGCCTTATTCACTCATCCCTACAGCTTTTGTCAGCACCTGGAAGCACTTGCCATCATGAGAGGCGGGGCTCGAGGGCTTGTTTTCAGAAGCTCAGTAAGGTGAGGGTGTTCTCTAAAATTGTAAGTACAGTTTGGCCTCAAATGCATCTCCACACACTGCACTGAAGCCACAGACTGCAGTGAGCTTTCTTTTTATGAGAAGGCTACATTAAAAGGTGAGAGGGACATAGCACCAGAAGAAAATAGTCATCTCTGGTGATGCTGGAAGTCTTACTAGCTCTTGGTTCAAGATGGTCCCCTCTGCATCTTATGAGATGCATCTACATTAATGGTTGTGAGGAGGCTGCAGCCCCTTTGCCTTCATTCTGAACTAGCTGGCTGTGCCAGCATCACCCATCTAAGAGTGGGTGGGGAGAGAGGGCAGAGCCCATACCCGCTGTCATGGATAGGACAATGGAATACATCCTGTCCCCATTTTATGTAAGAGGTTGTGGTATCTATGAGTAAAAGCACTTAAATTTGAGAGCAGGGAGATAGTACAGTAACAAGTGCTTTGGAAAACATCTCAGTAGTTTGATATTTTTGCTCATTATCGTGCTGTTCGCTTTGATGAATACGTAGGCAAGTGACCCCTAGGATGCTGGGGAATCTTGCATCTCTTATTGTGCTGTCTATTTTCATTTCAGTGGGCAGCAGAAGCTGAGAAGCCATGGTGCATTTGATGGTTCTGGTGTTTATTTAACATCCAAACTCTTGCTTGTTATATCAATACTTCTGAGACTTCAGTGTGAGACCTGAGTGGGAGGAAAAGGGGCTTTGTAATCAGAAGAAGAATGCGTTCATTGGTGTTTGGGGTGTATGGGAATAAGAAGATTGGTGTCCCGTGTAATTTCGATGCTCCGATTCTCGCATGCTCAGGAAAGCTACTACTTCAACACCGAATGGAAGAGAGCTTCCTCTTTTCCTCCCCAGTGGGATGTTTAGTTGCTATTCTGGTTACCAGTTTTGTCTCACTGAGCTTTGTACATTTTCACCAATCTGCACCAAGATGTAGATGGCCAGGAATAGGTTACAATAGCACAATTGATTTGCGCTGTGAAAACAAATGCCATCCAAGTGCAAAGTTAACTTCCCAGTAAGTTTGTAACACCTCTGCTAGCTCTGCTTACAGGTTTCTGGCTGCCAGCAATGCATGCAGCCTTGCTGTAGTGGTTGCAGGTGTCTTCCCAGTTAGCTACAGGAGCCGGGAAACCCTCACCCATGGGGCAAGATCAGCAAGCCTCAATTAAGGTTTTCCTTGGAAAGTGAGATTGTGGGGAGGGGAATTCTTACATATCTTCATCAAAATCCACTGCATTTAACACAGGGAAAAAGAATGCTGCCCAAAGTGTCTGACACCCGCTGCTTCCCTGTTTCGCACTTTGTGGGGTTGGTGCACCCGAGAATCACTGAAGTGCTCTGAAGTTTCCCAGTGATCTCTTTGATGGCAGCTGGGAAGCCAAGGGGAGCTCCTAGCACCCTTACTGGGCTTTTGCCCAACATGGCCACCTGCTTGTCTCCGGTGGAAAAAGAACCTGGGGTGTTATTTATAATGGCCTTTGATTTGCAAAATGCCTGGCTTCAGCATGCGATGGGCCACAGTGAGGGCGTGACAAGAGTGGAAAGGGCTAAAATGAGATTTCCAAGAGCTTTCCCAGCACTGGGAGATAATGGCCTTTCCAAATTCTCCTCCTCAGACGTTGCCTAGCATCTGTCACAGTGGCTCAGTAATCTAATTAACTGCCACTCAGCTATTAAATATTGCAGCAAAGAGTGTGAGGACTCCATCATTTTCTATGTGGGCCAATGGGGCCCCCCTTTAAGAGCTGCCTTGGAGCTGAAAATTCATTTCCTCTGGTAGCAGATGTGTCTGAATATTAAAGCTCAACACCAGCCCCACTGCTTGGAGTGAGAATAGGGAACAGCTTGAGGTGAGAGTTGATTCTTCAGCCACTGAATAAAGAACAGTTCCCCAAAACACTTGTACTTTCTTCTCCTGCCTTTTTACTCTGTGCTCTATTTGGATTGTTCAGGTTTTATGAAGCTCTTTGTAGGGGATAGATAATATTTCTTACTGAATGCTGGAGCCTGGCACAAGTACAAGAGGAGAAGGAACTGTAATATACCAATCTACAAGAAAAGCTGGTGAAAAGTCAGTGTGTAAGAGTTTTATATGCTTTTTTGGCTTCATTTCTAGTCTTCAGTTAAAAGAAGTATTTAAAGTATACATAGGATTTTGCCCGAGAGAACATCTCTTCGTTTTATTTCTCTGGAGGGGTTGTGTGTGTGTGTGTATGTGTGTGTGTGTTTGTATGTGCTTGTTGTTTAAATTAATGTTCTAGTCTCAGCCACTGACATCTCCTTAAATAAAGTACCAGGGCTGGCTGGTGAGGACCAGGTCCAAATGTTTCTGACATGCAAGCGCAGCCTATGCCTTACCTGTGACATCTCCTACTCTTATCTTAGCTGGTTGTTGTTGCACCTGAGTCAAAACTGGGCTCAAGACCTGGGATAACTGGCTATAGGATCCTGTAGCTACTCCATCATCCTAAAGAGGCCTGGCCAAAGGGGTTGCTGGCTTGCAGCTCCTATGATGAGGGGTCTCTGCTACAATACCTGCTTTGTTCCCTATGGGATCCTCTTTCAGGAAGGGGCACCTGGGAGCCAGGTAGGCACTTTCCTCATGGGTTTCTCCAGGTGCTGGTGCACTTTGTGAGCAGGCAGCCATTGCTAATCCAGAAAGGAATGTGGCTCAGCTGGGGAAGGCATAAAACAGCTCAGCTGGAAGCGTGTCCCCAAAGGCTCAGCCTCCAGCCCTCCTGGAGCCAAGGGCAGCCTCGTGCTAGCGCACCTTTGGGCAGAACTCCCAGCACTCCTGCCAAGCATGCAGCATGACATCAACATGGTGCTTGCTGCCAGCTGTAATTCCAGGGATCAAGCATGATTAATGGCATAAAACGTGAAAGCCTGGCCTCCTCCTACGTGTGACTGCTGAACTGATGAGAGTGACTCTGGTGATGGTGTGAAATGGGGGAGCTGCACTGCTGCTGTTGGATTGTCCTGATGGCATCTGCTTGGATGTGTCTTTGCTCTTTGCAAACATCACCTGGCCTCTGCCCTGGCTGGAGGCAGAAAGTTTGAGTAAGAGGTGTTAAATTCAGGCTGATCTAGGGGGAGAGCTGGCCGAGCCAGCTTTGTCATTCCCGCAGGAATTATGGCATGATGAGACAAATGATTGCAAATGGGAAATGCAGTACTGAGCATTCTGCTAGTAATGGCTCTGTGTTTATAAACACAAGCAAAGCCTATGCAGGAGCTTAGGGTGTAATGCTGGGATGATGTAGTGTTGTTCTGAAATGAACAGCAGTGACAGATGATGGGGACAGCTCTGTACCTCCCAGGAGGTGATCTGGGGCAATACCAGGAGCAAGTTCTTCAAGCTACGTGTCTCCAAATTAGAATTGGCTTCTCTAAACTGTCTGTCCTGTGCGACAGCCTCATTTCCATGGGATGAGGTCACTGATGGGCTGGGGACTGGCTCACAGGTGCTAAATCCCAAGTCCCATCCTAAAACCAGTAGATCCTGTACAGGTGACACAGTGACTGCAGTCCCCAACACCTCTTGCCTGCCCTGGGTGAGGCGGCATTGCTAAGTGGGCGCTTATTTTGTTCTGGCATTGAAAAGCTGAACTTTGATCCCAAAGTACCGTGAGGATTGCGGCAACCTGCCAGGCCCAGCACTACATTCTAGTACTGCCAGGCTGCGGTCACAATAAACATCGGATCTGTTCAATGACTCTTTTCCTGATTATTTAATTACAGTGGAGATAACAAGCCTTTTATGAGCATGAGCTTGGCTTCCCTTCTGTGTGGAGCTGGGTCAGCTCACGCCATGCAAGAAGCCGCAGGTTTTTGCTGCCATGCTTGCAGCCAGCCACCTTGCCTTGCACAAGCCATGGATGCACACAGTAGCATTCAGGACAGCCCCAAACCTGCAAATAACCTCCCTGCTCCTAACCTGCTTGCTGCTGAGTTCGATGCTGGAAACCTGTTAGAACCTTGCTGTTATTGCCCAAACAAAGTCACAGCCAGTTTCTGTTGGTGGCTCCTAGGGAATGCCATTTGCATGTATGTAACAGCGAGGCAGGCTGAGCAGGGAGGGCAGTTCTGCTGCTGTTTGTCTCTGGAGCCAGTTTATCAGGCAGTGTTGGAAGGGAGTGGCTGGCCCGGGGAGGAAAGTCAATGAAAATCAGGCTTTTCCGAACCTGGGCAGATGGAAACATGTGCAGTGTGTGCTTGGCCTCAGACTGTGGTAAATCAGCTCCTTGGAAATCACAGTCATACGGATGGTTTTGGAGGAGCTGTAAGCTTGCTGTTGGCAATGCCTGTGGAAGCATTTTTTATCAGCACAAGAAGCTGAGTGTCAGGGGAACCCAGTAGCTGCCAACATGCAAAACCTGTTCTCTGCATGACACCGGCTCTGCTCCCAACACAGAAATTAACTCCTTTTTTCTTTCCCTTCTCAGATGCCGGCATCACATCCATGTCCCCTGCTCGCCGCTGGAGCTGACACAGCCACTGAGTTCCCTCCCATTTCCCACAAAGGGTGCCTAGGAGCCTCTCTCATCCCTTCCATCACCACGGGGGCACAAAGGACCTCCTGGCTGGTGGATACTGGTGGATACTGGTGGCCCAGTGTGAGCAGGAAGATGGAGGATGTACCCCAGGCTGCGTCCCCCAGAGTTACTTCACGGGACGGGAGGGCGGGATAAGAGTTTTTAATATTTTTTTTTATAGCAGTGAGCTTGCCGTTGGCGATGCCTGCTGTCTGGGTGATGTGGAAGCATTTTTATAGGGAAAAGGGGCTGGGGAAGTGGGGGAAAGGGAAGGGCTGAACCCAGAACTCAGCACCTGGCTCTCCGGCCGCAGCACAGAGACTGCAGCTGCCAAAATATCAGAGCGTGGGAGCTGCGCACAGCTGCCAGCAGCACCCAGTGCCTCTGTGGGACGGGGCAGGTGCCTTTGGTTTTGCACCGTGGATCTTTTTTGGTGTTTTCCCTCCTTCCCGGTGCTGGGCCTGAGGCCAGGCTGCTCCCGGCACACAGCTGCCAGGCCGCGTGCTGCCAAAATGGCATCACTGTGGCGAGATGCTTCACCAGATAAGAACTGCTGCCTGCTCGGAGCTGGGCCTCTGCTTCCCCTCCGTGTGCTCTCTCAACAGTGTGTGGGTGAGGGTGTAATTAGCAAACGAGCAGGAACACAGGCCTTGCTGCGCGGCGGGGCCTTGTCGGGCCTGCAGAGCAAGCGAGGCCTCTTGCCTCCTTTCCCGCAAAGCGAGGCCAAAGGGAAGAGGCAGCACAGGGCTGGCATGAGGTTGGGCCTCAGTGCCCCACAATTGGGTGATCTCTGCACTCAGGCTGCACTTAGGGTCACACACAGACCCGCCGCAGGCACCCTGGCCTGCCTTTCTCCCTGCGTGGGGCCAGCTGGGTGATGCAATGCACTGCAAGCCCTCACCATTGCTTCCAACAGCGAAGGCCTTTTAGGGGCAGCAAGTGCCCTTTGGTGCTGGGAGGAGAACACTTGGTGCACAGCCCTTCTGCAGCACTCTCAATGACACTTATTCACGTTTTGTAGGGTTTTGTTGTTGCTGTTTTTTCTCTTCAGCTGCCTGCAAACTTTAATAAAAATGATGATCTGGGAAACCATGTGTGTGCTTTTCACAGGAGTCTTCTTTCCTAAGCAAGTTGGATTTGGGTATAATAACAGGAATAATAACAGGCTTGGCACTCAGTGGGGTGGTTCACAAACAACCAACTCTTGCAGCCAGCCTGACTGTAATTATTATTGCTTCAGAGCTTGGGAAACTGAGGCACAGCGTTAAGTGTTACAGTGAGTGACAGAGCTGGGAATGAGATCCAGGGCTTCTTGTGTTAACTGAAAGGCACAGAACACCCTGCTGGGAACAGCCCGCGTGTCATCCCAAAGCTGCGCAGTGATAGCAGGAGAACTTGTGATCAGACCATGGCCTTGTAAAACCTGCCAAATAAGCTGAGTGGGCTGGGCTCAGACTGAGCCGTGCTCCTGCAGACCAAGCTGGTAATTTATAAGGAAGAGGAGAAGCTTTTATACTTCTGTTTTCCTTATTTGCCTTTGCTTGGCTGCTGCAGCTCCTGAAAAAGAGGCCCATTGACAGGCAAAATGGGCTTTCCAGCTGTGTCCCCTGCTCACGCTGCTCCTCCATGTGCTGCTCTCCCTGTCTCAGAGGAGCTGCTCTGAGAGGATCCGGGCTCCAGACCTGGAACATGACAGCATTGTTGCTGGGCAGCTACTGGCACAGCAGGACCTTGCAAATTTGTATTTCCTACTCTTCTAAAAGTGGATGCAACAATTGGGGAGCAAAGCTTCCTATAAGCAGCACACACAGGGACTCAGAGGGGTTAGGAACCTAAATATCAAAGCTGAGACCAGGAATACAGCCCCCTAACCCTAAAGCAGAGTGTCAGTGGTGTCAGCAGACCTGAGCTGAACAGAATTGAGCGCAAGGCTCCATAGAAAAAGCTCATTAGTGAGCTCTTTTGGAAACCAATTCACAGCCCAGAAATTACTGTTGGATGAGCAGGAGAATGAAAAATAGCAAGAGCGTGTGAATGAAATCCCTTTCAGTTTTGTTGATTGAGGTTTTATACAGAATGCTGGGACTTTAAATAGCGGATCAGAGGCTCTCCAACTGGCTAGCTTTGATACGAGCCATGCAAAGACGTGCTCTTTTGTATTTATTCTGGAGCCTGCCCGAAAGACGATTCGAAAGCAATCACAAGCAGCCGTGACAGCAGCAACCTGTTGCTAAGGAATTACATGCAGCGCAAAATACAAAGGTTTCTAAGTTAGCAGCAACAAAGTAAAAAGGGAGTGGGCAACGAACACAGATGAAACAATGCAATGCTGCAGCCAGAGCAGGTCGGGTTTTTAACTGAGAAGGATAGGAATGAATTTAGAATTTTTTCTTTTTTCAAAGAGTTTTTCTGCCTTCTCAGTAGGTAGGGCTCACTTTGGTGGCTTCTCAGGGGCCCTGCGTTCCCACTGCTGCAGAAAAGTGAAAAGTGCCCGTGTGCCATGGTCAGCCCTTGCTGGGGATGGTTCAGGAGCTTGGACACGACCCTCAAAGCAGCCAGGAGCCCAGCCTAGAGATGGCCCCAGCATGCAGGGATCCAGCGCCCACCCAGCTGCCTGTCAGCCCCAGCTGGGATTCAGTTATCGTTTGGAGTAGAGCAGAGGGAAGGGCAGGGAGCAGGAGCTGGGTGCAGACCTCTCCCAGGCCCCTGCTGCAGGTCCCAGACCTCCTTCCCCTGTGAGAAACCATCTGGACCTCCCTGGGGACAACAAGTTGAGGCTCCTATCATTTAAATGAAATTCAAAGTGCCCTGTTGGCTTTTAAATACGCATTTTCCGATCATGACCCCAGCTGCCCTTGAAATAATACTGTTGTGCAACGAATCCCTGCAGGGAATTATCATCTGAGCTCATTCGCTCTTTTTCACTGGAGTCAATTAAAAGCAGAGTAGTCGGTGATTTAATACCTCCGGTGTCTGAGGAAGCCCCGCATCCACACAGAGGCTGGCTCTGGCATTTTGCTTGCCTTTTAGACATATTCTTGGAGTGATGCTTTTTCCAGCCACCCAACATGTTCTCAATTTCACCCATGTCTTTACAGAGCACTGAAGTCCTGTGTCCTTGGCTTGTCTTCTTCCCCTGCACATTAATTAATGCCCAGCATTGCACATCCTCCCTGCATTATGTCCCAGGGCAAGCAGTTCTCCATTCCCCATGCTCTTTTCTCTCTTCAGATAAACCCAAAGCACTTTAGTCTGTGAAAAGGGCCATTCAGTGCAGTTGTGGTTATATTTCCAAGAGCAGCAGAAACCGTTGCCACCAACTCCCTGCGACCAACTGCGGGAATTTTAAACTGGGCTGAATCCCTCTTGTTCCAGTGCTGAAATGCAGTAGGTGAGTCTGCGAGAGTCTGCTGGTGAGTATAAAGCAGAGGCTGAGCCCATTTGTCCACCCCATTACAGTCTCCCTTGTTCTTTCCATTTCATGACCTCCTTATTTAATGTCATCGACTGTTGTGCAAAACCATCAGCGCTGTTTGCAGCAGTGTGACCTACTTTATCATTTTTTTGCTGACTTCCTAACTGAAATCGTGAGCTTGGAGCCCACCCAAGCCATTCATTGTTTCTCAGCTGAATAACAAATCCAATTAAGTGGAAGAAAGCCTGGCTTTCACGCTGTCAGTGCCCGCACATCTCACTTCCCTCTCCCCGACGTGAGCTGCACCGCCAGTGTCTGCATCCCACACAAGGAACCTTCTGTGTACGTCTGCGCCCACCTCCAGATGCTGGTGGGGAACTGGTTCCAGAGGACGGGTCCCATTTGTCCTTTCATCCCTCCTGACATCCTTTGTTTAGAGCAAACACTGTAGGATCCTCCTGCCTTCGAAGTGCCATGGGCAGTCGGTACCATGGAATTTCTGGCAGTCTAGGGCTGGTGCTGGGCTTGCTGCAGATGCAGAGAGCTGCGTAAATACCAGTTACTCTCTTCTGGGTCACTGGAGGAACAGCAGATCAGACACATGCACTCAGACAGGTAGATGATTCCCAAGCCCTGTGGGTCCAGCCCCCTCCTCTGCCCACGCTGCTCCCTGCAAGGCCAGGGCACTCCTGAGCTCACTGGGCTTTCCCACAGGGCTCCACTAATGACTCACCGCTCCAATTGAAGTCCTGCCTAATTAGGCTCACCAGCCTGGATGGGAAGATGCAGCTGGTAGGAACTGATTCTTTGGTGAAAGGAAGGCAGAGGGATGGGCACCAACAGCTATGGTCGGCAAAGGCTTCATGAGTGCTCTGATCTCAGTACTGCTCCAGTGCTGCGTTATTCTTGCACACGTAGATTAAAAAGGTCAAAGCAACATCTCTTGTACCAGCAGCTAATGTCGAGTATTATCTTCTCCTTAATTGAAACACATTCCAACCCTAAACAAATCAACACTTTGCAGTGTTTAACATCCCTCTAACTAATTAACAAAACCCAGGTGCCTTCAATGGCAAAGCTAACTCATCCCTTTACCGTTCACCTTGCATCTGATCACAAGGCAGTTCAGTCAGTGAATTAATGAGGGTTTGTCTTCCCTTCTCTTCATAAAGCTTCCATGAATGAGAAGCCTGTCTGCAAGCTCCAGCCCAGCTTGCACCTGTGCCCTCCCAGCCCTCCAGTTTGCAGCCCATGCCAGGACTGAATCAGCAAGGGCAGCAAAGAAGATGCACGGAAAGAGCAAAAGGAAGAAGTGATGCTCAAGAGTTGTCTAAAATAAGCTGCCCATGTGGCTCGGAGTCAACTCCACCCATACTGTCCAGCAGGCTCTGCAGCAAAACTGACGTTTTTTCCTTATTATAAATCACACATAGTAAATGTGCTCTTCCTCCTCCTGTGACTGATGCCCATGGCATGGCAGCAGCCGGGTCTATCAGTGCTGCTGCATTCAGTGCACCAGTGCAAGGGCTTGGGGTGACTCCTGCCTGGTGCAGGGGCACGTGCCCCATGCTCCTAAGGGGAGAGTCACCTTTAGGTGGGGGTTCTGGAGGCACCCAAAGCGTGGGGATGAGAGTGCTTACAGGAGAAAGAACTCTTAAAATGCTTTGGTAAATAGGTGAGTGGGGATGAATGGGAATGCGAATAAAAGGAGGACTGTGATCAGGCTTGGAGGTACAGGAGAGCCCTTTCATCTCCCATCCCACGCCCTAGGAGCTGTCAGGCCCTGAGCTCCATGGCAGCAGGCACATCTGGGGCACAGACACCAGGCGGGTTTTATACACAGCACAAGCAACAGAGAAGTGATCTGGGGGGAAACGCAGCACGCTGCTGGCCAATGGGGTGTTGGAGGGGGGCTGGCATTTCCCAGTGCCTGGTAAGAACCAGCTCTTCTGGCCTACAGCGTTCCCTCCACAGTGTGAGGCAGCATCTCCAGTTCTCAGCCAAATGAGATAAAACACCCTGGGACCAGAGTTACCCAGGTTTTGACTGAGATAAACTGTCATTTCAGTGGGTGACAAAAAATACAGGGCATAAGAGCACCTGCAGCCACCACCTGCCAGTTATCTCGGTGCCAGGAGCCCGCCTGGGAGCTGAAGTGGTTGAGATAATGGCTGTGACACTTCATCTTCTTGTAAAAGGATGAAAAAGAGTGGGTGAAAGAGCTGAACATCACTACGACCCTTAAGCAGATTGTAAATCTTCAAAGAGGAGAAAAATAAAGAGTCCAAGGGATGCATGGTGGAACCCTGGTGATAAAAGCCATGCAAACGTTCAATTACAGGTAGGGCTGCAGCTATCGCTTTGCCCCCCCATGCCACAAAGTCAACAACAGGAATACCAGAGGGGTGGGAAGAAATCAGGTAGAAAACTCAGACTTAAAATCAAATTTATTTAGAGGAAAAATGACTTTACAAGAGGTTGATGCTGATAACTAAAAAGGAAGATAAATAAAAGCTCGTTACAAAACCTAATGGTTTCTGGCAAGTTACAGGAAAACTGAAGAATTTTACACAGTCAATAACCTGCTCACTTTTTACATAATTACAAATTAACATACAGCAATTAGGTTTTACCCTCTTTTTTAAAAAATTCCTTTTTTTTTAAACTTTTTTTTTAATTAATTTTTTAATGGGTTCAACATGAAAATGCAAAGCATATTTTTTATCTCTTTTTTTTTTTTTTAAAGAAACAAACCAAAGGCAGAGGTATATGGGGTTGTTGTAATACACCCCCTAACGCTCCGGGCATTACTCAAGTGCATTCCATATTAGTACAAGACAAACACCAGGCTAAACTTTAACCATAGGCGAACTGAACTGGATGTCAGATTATTTTTGTTTTGACTCACCGTTTAATATCGATAGAACAATAAAATACTTCAGAGCATGGAAATGATTGATACCTATAGACAGCTTAAATACATACAAAGCTCACGGCTGTAGGCCAAGCAGTGAACGTCATCCTGCCCCCCAACCCCCCAAGCGAAGGAAGCAGAATATATTTGGGCAAAGCATCAGTGTCAGTGAAATGCGTGTGGAAGGAAAGGCATCGAGCCCCAAAATGCAGGTGGGCCGGGAGCCGACGCTGTGCTTCCCGTGCCCCAGGAGCCAGAGGTGCGTCCAGTTCAGCTCACCTATCTTTAAAACTTAGCTGCATCGTCGGATCAAGAACTCATCGCTGATTGCTGCCCCTTCTGACAAGCGACGCAAGAGTTAGGAGCAGTAGGGGAGGGTTGGTTTTTTTTCTCTTTAAAAGGGTGCCTTAAATTATGTTGAATTCCCAAACCTGACCAGCAGGCAGAATAACTTCCAGAGTTCTGGTTAACAAGGAATGTTTTGTTGGATTTGAGCAGATGCTCTCTCCTGTGCCCCCTGCCCATTCCTCCCTTGTATCAGACACCCTACACAGCTTCCTTGGCGTTTGGCACCTGATGAACCTCTCCTGACCCAGTGGCAATGGGAAGGGCTGGGTTCGGGCGTTTTGCTAACAGCTTTGAGATATCCTCATGCAGCAAGGAAGGTGCAAAGACTTCCGGCTCTACAGATGCTCTTCCCTCAAGTACAAACCCGCTCAAGCTCATGGCATTGCTTCTCAGCAGTGGTCAAACTCCAAGAGGAGGAGGAGGAGGATGGTGGTAGCGTGAGGTCATACAGGGTGACACAGCCAGGCCATCAGAAGCCAACTGCTCCACTCCTGATGCCTGCTCCTAAGCGCCATGGTGTGAGGCCAGGGGGGCTCCATGAGCAAATGGCTGCTGGGCTCTCCCGTGGGGAAAGGGCTCACCCTGCCTGTGGTGGGACTGTAGTCACATTCACATCCACTTTGGTCTAATAATGATACAAAACGCTTGGCCCTTTGTCCCCCCCCCCCAAAACAAGGGCAGGCCGGTGCTGGTAACACTGCTGTGCAGCTTGGGCTGTGCTGGGCATGCCGAGGGGAAAGCAATTACACAGCTGATTGTCTCCACTTAACCAAACTGAAAAGTGACACGACCAGTTCCATTTAAAGTGCTTTAAGGCATCACACTGAGAGAAAGTCACATGCTGAGATGATCACATCATTTAAGAGAAACTAAGGCAAACCCCACACACCTGCACCAAGTCCTACGCCTACAGCTGCTCCCTGCTCCCCGAGTCTCCTGGTGCTCCCAGCTGATAATGACCAACTTTGTACTTCATCTGAGACAGTGCCAGAACTGTTGTATGCCCCAAGGAATGCCTCATGGCATGAGGAGGTTTGGTTCTCTGAGTGGGATCGAGGCTCTGGGAACCAGACCTAGCATCAGGTTGGGTTGGAGGAAAGACACCTCAGCACCTGCAGGATGGGTGCCAGGCCTGGATCTGAAGCAAACATGATTTTAAGGTTGGGAAAAGGTGCTGTAAAACTGGGACTGTAGTCTAGCAGACAACATTAAGCAACCTGTAGGGATCAGAGCAGGAATCAGACTCTGAGAACCTACGCCAGGCATTTCCAAAGAAAACCTGAGTGGGAAAAAAACCAAAGGCTGAAGAGGTAAAAACAAGTCCTCACCTTCCGATAGGTAACAGAAGGAAGAAGCTGTGTGGGAGTAAAGGCTTCAATCCAAATAAAGTGAGTCATGTAGCAATGTACATCCTCCAGTGACAAAGCTCTGCCCGCTGCGATGTCAGACACAAACAGCTTTGATGTGCAGTATTTCCCTTCAGGATAGTTCTGATTCAAACCCACAGCATCTTTGACAAATGGGCCTTTAGAGATCATGAAGCAAACACTATTTTCTGCGAGGGCCCTGGGTGCTCATTTTGGGTTGCACAGGTCAGAAGAGGGACTGAAACCAGGCAGACTCAGCCCTGCTGCTCTGGGTCTCCCTACTAGGCCCTTCTCAGAGCTACAGGACACTCCCCTGCTTTGTGACTTCAAGCACTGCTGGGGAAAAGACACAGGGATGAGAAGAAAAGCTCAGACTGGCAAAGGCCATTACAGACTCGAGGGAATGCTCAGAAACATCGAGGACCCGATCTCTGTTTATACAACACTAAATGAGCCAGGCACTGGTTTGGTTTCCAAAAACTTCAGCTTGGCACATGTGTTTTCCCAGCCATGCAAACAGTGGGGCAGAAGCTAACCTGCTCTGTGGGTGCTTTTCTTGTTGAGAAGACAACACCAACACTTCCAGCCAAGAGGAGCTGCCCAGATCCACCCAGGCCCTCACAGCACTGCAGGACCCTGTGGTGTTTTGCTCTCCCTTTGCCTCCGAGAAGCATGAGAAAACCCAAGGAAAATATTTAACCCAAGAAGAGAGCAGACAGGACTCTTGTCTGAAGTCACCAATTCTCTTCCCAGACTTTTCTGGCCTGAAGATGCTCTGCCTTACAGAAAGCTCTCAATTGAAATCACGCAGCTCTGGGCACAGCACTGCCCACCCCCCAGTTGGGTAGGAACCAGGGAATCAGAACGTTGGGTTTACCAATCTTTTGGTAAGAAAATAAAAACAAAACGGGGGGCAAAAAAAGAAAAAAAAAAAGGGAAGAAAAAAACCAAACCACCCCCAAATCCCCAAACAAAAGCAAAATAAAAAAATAAAACCAAGTAAACTTCTTTAAGAAAAAAAAACCTCTTTCAAATAAACAGAAAGATAAATAATTTTGCAAGCCCCGCTTGCAATTAAGAATGAGCACCAAATAACATTAAAAAAAAAAGCAAAATAAAAATAAAATCTCAACCCTTTTCCTTTCTTCCTTTTTTTTTTTTTTTTTTTTTTTTTTTTTTTTAATTTTATCTCAGCAGTTCAGAGAGCTTCAATAGCAAGCAGGTGGCTCTTAGGGCTCCTGCACAGACCTTCAGAGCATCCCCCTCACCTGCAGCGCTGCTGATCTGCATCAGCACCCAACTCTGAAAACTGCTGTGTGTTCCTAGCTTGGGAGAAGCTAAATCAAACAACAGTGCAACTAAAGAACTGTGGTGTTGTGTGGTTTTGGTTTTTTTTCATTAAAGCAAAACTGGTAGGAAAGGAAATGCACTCAGCAGCTTCCAACTCGGAGCAAACCCTTGAGTTATTTTGGAGCTGATAACGTCCTATCACTGTTCACAGATCCACTCGGCCAATTGATCTCAGAGGGTTTGGAACAATCGTGCAAGGAACAGAAGTGGCTTGCTGCATTGCTCTTCCCTGCTGTACTCCACAGCTGTATAAACACCTCACTGTCGGCACGTGCTTCTTTAGAGGCAGACTTGGCAGTGCTAGGTGAACAATTGAGCTCGATGATGCTAGAGGTCTTTTCCAGCTGAAATGACTATGACACTGCATCGAGCGCTGTCCTCAAACCTTCCCCTTCTGCTGAGGGTGACACAGATGTGCTCACACAGCAAAGGACGTGCAGCTGGCATGCCAGCTTTTGGATCTGCTGCACAGTGGTTTTGTCCACGTGAATACATTTTTCTGCCCAGAAACAAGAGCACAATGCTGCAGAGGCATGGGTCTGAAGAGCTGCCTCCTCAGAGTTCTCTCTGCTCTGACCTATCTCACCAATGTGCTCTGAAACTGCTGGTGTTTCTGCCTTAGAAACAAGCTGGAGAAGCTGACAAAGTCCGGAGGAAGAGAAGCCTAGCAGTAACATAGAGTGGAGGAAAGAAAGCACAAATAACAGAACCAAGGTCCCTCAAAGCAGATTTCCAGCCACCTTTTCCATAAGCCATCAGGCTTGCCTGAAGGGATGTCAAACAACTGGAGAAACAGATCCTGGCAATACAAATCTTTATGGGAAGGAGTGAGCTGTAGCTCCAAGAGAGCGCTTAAAAAAAGCTGCTTAGCGTTCTTCCTACTTGATGACCTTCTGTCCTGGCTTCCTAGGGTTGCCTTCCAAACCTCCCAGTTTCAAATTTCTGCATCACTTTAAATAAACTCCAAGTTCTGCTTGATTCTGGAAACAGTTTGACATGTAACTCCTCCGCCCCCCATAAATCTCTTTGGAGAGCTTCAATTTTATGTGTTTCCTGATTTTTTTTCTTTTGAACACCATTACTCTTCCCCGGTGTGCAGTGCCTTGCTGCACCCACACCATGAGCACCAAGGGGCGTGCGGGTCAGTGGCGTTACAGCTGGGGCAGTCAGACAAGATATTTGATATCCAAATGCTCCCTGAAAGGCATCACCTATCCCCACGGGCTGAGCTAAGCTTGGCTGTACAGACCTAAGCATATCCCAGAGGATACATAGATACAGAGATGGGTATGTACAGTATATCTATATATGCCAGTGTGTACGCACCATTTGTAGAGTCCTAATCTTTTTCTGAATGCTTGGTTTTGGTTACCTTCCCCAGAAAAGGGGAACATGAAGGCACAGACCCCTTAAGGCTATGTTCTCTCATCCCTTAGCAGTACCACAGACTGCAAACATTCGTCCCAACCGACCTGAATCCAGGTTTGCACAGGGAGATGGTACCACTTGCTGTGTGGGAAGCCTCTGCGGTGACAACTCACGCAAACCCAAGGAAAGAAGCTCTTTCCCACCACTTTATAAACTTGCAGAACGTTTTAATGAAAACCTCCAGATGCTTGTCAGGTGCAGGTGCAGGCACCAGCACTGTGCTGTGGGTCGGGCAGGGAGATGTCCGCTGTATGAAAGCTGAGAGTGACCGACGGAGCCGTCCCCACTCAGCAGAAGATCTCCTCACCCTCTGGAGGTGCTTCTGATGAATGAGAATCTGAGGAGAAAAGAAACAAGTGCGAATCACTACGGGGATACAGCAATATAGCAAGCAGAGCGGGACTCCCTTCAGATACGTGGAAACCCTGTTTCTCTGCCCAATCCTCTGGGGACCTTGAAAGATGTTGAGTTCCCAGTGAGCTACAGGAAATTACAGCCATAGGGAAAACTGCTGAATTTCCTGGACATGAGCTGGAAAACATGAATGAATTAAGATGTATCAGCTGGTCACCTGAAAGCCTGAGATCAACTTGCGTATGGGCAAGAGTCTGAAGTGCAGAACAGAGTGCTATGGGGATGAAACACTGGGGGGGGGGAGGGGGAGTAAAAAAAAAGCCACATTTAGTTTTTAGATCAATACACAAGGCAGACCAGCTCGGGGGAAAGGGGAGTGCATGGGAAGGGTTGGAGGCATTGCTTACAAACTAGAACAGAACTATAAATGTCAGCAGTGCTGCCGGAGGGTCTCGAGGCAGACCGGAAGATTCCACGCAGGTTCTGAAAGCATGAAAGCATCCCCTCTGAGGCAGAGCAAGCTGAAAAACACAGAGAGAAGCCAGCTTGTGGAAGCTGCTCAGAATAGGACATGGAAGGGAAGGAGAAGAGAGGCAACATGTCCCTCTGACAACCCCAGCGGCTGTAGAGGAGGTCAGTTGAAGCTGGGAATTTCACTCATCAGACCTGATCTTCTCTGTCCTTCTCTGTTACCATCTCCGTTCAAGGCCAAATAGCTTCCACAGGTTCACTGGCTGAAAGGGAATTCCAGCTTATTGACCCTAAAAACACATCTGCGACCTCCTGACACTCACCAGATTCCTGGGAGCGATGTCCCCTGCCCTTCTTCTTCTTTTCCTTCTTTTCCTTTGGTTTGGATAAACTGAAGAGGCGAGTAGGCATCTGGGGCTGTTCCTCAGCTGCCTTGTTAGTCAGGTTTGTTGTGCTAAGCAAATGGGAAGTGCTTTTCTCTTTGTGTGTCCTTGAAAGATTGTTCCTTTTGGGGGAGACAGACAGTTCTGCATCAGAGTGCCCTTGCTTAGGAAATGAGGGGCTCTTCTGCATGGAGGTGCCTTCGAGGCTGGACTGGGAGCAAACCCTGGCAAGTTTCTCATGTCGATTTGACACCTATAAAAGAAAAGAAACAAGTTTCACTGGTGCACAGAAGAGGGTAGTGGAGAATGTGGAGAGAGAAAAGATGTTTCCAAGACCACTCACAGAGACCACCACTCATTCAGCAGCTACAAAGCACAGCCATGCAGGCAAAGCCCTTTCTGTGTAAGACAGGCGACGCATACAGAGTACCGCTCCAGTATCTTTTACTCCCACATGTAAAATCAACAAACCAAGGGCAAACATTCTCTAAGATCTCGATACCACGACTCACCCAGAGCTGTTAGTGCACACAGACAGTGGCAGCAGGCCAAGAGGAGCGTGCCTCTCCGGGCAGCATGCAGCACCGGCCAGGCATGTGGCAAAGGAAGCCTTCCCAAGAGAAAGATGAAAGCAAAACATTTCCCTGATTTTTCTTAACGTCTGTCTCAGGGTATAATTGAGCCCTCGCATTCAAAGGGAAGATCAAAACAACAGCTCAACAAAGCCTCGCCGAGCCCTCTATTAATAGCTCTGAACTGTCAGTGAGATGCCTGCATGAGAAGGAGCTTCCTTCCCTTGATCCTGAGCCCTCAGTTACTTTACCTCTCAGCCTCTCCCATAGCACCCGTGCCCCATGGATGCTGAGGAAGCTGTGCTGTGTGCTCCTGGCCTGACCAGGGCTGGGCTGGGAAGGAGCAAGCACTCCCTGGGTGATTTGCTTTACAGAGTTTACTGCTGAGCTCCGCAATTAGTCCATTCAGGCACCCAAAATAATTTCAGTTCCGCAATCCAGCATTTACAAGCTAATTTTGTTACAGCTCTAAGCAAATTGCATTCAAAATCAGGGAGTTATAAACAAACAAACGTTCAACATCTGGCTTAAGGTTCAAACTCAGCCCATGTTTTGCAAACTGATGCATGCTCTCCCCAGCATGCTAAAAAATGCACAGCACAGAACAAGATCTGTGCTTTTTAGCTCTGGACAGTCCTACACCAGAAGCTTCTCACACCAGTGCAAGTGCCCTTTGGACCACGTCTGGACTGCAGATGTCTGGCCTCTTTAGGACAGGGACAACACTTGTCTCTGCTAGATAATGCTTGTGGAGGCAGACTTAAGCCCACAGTCTGCAAACAGAAAGACATTCACAGGGCCACTCTATGTCAAAGTAAGCAGCAACATTTGGGCTGTTCCTGAGATCAAATCCTCAGCTGCCTCAATGCGCCACAAAGCCAAACCCATGTGGAGTGAATGTGGAAGGCAACACTTCAGACATTCCAGTACATCCTCCCCACATGCCTCCGCCAAACAGAGGCACAAGGAAGCAGGAAGAGCTCAGCAGCAATGCTTCAATGGCTTTTGAGGTGTAAGGAAAGATCCAGCTTTAAGCTCAGGCCCTGCATACCCCGGGCTGGGCTAAAGCCAGGCAGTTGGTGCCTCAGGGCAGGCAGCCGACTGGGAGCTCCCAGCAGAGCACAGCTCCTTGTGAGAGCCTGCCTGCTGCCAGCATTTACCTGGTTGTCATCATGCTCCAACCACATTTGAGGTTGTCGCTCCATGTCCTTCTTGAGTTGCTCCCACTCCTTATCCAGCTGCTTCTGCTTACTGAGAAGTTTCTCCATTTCAAGCTGGTAGGAGGCTTTCAACTGCCGCAGCTCATCTCGCCTGCACTCCAGCTCCTGCCACCCTTTCTGGATCTCCTCCTCCCTCTTGGCCAGTTGGATTTCCAGCTCCGCCAGCTTCTTCTCCCGTGCTTCACACTCCTTCTCTGCCCTCTTCTTCTCCTCCTGGTGCTGAGCCTGTTGCTTCTTCAGGTTGGCAAGTTCCTGGCGCTGCTTCTCCAGGTTGCGCTGCTTCTCCTGCTCCAGCAGCGAGGCTGGGCGGAAGAAGCCTCGGGACAGGGCCCTCTCACTCAAGGCCAGCTTCTGGCCCTCGATGTAGGTGTCCTGCTGTAGGACAACGCCCTGGGAGGGAAGGAGGGAGACATCACTGCACGGCCCACTCCAGGAGGAGCAGCTCCACATCTGAGCAATCAGGGCACCACCAAACTGCAACTTTTTCTACCATGTTTAGCATTCAGCTGAGGATGCCATAGTGGCACCTCTGCCAGTCGAGGTCTAAACATCCACCTGCAGCTTCCCAAATGGAAGCAGCGTGCCAGGCAGCAGCTGATTACTGTTGCTGTGCTGAGAGGCTGAACACAAATCTGCTGCAGGGTATTGGGCCATGTAGGAGTGGGGAAGAGGAAGGGCTTCTGGACTGTGTCCAGGCCTAGGGCACACAACACATGAAAGGTGTGGAGCTGCCAGAGCAGGTTTAGAAGAAGCCATGAAGATGCTCAGAGGGTTGGAGCAGACTGAAGGAGCTGGTCTTGTTCAGCCTAGAGAGGAGAAGGCTCTTGGGTGAGCTCATTCCATGGTTTGGGCAAGCAGCGTATGGAACCAGAATGAGAGGGCAACATACCTGCAGAGCATTGAGCAGCTTACAGAGGCTGGTAACACTTTGAAGGACCTGCTGCAAGAAAACGAAAGCACTGTTATTAGACATCACATGGTGCTAGGGAAGTAATAAAGCAACTTCCTTTTCCACTGTGACCCACTGGTGAGTCCAACCCGCATGGCTGCCCCTCTGTACCTTCTGTTTTTCTCACTCATCACCTGCAACAGTTCTATCATTCCCTGGTACACAGCCCTCTTTCACCCTGGCAGACCCACACAAATCCTCTTGTCGTTTTACAGGAAAACTGTAGCGCAGCAGACACAGAAATATAGCAAGTACACTAAGGAAGGTTCCCAGAAAACAGGTACATGCAAACACTTGGTGCACTGCCACGTAGCCAAGAGCAAGATACTCTGGAGTAATGCTCTAGCCCAAAACATATGTTTAGCCCAGCTAAAAAATTCTCTGAATCTCAGTTATCCACCTATTGAAGAAGAAAAAAAAACACAGAATAAGAGGAAAACACAGTGGTGTTTGCAATATTGGTGCTATAGCCAGTGTTAAGAGAACAGCTTCTCATTCTGACTTTAATGCTAATTGGAGTTATGAATGTGTATCAAAGGGAGAATAGAAATCTAATTGCCCCAAATCACTGCACCTGCAACATAAAATTAAACTCCCTCTGTCTGCAGATGCACAATAAATACAGTCCTGCACATCCTAGTGGTAATTAACCCCTGATGCCTATAATCAGCACATATCATCCCGCTGGCAAGCAGATGACAATTAGCAAATTCCCTGTCTGAACATCCAAGGTTAAACAAATAAACGACACAGTGGGTTCAGCTGAATGTATTTAAAAGTCCATGTGTGCTCCAGCTAAAGTAATGTCTTGTCTTTTACATTATCACCTATTGAGACAAATTCACTTATCACTTAAACGAAGAAAACAGCAACAGAATCGATTCTTACCTCGCTGTTCCTTTTCAGTATGAACATCAGGTTAGCATTTCCAGCCTGTGAAAAGATCACATTTAATATGAGGACAAATGAGAAATCGTAACAAACGTGTTGTGAAGCTGAACTAACGACAGATGCATTAACCCCCCTCCCCTCCACGTTCGATTCTGGGACGATTCATGTATGTTTTCAGGTGAGTTAGAATGGCATCAAATCACACATTAATTAGGTATCATTTGGAGTTATGTGATGAATCGATCCCCAGGAAGAATAGGTGCAAGGTTCTGTGTGACCCTGTCATTTCAATAATGATGCAAAATTAAACACACACTCCAGCTGTTCTGCAGACAGATGGTACAGCCTCTGCCACAAAGGAATACCATTGATTTTAAATGCTTCTCAAGTCAGGATTTTAACTGCAGCGGTGTTTTGGACTCCATACTTCCAATTTGATTTCATATTATTAGGATACAGCTCCTTGCCAACAAATTCAGGCCTTTTTCAAGACTTGAATTGTCATCTTCTTGAACTCAGAGCAGCCCCATAGATAAATCGTGCGATACCTTCTTTAAAACACCATCTGACTCTGTTCTCCGTAGGTCCTGAGCATCGTCGCCTTCATCCTTCGCTCCACCTAAAGCAAGAAGCCAGCAATGACACTGGTTATTCAACGTTTTAAGCCACAGATGAACTTGCCAGTATCTGAGATTTCATACACACAGCTGGGATGTATCACATGAAGGGCCACAGAGCTCTATGCACTTCAACCAGATGTGTTTGCTTCCTTCACGCACTCATCGTGTGAATTCAGACAAAGGCTGACTTTGGTTTCAAACAATGTTCTGATAAATTCAACATACACCTTTCCCTTGTGCTCTGTCTAGCCCCCAAAGTGCTTTCTGCAAAAAAAAAACCACCAAAAAAACCCACCCACATTTACATTTGCTAACAAGTCATGAGGCAGAACAAAAGCAGATGGAGAAAAATAGCAATATCATCTCAGAGTGTATTATTGCAGGCACAGTTTCAGTGCCTCTCTGTTCAAATGTAATTTACAGCTGGGTTAGACTGCTGTGCAATACTGCTGTGTGATTTTATGTTAACAATTCCTCAGTAGTCTTAGTCATCAGAAACCTCTATCTTCAAAGGGATACTGGACAACTCTGTCTAGCTTCTCCCTGCATGGCTCCTATCACTGCTCCCAAGCACTGAACTGACTCATGGGGCCAGGAGGGCTGCAGCCATCACAGACCCATTTTCTCACTACCATTCTGAGGCAGACTGACCCTCACCCTCCTAACAGACCTTTTTTTTTGCTGCAACTCATCGTGGGACCTTCCACAGCTGAATAAACAGGCCATGCTTTATTTCCCTAACATCTCCCAAGATCCTCTAACTATTGAACTACAATCTAATTCAAAAGATGGTGTTTCGAGGGGAAAAAATATTTTAAAAAATCACACATCAAACAAAAAACAAGCAACAGAAAGCAAGGAGGGGGGAGAGTGCTGGGCAATGAACAGCCTGAGGTTGTGCCATTCATTCATCACTACAACAGAAAGAGGCCCAGCCCCGAACAACCAACCCCCTCCAGCCCTCAGCATGAATATATTTGTCACGATGATGACAAGGCCTGTTGAGAGCTTTGCAGCTTTCCAATAGCCGGGAAAATCTCTGCATAGTTCTCATGTCTGACTGTCTGCAGCTAACACTGCTCCTTTAATGCAGAAGGTCAGACGGGGTCCAACATCCCAACGCTGAGACAGACACTAGCGCAGCAAAACTGGCTGTACTGGGAGCATGAGAGAGACCACAGAGAAAGGAATTTGAGGACAGGGAAGTTTCTGATGACTAGGGGAAAGAAAGAGAGCATTGGGAAGATGCCAACTCTGCAGCCAAAACAAATATTCAGTCATTTGCTTGAGAGAGATTAAATTGCAGGAATAACACACGCAGTTGTGTGTGGAAATCAAACGCACAGGGAGCACAGACAGAGGAAGGTGCTTGGCACAGCAGTGCCATCACCATTCGCAAAGGCAACAGCACTGGTCTCCTGCTGGACGGCAACTGAAGGATGAAGAACAGAACTGCGGGCAGAAGAACATGAAGGCGGCACTTTTAATGAAGCCAAATGTTTGTGTGTAGCACGTAAGTAAAGCAGGAAAGATGATTCAGAGAGAAAATAGAGACGGGAGCGAAGAGTTCAATCCTCACATAGCCACAAGTTCTCAGCTACTATTTCACCTGTACCTTTTTTCCTAATCTGATATTTAATCTACCTACTAGCATTGCAGAAGAGTAGAGTAATCCAAACAGACCATCTGCTCAAGTCCTTTAGAAGGAACAGGACAGGATGACATGAAATATCATTAACAAATGCTGCTATGGGAGCACGTCACTACTTACCCTTGGAGGCATTCATCTGGTGACTGTCGAATCCTCCAAAAGTTTCTGCCCTTTTAGGAAGAGAGATGGGGCCAACTCCTCCCTCTTCGTCAATGGCAGCACTGCTGAGTTGCTGCATAAGGGTGCTGCCCAGGTTCCTGTTCACCAGCTCTTGCAGCAGTTCCACTGGGAAGATAAAATCAGCAATCTGTCTGTTACAGACCACCTCAGGCTTCTGAGCTATTTCCACCTCTATCTTCATGTGTTTCTCTATACTAAAAAAAGAAATGTTTCTACAGTGACACAACAATATGTGTCTCCCTTGCAAAAACTCACAACAGCATTTAATAATTTTCACTCTTTCCAAAACACAGACTGAAAAGTTGTGTGTGAGTTTTCATTCAACCTCGCATTTGCCAGCAGATCGCTTGCTCCTTGCAGACACCCTGAATACCTGCAGGAATTGGAGTCCCCCCAAACCTTGCTGAGTCCAAAGCATGGTGAAAGACAGCATGGTCTGTATTTCAGACAAGGATGAAATCTTGGGCTGTCCCTGACCTCAGATTCAACACAGGGTTGTTCTCTGTGCTGAGACTTCTTTTGTGCCTTCTTTCAACAGCCATCAATATCTGTTTCCTTTCCTGATCCTCAGTATCTGTCCCTGACACACCATGAGTAGCAGTATCTGTTTATCTATGCTGTTATTCATTCACTGGGAACAAATAGGCTGCCCCTGTAAACACCGTGCTTGAGAACCAAGGGATTCACTGAAGGTGAGAGCGCTGTTTAGCGCCACGCTGACTTGCTCACCTTCATTTATTGCAGTTTTCATAATGGCTTCTCCTTTTGGTGCTTCTTCAGTGTTGGCTCTGAAGAGCAGTCTGGAACTCGGCATGTCCTCTTGCATAGAGGAGTCTGCCAGGTCACTGAAGATTTTGGCCTTTTCCTCCAGCAAGAGGAAGATCTGTCTATCCTTCTGCTGAAGTTGTTCTGTGGGGGTGAGCAGAAAACAGGAACGAAGATTGAAAACAAAAGCTTTGGGAAGGAAGGAGAGCTATTCCTGAGATACTGGCCCCATCTAGTGGAACGCGGTGACACAGCTCTGCCCCTTGCAATCTTGCACAGCAACTGCATGCAGCAGGCACAAAGCACTGAGCTGTAAACAAGGTGAGGTGCAAACAAGGACTGCAACCATTTGCTGGATGCAGGACCCTCATTCCCCTGAAAAACTTCAACTGTGCACATGGAAAAGGGCCAACAAAACCCACTGCAACAATTGCTGTAAACTCCTGAAAACTTTTTTCAAGCTCTGTCCTTGGCAGTTCCTTACCTTTCAGCGCTCTGATTCTTGTGTCTGACAATTTCTTTTCAAATTCAGACTCACAAGGGACTCCTTCATCCTCATCCTTATCCCTGCATGAAAGAGACACATCTCAGTAACCATCAGAACGTGATCATGTGCATCACTCACCCTTCCAGAGCAGCGCGGTAGCTTACATGGTACTTATTGTGTCTTGAATGATCTGCATCCAGCCGTTCCGCTCTTCTTTGGAGCTGGCATGCACTTCCACCATTTCGGGATCTTTCACACCCATGCTGATCAGGAACAAACCCTTCTCTTCATGAGCCACTTCCCGTACGATGAGCTTCTTCAGAGAGATCACCGTGGATTTCTGGTCCTTCAGTTGGAAAGAAACGGGTGAGGAGGGGCCAAATTACCTCACAGTGAACTAGCATTGTAAACGGCCCACTACCAGTGCAACCAACACACTCGGGCAGTATTTAAAAAATAAATATTTTTTGAAGCTGTTGGCTAATTAAAATAAGCATTTTTCTGGGGTCACAAAACAGAGAAGGGTTTGCTTTCTTCCATTATTCCTGTAGGAAGACCAATTTCACTTCGGTCCATTTCAACAAGGAAGTAATTTAAAACGGAGTTTGGGGTTTTGAAAACTACCATATTTTTGCTCTATCCCCAGAAGACCTTTGATCTCATCTCCTCCTGCCCACACTCTTGAATCTGTCATTAATATTACAGCCCCTTAAATGCAGTGAAGCTTGCTAGCAGCTGCTTCACACATATTACCTTCACAGTCTCACCCTAGGATAGAGTAACACCTTATTTTCACATCTCACAAAAACCTGCCTGTTCTCAGAAGCTCACAGTGGACTCCTGCAATGGACAAGACTTGTAGATAAGAGGGTGCTCACTGTGTGCTATAGTCTCTGTGTAAACAGCCTGCCTGGGTTAAAATATCCCATTGCTGCTGTGTGGGTGCCTTTGTGCACTTTCCAGGATGCTACACTTGGGTGACTTGGCAGGAATCACTAGCAGCACTTCTGTGCAAATCAGCTCCCTCTGTGTAGAGCCCCAGTGGAACTGGAATAACAGATTATCAACTTCCAAAATATTTCAATGGCCAAAAGGACACGAGGCTTAGCCACTCTAAACTGTGTCTGCAAGGTACAGTCTTAACAGACCTAGTTAGCTCCCAGACTACTTCTTTCTGTAAAGATCAGCGTGTCTGAACCTTTAGGAGACTGCATTCAAGAGCGACAGTTTTGGTTTGGTGCATAACAACTGCATTCTTCTGACATTTATCTGTACGCTGCTCTGCTGAATTTACTGCAGTGGTGTTCCCTACCCCATCACAGCATTTCATAATATATGAGAACACCATCTTCTGCTAAGGTTTGTTTTTACAACGTTTGCCTTATCCCATTACTCCCCTTCCCCCCAGCTCATGGCTTCAGCTTGCACAAAATGAAAAGGAGAACGTGTGTGGAGTGGCGGGAGGATTTTAAAGGCCAATTATCAGCAGTGCCAAGGCACTGCAGAAATCACCAGGGGGAGGTGTGGAACAATGACATGTTTTCCAATTGAAAAAACAGAGCTTGCCCAACAAACAGAAATGTTCTAAGCAGGAAAATGAAGTTGTTTAGCAGGCAGCAGCTGGCTTTACTGCATAACACACGCCAAGGGACCCTCACACAGAAAAGCAAAGGAGAAGAAAAGATTGAAACCTTACCAGTGAGGCAAAGACATATTTCTGGTCCTTCTCCTGAAGGAATACGAGCATGTCAGAGAGGAGAATAGCCTGGACTTCTGCAAAAGGGAAAATATACAAATAGGTGCTGAATAACCACGCAGCACACTCCTAAGCAGTTTTATCTTTTAATAACACTGGCGAAGCACAAGGGCTGGTCTGGGATCAACTCCTAGTTAGATGCTGGAAGGGCCATGTAATGCAGAGCTGCCCTGGGAACACCCCTGGGTGGGAGGGCTGCTTTCCAGCCACGAATTGCCCACAGGTAGGACATGGCATAGCAGCAAGAACTGGAGACACAGAACAGAATTGTTTTCTCAAGCAATCAATATTTCAGCCCACGAGCAAAGTATCAGCACAGGAAGTTGGGGGTTTTATGTCTTTTTCAAAGAGTAGTTTGGGGAGTGCAAATTATTGTGCAACAGCAACATTTGTCAGCTGCAGTTTCCTTCCAGGAAACAGTGACTTCAGGAGCCACCACTAGCACTGCTCACAGACAAATAAAACCCTGGCTAACTCTGAGGGGAGCTAACAGAGCCCAGCTTGAGATGCAGGACCTTTATTTCTTGGGAGAAGGAAGCACAGCATCAAGCAATTGAGAGGATCTTAAATCAGAATACAGACATTTCCCAAAGTACATGTACAGCCTTCCAAGTCTCCTAATGACATAGCATAAAGCTGCACAGTAAGTACCAAGTATAATACCCCACCCATATCCCTCAGTACAAAGAGTTTTTGTACTATGTACTTGGGAAATCTTGTGACAGACAGGAAACAAACCAAAAAGTGAAATCATCCCACGGTAATTCCTTCCATTCTGCTTTACGCAGACAGGATCTGTTTTGGATAAAAGAACCACCAAATTTTAATCAAAGTTGCAAAATGAACTCAAAGCCCTAGGAGGTCTGCAGGAATCAGCATCAGACTCCATTCTTCTCTATCACCATATGTTCTGTGCACTCTGCAAGAGGGGAAATGCTGACAAAAAGCAAGAAAAAGTTCTTCCCAGATTTCTCTCTGTTCCACCTAAAGTACCACAAAATAGCCAAAGGATCAGAACCAGCTGCTCACCTACTGGGATCTATAGGACCTGCTTTTGCTGGGAACTTGCCCTATAGAAGTAGGCATTTCTGTGACTTACAAATACAAATGCAGCCTGTGCTTATCACAGTATTTCACAACAGCAGCATAACTTGCTCGATCCACCTTATGAAGTCATTAATAAATTTGGGAGCTTGGAAAACAAACATGAACTTCCTGTTTCCAAAACGTCAAAATAAATCGTATCCGATTTGAAATTGCCGTCAAAGGCTCTCAGGGCAGAAGAAGAAGTACTGGAGATACCAATCTGAGGAGCAATCCTCTGCCTGGAGAGGGAAGCATTACCTTTCAGCCGTCCGGCTGCATTTTTCAGTGACACAGGCCCGTCTCGGATGAGCTTCCGGTGTCTCAAGTCCTCTCTTGCAAACATCTGACCACTTTTCATCCTCATGATGGACTTGCTGTCTGTCCGGTTGTAAATCTCATCAAGGCGCATTTTCTTTTCATAGTTACTGACTTTGCTATTGACTGCAGCAATCACATCTTTAACAAGGTTTAATGACTGAGTCAAGTCTTCATGTTCCACTTCATTTTCTTTGAACAGAAAGAGAAAGATTTCCATTTCACTTTATCCTCGTGGACATCCCTGTTTTCCCTTTACTTCCTTCCCCTTCTCCCTCTCAGATTCCTGCATTATAACTGTTCAATATTTTCACAACAGGTTGCATCTTTCCCTCCTAAGGAGAGCTTCACAAAACCTTTCACATATACAGCTGAGGCTGGGAGCTGTTCCAATATACTTTAAGACAGTAGATATGAAACGAGCAAACTAACCACATATTTTAGCTGTTATAAAAAAAACTAAGCTGGAAGACTCTGGAATCTGAGCGTGCTGGCTCTGTAATTAGCTAGAGATAGACTATGTCAGTGAAAGCAAGGCACCTGGTCAACTAACACTAAACAGAGAGATGAAATCTGGCTACCCCATTATATCAGTGTGACACAGTGATTGGATTAGTCGGCAATTCTAAGAAAATCAATGAAAAAAAGGGTCCTGGAAACGCACACTGCATGAACAAATGCATGCTTAGGAAAGAACTGCCCCCTACCTGCCGTGTACTGCAGTATCCTCTGTAAAAGAACTGGGTACTTTGTGATTCTCTGTGTTACCAACAAGATACATTCAGAAATCCCAAGACGCCTCACCAGGGAGGAGCTCATTTTTTTCTAAGAAACAAAGATGAAAATTTCAATTTGTAACAAAACACTCAATGGAGCACAGGAAGGAAATATTTTTTTTCCCCATTGACTGTTTCTCTTCCACCAGGTCCTACCTTGACAAAAGCCTGGAAACGTTTGTCCTTTGAGTGCAGATCTTTAAAGTAATTTACTGCCTCATTGTGGTGCCCGCAGAATTTGCCGTATGTCTTCTTCATTCTCTCAGCGTTCTCTCCGGAGAACTGCAAGACAAGAGATTAAAGATCCAACCTCCACTGAGCTCCTGGTGTAACATCCCAACGGCTCCTGTCAGTCTTTCAGAAGAGTTTTATGAAAACAAATTAGTACAAAGCTCTCTAAGCCAAGAAATTAAATCTCTAGAAAGCAACGAGCAGAGTCTGTGGCTTCACTGCATTCACACTTAGCACAAAATCTGGGACTGCACCTCAACAGAGTTTACAAGCCAAAAGAGAGCAAGTTAGAAAAAAGGAGAATGGGAGAAAACATAGATAAAGAAGAGTACAAGAACCCACCCTAAGTTAAATATCTTCTCTGTACATCAGCCAAGAAACACGCTGCACACATTTCATTGCCGGCTACTGCCTTCCCTGCTGGCTGTGGGTCAAACCATGTGGTGCCTCTGTTAGCAAATGCTTCTCTCTCCCACAGTATAAACAAAATGAATTTTCATCATTACACCTTCCTCCAAAACAGCAAGAAGTGCTTAAAAAACAGAGGTAGAGATTTTTGTCTGCGTCTACAGGTGCTATCAGGTACAGCTGCCTAACACGTATAAACAGGAGGCAGGGAGGAGTGAGAACTCAGGAGCACTTGGCTTCCAGCTACGCTTTCAGAAGTGCAATTATTATCCACAGCTTACCTGATTCACCAGGATGTCACCAATCCTCTTGATAACAAAGTTCTTTTCACTTTTGTCTGCCAATGACTCCTTCTTCCTTTCCAGAATCCGCTGGAAGAACTGACTGTGTATGTGCAGCAAGTTCTCCAGGCAGGGAAAGATCTTGTCCACAACTTGCTGATCGTACTGCAGCTCCTGTAACATCCCTGCACTGTATACATCGTTCATTATCTTCAGGGTGCGGACATGATGCATTTCTGTCTGCATGAGCTCTGCATAGGATTAAGACAAGGTCATGGTAGAGAACTTGGGTGCACAGTATGATGAAAAACTGTCATTAGGAAGCTCTTCCAAGCAAGCTAATTGGGCTTCTCTAAGTGGTTTCAGAAAATCCCACATCAGGTGTTTAAAATATCAATTAATGTCTTTGCTTGTGGCAGAAATTTGGGGCAGAGGAGTCAAAATAAAGAGCCACAAGCAGGTGTGAACCTTGAGTACTGTTAACTTCTTCCTGCATTTCACCGTCAAACTCATCATTGTTAATTTCTGTCATGCAGGATGGATTTTGTATCAGGGAGCAGAGGACTTGCTACCTAGCTGCTGTGCTGTAACTGAATTTAAACATCATCAGCAGACAAAAAGGAAGAGGTGTTCTCTATTTATTTTTTATGGCTTCCAGGTAAGTGAAAGGCAGAAAGACAAAGCTTTCAAAGTACACATTGTTTCTAAGAATTTCAAGAATGACACTTTGGCTACTGAGGAATCCAGTTACTGTTCCTATTCACTGACATAAGGTTTCTTACATACATGCACGTGGATATATCAAGAAACCACCTAAAACAAGTGAACAATGAACATCCATGCACGTCTCACCATAAATTACGTCTTGCCGTTTGACAACATCCTTGTTTTGCTGCTGTAGGAACAGGCTGTCCACTGCTTGGCTCCAGGACTCTGCCTCCAGCTGCTTGGAATCTAGTTCCAGGTCTCCCATCAGCTGCCCTTCATTCATGTCTGCACCTTCACAAAGCAACACACATGTGAACTGCTGCAGGTACTGCTGCCGAACACTACAGGCATTACATCCATCAATGCAAGGTGGCATTGCAAATGGCAAATCTTCTCTGTCCCCACAACAAAAAGCCTCATACCAGTATAAAAAGGCATGTTCTGTATGTGGCTGTATGAACAGGCCAGAGGAACAAAACAAAAGTGGAAATGTTTGCCTTCAAGCTCAATTCCAAGTAACTCAACTGTAACTGAAAGCTTCTAAATGTTTTCCCACAATTCAATAAGAAATTACTGTGTGGTACCTTTTTTTTTTTAAAGTTATCACAGTAACTTTACATTAAATGCACTTTAATTGTCCATTAAAAAGAAAAAAGTTGAAATGTCAAACTGGATTTTCTATTTTCGGAAAGCAGCACAGACCTCCCTCCTGCTGTAAGTGCCATGGGATGTCTTACCTTCATCAACTAATGATTCAGTGGATTCATTCACCCGGCTAATTTTATGTAAAGAGTCTGTGGACTGTGACAGAAATTTCCAAGTGTGTATTAAGCTGTCATCATTCCCAACCCTGAAAAAGAACAGAAGACAGGATATTGTTTACAACCAGACCTGCAGCTCTAAATGACAGCGCTTCTTCTCTACAGAATCACACCTCAGGTTTTATGGCTTGGGTAACTGTTTTTCATTGCTTTCCATTTTACACTGTCACTTCCCATCCTCATTGTTATTGGAGCAAACCTGAAAAAATGCAGTACAAAAGGCTACCTAGCAGTCTGCACCACTTGCTCTGAGCAAGATCCAAAAAATGGACTGAAATAAGTTTCACCATGAATAAGCAGGGCATGCCAATTGTTCAGAATGTCCCAATCTATGCTATCGCTCTGTTTGTAGAATTACTCAGTGTGCAGCTAGGATAGGAACCATATATTTTATTTTCTTCTGAGACTTTCCATAGTTAATTATGCATAGCACATTCCTAAAACGTTGTGAAGACTGCAGCTCTGTGCATCCACCCTACCATTATGGACACAAAAATAAATACTATGCCTGAGCTGCAAAAAATACGTGATTGCACAGTTCCAACCCCAAGGCCAGTTGGATTCCTGGATCCCAGAGCATCTGTGTGAAGTGGTCCTCAATATCACCAGGCCAGCTCAGACACTTCTCAACTCCTGCCACGACTAAACCTAACCCAGACAGTCTGACTGTGCAGAAGACAGCTGGTAGTATCATATATAATATGGGCATTTCTGGTGCTGCGATCCTCTTTTGTATTTTTAACACAGATCACACGACAGAAGCTTATTTTTAATGCAATCTGAACTTCTCCACACTCACAGCAGATAATCCCCACGCACCCCAGGCAGAACCCTTACCCTGCAATATTCTGTATTGAGACACTCTTCGACAGCGCCGTAGGCTGCTGTGATCTCCTGTTGTTGAAGATGGAGGTGACGGTGTTCTCATCGGGAGCGAGTATCGCGGAGCGAGGGCGCTCCTTGGGCTGTGAGCCTGGAAGGGAAGCACCAGACAAAAGTCAGCTCCTGCAACTGTGTTCTTAGCTGCAATGATGGAGTCTTAAAGACAGCAGGTTCTAAAATCCCCTTCCTTTTTGCTCTAGAGTTGCCACTGGAAGATCTGCAGCTGTTAGACACAGCCCTAACTACAGGGAAGCCTGAGCCTTCCGCCTCTCCCTTGGCACTCCAGTGCAATTGAAGCAGGACCTGGTCAAAGCAAAGTTCCCGTGCTCTGCCCAAGACAATCTAGAATTTGTCCCAGATAGTAAACTTGAGTTCTGGATGCTCAAACACTTTTAAACAAAATTTAGCCATCATGCATATACAGCATCAGTGATCAGATCTACCTGTGAGACTTCGTCGTCCTTAGACCTAACATGCTTAATTTATTTCTACTGTGCAATAAGAAAGCCAACCAGCTTGTTAAGTGTGATCTTTACTGTGACTGCTTTAAGTCCAGCAGTGTTCCTGAGCAGAAAAGCAGTGACTGAGATCTTCTCAACAAAGTAAGCACTGCTGTATTTCAGGCAGGAAAGAACACTGACCCTTTTGCTGAAATGACTGCACAATACCTCAAAGATTTGGCTGGAATCTCCAAGTCCAAAAACATAGGCTTGGGAAACCAAACGTAATGTTATTCAATAAATAATCAATCACATGTAGCAATCTACTGTGTTGGCTTTAATTTCTCTGGGCAAGGAGATCCTGTGGTTATAGCCATCCTCCTGCTTCTGGTCGCATCTTTTGATAGGTTCTTCCATCCACATATATTACAGAGTAACACTAAACCCTTTCTCATACTATCACCTATCCGTGACAAATCCTTTCATCTTAACTCTACATTTTCCTTTCTTCAGATGTATTTATGGTTCCTGGAGCCATTCCTCTGAATTTCATGACGAAAACCACAGTGGGTGTGACTATATGATACAGCATGATACTGCACAGTGATCTAACAAGCTACCACTAACTGAGCTTATCTAATTACGATGCTCCAAAACTCATGTGGGCTATTTCATTCCAGTTCTTTGCCACCTGTCCCTCTGGGTAGCTCAGCAGCACAGCATACACCTCAGGGCAGCTGTACAAACTTTGTCAGTGTTGCTCCTATTCAGAATTTAACTTCTTACTTTTACTACCTCAAAGCATAGGACTAAACCATCTGTGCAGCTTTAGCTCAACTTCTTAAGTCTCAAATAGTGCTTACCATGCAGAGAAGATGCACTCATCCCTGCTCTATCTGCTTAATCAGTCACAACAGGAACAGCACACAGAGACCATCACCAAAAGGGAGAAAAAGGAAACTTTACCTTTGTTTCTCATGGTCACTGTGGGTAATGAAGAGGTATCATGTGCCTGCAGCATTCCTCTCTGTGGCTGAAAGAAAAAGGAGATTCACTTTAATTTTTCCTCCTTTCTCCCTTGGGGCTGTGCCACATAACTACAATTAAAAAGCCATGTCTTTAATGAATCCTTTCAGAACAGAGCAGTTCTCCAATATGCATAGTACAAAATGGTCAGCAACTACTGTTGTTGCCATGTATGAAATGGGCAAAATAAACAGTAAAATAAACAGTAAAATGGAAAGAGAAAGGGCTGGCTACTGAAGGGAACAACAGAGGAGGTGTTCTTAGCTTGTAATGGCACCAGCAATAACTGGCTTGGAGAGTCATGCTGCAGGAAGAGGCGTCTCACATTTGCCCAGATTCTGCATATCCCTCATATAAACAGCATACATATTTAATACATTTCATCATGCATTATGTATATGCATGTGATGCTGCATAAAAGGATGCAGTATTCAAAAATGAAGAGATGCTGCATTTACAGGTGTTGGGTAAACCTCAAGTTTTGTCAGTGAGAAGCTTTCTTTAATCATATGCACTGATCACATTACACGTGCACAGGAAGGATGCTGTTTGCTCTGGGAATATCTAGTTTCAGATTTTGGATACCCTCACAGTTTCTTTATGCATCACTTCCTCCCCATGTCTGCTGCTGTCTTTGCTCCTCACTGCAGACCACCCTGAGATGGTGTATATCTGCAGACTGAATCATTTACAGTTCCTTCTTACAATGCAGTAAAGTAGATGATACCACTAACCTTCATTTTCACCTTTGCACAGGAAGCAAAGCTCTCCTTACAGCCTTTGTGAACAATTGCATTGCAGTCTGTCAGAAGAAAACAGACAAGAGTTATTCCTCTGAAAGAAAAGTAAGGGGGAAAGCAAGAACAGGAGACAAACAGAAACCAATGGTAGCGCCAACGTGCTCTCTGCAAATACAAAGAACTGCTCTTATCAAGACCACGACAGTGGGATGGCAAAAGGCAGGGAAAATCAGGGGAATTAATTTACCTAAATCCAGATATAGCAAGCCTAGATCTGCAGTGCAGGATCTGAGCTCTGTACAATAATATGAACAGAAGAAGAAACAGGAGCTTCAGCCAGGTGACAGCAACTGTGGGCAGGGACTGAAAACTACACTGAAGTCACTGCTTTGAGCTGAGACCACGACATTCAATGCCCTGAGCACCACACTTTAAATCTGTGGTTTCTATAAATTCGTGAAAACATGTTAACACAGCCCATGGACTGTTTTAAGTGTAAATCACATTGCAAGTGTACAGCTCTGAATTATTTCTAAAAGAAATATAAAATTAAAGGAAAAAATATCCAGGAGCGGACTTATAAAATATTCTCACACTGCTAGAATTTCTTAAATTTAGGGCTACTTCATAAAAGCCAGTAATTCTTCTGATATTTTGTGAAAGGTAAGAGCAAGGCTTAGGGTGTTGCTGTTCTAGTCAATGTCCCACAACTTCCTGTGTATACGACAGACAGAAACATACATGGTTCTTGCAAAAACCCACAAGCAATATCACTGTTAAGATCAAACAAAGAAGAGGAACAGAACTCACTGCTGGTATTTAACACCGAAATCAAACAAAAAGAGACAGGGAGACAATTCAGAACCCTTAAATTCAAACTCAAAAGCCTTGAGAACATGAAGTCTGCACCTTACAGCATCCTATGTAGGAGCAAAGCATTTTACAGTTATCACAGCACGCTTCTGATGAAAAATCTGGACTTTACTCCTCCAGCTAACTCAACCTTTCAGCAGACAGGAAGTTCTTCCAGCTCTTTACTATCAGTGGTATTAATAATTAAAACCCCGAGAGCCTCTTTGCTGCATCAGTAATTATAAAAAATAAAAAACAACACACAGACCTATTAAAAAAATTATTTCCCTTTCATTTCAGAGCACACTAAGTCGTTCAGCATTGGCTGTTCATGAACAGGGGGTGCCACTGTAAGGTTCAGATGTTGACTTACAATGAGTCAATCCTTGGAAAAACATTAAGTCACCTACAGGTGAGACAACAGCAATGATAGCAATGCAGCACTGTCACTGCTGCTGAAAAGAAATGTACTACAAAACGGCATGCAAGCAAGGGAGCCTCTGCTGCTGGTTATCTGCTATTTTCAAGGCATCGAGGAGTTTATTTTAGGATGTGGTGTGACAACACACCATGCTCAGATGTACAGAGTAACAGTCAGCTCTGACCAAACCTTCCTTGTGACAGTCATCTTCTGGGCAATGCAGAAAAAAATGCAATAATTTTCTGTTTAAACTTGGAAAATGATGAAATGATGTCTCTACTAAAACATGGTGTTGTTGGATTATTTTAACTCACTCGGATATAAAAGATAAATTGTGATACATCTTCTAAGTGACTTAAAGTAGAGTTAAAAATGTAGAGCGAGGAAAGGGGAAGGATGCATCTGAAAGCCTGTAATTGATGCTGCTTTCCATCTCTCATCAGGTAGACACAGAGCATTGCTCACGCAAACAAGTTTGATGAAATCTTTTCCCTTTCAGGAAACTTCAAATTGCCTCTGGAGATTCAGCTAGCTGCTCCTTCCCCTTCCTACTTAAGATGTTTTATGCATGATCAGCGTGAACAAATAGAGGCAGAGCCTTTTGCCCCAGCCTGACAGCAATGCTGGTACAGGATTTGCCTCTCATCTCTAGGCAGACAGAGACGTAATATTTCTAATAGTGAAGAAGTGACAGTCTTGAGCTGCAGTGAGAACATATTCTGCAGTTCTGAGTCACCAAATCAACTGGTCACATTGTGGTTGTGACCACACAAATGCCACTGACCTGATCAGTTATAGGCCTGAGAAACCATATGAGAAATGAGGAAAAAATGACCAAGCTCACAGAAACCCCATTTCTTTTTTGCTCCGTTTGTTTTTGCTCCGACATTTACTTGTTTTCAGACAGGACTGTACTAATAAAAGATGCAGTTGCCGTACTGCCTACACTATCTTACAAGTATTTCACACGTCACTTGATTGGTGATTGATTGGCATTACATAAAAATGGAGAAAAATGCTAGCATTTCCTTTTTGTATTATGCTTTCACTAAGGGCTCACTGTAGCAGTGTTTCAGATTACTCAAGTACACACAGCAATATAACACTGATGGGTGGGACATCCACTGGAAACAGCAGCTTTGATCCAAGATAGCTTTCTCTGCACAGCATCAGTTTTAACAGAGCACCTCAGCCCCAACCCAAAACACACAGCTGAGGCAACCCAAGTTCTCCAGCCCACTGACACATCTCGCAAAGCAGAGGATGCTGCCATGCAGGAGCTAGGCAGGAGGCTGCAGGACAACTCCATGTGGCCGTGATTCGCTTCTGCACAGCTTCCGTAAGTCATTACCACACGAATCCCCACCTCCAAAGACTACTTCCTGCCCCTCCTCACCACTGCTTAAACATGGCAACAGTACAGCACTGGGTTCAAGTTTCCCAATTCAGATTCAATGCACAATAAAAACAGAAATGAAGACAAAACTTACTTGCACAGTAGTACGAATCCTTATTGAAAGGTTTCATACAGTGGTAACAGATTGCTTGGGCTACAACGGAGGTTGCAGTGAAGAGATGTCCATTTAACATCTTCTTATCTTTTTCCTTTTCCTTGGAATCTTTGTCCTTCTCTTTAGTCTTCTCTTTATCTTTCTCTTTTTCCTGCCACAAGAAAAAGAATGAAAGCCTTGTTACTTTGCAGAGGTCTATCCTCCAGTTACAAATTCTTCAGTGTTTGCCTTCAGCACGATGACGATATCGATCGGTGCACACCGTAACAAGGGCCTACACAGCTCCCCAGCAGAAAGAAAACACACCCAGGGCCCCACAGAAATAGATTTACATATTACTGATTTGTAGAGCCCTCTGGACGGGTATCTCATTCAAGGAAATGAAACTGAGTCTGCTCTGAAGGCAGCTGTGTTTGTCCACCTTTGCCTTCTTACATTTGCTTGGGTTAATGACTTACCTTTTTTCTCCATTTGGGCTCTAACTGAGGCCTTCAGAACTTTCAGTAAACTTTATTAAATACCACATTGTACGTATGCCATGTACAATGCATGTCCAACTTACAAACAATTTTTAAGGCTAGTTCTAAGACGCTTGCTTTGCACTGCACGTGTCATGAGAAAGCAACCCCTTCTATGACAACAGTACAGCACCACTGCCAGATTATCCCTCCTTTTTCCTCCTTACCAGCAGGGACAGCTTTTTTCAAGAGCTTCACGCAACCCCAAACAAACAAAGCCAATGATCTTTCATCTCAAAATACGGCATTACAGAAAGACTGAGGAGCAACAGCAACACTGAAAAAAGATTATCCCTTCAGGAAGCCAAAGTTCCACCCTCTGCTCAACTGTCGCTGGAAAGATGTTAAGCACAGGCAGCTTCTCTGATTTTCAGTAGTTTTTTGTCTTTCTATCTCTACCTGAGACAGAAGCTTGCTGACTACTAAAAGTGTGAGAAATGTCCCCTGAGACATTTCATGGATTTAGAGATCTCCCAAACACAGCCTATCATCTAATTTTTGTAGGAAACTCCATAGAAAAACTCAACATTTGAATTATAGAGACTCCTCACATTTCTATACGTAAAATGTTGTTCTTGCTATTCATCTCCAAATCTGTATTTCAACTACTGCTGAACATTTCAGGGCATCTCTAAGAGAAGGCCAACCTGAAACTGGCAAATGCTTCTGTGAGCTTAACTTTGCATTTTGTTACTTATATGCCACGCGTAAATATTTCACAAGAGGAACCTAAATATTGGAGAGCTGCAGAGCTCTCTGTATGAGCAACTGCCAAGAAGCAGTTAAAAGAGATATCGAGCTCTGCAGCCACCAGGAGGGAAACTTTTGTGCCTTTGATGCTTAAATAATCAGTAACCAAGCATAAAGGCTGCCATCTCCCAGCACAGCCCAGTTTCTTCCTGCAAAGCCTCACGGACACAAATGCTATTTACTCACCCCAAACTTTATACTGCAAAAAAGCTTTCTTTCTTTTTTTTTTTTTTTGCATTGCATTGCATTGAAGGATGAAATAACTGCCTGAAGGGGAAACCTGCAAGGAAGAATATGCTTTGTAGACATCTCTGCCTCCTTGAGCTATCACCATCCCACCACCATCCCACTTTATCCAACGGCCCACCTGCCTACCTCCCATCAAGTCCAGCCTCATTCAAGAATTAAAACTGCAGCTAAACTCTTGGTGATGGCACCAAAAGGACTGCCAGAGATGTGCACTACTGCCAGGATTTGTGAAGCCCCAGGACAGAGAATCACACAATGCTCCACCTTGTTTCCACTCACAATGCTGAAAAGAGATCCACCATCCTATGCTCCAAATGTGCCCAATGCTTACTGGAAAGTCAAGCAATTCTGAAGTCTGAAATAATATTCTTCATAAAAATCACTGTAAGAATTATTTCAATTTAAGCTAAACTACTTGGTGACAAACAGGAAATGGTGCACTGCCTTGAAGGAGCAAACAGCAAGCTCTGCACACGGATGGAGTGATAATGCTGAAATCGTGTCTCAAAATGAGATTATTTTTTGTTTTTGCTCCGACAGTTACTTGTTTTCAAACAGGACTGTACTAATAAAAGCACTGTTCTGCTCCATCAGTGCTGCCACCGCGATTTAAAGCTTCACTTTACGGTGAATCTGAGGGTGCATCTGTGGGTACTGAAATGCTATACGAGCACACACTAACAGATACTGCAGGCAAAGACCCTTAGAGTTTGATGGCCCCAAATAATGGCTGGTGCAATGCAGCAGCCAGCCCCACTACAAAATAACCACCAAATTCTTACCTCCCAGTTCTTAAGTCCTACCAGCTTCACTGTGACGAGGGGCACCTCCGAAAACCGATGCCTTTTGATGGACATTCTGCCCCCGGGGCAGTAGGGCTGCTCCCAGCAGAGCTAGCCCATGGTGGCAGCCAGCAAAGGGTTGAGCAAAAAAGGGGAGAAGGGCGGGCCGACTTCTGCTGACTTCCTCGAAGATGATCTGAGCTACTTTGCTTTCAGCCTGCTCTGCTCTACCTCCCACTGCTTAAAAAAAAATTAACTACGGGCAGGAAAGGATGGGGTTAATATTGAGGTTGCAAGTCAGTCGGGGGCCTTGCTTTTAAAACGCAGATAAATCGGTCCAACAGAACTCCTCTGTGATGTCTGGGATATATAGAAAGTAAAAGTGAACACACCTCAGTGTTGCAACGCTGTACTTCAGTACACAAAGTACAGCTGAGGGTTCCCTATATTTGCACTCCTCCTGCCCCACGGGTCCTTCCAAGCGTTCACAGTCCCTGCTAAAACCAAGCGCTGGTACAACGCTGCCCACGAACCACACAAGTCAAGGAGAAATTACTCATGCTAACCTTTATGTCATCATTTCCCAGAAACTCTCTGCCAAAAAGGAAGAAGAATGAGTTTTGCTAACTGACGGGGACACAGAGGATTGCAGACTTTAAAAGCATGAAGCAGTGCGTGCTGCTGATTGCAAGAGATTCACTGACTAATCCCTACGTAACATTCAGCATACGGGTAAATACACACAGACGTACACCAGTGTCCTCACCACAGTTAATACTCCAAACGTCCTTTTTTTACAGAACTTCCCCAAAACTCATTTTCAAGAAGAGCCACTGCCACCAGTATTCCCCAAAGTGCTTTATTTTACGGTTAATCTTAGAAAACTATGCATTTCTGGAGCCAGGTTTGGAGAAAATCCTGGCTCAAGTTGGAAAGAACTTGCATTCTCCCTCTCCCTGCTGACAGCCCAGACAGCAGCAGAAACCAACTCTTCCTGTTCAACTTCCTCTTTCAAGGTTTGCTGTTTTTCTTTTTAAATCTTGCAGGCTTTAATCAGCCCTAAGGTTTGAGAATTCAGCGTTCCCAAGAAGTTTTAGGTTGAATTATTTAAATGTATTGCTGAAGTCCTAAAATGCATGTAGCACAAACATTTCACTAAAAGCAGAAGAGAAATTGTAACGTGGATATCATGGCTTTCTTGTTAGCCAAAACATCAGAACTGCTATGGACTGCAATTTTGAGTGTATGAGTGATGGTTGGCAGTTTGGAGTAATTCTAGTTTTATTGACAGTTTCAAACACAATCATGAACTCAGTGAACTCAAATGGACTACACTTATTTAAGAACAGGTTGACGGTTGGACTAGATGATCTCTGTGGTCTTTTCTTGTCCTTAGTGATCCTATGATTCTCAGAAAGACACAGCAAATATCTGCCATATATTCTTACTTGTCCCAACAAAACCTGTTGTTTACATTTAGTTCTTGACTTGGAGATGGTAGATCCAAACTGCAAGAACCAGTGAATGAATTTCCAGTCTCGTGCACAGCCTGTGCAACATGAGCCACAGCTTCTCACTGGTGTATTGCACTGGCATTTCTGAGCATTTTTTTTGGATGCTGCACTGCATAGCAGAGAACAGCATTGGCTTAAAGCTCTTCAGCAGCAGCCTGGAGCTGTCAGTAACTGCAGTTTGCATCTTCAAAGACAGATCCTTAAAGAGGAACTGCACATTATGGACACTGATGTCATTACAGTAGCTGATACCTCATTGCAATGGTGATGCAATCTTCCAAAAATGAGCATTTAAATGTGCACCATGCCACTATACAGCACAAACCCACCTATATCACAGGAGCACAGGGTGACAGACCAAGTGCTTGCACTGGGAAATGCTAAATGAATCAGACAGGCTGCAACCCCCCCCCGTAACTACATGATAGGCACTGTGCATCATGCCACAACTTGTTTCCTGTTTGCTGTTCCAACTCTCATCTGAAGATGTAGTTACGTGTTTCAGGGGCCTTCCAATAGGATTTATCAACACAGTATTTAGGCATCAGTTAAGCACACAACATAGACTGCATGCTGTGAGCTAAGGAGCTAAGATAGCTTCTATCTGTCAGACATGGTAAATAGGGATGAGATTAAAGAGAAAAAGATCCAAGCAACAGAAAACAACAAAAAAAAACAAACATATATTCATCTTCAGGGGACAATCTAAAGGAAAAGTAGTCTGTTTTTGTGAAGCACTCAGCATTAATGTAATTACTTCTATAACCAGTTCTGTTCCCAGGAAATTTGACTGTGCTGAGAAAGTGTTTAACCTTCAGCAAACTCAACCCACTTCCTCCAGAAATGGAGGAAAATATAAGCAATAGCCATCTCTCAAGGTCATGGTCTGAACAACTGAGCAGTGTGTAGAAACTTTGTGACAAAGGTAGGAAAAAAGGGGAAACATGATATAAACCTTTGGTAGCCAGCTCTTTACAGCTCCTGTCTTCGTTTTACTAAATGCCTCTCAGGCCCTGTAAAAATTAGACCCATCAATCACTGCAAAACCATAACTCATGCTAGAATGCAATCTATTCTCTAAAATGAAAAACAATTCAGCAGGGAAAAAGAGGCCAAAACATTGCACAGGAAACCTTTGCCTTGGATGCATTTTAATTTGGGGCTGCTAAAATTTCCCACACTGCTCTTCTCAAGGACCATACAGAAAATCCTCCCCTTGCAAAAGGAAAAATAAAGTCGGGTGAAGACATAAATACCACACTATGGAAAAACACTGAAATACACAATTGATCTTTGCTGCCTATAGGTTTCTCGTGGCTATATAAACTACAAAAAGCACTTACCTTGCTCTTCTTGCTGCTGGACATTTTATTCCTGAGGTAGCTGAAGGTACGACTGACTTTTGTTCCACTTTTAATAGAGGGGACACTGCTGCTCTCTTCAGATATGCTAAAATCAAAAAAGAAAGAAGCAGGGTTTTATTTTCAATTTTTTCTCCCAAAGCACATATGAAGAGGATAGGTACTTTTTAAAGGGCAAATGTGGTACATTTTTAAAGGACAAATGCATTTGTTATTCTGCAGGGGCATGGATTAATGTGTTACACACATGAAGGCAATAAAGGCAAAATGCCAATCAAGCAGTTTGCCACATGTTCCAAGGAAGTCTTTTTTTAAGCAATCTCTATCCTCAAAGCATGCCACAGCACCCTCTGCTGCTTCAACAGCCAAATAACAAATAACCTGCTCAGCATCTGCCTGCTTAGAGGAAAAGTCTGTCCCTTCGTGCACAGAAACATCAGCCTTGGCATTTAATTGTCAGCATGCAGCCTATTTCAGGCTTTGGGCAGGCAGAAGGGATGGACATCTTTTAATGGGAGATCTCCTTCCAGAGCACGGTGCATAATGAACCCTGTGAAAAGGCTGTCTGTAACAGAAACCACACCGTCTGTAAAGCCACCCCAGAGAGATGAGAATACCAACAGAAAATAAAGTGCAATGGTTATTTAGATTCAGTTATACACATTGTGGATGTCATATTTTTTCTGCCTGCCTTTACATGTACCAGCTTATGACCTCCTCAGTTACCACAGAAGATTAAGGAATTACACCCATTGCAGAGATCACCTCTGTACAGTTTGCAAGGATGCAAAGGAACATAAAAAAAAACAAAGATCATTAAAGAAATACAGACAGACTTGATAAAGGGAGGAAAAACTACTACTTCTACCATAAAATACAACTCAGGTTAAACTCATTGGGTTAAATAACAGTCTGATGGATTAATCTACGAATAAAGCCTTGTTAGAGCTAAGACCTAAACCAATTTTCACACTGTATTGTTTAAAATATGCCAAGGGGCTGATTAACACACTTGAGGTTTTGCTAGGAAGACTTCTGGTATTCCAAATGGGAGCACATCACAGGTGAGCCAAAAGAATTGGGGAATCCCAAAATACCATACCTCTGAACCAAGGAACCCGCGGGGCCACCAAATGCCTGAGTACCTGGAAGAGAGGAGAGATGGCAGGTGAAGGCAGTGTTAGGCTACAGTCTTAGCTCACTGATTTAAAAACAGTTTCCATGTTTGGACAGTCAAAGAGGAGAGGGAAATGTTTATCAGAAGTGAGTGAGAGAACAGATTTCACGTGCTCAGGATCAAGTCTGTTCTCCTTAACCTTAGATGATCTCAGATTAGAAGCTGAGGTGAAAGATTGCTTAGTATTTTTTATCATTTCTTCAGCTATTAAGCAAATGATGTGTACCTGTTGACTTGGCTAGTAAATCAGAGTATCTGATACAGAACTGCCAAGGTAATCACAATAGGTATGAAAGCAAATCATTCTGCCACAATACTTTCATTGACACATCACTAGAAGGAATCCATTGTGCAACACATCTGGGTTTCATGTACAAAACTCTTCTCCCTGATAAAATTATAGTTCATTTTCCCATCAAAATCCTGAAACGCTTCATAAAGAATAAAGGAAACAAGGGAAGCCTTATTCCATTTTCCTCAGTGCATTGCCAGGACAGAGCTCAGCCCCACAGCACTGTGCTGGATGAAGGCTGATTTGTGACACACTGCTGCAGCTCTGCCACTGACACGTCGTCTCTGTACATCACAAGAAAGCTGCTTGCACAACGCTTGCAGGGCAGGTCAGGTAGCTGATACCATTTACCAGAAACGTGGAAGAATACTGAAAAATGGTGATGAAATGATCTAGAGGGGAGAAAAGACCCTCTGGTTGTCAGTACTCCAAAAGCCCCCAGCTCACTGCAAGGACCACTTGCATCTTGCTGGGCTTCTGCATACGCATGTAAGAAAGCCAGCCTTTTGACTTCAAATTCTGTTAACGCATTAATGCTACTGCTGCACACAAAAAGGCACCTCACTGAAGAGGCAAAGATCGTCCTGTATCCAAAAGTGCATTAGGGAAAACTGTGCATACAACATTATGCCTTGTGAGTCTAAACCACACGTTTTCCTAATTGCTGATTGTATCAGCACTGGTTGAGACAGAAGTGTCGCTTCTTTATTTGTGTGAACTAAAGCACTGCATAACCTCATCCCTGCTTGGAGATCTCTTGGGATCTCACCTGCAAAATCTTCCCTCTAACTAATGAGCTATCCAAAAAAATCTGATTAATACCATAACGCTTACTGAATGAAGTCTCCACTTCCATTTCCTGATTATACAGGGTTTTTTTGATACTACCTACTGCCTAATTGTCTCCTAAGATCACAGAAGTAATTCCCAGCCTCCATCCGTGGTGAGACCCCCGGAGACTCTGGGTTTTGTTCCGGCTCTGCTTTTCTTTTGCATGGGTCAAGCCTCCCCACTCTTTCCTTTTTATAACAGCTTACTCAGTTGGACTGGATTCACTATTTCACAAATCTTTCTGTTCCTTTGCAGTTAACGTAACAAATGCAGAGGAACACTGAATCAAGAGCTATAAAGATTTGATATTCATGACTGTTTTTCAGCACCTTGAGAAAGTACATTGCGTGGGAACTTCAATTACGTTCTATTTATCTTTTACTGCAGTAGTATTTTGTCTTACAAATGGGAGACTCTTGAGGGGCAAAATGTATCCAGACAAAAAACAAGGTGATGGCCTGTTTATGATTTCACAGTCCAAGTTTTAGGTTACAGTTTAGCATCATAAAATCAATATTCTGCTGCAGGCTATCCAGCCCATGAAGATGAGCATAAAAAAGGACACGCTCCCAGATTGAGCACGAGCGTTTCCTGTCATGGCCAGGTACAAAACTGAAATGCTAAAACAGATTTCATGGCCCACAGAAGAGGTGCTTTTTCTTTTTTAAAGGTCAGAATCACTGCGTATGTCCATTGCTGTGTCAGCAGCCAAACTTTGGTGTATTTATCTAAACATCTTTTAACTTCACCATTCAAAATTACTTCACATGGTGGCTGGAACTGAAATAATCACTCAAGGTCCATTATGCAGAAAGCAGCAATAGGAGTAGCATACTGTAAACCCTTAATGCAGGCAGCAATTCAACTTCTCTGGGCCAAGAAATCCAAAGGCTTCATCACAACAATTAAACATTTTCTCAAATGCAGTCTGGCTTGTCCAGCCATCTGAAAACCATGTTTTATATACGTGATGAGATCAACATATCCATCTTCTGTGAACCTTGAAGATGTGAAGAAAGAAATAGATATCTGGAATTTTTACATGAAAAATGTCCATTTGCCAAGGGGATGTTGAGTTAGCTGTAGCTAAACCAACCTTTATATAAAGTCACAACACTACTCTCAAATATGACAGAATAACACATGTGAAGGAAGCAACATTTTTGTGGGAGAAAAAGTATGACCTTACTTCAAATAGCTGTCAGTAACAGAGCACAAGTAAGGGAGCAAAGATAAATACTGGCTAATAGAAATACCCGCAAAAATTGCTGTACCCTCACCCAACTGCCAGGAATTACTTCAGTGCTTGGATGCTCAAAAAGAAATACATCAAAAAGTTTAAATTTTATTTTATTTTATTTTTTTTTTGCCATAGCACCCCTGCCTTTGTGAGGACCACGAATCGTGAGTTTTGTTAAAGACAGCACAGAGCAAAAGGAGAGGAGAGAGCTTAAATAATGACATGGGTGGTATGATACCCAAGAAGAACTTATAGCAAGGGACAAATCCACAGTGAAGGTTGGGAATGGAAAGGAGGAAAACTTGTACACATGCAGCAGGTATTTGGAGTGGATAGGGTTAAAAAACTGAGTGGTCTCAGGTTCAAAAACTGACCAAAATCTGTTGGACTGGAAAGGAATTTCTCCTCTCCCACTGTGCATACAAGGGATGGAAGCTCGTATTAGAACCAGCTGATGAAGCCAGTTCTGAATTACCTCTATAGACAGAGTGTTATCCGTTCTAGTTTATTTCAGTAGTCTAATAATACAAAACACGTTTAAGAAAGAGGAAGCACCTTCAATATTTTTGTTATGTCTACTTAAGAAAAAACAAAAGAGGAAAAGGAGGAGGAGGGTAAATGACTAATTTAAGCTTCTGCCTCAGTTGGATTTACTTTGAACAAAGAAGTTTTGCAGCAGGAAGAAAAACTACCACACATGGCACTACACAGCTTCCTGACAAAATTATTCCAGTTTTAAAATCAGGACCTAACACAAACACCTTGATGACCTTAGGTGTTTGGATTGCATTGTACTCAGTAGGGCAACTGTGGAGCTGTAACCAAAATTTTCTGAATTTACCATCAGGGCTTCTCTCTTTTCCTGTTCCCATCAAGCAATGTAGTCATTTCTCACATACAGAGGTTCTGTTCCTCCTCTTAATTCCATGTACTGCAACAATCTCAAGACAAGTACTTTGTTTTTTATAAACAGGTAATGACAACACTGCCAGTTAAAGTGAGTGGTGATAACATTCACCAAATGGATAGAGACCAAAATTAACTGGACGAGATTCAGCACTGCTGGTGTACAAGACTCTTTGGATTATAAACCTTTTATTCTGCCATTAGTTAGCATTCAGATACAGGACTAAAATAATGCTGTTAGATATCATGCGACAGAAAGGTTAGCTCAAATGTTTGCAAAGTGAAACTTCAAAGTCTGAAGCAGAAAAACAGATTTCCCTTTGTTTAGACCCATAGTGGCTGCAATGCACAGAAAACGATTACTTACTATCCAACTCCTCCTCCTCATCACTGGAAGAAGAGCCAATAGAAAAGAGAGTTTTAGACTTAGGAATGAGTGGAGAGATGCTGAAGGAGAAGGAGATTCGCCTCGATGGTCGAGTCCGGCCCTGGGCTGAGAAGTGGGTTAACAGCAGACATTAGAGCATGCTTGAAAATGTATTTAATAATAAAAAGGAGAGGAAAGCAGCCAAAGCAAACTAGAAACAAAGCAAAGGAAATGTCTGCAAAGCATCTGGCTTCAGAAGAGGCACAAGAAACAAAGAATTGAGAATGCGCGAATTGCAGAGGGTGCAGGTTTCAGGGGATGCAGGTCTTACTGCATGCACAATGCAACGTTCAAGGCTTTCCTTACATTTTGCTGGCATACATTTACAGGAACTCATAATGGACAAAGGTTATCTGCCTCTCTGAAATAACTGTAAGGGAATCAAACTAAAACAACACAAGATATCAGTTTTATGATGCGTTCTGCAGTTAAATGACACCCTGCAGCTGTCAAATGTAGCAAGGATACTTTATCTGAAAAGTCAACTTAATCTACCTGGAGAACTCCCTGTTTCCATTTCTTAAAAAACACAACATTCTGGTAATGTTACGTCCTTCAAAGCTTTCAGCTTTAAAACTAAGAGCCCAAAGTATCCATTACCTTTTTCTCCATCACAAAACAGAAAAAACAACCACCTCTTCTACTGTCTTCTTGTAAAACTCCTTATCTTGTTTAAAAGAAAATGCCTTAAACTCGAGATAAGCCCCTCTGCATCCTGCCCAGCCCCAGCCTAGGAGTCTACCAAATACAGAGCTAAACTCGGCAATCAGTCTGCAACACCAAATCTCTCATCATCAGAAGGATAACACAAATGAGTTCAAATGCATTTTTTCAAATACTCTCTGCCTTCTGCTTATTTCAGTTTCTGAAGTTACATTTTTCTATTGCTATGCACACTCTCAGGGAATTGCTGCTATTCGTTTATGGCCATGCCTGAAAACTTAGTAAATTAGGATGGTTTACTGCAATTCCTGTTAAAAAAAAAATTAAGAGCAGAGCACAGCATCAGCCTTACGAAAATTCTTTGTAAGTACAGGTTTCTCTGAAAAGGGATGTAGGAGCCAGCTGGCACCTCTTTTCACTGATACTGCTACACCACTTCTCATGGAGATAACAGAGCTGTACTTCCTAAAACTTCCCATCATACGATCACAGGTGGAAACCTCTGCGCTGTGATCTGACGAGCACCAGGCTGCTGAATATCCATCACTCCAACACTATGAGGGCATCTGTCCTCTGGTCATGCAAGTGATTCACCTTGAAGGGGAAGGGCCTTTCAGCCAATAATATTATTCAGCCAATGAAAATAAGAATTTAAAACAATAAAACAGTAAGAATTCTTTGCGTTGCTGATATCATACGCCAAAACTGAATTCAGAAGATGAAAATATTATCCAAAGAATATCCATGCAATGCAATCAATGCAAAGCTAACTCCCCTGAAAATTTCCTTCAGCCATTAGTCATAAATGCCATTGACCAAAAGGGTTTGACTCAAATTACGTACGTGCTTCTTCAACTTAAGTGCACACTTCTTCAAATGAAGCAGAGCAATTCTAAACTGGAACCCAGTGAAAGGCATTTAAAGTGAAGAACTTCTGAAAAGACTCAGACATTTATTTTGTTTAGGCTGCCTCTCAGAGGAGTTCATCTGGTATCCAAGATCTGAAGAACACGACCGGGCAACACCATGCTTTCTTTCTTCTGCAGTCTACTGTCTATTTAGACTAAAAGTCAAGATGAACAATAATACTTTACCGCAAATAGAACAACCTCCTCCAGCACAGTTCAATTCAACTCCCATTTCAGTGCTTTTATTTATAGCAGTTCCTGGCTTTATAACAATGCTCCATACTGGAAATTTGCTATTCCAAAGCTGAAAGCAGTCTTCCGAGCGCTCCAGCCAACAGCTCTTGTGACCTCCCTCCATAAAATGCTAAAAAACTAACAGTTGTGAATGGCCACAGCAACTCTTGGAACATCTGAGACATCAGATGGAGTGTGGGTTAGAAACTCAGTGTTGGAAACTGCTTCTGCCTCAAGACTTTGAGCAGTATATGGGAACAATAACAGAAAGTCCTCCATCTGTTTACTTGACTGGATTTAATTTTTGAAGCTTTTCTGAAAAACATGTTGCTGCCCTTATCACTCAAACATATTTGCAGGGGTTGGGAATTCCTTTTTAAAAAGCATCTACCATAAAATGATGCAAGTGGAATATAGAAACGTAGATAATTACATTTTCCTAGATACATCTGTGTGAAATGAAGGATTTATTCTGCATAGTTCAAAAGCATTCTGGTGCAATAACATGAATTTCAAAGGAAGGTGACAAGAACTGAGACTCCCAGAACCTCTCGTGAAATACACTAAGCTGCCAAACATGCACTCACAGCTCTCAGTAACTTTATTCCTCTTTCAGAGTGACTGAAAAAGTAATCTACTGAAGTTTCCCAAGTTAGGAAAGTATCAGAGTTGGGAAGAGACTTTGTCAAGTTGAGTAATCCTTCTGGATGCTCACTTCAGCCACCTCAGAACAGCAATTTTCAGAAACTACCTTGCTATAAAAATGAGGCTCTCCTGAGGTGCTGCAAGCTGACTATTGAAAAAGTGAAGCACACAAGCATCAGTCATTTTTAATACCACCACCCAAAACTCACAGACGTGTAACCTGAAGCAGAAGACTAACCCTGCTATTTCTTCTACAGTCCCTCTAGGCATCTCGTATCTTCTTTTCCTTCTACCTCAGTGAGACCATATTGGCTAGGCTGACAATAAAGAGGGAATGTGGGACCACCAAACTTGTCTACCACCAGCTTAGGCCTCAATGACAATTTTAATGTGGGTGATTTGACAGAAAAGAGGGGCAAGGTGGCAATTTCTCCTATTCCAAGGCAGTGGCACAAATCCTGGGCATGGTCCAGGCACATTTTCTGGACATGGTCCTGGGCAACCTTCCCTAGATGTCCAGACCAGGTGGCATTCAGAGTTTCCACTCCAACCTCAATCACTCTGTCATCACATCCCTCTTCTCTGAGTTTGAAGGAAAGCATCAAGCAAGAGGGAGAACAGCATCAGCCTGCTGGGTCCTCTCAGCCTCCGAGTGTGCATTTTCTGGGAGTTGGTCAAGTTATTTACAGTGTTTGATTAGCAACTGTGTGCAGTGGCAATAAATCGGTTGCTTTTAAAAAACCATGAAAGCCTCCAGCACCAGAAGGAAAGAAGACGAGCCACAGCATGGAGCAGGAGCTGGTCTTTTCATGGGATGGATTTGCCAGTGTTTTGGTTACCGTTGCTGGGGCCACATCTGTTAAGCCACATGCTTATTAATCATGGAAGAATGATTGTAAAGAAGTTAGAAATGTCTCCTACAAACACAATCTCTGTGAGCTTCTTCCAACAGATGAATGAAATGCCTTTCTTTGAAGCACCTTTCCATGCCCAGCTTTGCAGAATTTGTGGTTCCTCCACACAGCTCTATCTGCACCTGATGTTTCCATTCAAGTTAACAACTTGTCATTAACCTCAGCTGCACAGCACCAAAATGCATCTGAATGCCTCATCTGAGGGCGTACAGCCATCATGTAAACCCCTTGCCCATGTGCTGACTGCATGGGAAGATGCTTGGCCAACCGACCACAAAAAATAAAAAAGGAAAAAAAGTGGTGGTTTGGTTTTGTTGGGGAAGCAGGGTTGTGCTAATCACAGCACATGAGCCCTGGGCCAGGCTGCTGCCCTGCACTTCTAATTGCGTGCAACAGGAACAAGATGTGTATGGCACAGCTTCAAGGAAAAAGCACGCTAATAAAGAGGAAAAGATCAGGAATCATCACCGATTGACAAGATGTGATGTAAAAAGTCAATACGTTTTCTGGCTGGCAGTTAATAAAATGAAAGCATGTGTAACATGGCCCTTCCTAAGCACATCCAGCTGGAGCCTTCTGAGTGACTTTTTCAGCTGAAAGAATCAATTCAGTGAAGCTGCAAAATTAAGTGCTTTCTATTGCTTCAATCAGGCTAACCTAAATTGAAAAACTTCCCCTAATCAACATTTACAATTTTCTTCAGGATTGAGATTTAATAAATGGCACCCATCTGCCCCCAAGTCATTATCTCAACAAAAGAAATAGCACCACACTCCCGCAAGGAGACCACGACACATAGCAACTTTTAAAAAAATCAAAAGTAGGAAAACAACATCCCAAAAGGAATTTACCTCAACACCAAAAGCAGCAACTCTGAAATGGTACAAAATTCAAACATACCTTTTTTTTTTTTTTTTTTTTTATAACAAACTCAATACATCACAGTTTTCATAGCAGTAGTGTAATTATGAAAGAAGCAAATGAAAACAACATAACTAGAAACAGCAGGGATATATTGGGAATAACAAAACAAGGATCTAAACTGAACGAGTTCTGGCTTTCCACCCACAGTTTCATTCTGCAGTGAAATACATATTTCACATAAAATGGAAAAGCAAGTGCTAGTAAATTGTGCCTTAGGAAGGTAGGTATATATAACACATGGGAAAAGAGAGAAGGAGATGGGAATCGTGTTACTCACTGTCCAGAGATGGTTTACTAATTGACATTAAAGACACAGATTTGGTCAGTGAAGACGAAACGGAGGAAGTGCAGAAATTAAATCCTTGTGGGTGTGGTGCTTGATGGATCTGCAGAACAGAAAAAAATAAAAACTATCAAATTACTGAAATTCATGCTTTCAAACAGTGGGAATTCAAACAATCCCAGTGTAAGGCACAGGTGAAAAATGCAAGAACCAAAAATGCAAGCAGCATCAAGTTGTTAAAATGCAACATTTTCTTTTAAGTAGAAGGCAACTAACTACTTTTGGGATAGAAACTAGCTGCTAACTTTTCTTGCGAGCTATTGCAAGGTGGATGTTCTCAAGCCACAGAAATTACTGCTGTGATTCTGGCTCCTGGCTGTAACAAACCTGATGCTTAGCTGTACTTCTCCAAAATGCCATTTCTCAACACAAGAGAAGGCATAAGAGCCTTCACACATCAGTTCTCACTGGTCAGAACTTGCAAGATTCATTTACTGCCCTTGATAGACAGCAGTGACTCCACGAGGTAGAGAAGGTGGGCTGACTAATGATTCTGGCAGGTTCCCAGAAAGAACCATGACTGAAACACCAAGCTCTGAAATAAAGGGTATTTAAAGTATTTAAGAGCATAATTGCTTATTTAATAAAAATAATCAGAGACTCTCACAATGTTTTGGCCCATTTATCCTTAATATCACAGACTTCTGCTCCAGAGATCACACTAAATGCAATTAACATGCAATTAAAATTTTGCTAAACTGTTGCTTATAATGTGCCTTCTGATTCTAGTTGTGTCTGCAAAAGAAAAGAAACACACAAACTTTGGCTAACCTTAAAATGTTAACAGACAAATTACTACAAGGTTTATTTCTGTCCACTAGGACATCATCTATCAACTGTACTGTTTCAAGAATCCAAGCAGCACATCTGAACAAAGTGGCAATTTCTCTGTGTTAAAACAGAAGGCTAATTACATCACACGTACAGGGTAGAAGCCTTCACTGCCACCTTGAAAAAGGAAATTTTAAAAAGTAGATGCAGACTTTCCAAGAAATGCAGTAATGGTTGGGCAGGTTTACCTGGTGATCATAGTCTCTGATTTCCCCTTGCTCAAGTTCTTCAGTGAGCAAAACCAGGGAGCCGCACTGGTTGCTGGTGAGTGTGCTCCGTGGAAGGTCTTTGGAGCTCAGAGAAGCAGCCTCCATGTTTGCAGAGGGCTTCTTGTTCTCACCAGAGTCTCCAGCAAGGCCTTCTAGGCTGTAACTGAAGAGAAATCACGCAGGTTAGATCCTCAGGAGCTCTCAGCAACGGGTGTCATACAGCTCATAGTACTTTCAAGTGTAAATCAGAATGCAGTCACTAGCTGAACCACTCAGAGCTATGCTGATGCTATCCCTCAGCACATTACTCTCAACAAACAAGTGCAGATATCAGGGGAGATATTTACATTTATGCTATATTCAGAAGAAACAGCAGCACCTTGTGTGACACAAGATGTACAGCACAACACTATCTGTCCTGGACCACTGCCCTCCCACAAAATCAGCACTGGGCTGCATGCAATGTTCATCTTTGCAGACATATCCTCTGAATCCACTTAGCACTTGCCACTGCACAGAGCTTGGGTACCAACAACGTCTTTCTGCCAAAGATGTTTTTCCTTTAATTCCTGTTTTTTTCTCCTCATCAGCCACTCAGTGTTGCTTTATCACTTGCTGATGAAGCTAGCTCTGACCAATGGAGCTAGACACAATCACTCAGTGATATTCAAAATACCAACCTTTGGTGTGCAGAACATGGTAGCTATAAAAGATCTGGCCAACCTCTGTAGAGACAGCACCTGCTGATAGACAGGTGACCTCTATAGAAAATAAAGCTAATACACTCTCTTTTCATTTGCACAAAACAATTCCCTTTTAAAATGTGACTACTTCCATCCAATCTTTCTTAGCTCTCATATTCTGCCTCTAATCCTTGTGCATCTCATGCCAAAACTGAAAAGCCCACTGCCATATGGGGTTAATATGCACGTTTTGCAGATTCACACCTCCATGACTAATGCTCGACCTCATGGGCACAAATCCTGTTGGTGAGAAGCAAGACAACCCCTAGGTATGTACTCCAGCTTAGCATACAGAATAACACCAAATGAGCAAGTAACATAAAGGTTGATTACTTTTTAAAGCAATTTCTGTCTACCCACAAAAAAATAGTCACAAGAAACACAATTTACTGACTTCAAAGCAGGCAACAAACAACTAGCACCAATGTATGAAAGGGAAAACCACTAGGATTGCACAGATTAGTTGAACAACCAGAGGAGCTTTAAATTCAGGTAGACTTGCATAGCAATGATTCATTTTCTGCATTCGTTTAGAACCATATTGATAAATACGCAACTTCAAAGCCAAAAATGCTACAAGCCTTGAGGAAGAAGATCTATTGAATTTAAGATTTTTTTCACGTTGATTAATGAGAAAGAAGGCTGGATGAGGCATTTACAATTCAATCTGCTTTAGAAAGATTTTGATTCAACAACGCGTATCAATAGCAGGCACCGTAAAGCTAATTCTAAAACACCTGCAAAGAGAAATGAGTCCCTTTCTCACCAATTATTTAGGGCCCAGGAACATTTTTTCTTCTATCCCAAGATAACAATAACAATATTGCAGAGTACAGAAAAAATGCAGTTTGTTGTAACACAAAGAACTCTGTTCAAAACTGCCATAAAATAGCCATCATTTAGTAATACCATTCTGTAATTATTAGTACTTAGATGAAACAGAATTAATTTTGTAACTTGAAGGACAGATTAACTTCTTTCCCAACATCTGGCCTTTAGAAAGAGAGTGTCAATAGCTCTACCCATGCCCAGCAAGAAATGCCAGAGAAAAACAGGCTGTAAACTCCGTGAGGGTGGCTTCCAGTTATGTGAAAGCATGGCATCAGGTAGAGATCTGACCTGCAAGCATTAGTTCCAACTTTGAAGACTTCTCCTGAAGGAGCGAGTCCTGAGCGCCTGGGAAACGTCCATCTGTGGCCGCTGGACTGTTCTCACAGAAAGCGATCAGCCTCTTCGAAGGAGGCTTTCGGCATACAGGGAGCAAACGAGCTGTCAACTGAACTCCTCAAAACAAGCTCTCAACTGAACTCCTCAAGAGATGTGTCCACAACACAGTGTGTGTTCTATGGTTGCCATAGTTACCACCGTGCAGAAAAACACACCTTAACATCATCGTGGAGCAGAGCAGTTCTGACCAAAAGCGCAGTTCTTGGACACCCAAAGCCAACAAAAAGCAGCCACTGCCTTCACCCGTACCCCAGTTTGGGACACCCATAACCACAGCTCATGGCTGAAAAAGCAGACGAAGCAAACAGACATGTGCACACTTCAGCCAGAGCAGCAGAGGAGAAGGCAATGCACGACAAGCTGACAACACAGTTTGCGGCACTCGGTTGCTGCTGCAGCACATTTATTTATACCATACCTTCTACAATTAAAGTCAGGACCCATGGCAGCGAACTGCACACCAGAGGGACACCAGCTCAAACTAGGAACATTGAAAGAGGCAAAGAAAGGAAAAGGGCTGTGATTATTGGCTTGTTACGGCACAGGGGAGTGTTAAAATACTCTCATTTCTGAATAAAATGAAAACAAACAGACACGCACACAAAAAAAGCCCTCAGAAATAACAGTCACTAACATATGATTCCGGCTGTGAGAACACACCAAACAGGTAGCGGGGCAGCCCGTGCTTCCCTCACACCCATCCCACCCTGCCAGCGTACAACAGAAACTGTTCCTGGTGGGGAGAGATGCTTTTGGGAACACAGGGCTGAGACACAGCAAAGTCATTTTTGCATAAGTAATCACACAGCCATTGTGTTAGTAATGATTAGTATTTTCTGATACCTGTCTCCTACAATCAGAAAAAGAGCCCCTTACAAATATTTAATCACGCAAAGTCTCCTCCACACAAGAATTAATAACTTCAGGCTACACTTGGGAAAAATAAGAAAGGGGAGTTACATTCTTAAAAGCTGCACAGCAAGTCAGTGAAAGAGGCTGGAAGGAAAAACAAGCTTGTCTTGCTGCTAACTTGGGATTCATTCAAATCTGGGTCCTTCAAGGAGTGCTTTGACTAGAAAGCCTTTCAAATCCCATACCCCCGAAGAATCCCAAGTTGCACCAGGAAAGACATAAGCAATGCAAATGCAGAACGCAAATATTTTGGTTGTCATTTTAAATACCGCTTTTGCTATTTTTTCTCTGCGATCTCATGGGCCAATTGCAGGTTTTGCAAATACAGAGAAATCAATCTTCTTGTCAGTTATGGCATATAAAAGACCTCTAAATACCAGAAAGGCTGTCCAGGAAACGTAAGTCTGAAGGAAATTTTGCATCAGCATAGATCTGCCAAGCAGTGCTGCACCAGTCCTGCTCCCAGCCCTCCCCTGTTGGCCATGCATGGAGAGGATGCGGCCAGAGCATGCTCTGATCCAAGCCAGGAGCCTACAGCATGAGCAGCACAAGTCTGAGTGTCCCTGGGTCACGGTTTGTGAAACGTCAGGAACCTCAGATGGCACAAAGAAGTGTTTAAAGTCACTGACTGCATCTGTTGCATGTCAAGTTCTTGCACTGCTCCCACGCACAGTACAACACTGGAAACATTTTGGAAGTATTTATGGTTGATATTCAGTGCTGGAATTCAGATAATTGCTACTTGCTTTATTAAGGATGTTAACTGGGGAAGATACATCTGAAGTACCTGTGCTTTGCAACCCAAAGCTCTAGGTGCTTACCTAAGAAGCTCTCAGCTCAATACCATAAGCACTCCTTATGAAGACCCTCCCATCATACATCAATATTTCATTATTCAACTACACCATGTGGCAGAGGAAGGTATAAATGAGGGATGTGGCTAAATACTTAAAAGAAACACATCCTCGTGTTCACAGCAAACCCCTCAAACCCCTTTGCACCATCCACCTCAGTCTGCACTTTCAGACCTATGTTCAACCCTGACCTGGGTCAGTAAAACCCATCCAGAGGAAACTAGCTGAAGGCTGAGCAAGTGTCTCAAGGAAAATATCATCAGTGCTTTTCCTTTTCTTGCTCTCCCAAGCCACCTGTTTGTGGCCACAAGACTGCTGGGCTAAGAGGACCCTTGGAGCTGTGCTCATGTTGACTTCCTCTCACTGACTTGTTTGCAGAAGTCAGAAGCTCGTGGTTGCTTACAAATTGAACAGACAACTTTACTCCATAAAGATGTGTACGTTTACACCAGATTTAAAAGATGCCTCTATTTCTGAATGATGTCGCGGTACAGTGAGAATCTCTAATGCTACAACTGCAGGGAAGGAAGGCAGAAGAGAGGAGGGGCAGGAGCTGTGCATGCATAACAGAGGAAGCCAGAAAGTGGTGCAAGATCTCAGAGAAGAATAAAGATCTTTTGGCAAGGGTTCTGGAAAGCAGAGTCTTCCAGAATTATAATCTTGCTGATGAACCACCCACAATCTGCTGGCAACACCATCAAACTGCACAAGATCATTGCATAGCATGCAAAAAGCCTTCACAGAACAAGACTTGGGGAAGAGGAGTGCAATTACAGAAAACAGCCTTGTGTGAGATCTGCTGAAACTAAATTTCAGGCTGCCGCTCTGCAACTGGTGTTAGAGGGGATAACAGCAAAATGGTTGGGAAGCCAGAAAAGAAGGACAGAGAATGCTTATGAAAGAACATCAGGACATTATCAGATTTGACTAAACATTTTGGGTTGCCTGTTTGAGACATTTTCTTTAAGTTCAAAGTTTCAGAATATTATGACTCAAGGTCTCCTCTGTGGGAGCTGTAACAGTATTAATAGTGACTGCTAAAGAGGTGTTCATTTGCATAAACTGAGAAGATGAGTGCTTGCTTCCTCCAGAGAAGCAACATGCAAATAAAGCGGCTTCTTAGAAGTAAAAAAGCACGTTCTTTCTTGTGCCTTTCCTGTCAGAGCCCTCTCCTGAACTGCACAGCACTGCTCAAGCGGCTTCATTTATGCTGATGCATGGTGAGGCCCTCCTCACATTTCTCCCACATGTGGAAATTTGGTAGTCTGTTTAAACACACGTCTCACACGCACGTCAGGTAACCACAGCTGTGTCATGGGAGGTCCTCAGTTAACCTGCTGCAGGAGGAATGGCTGCAGGGGGTGGGGAGGTAGATCAGAAAAGGCCAAACTGCTGAAGGGGAGTGGTGAAACATCTCTTTTTCTGGAACCTGAAGATGTATAAATATGGACAGTCCACACAAGTGCTGAGTCAGAAACGAAGCGGCCTGTTTCATATGTTAATGGGCAGCTGAAAGGTTGCGTGAGTGAAAGTATGTATGGACGCAGAACTGAAAGTTTGCTATGCAGAAGAAAACTAGAAAACCCATGGAAGCAAAGAAAAAAAACCACTTTCTATTTGTCCGGGAGGTTGTTTTAAAGAACAGCATGTAATTTAACCAGCTGCAGACCTGCAGAGCAACCCATGACTCTGAGGTTGTTTCGGTGCATCTCCTCAGCAATGCCCCTCCTGCAAGTCCTGGCGCACAGCTCTTGTGCTCTAGGAACAAGTTATGCCCCTGCTTGCAGGTAAATGGTTATTGTCATAAATCCCAACCTGACACACGCCAAAGCCTATGTCTGAGACTGCTCCAAGCTCTGGAGAAAGTGGCTTGAGCTTGTGCTCAGGGTTAGGTTGGAGAGGGAAAGCAGCCAAGCGGGACACGGTACTCTAGCATGGCTCTTGGAGAGGTGGGAACTCCAGGTTCATTAAGGTGACATACGGAGTTAGTAGACATTTAAACACAAAATGGTTAGTCACGTTAGCTGGCTTTGTACCTTCTTCTATGAATGGGAGGCTTCTTTATACCATCCCCCAGAACTCGCATTGAACTGAAAATGAATCATGGACAGTGGTCAGACACTTGGATGGAATAAAATGAACAAATGACAGCTGAAGGAATGCTACCAGACAGACAACCTACAGAGGGAATGGAAGTACAGAGAAAACACAAAAAGAAGTACTGCAGGAAGCAATGAGACTCTTTCAATCCTCTCGAATCTCATTTTTCAATTACAGGTAATCTGTTTAGCAAGTATTGACCATGTTCAACTTAACTGCTGCCCATGATGGGTCAGGTTTAAGTTTAGGTAAGGGCAAACCACTCGACAGAAGCTGTTAACAGCCATGGTTAACAAGAGCTCCAGTTTTGCAGCACTTCATCCATCAGTAAAAAATGCAGGCATTTCTTTCCTCAGACACCAAAGTGAAAAACACTGCATTATTGTTGAAAGACAGGCATTTCAAATCTGCTATGAATGTCAGGAATTACTGAAGGATGAACATCCTTTTGTGGAAGCCTTGTTCGCTTCCTTTGTGTTTTCAATAGCAAAATGTAGACGCAGGGATTATCCACAAACAGAGGGGGTGCAGAGGGGAAATAAGCATGTTTTCATAGTTTACTTAAGATGATTAATTTTTTCCTAATCTTCTCTGTGAATAATTTTCTACACTCATCTCACTTGCAAACAGAAAATGTAATAGTGAAAAAGACCAAATCCTACAAAAGATGGATTTCTTTGTATGTAGGCTCTTTGCATCCCACCCTAACAGGCTCTGTGCTGGAGACAGGACTGTTTTTGGTGGGACTGGGGGATGGACCCAGAAGGCATCTCCTGCTGCTTGGCTGCCAGTGTTTCTCTGTGCAGCACAGCTGTGCTCCATGACTGGGTCTGGTGGCAACTCCCTCGTATTTTTAGCTCATCTGATACTAGTGAGTGCAAGCTGCTCAAACAAGGGGTGGGATGGGGCAGCACAGGTTTTAACCTTAGTGAAGGTTCATGCTTCATATAGTTTCATTTCAAAGGTTTGCAGAAGTCAAATTACAGTGAGGGCTTTCCACTCTTTAAGTGGAAAAGTATCCACCATACGTGAAAGAAAGCACACACTCCAAACTGCCTTGTCTGGAAGCCACTTGTTTGGGCTCTACTTTCTTGGTATTTCTTTTTGCTCACTAAGCAACCAGAACCTCAGCATTGCTACATGTATGAAAAAAAAAACAACCAAAGCTAAAAGAAAAAAAGCAAAATAAAAACAAGTAATTCAAATTCCTTCCAAACGAAAACATAAAACCAAATGGGAATCAAGTTATCAGCAAAGGTCTTCCAGTTTTTCTTTTCTAATTGACCTGTGTGACAGATATCCTTATGTAGTGGCAGCTGCATCTAGGAACATGTGAGAATAATTACTGTTCCTTTACCGAAATTGTCTTACATTTACAATGAGTGTATTTTCCCATATCAGAAACCACCTCTGAACTCTGATGGAGAAGAATTTAACCCCATCTGTTAAGCATTAGCAGTAACTGCCAGCTATGCAGTTTATTACCATCACAAATCCTTACATAACAGGTCCTGCACTGAAAAACAAATCTTTCTAAATAAGCTTGTGAGCTTATGGACTCATGGTCCATGGTGCTGCCATAACCCTGCATGTATACCTAACACTGACTCTTCTGTAGCTTTAAAGTATCAGTATTGCCTAATCCATTGAAATATTACCTGGGAATGAAGAATAGAGCCAAAAAAAGGTGGTAGCAGTAAGCAAATAATAATTAGAATAAGAAATCGTTCATCCTGTGTTGCTCTGTGTATTTTAAAAGTCTGCTGCCCACCTAGACAGCAACGCTCGGCTGGGACAGGCAGCCTGGGTGCAGTGCCATGATTCCTGCTCTGCATTAAAATACATAAAACTCCATGGCCATGCTTCCCCTAGTTTCAGCATGGTTTTGATCACCCTGCAGCCCAAACAGTGCCAGCAGCACAGGGCATGGTGATGACTGAAATACAATTATGTTCTTAGTCTGCATCTTCGTCTTTTTCCCCCACTGAGATACTGGATTGAAGAACAAAAGGGAAAAGGAATTATCTTTCCTGGAGGCATGGTGATGTGTTTGATGGGACTTACTATCCATGAGAGAATCAAGTAGAACCAATTCCTTGAGAATGTACCGGGAGTCCAAAAGGGACCACACAACTCTCCACTACATACCTCTTCTTAAACCTTAGAGCCCATTCTATCTCTTCATATAGTCAATGAGATTTAACACTCCAGTTACTCCTTTAACAGAACTCTTCTTACAGAAAGAGGTGGTGATGTTTCAAACTTAAGATCTGTCCCAGGGTATCTAGAGAGAGGCTATAAGAAGGAAAGGGACAGACTGAAGATCTGTTGTGATAGGAGAATGGAAAATGGTTTCAAACCAGAGGACAGTCAGCGTGCTGAGGCACGGGCAGAGGTTGTCCTGTCCTTGGAAAGACTCAACGTCAGGCTGAACAGGGCTCTGAGCACCTGACCACCTGCATGCATCCCCGTTCATTGCAGGGCAGTTGGACTAAATGAAGAGACCCTTTTAACTCAAAAGATTCTGTGACTCTTTGATTTGCATTTGCTCTAATAAACTTTGAGGTATTCCTTCTGTCCTATGGAAACCGAGAGTGTTCTATAGGTATTAAGAATTTTCAACCTGAAAGTTAATAAAAGATATATATACATATGTTAGGAGGCTGTTTTCACTCTTCAGAGGTAAAAACGTTTCGAGGAGCGTCCTCAATTTTCTGTTTCATTACGCTGAGTCCAAAGCTCAGATAAGCCCATGTGACCGGATGCAAAGCAAACCAGGGCAGCTCTCTACTCACCTCCTCTGATTGATTTCTGTTTCATTGGTGGCATTCTTCCCTGGCCCCCAGCTGTGGCGTCGGAAAGGTGACAGCGGCCGCATGGAGTTTCTTGAGACGGAGGAAGGAGCAGGCACGTCTGTGATACTGTCCAGCTCCTCTTCCTTCTCTCCCAAGCCAGCAAGTTCACCCTCTCCTCCCTCCACAGCCACCATGCTCGTGCAGCTCCCATCCAGGCTGCGCCTGTCCTTGGGCTGTGCAAAGCTCACCGCGGGTGGGAAGGGCAGGGACGTGTCGCTACCCAGGGATGAGTTCCTCTCCAAGGACACGGTGTCATCAGCAGAGGAGCTGGAGCTGGTGACATCTCCTGCAGACTGTTCCTCTTCAGGCTGCTGCAGGGAAGAAAAAGAAAGATGAGTCTTTATCTCTGTGTTATCGCACAGCAACTCCTGTTCTCGCTGAACCTATTATCAGCCACAGGGGCACAAAGCTGCCAAAGATGTCCCAGGTGTTAATGATGGAGAGAGATGAAACTGGATCATCATGGCTCCCCATGACCAATGCCAGTCTCTCCTGGGTGACAAGGGGCCAGTCTGCGGCTTTTAGCCATGAGAGCTTGAAGGCAACAACACATCGTTGTGCTGCATCGTGTGGTGAAAAAGGAACAATTATTCAGTTGTAGGAAACAGACACAAAAATAAAAACTTAATTCTTCAACCCCCGCTACTTTCCATTAAGCAAAAAGTTAATGCCAGGGTTTGCAGTACTTCTTCAAACCCAACCGTAATTGAAAAATACTGTTCTATGGGATCAGCCACACTTTATTACAGGCCTCCATTCATACTGCAATTTTTGGTTTACTTTGCTCCAAAAGCAGTAAGTGGAACCCAAACTGGTTCTTTTTGGCAAAAGGCCACATGCTGACAATACAGCCTAGAAAGAGCCTATGATTATTCTGTGTTCCCCGTGGCTAGGGCAAAAACACAAGCATGTATCTGACATCACCTTCAGTCTGAAATGGTGTTTGCCTCAAGAGACTGACGTGGGAAGTTTCAATTTATTCTCCTGCAGAGCCCTGCACTGTATCATTTGAAATAATAATAGGCAGAAATGAGTTGTCAGATCATATATAATGGACTATTCACCAAAGCCACAGCAGCTAATTGTCTTCAAATAGCAGGCTGGGCTGTCAGCAGAAGCTGAGCATTCGAGGAGCTGCAGCCTATTTGGCAGAACACAACATCCTGTTCTGTGAAGGGCAATGGGCACCACAAGCCACGTGGGAGAAGATGAGCAGCATCCTCGTCTCCCATCAAGCCCAGCATGGTTAGATGCTCCAGGCACTGCTTTCTCATGGGCATACAGCATAAGATAAAAGTTTCCTGCTAAACTGAATAAAAACACAGTGCAGTGTTCATAAAGCATGCTGACCCAACATTTCACAATGTAAAGGGAAGCCCTATTTCATTTTTGGCTATTTCTTATTCTTATTTCAGTTTAACAGGTAGACAATAACGTTCCTAAGGTGGTGTCAGTAAATGCTGTCACACCACTTTCCCCCTCTCTACCATTAAAAAAAAAAAAAAGAGGAACACAGCATGCACAGCACAATGCCTGCTTTCACCACTAAACATCAAATGACCACTAAGAACACACCCAGAGGCATACATTACATTGGTAAAGAACATCAAACATTAGCCACGAATTTATGTAAATTATAGTAAATTTACCATAAATTTAAATTATTGGATTTGACACATATTTAAATAGGAAGCATAGGTTAAAGCAAGAGAAAATGGAAAGGCATAGCCTGCAAAGTTTTTCATCAAGTTTGGCATTGTTCAAGATTATCTGATATTTGATTCAGGATGAGAGCTTAGCTTAAATCCAGACAAATTTAAGCAGTCATTGTGTGGATAACACTCCTGCAGTAGAGAAAACAGCCTGCTTTGCCTTCCTGAGACACAGAAAATACTGTTAAGACATCAGGGCGGCACAGCAGGAGGGATGACAAGATGCCAGCTGTGCAGTGGAATGATGGGGCAGTTTGGAAACATTAAACGTGGATGCAAATTTGGTGAAAATATTGCAGAACATTAAAACATAGAAGGTTATCTTTGCCCCAGAGTAAGAAGATTTTTTTATTTCCTGGATGAAAAATAATACTGTTCCATTTGAAAATGCAGGACAAAAACTGCTTCTCTAGCAAGGAAGATTTAGGATTTCTCTCACAGCTCAGAAAGAGGATTGAAACTGCATGATATACTTGTCCAGTTTGAGTTTTACCTTGAGCATCCAATAGAGTACAGAGCACAATAAACACTTTCCTTGAACCTGTAGCCCAAGCAGTTACTATAAAACCTGTTCTGTCTTCACTTAAACAATGTCTCTTGTTCTGTTTTTTGAAACAAATGAAAATAGTGAATATGAAGGACCAGGACTCTATCTGAAAAATGCCAAGTGTGGCAGGCACCTAGGGAACATTGTATTGTAGTCAGCTCTGCCAAACATTAGCTAACTGGCCATGTGTCAGTAAATAGGCATTGCTGTTTAATCCTATTTGAGTCAGAAAGCACCCTGTTTGCAGAATGGAAATGGTTCTCTAATTCTTTTCCTAAAAGAATAACAAAGCATTAAAGAAATATTAACTTTCCTCAAGTTAGGCTTGCTGCATTGCACCTCAATGCATTCAACCTGTAATTATGACAGTAAAACTGATGTGTTTGCAGATATGCTACTGGACACATTCTTTGCTGTCAAACAGTACTTAGTGAGAAACAAGTAAAAAAAAACAAAAAACAAAAAACAAACAAGAGGTAAAACCTGAAAAGAGAGTTTTGTGGAAAAGAACGTTGTCCTTCCTGGGTAGGGATGAGAGAGATCAGTAGGATGGTACAGGGCTGCAAGAGAACTTCAACTGAAACCCTTAATCTATCAGAAGTCCTGAGAATTGAAATGGTAATGTTCTTTCTTATTATTTTCTTGATGACAACAAGCAAAACACTGAGAGATGAACTCAGTCTGTTCTCTGATCTTCCACGTGACAAAGGCATTGATGCTGTTAAGGCGTTTTAACAAAAACAACAAAAAGAAAACAAATAAGACCTTGGCACGCTGAGCTTTATTTGACATAGCACTATATGAAGGGAGTCAAATTGTTTGGTTGGCTTGATAGTTGAGCAGAATATTTTTAAATTCAGATTTACCAGTGGCTCCAGGATGCCCAAAGTTAACCTTGGTAGTGGCATCCTAGAAATTATTTACCATTGTGTTTACAATTTGGAGTGGAGCAGCTTTCCCCCACTGCAAGCCTTTTTCTTCAAGCTTTAAGTTCTGAGGGCTTGTTTTCTGCTTTAGAGAGAGAAACAATAACTCCAGGAAAATAAATGCAAAAAGAGATGTATGGATTTGTGTACTCAACTCAAAACAGAGGCAGAAACTAAACATTAAGCTACAACTCCTTTCTCTGACAATGAGCTGCAGGTCCCCAGCTTCCCAAGTCCCTTGCAGGTGAACCATTTCCCAAGGGGTGCCTTGAGAGAGTTCCAAGTAACACTGAATTTCAGTGGCAGGTTAAAAGTTAAGATGAGCAAAGCAAACGGGCTACGCCCCAGGACGTTGCCAGATGATTGTGAGAAATGACCTCATGCAGCATTAATCATCCAAGAAGGAGAGTGTTGCAAAGTCTGCCCAGACGGCTGGGTAGAGATCGAGAAGGAAGAGGAAGATGACGAGGACGTGGGAATGAAGCACTGACGTCAAGCAAATAAATAAATAACTGAGACCTCATGTTGGACATGATTTTTGGATTTCTGCAACGGCCTATTTGGTCTGAAAAAAAAAACAAGTCGGGTTGTAATGCTACAGCTGTCTCAATCCTGGAGTTGATGCTATGCAGCTCAGCATGCGTCACTCCGAGAGAGAAAAGGAGACAGTGAGGAGGCGGCAATGAGAGCCCACAGCTCACATCAGGGACACTCCAAAGCACCTGCAGGTTTCATGACTCCACAGACCCTAATTTTCCATGGTCTGGGGATAGAACCAGGGCTTAAAAAGACATGGATTTCAACTTATCTTTATGGAAGCGTCCCAAAGACCCTGGACAGACAGTAGCTCATTCCTTCAACATTCCTTTAATGTATTTAGCAGTTAAGAGAGCAGTGGCTTGTACAATAAAAAAGGACAAAACCCTAATAGATAAAAGATCAACTGGTGCTCCATGCAAAAGGAAAATCCCTTTAAAAAAAAAGCATAAAAAGGGAAAACTAGAATAGGACCAATAATAACATTAGCAGCAATGATACCGAAAGGTTTGAGATAGAACTTCTCAATTAAATAAGCAAATTGCAGTACTTAATATAGTTATAACAAATTGAGTAAAATCAATAAGTATATCTTACAGTATCTTCCAGAAAAAAAAGATTGAATCCAACAATAATGGTAATAGTTATAAAAAATACTTAAAACTTGGCATTTCCACTGGCATTTCCACTCAGTAGCCTAGAAGAAAGGCTGACCCAAGGAACAAGCCCACAACACCCAATGAATCCTTATGTAAATAACTGTAACTTTAGAAAAGGTATTCAGACAAATTTGGAGAAAAGAGATGGGGAATTGAGTTAGTCAGCAAAGCAGGGACAAATAAACCAACTGACTGGGGCTGTGATTAGCTTTGAATGACTTCCTAAACTAAACTTATAAACCTTTTGAACTTTATCCATTTCTGACGAAGCCTGCAATCCACCGAATGATGAGAACAAGGCGCGGGCTGCCAAATTAAGAAGAGGTTTCCTTTTCTACAAAGAAAATTTCCTCACTCTACCCTTTCTTTATCGACAATTGAAGACCCACTTCCCCACCAACTTTCTTTTCCCTGTGGCACTGCCATTACTTTGCCCTACCTATCCTTCTTAATTTTTACTTCGTACATTTGGAGAAGCAAACTTTCCACATAAAAGGAAGGGAAAAAGCTAAAGCTCTGTACGTTATAAAATGTACTGTGTTCTCACAGCACTATTCTCCCACGCATCCCCACACAACCATTAAATGAGGCTCAAATGACAAAGTCTGCTGTTGTAATTCGTTCTACACAAGCAAATTGAAGACAGTCTTCTGCTCTGCCAAACAGCTTTACATTCTCAGAATCCAGGGTCCCCCAGCTCTGAGAATAAGATGGGAAAGGGTGAGGCTGGTGAGCTGTGTGCCCTGCCACATGCGTTAAGAATGACTTTACTGTTCATTTATAGCACATGAGATCACTTAGCCCAGACTGTGGTGTTTCCCGTCCTGCTGGAAAATATTCACCATCATCTGATTTGATTTAACCAAACAGAATTTTGTTTCATTAAATATATTTCTCTGCAAGCAAGTGTGAAACCTGCTCTAAAAATTTAGCTTATCAGAGCAAGAACTGCATCTGCTTGAGGAGGTAGGTTTGAGCTGCTTAAAGCCATGCAGAACCAAAGCAGATTGTGACCAACAAGGTGGCTGATCAATGGAGGCTTGTGTCCATTGTGCACCACCTCCTGTGTGCTTTCTCACCATCTACTTATGGCAAGAAGCACAGAAGCGTCAATTGCAAGATGGTTTTCAAAAGGCAAAAGCCAACTGTCCCCTGAATATCTTTGGGCAGCCCCAATGCAGATGGCAGAATGGCAGTGCTGAAGTGAGGCATGCTCTGCTCAGGAGATTGGTTCTGTATCTCAGGTTTCACCCACTCCTCCCTCCTCTTCTCATCCATGAGCAACACAAAGGGCACAGAGATGACTAAGGTTAGTAATGACTTCTGTTGTTGATTTTAAACAAACTTGAAAACATTTTCCTTCAGCTTGCACGCAAAAAGGCATTAGAGGTATGTTGCCCTGGAAACAAAGCTATTCCCTGGAATTGGCCTTAACTATTTGGAATGAGTGTTTCCTTCCTATTAAGGGAGTCACACTGAATTTAAAGAACGCTAGCTCTTCTGAGAATTGCAGTATATGATTCTGAATGTGTCAGTACAGAGGTTATGTTTGCTGGAGAAAGCTCTCTGTTCCATTAGTTAAAGATGGCTTCCATATCATCTGTGCAGTCATTAATGACCTTACAAGAAAATCTGCTTTTTCAACTATTTAATGTCTGATTTACTTTTGTGCAGTCACAATTGCTTTCATCTCTTCAACATCAGAGGGTTGCAGAGTGTACATAAATGCACCCCTCGAACTGCTGCATCTGAAGAGGGGACCAGCTCCTTCCCATCTACGCCATTCCAGGTCTCTAACTCACCAGCAAAACCAAAACAAGAAGGTTGCAGTATGAATTTATAGAATCAGGCCTTGAAACTTTTTTTACCCGTATCCCAATCAGATTTTCCTACCTTCCCAAAGACAAGATCTTCCATCCCATCACCAGGCAAGGAGAAGAAGTCAGACTCGCTGCCAGACTCTCTTTTAAGGACACCCTGTGATGAGGCACAGACGCTGCTCAGCCCATCCTCCAAGAAGTTCTCACACTCTGTGGGAGCAAAGCAGAAAAAGTTATGGTCTGATGCTTTCTGTAGCATTCAAACCTCCAACTCACATACGCTCAGTCAATTCAAGAGTTTAAATCAACAGCAAGCACAGGTTTATAAATTGAATTCACCTCTCAAAAACGGGACGACAAATTTTTATTAATTTATTCAAGAGTTAAAAACTCATTTTTTTGAAGGCTAGGAATGCACCACTGAAGTACATGGCACAAACAACTCTGCATTAAACAGACATGAGCATACAAATAAAGTGATACACTACATGTCAGTACCTCACACTGAGCATAACAGGATATTATTTTTCCTATTGACTGCAGTGACTGCCAAATTAGATTTATATTCAGTAAGTATCTAAGTCAACAATATTAACTTTCTCAATTAAAAACAATTAATTTCCTCTAACATATAAATGCCAAGGTGCATTTGAAATGCTCATCAGTCCATTACTTGATTGCTTCTTCTATATTTCCCACTGGAAAAGTAACAGTAAGTCTTCTATGACAAGTTTTACTTTTTAAAGATTCAAAAATTGGGCACTTATTTCAATTTCACAAGCTTTCGTAATTGCTGACATTTAAATCTAAGCATATCGCATCTCTTCCTTCCATTTCAAATACTTCCAGCTGTTTGTAGTGGAGTGATGAGTAGCACAGAAATGCACCCCAGCCGTTGAGAAAGCCCATTCCTTCCAAAAACCTTAAGGGCTATGTGCCTGCATCCATAATGCCAATATATCATTTCACTTTTTTTCAGCCTGCAAGCAGAGGTATCAATGACAATTTTGGCATGAACTGAACATTCTTTTTCTCCCAGTTAAGAATACTTGCTGATTATTAGTATTTATGAGAAAAAGAAAAGTGTTATTTTTCAACCTACTGTACCTAAACAAGATGCCTCCAAAACACTTTAGCTTCCTTCGGAGGAGCCAGGGCAATAAAACACTTGTTTGCTCTTAAATAATAGCCAATAAACTCCATCCTTGGCTGCGGCAGGCTCACACATCAACACAGGGAATACAGATTTGGGTTGGGTAGCTTGAAGCCACTTTTTTTTTCCCTTCCCTGTGGAAGGGATGGAGGCAAAGGTGCTGCCCTGGGGCCATGGGGATGGTGAAGCTGGCTGGAAACCCCATCACCCTTCTGAGGAGTTTCCACGCCAGGGAGAGCTGGAAAAGCACTTGCTGGAGAAGGAGCAAGTGTTCCCTCAGCCTTTTCCCTGTTCAGTAAACCTGGAAAATCTGAACTGCTTTTCCATAATCGAGGGGGATAAGGGAGAGGGGAGAGAAAGGGGGAAAAAAAAAAGAAAAAAGAAAAAAGAAATAAAGAAGGGAAAAGCAAAGTTGAGACGGAGTGGCTGTAAGAGAGAGGGCCAGGATGCGGCCCGCTGGCCAGCTGGCAGATGGCAGAGCTTGTCCAAGCCCAGACTGAAAAACAAAGGAGCTCGAGCCACGTTCCAGTGGAAAATGAGCAGGGCCAGTCCAGATGCACCACCGAACGGATACCTCGCCCAGCCGATAAATCACAGCAGCAGTGAGAGGCCGGCAGGAGCCAGCGAGTGACAGTGAGGGGTGGAAGAGGGCTGGGAAGGCAAGGAGGAGCAGAGAGAGGTGGGGGGACCCCACATCTCCCCTCATCTGCGCTGAGGTGTTCATCTCCAAGTCCTGACTCTTACCTCACCTTGGCTGTTTCAGGAGGATATATGAGTTCCCCCCCCCTCCTTTTCTCAGTTTGTTGGGCTCGCCCTGCTGTTCTGAACCATGCACACATTGCACAATGCTGACCTCTGTCTCTCAGTTGCTCCCACCCATGACCCTCCGAGCCCTGCTGGCAGCGCTGTCACAGCACTGGGGCATGTGGACCAGCCCCCATCACACTGCACACACCTCATTTATTGCATTACTGCACTTATCCATTTATCCTTACTGCATGCAACTCCACAGACATGATGGCAACACACTTCTCCACATGATACAGAAGAAAAAAGCTACACAGCAAAAAGCCCTAGGATGAAAATTTCCAAATAACTCCTTTACGTACATTTTCCAAAGCCTCACAGCCTCCAACGTGGGGCTGAGCCCTCTTATTCCACACTGATAGCTAAGTAGCTGCAATGCAGCTCCAAAGCATGTGCAGAAAATGAGAAGCTACAATTCCTCAAGTTTTCCTCCAAGATTTGAGGACTGTCTCCTTACAACTGATTACTGCAGGACTATTCAGTAGGTGAAAAAGTTGTAATTCCCTTTCAAGTTGTGTACTTTCACATTGCATGTGAGCAGTCATTACATTATTTCTGGAATGCCAGCACTTGCAGAGGCTGAGCTCTTCCTGCTGCTGCAGTCAGACAAAAGCACATTTCCCTTGTCATCTTCAAACTTGCCTCAATGTGTTACAGACATGTACTACTGTAATTATTAATTTATGTCTGCAGATATAACTGATTGTATACTACATATATTTCTATAGCATAATATTGTATCAGATAACAAGTATATAACTAATATTGATCCATATGTCTGCATGATTAAAAACTCATCAAGTCAAATAAGCACATGTAATTCTGCAGCCAAATGGAGCACAAAAAGTCCAAAGCATAAAAGCATCACACATAGACTCAAGGGATGCAGGGAAATAATTAGCAAAGAAGCAGTGTGATAATACTGCAGGCTCTCTTGTAAAACACTAGCAAAATAGCTATTCACTGATCATGACTATCCTAACCTGCAAGTCACAGCATTTTTTATTATTATTATTTGAAAAGGAGGAGAGGAGGAGAGGAGAGAAAAAAGATAAAATTAGAAGAAGGGCTTATTTCACTTCAATGGGAGCTAGGACTTCTAGCTAGAATAAGCCCTTCAGGTCAGTCACCCAAAATGTCACTCCCTAGCCCACACTCTGAAAAGATGGAGTTTGAATTTCAATTCAATAGTGATTCAATCCCCATTTTTCTTTCAAGCATCTCAGATGAATTGAAGGAGATTCAGGTGAGATTTCTACACGTATTGCCAGTAAAACAAGTACTCAATGAAAAGTCCAAGCAAAGTCTCTACTCAGAGCTCTGGTAAATTACTGTATTTGTTTTGAACACACATGATTCAATGAGGGGAAACGCTTTTTTTTCCTATCTTGGACACGAAGCCCTCTTTGAAACTTGCCAGACGAGATTTTCTGTCCCTGTGGAAGAGACAGAGCACCCGCCAGCATGGGGACTGTGGGCAGGGTGTGGGAACGATGGCTCTGAACTGCCTTTCTGTTTCCTGAAGTCTGGAAATCATGGGAACTTTGAAGAAAAAAATAAATAAATAAGCAAAAAACCCCATGAAGCCACTAATCTTCATCTGAATATGGATTATGAGAAATTTTGGGTTTTTTTTCCTTTTATTATATTACCATTTTGACTAGAGAACACGTCTGTTTTCTCCATCGCACGTCTAAAATCTGATAGAAAACTGAAATACTGAAACATTTCAAGAGCACAGTTAAGAAGGCGACGCACCACTCAGCTCACTCTGTACTAACAATGACTTATTATAGACTCGTTACACATTTTCTTTAGCTTATATATTTTTTTCCATTGAGGTTAGGATGACAAAAATAAAAAAAAAAGGAAAGACAAGTGGAGGAAAGCAGCAAGGAGAACAAGAGGGATGCTCTACTGAATGCATGCTGGTCAAGAACACACAGCTTACCTGGAGACTCTCCTGTCCGCTTGCGCTCCAGCAGCGAAGAGTCAGGACATGGCTCCAGTGAGCACCAGCTTTCACGGTTTATCTGAAAGAAAATGCAACAGCAAATTAAAAAAAAAAAAAAAAAAAAGGCGGCTTTTGCTATCATCCCCATTGGCCTCTTCTGCAACTTAATTCTGCATCGACCAGTGGATATATATTATGGCTTAATTCCATAATAATAATAATAATAATAATCGCAAAAGTAATTTACCATTATTTTCTTCAGTATCGCTAAACAAAGCACTACGATATGCCAAAAACTGTGTTTCTCTGTGGAAAGTATGAGGGAGAAGTGGCTCCCGCTCAAGGCAGGAGTTCGGAGAAAGGATGAGCCAGAGTTTAAGCTACTAGTGGAGAACTCAAGAGACCTGGCTTCAGTTCTCACTTCCATTTGTAGTGGGATTGCAGGCAAGGTACTCCCCTACTTTCTCAGTTCACTATCTAAAGAACAGTAATTTCTTACTACCTGTACTGCTCCAAGTGTAATTACCTTAAAGATGGCAGGGAACTCTGATAATGTAGAAATGAGGGCTACAGAAGTGTCCAAGTCATGGCAAGAACCAGAAGCACTTTGTACATCTGACTTCACATGTTTGCAATAACTGCAGCGATGACTGTGTTAGAAAATCCCATTTAACACTGAAACATCACATGCTTTATTTCAACATCAGCCTTATTTCACACTGCTCCTCATCCTGTCTGTAACTTCCAGTCTTTCAGTAGGGATGACTGATCTATGCTCAGCCTTCTTCCTGTGTTTTACTCTTCCTCACTTCGGTTCTTTAGTCCAACTTCTCGACCCTGAACTCTGCTGGATTATCCATGGCCCTTGGCTCACCCAACACATGTTTCTCACTGCTTTTGTCTATAACTGGTCTGGAAACCCCTTCACTCTCTCGTCTTCAGCAGTTTGGCTGCTCTTCCTAGATGAACGCGTTTTCCAAACACAAATCCCATTGAGATCAAACCCAGAAGTTGTTTCCCCTCCCGCCTGGCCGCTCCTCACTTGCTTCAACACACAGGGTCTCACATGTTCTAGCTAAATAGTTGCTCAAACGGATGACTTGTCTTACTTCACATGACAGATGCTTCTCCTACCCTCTCTTTGGCTTTCCTTTCCCTCTTCTCTGACAGACAGAATTTTTGCTTTTTTGCCTCTAACCTGTCACCAAACTTCCTTAGTCATCCTGCACCTCTTCACCAGACTCATCCCTTATTCCAGGACCCTTCTACTCCTGATGGGGCTCACTGCTCTAAGAACCCACCTTTCTCCTCCTCTTCTCATGAGCTGATGAGCACAGATTTGCTGTCCCAGCCTGGCCTGCACCCACTGCTCTGCAATGGAGAGCCCTCCAGGGCCTCCATTGGGCTCTCAGCAAAGCCAGCACTCCCCCAAGACCTGTCAGCTGCTTTCTGCACTACATATTTCTTGATCAAGTTTTGTCCCCCTCCATACTTCTGCGATGACAAAATGTGGTTGGAAGGGCCCTTGACAGATCACTTAGTCCCTTTGTGCTGCTCCAAGTCAAGCTTGGCTACAATCTGAGAGGCCTTCATACAACACGCCTGTAAAATCCTCCAGCAGAGAGGATGCCATGATCTTCCCAACCAGCAGCTCATGCTCAGGAAGGTCTGAGAGGAGAAAAATGAGCTTCCCAGGAGAGCCAAAGGCCTCATGCTCTACCAGAGTGAGGGCTCAAGGTGAGTCGGTGCAGAGCCCTGGGCATCCCTCCCTGCTTCCAGGTATTCCACAGCCTGGTTTTCTTCCCATTAATTGCTCCCTGCCTCTGCTCCTTGAGTCCTCATATATACATTAATATAAGATTCCCATCAGACTCTCCTATGCATACACATCTCAAGTCCTTTCCTGCACCGCTGCTCAAACACATGCATTTGCACACACATGCATACCCATCTTCTCTCTTGTCTGCTGCCCCACACCATTTCACCAGTTGCCGACACACATGGGCTTCAGTACAGCACCTTCGTCAGCAGATAGTCACAGACACATTAACAAAGGGTGCAGAGTGAAAGAGGCAGCGGAAAGGCAGTCTGAAGCTCAAGAAAAGATTTTTTTTAAAGCAAATAACAAAAAGCAGGATTCTTATTTTCCAAAGTGACAAAGACATTTAGCTTTAAATGTTGCATAGACAGTGGGTCACCTTTCTGATTGTTTCAGTGGAAGAACCAGCCTGTTCACAAGGCTCAGAGGTATCTAACCTCAGCAATTAAACTTCACCACAGAGTCTATACGTATTTTTCAGCCTTAGAAGAGCTGTAAAGTCAATAAACATCAGATTAATATTCTTTTCTCTTGAGCCAGAGCGCAGCCTACTTTGGAGTACATGTAATTAAAGGCACATCTAGACATTGAGTCTGAACATACATGAGAGGATAAATGCAAATTTGCTCAAATCCACACAATGAAGGAATGATCCATCTTGATATAAAATCAAATCCTGCCTCCTTCTGAATGGTTTGCACATTACTCTTTCCTGAAGACACCGCGTCTCATTCTTCTTACTCTTACACTGATGTTGCTCCACCAAATTAATGGAAACTGCTCTTGGTTTATATTAACATGCACTGCTGGAAAATGATAATGCAGCACTCTGTTCAATAATTATCAGAAAGCAAGCAAAGAATTAGAAGATTCAAGACTGTTTATAACCAGTTGACTGCGGTAGAACACATTAAATTAGGCTGAATTAACGTTATATTTTTTCCTTTAATAGAACCAGTTGAGTCATTCCCTGAAAATGCATTATAGACATTGGCATTTTTTCAAAAAAGATTTGAATATTTTTCCCATTACCCAGCCAGCTCTATCCTTTGCCAAGTATTGAAAATGTCTGCTTTTTCTTTTTTTCTAGAAAAAGCAGTAATGAGAAAGTAACACTGAAGTTTAAGGTGTTTTTTCAAACGTACATGGTTGTGCACAAAATGAAGCATTATGAAGTATTTATCTGAGCAGCCCAAATTCAGGAATAATAGTAATCACCACCAAAACACTAACAAAGGAAACCACTACTATACATAAGCGTTCCCCATGCCAAAAAGAGACCAGACAGGATTTGAAGGAGGTTTACTGCAGCTCTCAGGAAACTGGGTGGTCCACAGAAACTGAAAACATAAAACCCATCATACATTGCAGAACACTGAGTACTGCTTTCCCTCCTCAGCAGCTGAACTGAGGGTGCAGATAGCATGGGCTGCAGGGAAAATGCCATCATAAAAGCACCTGATCACCAGGGTAGGGGGATGTATTAGTATGAGATAATCAGAAATGAGGTTGCTTTGGAATTTTGCAGACACATGCATCTCATACATAACAAAACTATTCCTCCCTATTTCCCTTAGCCCTTGTTCAGCCACAAGAGGAGCTTGACAACAGGACCTCAGGCTGACGGCCACAGAAGACAATAAAAAAACCCCTTGCTTTCCACTATGCCCACACTGATTATAGCCTATTGCTGCTGGGCATCCCACATCGCTGCGGTACGAGCAGAGAGGATGTGCTGATCAGATGGCAAAAGGCAATAAGAAACAGTCCCTGGGAACAGAGCTTCAATATGCTGCATTTGAAAGCATGCCAGGAGAGAACCAGTTATTTTTCCATGCCGAAGCCTGACTGTGTTTATCTGCAGCTCAGACTCTGAATGAATCATGGGAGCATGTCCCCAGGCACCAAAAAGTGAATCCCAGAGGATTTTCTGTGTGCCTGTGAAACGCTAGCAGACCGAATGTCCAAAGAGGGCTTCAGGACAGCAGCTGGGGCTGCAGGCAGCAGACAGTCGTGCTGCTCATTCTGGGCACGCACGCCTGTATTTCCTGAATCTCAGAGACATTTTCCTGCAGACGTTTAATTTGAAACTCGACGTGACTGAGTACAGAAGCCTCTCTGCATAAGAAAACGACAGCACTAGACAATCTGCGAGCCAAACAGGCCGCGATGTTCTCCATCATGTGGGAGCTATTAGTGGCCGCCAGCCTCTATTCCCTCTACTTCCTATTCAGCATCTCCCTCGGCTCTTCCTTCCTTTCCCCCACACACCCATCTGTCCGGGGGAGTTCTCTAACCCTTTCCAGACCTCTCAGAGTCTGCCCACCAGAATCTGTTCCTCCTCCTCAGATGACGTTTCAAAGTTGCCTCTCCTCGCTTCTGCTGCGCTGGCTTTTGGGGACCAGCTGTCATGTCCTTCACAGCCTCCTACAAGGGACTGCCCCCACATGAGAGCTTCCCTTCCAAGGCAGGCACTGGAGCTTCCCAAACCTGCCAGGCCTTCCTGTAACTCAGAAGATTTAGATGGGGTGATAACCGTAGCAAAGCCCTTTTCTTTCTCCCTCTGGTTTCATCTAAACTCTTCTGACAGCGCTTCCATTTCACAACAGGAACACACTGACCTCTCAGGAAATCTTCTCCTGCTTTGAGAGTTTGCACTTGTCACCATCACAGTTACCAGTATAAATCAGCACCAAACATCCCTGAGCAGAAGGAACACGATTTTAGCTTTCGTTTCCTAGCAAATCTCTAGAGATTCATCTTCTTTCCACACTGTTTTAACTTCGTCCTAATTTTATAAGTTTCCATTTCTCTCTCCTTTTTTTTTTTCTTTTTTTTTTTTTTCCAGCTTCCAATCTAGCATAAAGGAAAATATTTAATAGAGCAATTTGAGCTTGCTCGGTGTATCATTAAGTACTTGTGCACCATACTGAGCAGTAATGGACATTAGGAAAGATTTGAATAACCTATAGAAGAATTAGAAAAGCAAAAATTAAACTTATTTCTTTAATTGCAATTATGACTAATCTGTGTCATAATCAGAAATGATAAAAACTGTCTCAAAAGTTTTAATACAAATCTAAGCTTTTCTTTAGGAACTCAAAAAAATTCCTGTAGGATACTCTTTTCAATGTTTCTTCTAACAAACTTCAAACTTTACAGCCCCGTTGGTAACACAATAATCTGGTTGTTGCCTTTTAATTCCTGAACTATAAATTAAAGCTAATTCATCCCCTTCCAAAAAAAAACAAACAAACACCTTTTAAGATCCTGCAAAACTCTTTTTTAGGAAGAGCAGTGTGAGGGATGGGGCACCTGGAAAAGGATTTCCACCATCCTCCTTCAGCAGCCACTGATACAAACAAATTGCACCTGCACAAAGCTCAAGAGCAAAAATTCAAAGAAATGCTTTGATAATCACCTTTCCAGATAGCACTGGGATATATCAATTTACTTACAGTTTTACATAGATAGATATTGTACCTCACTGTGTATTTTCTTGCCTTAAGCTTACTGGAAGGTTTTACAGTATGCATGAAGGACACAGAGACCATCCTCCAATGTATCTCAAAAAGGACAAAGAGACAACACTTTCCTATTATCTACTTATCATCTAGTATAGTCAATACACTACATCAAATCTTCTACCTCTATTGAACGCCAGTACTGGTACAACAATTTTTCATGGAGGTCCTTGCTCACAGCAACAAGCACACAGTGCTGAAAAGAACCACACTAAAGGAAGAGGCTCCTACAACCACGGGACATATTAAATGGCTGAATAAATTAGCACTTTGCGGTATAACAGCAATGCTGAATTCCTAGAGTACACTTTTCTTCCTGGCAATGTCCCAAATGGGAAAGTGAGCATCTTGCCCAAGAACATTTTCCGCCCTTGGCACTGGGGGATCTTCCGCCAGTAGCAGAATTAGAGCCCTGTTAATAACAACCTTTAATTAAGCTTTGAATACAAGAACAATGGCTTTACATAAAAAATAACAAGTTCTGACTGAAAATGGGAGCAATTAACCTTGGGCACATAAATGTTTGCGTGAAAACCCTTCCATTTCATTTAAGCTATCCTCCCTGTTCTAGTTCTACACGAGGCATGAACAAATCAAGTTCTCTGCATCGTAATACATGCACCTCTTACTACTGAACCCTTCAGGAACAAAATCACTGTGGGTAGATACTGTTTTCAGGATCAAAGTTTAGATTTGCTTTAGGGCCACAAAGTTCAATGACAAAGGACAGTGCTTCCCTCAGCCCCAGACCCCAAAGCAGGAAAGAAGACGGTGCAGCTCAGTGAGATCTGTTTATCCAAAGGGCAGCTAACTGAAAACTTTTTTCCCTATTTAAGACATTCTGCTTACCAGTAAGAGCTTGAGCATTCATCCACAGAGCTTTAATGTAGACAGGATCAACGAAAAAAAATGAAAAAAACCAACACATTTCCAGTTGTGACTGCTCAGTCTCCCATTCTCAAAACAAGCCAATTTCTTATTCCCTAACTGCAAAGAACAGTCTTGTCATCCAGACTTGGACACTTCTCTAACTGCGTGTACTTGCAAGGTGCCAGCTCTGGTGGTATCTGTATTCTGTCCCCAGACAGCTCTATTTGTGGTGGCAGGCACCACATGGGATACAGCTGCCAACTCACACACAGGCCCATTGAGACTTCCCATTTTGGGCCTAGGAATAATGCAGTGCAAACTGCTTTACCCTGCCTGGAGCTGACTGGGCTCAATTAACCATACAGCAAGCAGATATCCCACCCAACGCACACCTTCTTCATCTGCTGCAATGCGATCTCAGAAGGAAAGATGATGACAAATTGTTATGCCATTTCTGCATCAACTAGGGCTTTCTGTACAGTGGCAAACCACTGCGGTCAATAACCAAGAACATCATGTTTGCATTGCTGGAGCAGCAAAAAGAGCTACAGTGAAGACGAAATTCTACCCTCAACAGCAAGCTAAGACATGGATTTACCCACTGCCTCTTGTGCTCATGTGTGGGGAGGAAGAGGAACATATCTTAAAGCAAAAAATAACTGTGTGCATCAGCCCTCAAAATTGCTGAGGTTTTTTTTGTAACTTTACAAACCACTTTTTCAGGCACAATCTAAACATGGAAAATTTTAGCCCCAACATAGCAATCCTTAAGAAGGCACATGCATTGCAAAATAGTTGGTAGGATCCAAAATTCTTTTGCAACTGTATCAGGCTGGATGGGGCCCTGAGCACCTGATCAGCTGTAGGTGTCCCTGCTTATTGCAGGGGAGTCGGACCAGCTGGCCTTCAAGGGTCCCTTCCAACTCAAATGATTCTGTGGTTCTATGAAAATACCATCTATAAACACATAGCAGCCAAAATGACAAAAGACATTCTTTGTTCACAGCTTGTTCCAGTTGCCTTCCCCATCAGCTGTTTTTCTTTCCTATGTCATTATTACTGAGTTCCCCATCTTCAAATGAAGAAAAGAACACATTCACCTACCACCCAAAGAAAAGACAGCTTGCACAAGCTGATCAGTAGGCCAAACTGAAAGGTGTCAGGCACTTAGCAGGTACCTTGTCCCAATTTCATTCCAATCAAACACTGTAAATGGAGACTCTATTTGGTTTTGCTGTAAGGATATTTATTTGCTATTCAATGTTTGACACTTCAGAAAAGCCTACACACTGAAATATGGTGACCTAGATAAGTATTTTAATTTAAAACAAAACCAACCAACCAAAAAAAAAACCCCAAATCCCAAATAGCTCTCTCGTTAAGGGTCTGATCCAGCTCCCATTAACGTCAAGAGACGATCTGCCACTGACGCAGTCTAAAGCTGGCTTAGATCCCTGGATCATCAAAATTTAATTTAATCTACTGGTTATGCTATAGAAACCAGCTAAAACATAAGAATGACTAAATAACAAGATTAAGCTGCTTGTAACATAGCTGTCACTAGCACCCTCTATTTTAAACATTTGCACTATTTACAGCCGATGTTCAGAGCAGCAATGCGTGCACACATGCACACATGTATGGACACTGAGTCATTTGCAGGAACAGACATCATAACCCACAGTTTTGAAACTCAATTAGGAAAATACTAGTGGGAACTAACAAGAGCCATACTTTGTTATAAAATCTAAGCTTTGCTGAACAAAAACTAATTTAGGGAACTAATGACATCAGAAATACTGAAGTCAGATAATTATAGTGAATTACATTTCAACCAAGGCATCCAGATACTCTTCATGGAGAAAAAGACTGTCTTTTTTATATTGCAACCAAAGTTGTCAGGGGTACCCCTTATCCCAGTCTCATTAAGCAGTGATTTGACACAAGTAGTGTGTGCACAGTATGTCTACAGCTCTCAATGACTCATAAGGTTTATCTAGAGATTGAATCCCACAGGATTCAGACATTAAGATAAAGGTTCAAACATTACTCAACAGGATCGAGTTGGTACAGAAAGCTAGCTGTAGTTATTTCTGCTTGGTGTCACACATGAAAAACAAACAAAAAAAAAACAAAACACCAAATAATTCATTCAATTGAAGTGAAAAAAAAAAAAAAACTTTCATACCTAAACGATGCTAATTAACCTAAGAAGCGCTAGGTCCATTCTAATGCATGTGAATTAGAGCCAGGATCACTGAAGATAAAAACATTTATCTCTTCAGTCTTTGTATCAGCCCTGAAAACGGGCATGCAGCAAAACCCGTGCAAAAGAAGCCCCATGGTGGTGCAGAAAGCCACTGCCTCTGCTAAGAAAAGGACACAGAGAAGAAGAGAGGCAGAAAGAAACGCTCGTTCAGGAGTTAAGATATCAGAGGCAAGCTGTGTTTTGCAGTCTCTCTGGCTGCTTTCCGATTTCCATCCACTTTGCCAGGAAACTGCTGAAGCTCCAAAAAGCTGTTAGGGAGAAGACATTCCCAGACTGCCACTGTGCCATTTGGTGGAGCGCTTGCTAATTTTAGATTAGCGAAGGAACGCTGGGACAAGTAGCCAAGAGCTGCTGCCGGCTCTTGCTCTGACCAATCTTCTGACAAAATTCACACCCAAACAATAAGAACGACACCTTTCAAATATAAACAAAAAACAGAGGCAAGGGAGGATCCACCGTGCCTTTTTCAGCAGGATATATCTTTGGGGAAAGGGGTGGGGGGCCACATTTCACTCCAAAAATGAACACTGGGAATGAAAATCCTTGACTGAAAGGCACAGAAAAACCACCTGTGACTTGTGAGGTTTGCAAAATACAACAGGAGTGTTTAATGGGGAGAAAAGACCGGGGGGAAGATGGCCAGAATGGTTCTCTGGAAGCGTGTTTGCATGCTACGATGGATAATTCTGAGATAACAGCAAACCACTTCACGCTCACGACTGCAACCCGTCTGCATGCTGAAGGGCGCAAGCTCCTCCTGAACCCCAACCTGCAGCACCCGAGAGAAGGAGCAGGATAAGCAACGTAAACAACCACCATACCTTTAACAACACCACATCTACAGTCCTGTCCACCTTGGAGATGTCGCACAGGCTGTACCGCCTCTTGTGCCGTTCGTACATTTTGTCCAGAGGGCCGCGAGCAGAGGCACAGTGTAGGGAGCAGAGCCCACCATGAACCCCAGCGTGCCTGCTGCGCTCCTGGCCACACGCGCGCGTGCTCAGAGAAGTCCCCGCCGCTCCGAGCCTCTCAACAGGAAAAAGAAAATCCCAGAGCTGCGACCGGTTGATAAAGTCTTCTTGGAACAGATTTGCTTATACAAACACAGGAACTTATAGAAAACAGAAGGTATATCGAGAGAGCTTTATACATATGATTATTACTTCTTTTGTAGCTGCTAAGAATGGTATCAGCCTTCCCGTTATATGAATACGAATAATAAAAAGTTTTCCAGACAACTTTGATATCCCAAAAGCATCAGAATAAAAATTCTGATAGAGAACAAAAGCCAGACAGATGCGATAGGAACCCTGATGCTCCAAGGGAGAAAAGCAGAGGAAGGCTCAGCCACGACGTGTCTGATTCAGAAGGAAAAAAAAAAAAAAGGAGAAAAAAAAAAAAGTCGATCACTGTATCCAAAGTAAGTACTGTCACCAATGTGAGTTTTCTTTCAGCACACAAAGATTTGAAAGAAACAACAAAAAAAAGTGTTTTCTTCCTTTTGAGCCCGTCCGCCGTTCAGCCGAGCAGGCAGGAGGGCTCGGTTTTGCGTTAAGTTTAAATTTCTAATGACAGCACAGGGCGAAAGGAAAGAAAATAATGAAATAAAGCCACTCCCTCCTGGCCTGAGCTGGGACGGCCCTACTTGCCTTTTTAGTACTGCACCACCAGCGTTCTCAGCTTTGAAAATGTCTTTACAGTTGTGGGAGCATGATTCATCTCCTCAGAAAGAAAGGAAAAAAAGAAAAAAGAAGAAAAAAAAAAAAGAGAGGGGAGTGAAGGAGGAAAAAGAAGCAGCTTTCCATCGGCAGCTCCTTGCACCTCCTGCTTCAAGCTCTCAGTCTGTTTGCTCGATACAAAGATGGAGAAGCGAAGGGACGCATTTTGGGAGAGGTGAGGAAAGGGAGGACGGCTGTGTTTCCCTCTGCCCTGGGGCCAGGTGGATGACAGACAGACAGACAGACAAATTCAGGCGCAGCGCTTCTCCAAAATGGGGATGGAAACTTACGATGTAATCAGTGCACCCAAAAAAAAAAAAAAAAAAAAAAGAAAAAAAGGAAGCAAAAGATTTCAGTAACTCGTACTCAGAAAAATACAAGTTTATCTCATTTATTCTAACTGAGAAGCAGAGCTTTTTTTCTTTGAGAAAAAAAAAAAAAAAAAGAGGCAAACACAGGGTTTCTCAGTTTTTCTAACGCTGGGCTAGGCAGCAAATCTTTCCCCTCTCAATAGCTCATTCACATCAGCTGGGCCCTGCATGCATGCTGCCACATGGTTTCCTGTTTTCAAACTGCCCCCTCGCAGCCCCCTCCACTTTCCACCCCACCCTGACCTCACCAAGGAGAAAATGTTTCCATCCTTCCCTGACTTTAGACATTCTCTCATTCACGGATTCGAAAGGGAATGGGGGAGGTTTAAAAAAAATAGAGAGAGAGAGAGAGAGAGAAAAAGAGAAGAAAAGGGGAAACGAGGGGATTGGATCCGAGTGCAGGAGTTTGCATTGAGGAAACTTGCTGCTTTGGTTTGGAGAGAAAGCTGGAAACAGAGGGATTGTTAAACTTCTGGTGCAAAGCAGGAGACGCGGACGTTGGAACCAGTGCTGCCAAACCAACATTTAATTGCAGATCTCAAAAAGCCATCCTAAGCAACAGCTGATGGATGCTTCCACTGCAGGTCAGAATGAGTTTGCAGCACATGAATGCAAGAAAACTCTTCCAAAGGAGACCTAAATCCAGAGATCCCACCATGCTGGAGCCCCTCACTTTGTAGTGCTATCTGCTCTTCTGTCCATCCAAACTGAAGCCTGCCCATGAGTTACACAGGAACTGACTCACACACACACCTCTTTGGTAAAATAATGAAAAATGGGAGTTTGCAGAAATGCTAGGCATTGTTTTGGGCTACGCTGGGTGTGACACCCCCAGTCTGTACAGTCAGATCGTGCAAAAGCCTAATTGCCCTCTGGATCCAGCAGGAAATGATGCTGGATGATAATGACATCCCAGCTGAGGGCCATCGTTACCTCACTGCTCGGCGGTGCAGTGACCAGGCTCAGCACTGGGCACAGATGTGAGGAAGACCTCCATGCTGAAGCAGCGCAGGGACACAGCGTGTCACCTCCTCCCGGCACGTGGCTCTTACCTAGTCACTGCAAGGCATCCCACCCAGCTCTCACGAGGCTGCAGGCTCGCCCTCACAACCCAAAGCTTCATCTCCCCAGCCCACAGCCAACTGGAAGGATCTCCTTTTAGGTCTCCCCTGCTCCAACATCCCCAGCACGAGAGCTCAGCCAATGACTCTGTTCTTCCCAGTAACAAACAAAGCTTCTGCTTTCAGTATTAGGACACACACAGAATGTGGTAGTGCTCTGGGGACTTTCTGGAGTCACTGGTTTTCTCTACATGTAATGAATCCCAGCAATCACGTGCCCATCAAGATGAGGAATCAGAAATGGCTGTGACAGCATTCCAGCCCCTCAAACGCTACCATAAAAGGCTGGGATTTCCTCAAATCTAAATTTACAGGATAGAAACCTATAAACAAAGCGTGTGAATTCAGGTCAGGTAAAGGAATCTACAGCAGTCACCATGCCTTAATGATGCTCTATTCTTTGTTATGTAGCACCCATATTTTTTAACCAATACAGCAGTTTTTGTTTTCACATCATTCTGTTGATAGCTGCTGGCATGTAAGGCTTCTCATCCACTGGTCAAGATTCACCCAAGGGACAACTTCACAGCTCTGTGCTTCACTTTAATGCACATCACCTTTAATCACAGGACCTCTCTGACAACTGGGAGATTGCCACTGAGCATTACTACTGAGTGCACAGCGCATATTTCAGGAGATGTGAGATAGGTCAGCCCTGTAGCTGCACCACCTCCACGTCGTTTGTGGCTGCACACGCTCACTCACCCTTCCCAAAGGTAAGGAGAAATGAGAAATGTCTCTGGCCAAAGGAGGTGGAGAGATGCACTGGGAGATGTGCAACCTTCACAGCAGAAAGAAGAGGACAGTTTTTCTAAGCTAGGAGCATCTTTGTATGGTTGAAAGCCACAGGTAACCCAATGCACGTTGCCATGGGACAGCAGGAGCAGAAACTTCAGGTGCACATTGCAGGCAGGTTGACAGGGCTGGCAAGGTCTGTGCCCTGCCTGTGACTCAGGAAGACCTGCCATCCTCCGTAAGTACCATGCTTTGATCTAGTGAGGATCAGGAAGCTAATGCCAACTGATCCACTTGGATGCTCTATGCTTTCAGCCACAAAGTGAAATGATCAACAGAAAACAAATAAACCTATAAGAAAAATCCCTGCCTCTCTCCTCTCTTCTCAACTTTAAGCTTCCAAATCCCTAATTTGTTCCAAGAGTTTTTTTCTGTGGTTATGTTCCTGACTCACAGCCAAGATCAGGAGGCCAGTGACGACTGCAAGCACCCGAAGTTCATCTCAATTTCCACCCATCTTGGACTGCTGGGGGGAGGCAAAGAAAAAGCACACAAAACCCCCACATCATAATATAAACAAACAGCAGATAATGGGCCAGACGTACTCCCACTTGGGAGGCCATCACTCCCTTCCCATGTTAGGTGGGGCTTTTGCTGCATTGTTTCAGGGTAGAAATCCTGCCCTGCACGCAGCCCTACGGACACACAGGCACGCAGAGGAGATGCAGAATGCAGGCTCAGCCCAGCCAGAGCACAACAAAGGCTTCCAGCCCCTTCTGCCCATCTGTTTAAAGCAAGTCTCTGCATGCCACGTGCACGTTTAAACATAAATGCCGCATTTAGGCTCAGAAACAAAATGCACAAGACAATCAGAGGATAAGGATGAAAAGAAAACAACTCCATCAAGTGAACAATTCTGTCTTTTGCTCTCCCTTCCTTCAAGTGACTCAAAATGGAGAGGAGACGCGCGCAGCCCAGGCCATCGGCTGCTGATGCGACACTTCTGGGATGCTTATTGAAACCATCTGGAAGCACTGAGCTGCTCGGTGCAGACAGGAGTTTGAAACTATCCAATCGTTTCATATCCAAACCAAAGTCCAGTGTTGTGAATTTCAAGGGAAGGAAAAAAAAAAAAAAAAAAAAAAGAAAAAGCAAGCGCTCAGTTGCACCATATGATCTGTAACTCATCCAGATAAAACTTCTCCTCCTCTCTCCGCTAACAGATCTCTTAATGACAAGGAAATCATGGTTATTCTAAAACAGACAGCACTATTGTTATCTGTTTCAAATTACGTTTGCCATATAGTTATGAAACACTGAAAATGATGCAATCTGCAGAAATACTGAGGAGCATTAACATTTTAAACCGTGGCTCTGATAGGAACTAACGGAGCCGCACATGAAAGAATTCTCCCTCTTAAGCAAGTCAAAACCCACTATTGGGCACTAGATGCAGGAGGTAATAAATTTGTCAGACAGCAAAAGAGAATAATTACAATTCAAACTGCTCTTTTCTTCAAAGAAATCAGTTTTTTGGAAAGTGATTTAAAAATTCTACATTTCTGGCCTTGCCAGGAGAGACAAAATAGCCTCCTTTTTATTCCCCAAAACTAAATAAGGCAAAGGAAATCTGCACTCTAATACTGTAAAGCCTGTAAGAGGAGTGTGTCCAATCTGGATGGGAAGGCACATCCTGCGTGTCTGGGAGGCAGGTCAGCACTGCAGAGCACAGACCAGGCAAATGCTCCAGCACAGGGTTTGGAGGTGAAAAGGCAGGGGCTGAGCACCAGCAGACACCCATGCTGCACTCCTCAGTAAAGATTAAGTGAAAGAAAGCATTTCTCATTCTTGCAAGAGGATTGCAAGACACAGAAGAGGGTTGAGATTGACCCCTTCCAGCCCAGCCTGTCCACCTGCATCATATTTTGGGCTTGGGTGTACCCCTATGGATGTGGCAAGACCCACCTGTGCCCAGCTGAGCAGCATCCTCTTAAGTGGGCAGCCCCAAAAGGATGGCCGTGACGCTGGATTCCCCTATGAATCCAAAAGAAAGAGGTGGCAGGGAGAGGGGTGAGGATGGTCCCCCACAGTCTGTAACATGGATCCTGTCCATGACAAGCACTGTGCTGCTGTAGCCCAATTTAATCCATGGAACAAATCTTCTGCAGCACCAAAACAAATCTGAGTTTCCAGCCTGGGCATCCCCAGCTCTCCTATATGCCCGTTTAAATCATTCAGATCTTCACTCCAAGGTCTGAGAAGGACATCTCCTTGCAGAGCCACCCTGTACTTCAGGAGACACAACTGAGCTGAATCCTGCATCCAAACAAAGCTTCGTACAGCTGCAGCCCGCGTTCCAGCTCACAGACATAGCTGCCTAATAAACAGTAGAAGAGCCACGAAGAAGGAACGAGGAGGACTTGGAAAGCTCTCAGACACATGCATACACGGAGCGCATGGTTTGAGAAAACACAAAAACACCTTGAGAGACCTTCAGCCATTTCCTGACCTTCACTTTTCTAGCATTTCTCAGAGGCTTGCTGTACATTTCTCAGGAATTTCCATTGTGCAAATAACCTTCAGAAAAATGCCGAGGCTTTTGTCTGCCATGGAGCATGCCTGAACATCCTTTCAGAGGAAGCAAACTGCCCATCTTATTGCTCCCAAATGGTTACAGGAAAAACACATCCCACACACGAGATTAGCAACCTCTCAGCTGATCTTACATCAGTCTGCAACATACAGTTCTGCCTTTACCAAAAATAACTGCAAACGGAGGTGGCTGGCTGGCTGAAGTGCTGTAGGAGCTTGGACAATGTCAGATGGTGTTAACTTCAATTTCACTTCATGTTTTTCGTTTCCAATGTGCAAACTGTATATTCTCACAATGAGAAATTATCTTTGCTGCCATCCTAGTAGCCCAGCACGTGGCTCACCATTGCCAAACTCTCTCCAAATGAGAATGTGTGGCAGGGATAAACCAGGATTTGATCCCCATGTGGAATGTGATTATTGACCATTTTAGTAGCTCTGGGAGCAATGCAGGTTCTGGTGATCCCAGCCTCTGGGATCTGGAAAGATAATGGTGTAAATAAACAGATTTAAAGCAGGGAATTGTATTTATAGGGGTTTTCAAGCTATTGTAAGTATTACAGAGTCACTTGAAATTGGTACACAACATCCCCTAAATACTACAAGGGCTGTGCAATCCACGTGGTACCCAAGCAAGCAATGGCCAGTAACTCATCCTGTAGGGGAGTTAATTTGTCTCAAATGCACAAAAGATGGGGATGTTTCATTACCTATAAAGCTGACAAATTGAAAAGGAATTTTTCAATTGTATACCGTGCATAACAACAAAAAAAAAGCATATTTTGACATCACTGGGATAAACCTTTGATATGGACTGACACACAAAAAACCCTATGCTCCTTTATATCATTAATTACACATTCCAGAAGGAGTAAAGCCTTGCAGTGAAAGGTTAGGATGAGTTTTGTGTGGGAAAGCAGACAGCCTTGCATCTGCAGAGTGCAGAAAACACTGTCTTCCCACATAACAGCTCAGTACCCAGTGCTGCAGGCATGGCACAGGGGCAGGCAGCACTGCCTGAGCCTCACCCTAATGAGATCCGGTCAAGGATAGGTCTGGGGATGCTTCTAGCAAAAGAGAGCTAAAAACAGGGACAGGATAGCAGATTGCATAGATGAATTGGCGGATAAAGCCCAAAATGAGTGACGTACAGCACCAGGGAGTAAAATTAACAGACAATATAAAAGTGACACATCTTTAGCTGAGGAAATTATTCAAGTTTTACCATTCTTTCATGCCTCCACTGTACTCCAATTGAGAAGTAGTGAAGGTCATTCAAATGAACAAATCGTGCCAGAAAATGATTCAGCTTCCCTCCCTTTTTCTTTCTTCCTTTTAATTGAAGTTGCTGGGATTCAGCCACCCTAGGAAACCCACACGACCCCTTTACTGTCCCGGCCGGGCACTCTGTCAAAAAGGAAAAAGTTCTCTTTTCTTCTGTCTTGTAACTTGACAATCCACAATCTGGAAGGGAAAGCAGTGCTTGATATAAAGGCACCCACCACATTTCCAGGTCAGTTTTTCACTTGGCTGCTGTTGCAGGCAGGGGCTAGAGGACACTGTGGGATTTGTTTTGCCCTTCTAGTAGTTCCACTTGCTTTGTGGGAAGGAGGAGATCCAACCCAACTGGTAAGCAAGATGCTCTGCCCATGGCCAGGACCCTCTCCCCAGCAACAACAGGCACACCAGCACATCCTCCAACCTACACTTACATCCAACCAATATTTCCATACCGTCTCCCCATGTGTTTGGAAACTTGAAACAAAATCCAACACAAAGGTCGAGAGGAGGCATTTGGGTTCCAACTCCTGCCTGGGAGGTCTGCTTTAGGACCACAGGAGTACTAATTTGCTCACTGTTTCATCTGTTTCCCTGGTAATCCTCTGTAAAGAATATTAAACAAACATGTATTAACAGCACGAGAGCCAAGGAAAGAATGTTAACCATGTGAAATAAACCTGTTTTACTAATTTTTGCACCACTTTTACCTCTCTGGTCTAAAGATGGGTACGCAAGGACAAGGATTCACCAGGCTCATGAACGAAAGCTTTCTCTGCTCTGTTCAGACACTGCCATAAGCACTGCTACACCCTGCATGTGTTCCTCCGTAACCTCATTTCAGGACATAAAACATAAGTTTAATTAACAGCTAGGTATGTTGAATCATAGCCATTAGAGCGGAATTTTCTCAACTACTGACATCATTCACAAAAAAATGCTATAATATTTATTTCTTGGGTTATAAACTAACATACCCTGCATCTCTTCTATCTGCTTTGCAAAGATGCCTTTGCAGCAGTGTTTGTTGTTGCAGGTATAATTCCTGAGTGGAATAATGGATCCAAAACCCAAAATCTAATCCGTAAACCTAAACCAATGGACAATGATAAGAGGGGACAAAAATGTCAAACAACAGCATTCCACATATCTGGATGTCTACTGCCCGGCTATCTCAGGAGCTGTCAAGGTTTGGAACTGCAGATATCAGGGAAGATTGCTCCAGGGTAAAAGATCACCTGAAACTCCTCCCATTGAATGCAAGGAAGGGGTTGGGTTTGCTGTCTTGGGAAGAAAAGGGAGAGATGTCCCACAGTTCTCGGCAGGCTAAAACCCAAAATGTGTACAGGACTCAGAAGCAAGAAAGCTTGCAAATAATCAGCTGATGCCTGTCCAATCAATGCAAACCAGTAATCACAAATGGGATGAGGGCGGATTATACAGCACGGTTCTGTACAGAAAAAATACCCTTTCTAACATGAAAAGGTTAAATAACCTTAACGGGAAGCTCCTCCTATCCCAAGTTAGAATTGCTGACTGCTCAGCTAGTCCTTTTGGCCATTATGTAGCATTAATCTCTGTTTCTGAAGTCAGCCTTCAGGAGAAAAAAAGGCAACTTCAGAACATGCAAAAATTAATGAAAGCCATATGTGGGATACTGTCATTATTCCATGTTTATAAGAGGATCATGTTTTGTTAAATGGGCTTATTTAATGCAGACACATAAGAAAAAATACCCAGCAAAAAGATCTGAACGCTACTGAAAGAAAAATATTTTCTTTTGTTAACCCAGGCAGCCAGTAACAAGCAAAATGACACAACCTAAACTAGAATACATTATATATCTTAGTGTAGCTTTGTTTACAGCTTCACCAACAGCTTACAAAGGTCTCTTAAGTAGAGAAAACTCTTCTAAATTCATTTTACCCTTTTAGACCCTTTTCACTCTGTACTGTATTTAAGCTGGGACAACCTAAAAATCAGTGGCTTACAGAAACATCTGTTGGTACAGGCAAACGATTTAGCCTTTCTTGAGAGCTGTTGTTATTTCATGCTTTCTTTGGCTAGGAGATTTGGTAAGGCTGGAAGAAAATGTTATTTGGGCTCCTTCCCTGATTTTGTCTGCGCAATGGCTGCAATCAGTGTCCTGTTCTCCCTCTCCTCTGTGTGAGGTCAGGGAAAAATAGTCAGAATGCCTCCAAGTTAGAAAGATGATCAGATCTAATCCTGGTCACCACCCTCAGATTAAGGAAACAGCTCTCAGACTCGCATAATCTCACTCACTCACCTAAACACCGGTCTGACACCTTCACTGCTGTGGATGCTTGCTGTCCTGTACCAGCAAGCAAACCTCACTGCAGCACGCCCTGCTGCCCATCTCTTTGGCTGCTCCTCCATTTCTAGCAGCGTTCCACAGTTAACCCCAGATCTTTCCTGTCTCCCTCCTGCTCTTTCAGTATGGGATCCAGACCTCAGCCGATGTCCTCCGTAAAAGGATAACACATATTTTAAGAGCCAACCTGCCAAAATGTATTCTGTGTGCCAGACAGCATTACTTACCAGTCAGGGAACACGCAATGCTCATAAGAAGACATGCATAGAAACAGAATGTACTTTCCTTGAGAGACTAATGCCTACCTAAAAAAAAATATCTAAACTAAACCAAAATATCCTATTTTTAAACTGGTACTCAAAACAGTACGCTTCTATATCAAATTCCGTTTTCTGGAAAGAGAAGGAAATAACTTAAAAAGCATTTGAGTTGCTCTAAAAATCATTTCTTAGTGTACCGAGTTTCCTACTAGAGCTGAGAAAGGCAATCCCGAGAGCACAGATGTTTCCCCTTGCTCTTTTAAAGAGAGTACTTGTTTAACCTTACCTTCGAAACCTCACATTCTGCTGCCATATACTCCTACATCCCAGTGGGTATTGACTGAACTGTGCCAACCCCTGCCCAAGAGGCCAGGGGAAGAAAAGCCAGTTTAAATAACCATCGCTTATCTAAAGCAGGAAGAGCCCCAGGTTCTTGAGCAGAGGAGATCTTTCAGCTTTAAAGAATCCTAGGATCTACTCCAAAACGCAAATTTTGGTTGTCTGGTGCACTGTGAGGATTTCAAGCCCAGAAAGAAGTTATTTATTTAGTCTATATACTTAGATTTATAACAAAGACAGAGGATTCATGTACACTGTTCTGGGTGCCTTTTGCATCATTTACGACACAAGAAGTAAACCTCAGCTTCCTCAGAGATAGCAAACAAGTCATAAACTAGCCTTGACAAGCAAATCAAACACAGTCCCTCAAATATCTACTTGCTATTAACAAATGAACTTTTAGAGGTTTCTCTCAACAGTCTCCCCAAAAAGTGATTAAAATCAGAAGCTGCAAAATGCCCTAAAGCCAAAGTCACTGTGATGTGAGTATGGTCTTGGGACATTTCTGCGGAGACTTTATTCAGCTGTAGGCTACAGCACTGCCCATCAAATCAAAACACAGGCTGCAGTTTCTTGTTCTCTGTCATTCTCTTATCTCTTCCCTTTTTCATACCATGGCACCCCAGCCTTTACAGTGAACAGCTCCTTTCTGGTATCCAGAGGTGAGAATATTTGAAAACTGTGCAAGTTCTTATTCTCTTAAAAGGCTCAAAAAGATGCCTGGATGCTTTTTACTCAATCCTCACATACATGGCCACCTCCCTCTGGGCAAGCAGGTAAGAATGCACTTCCTCACCCTGTTACAGTAGAAGAGTTTAATACCTATCTCTTCCTCCCCCTCCCCCCCCCCCTTAATATCTACCTTGTGAAACTAAATACCAAGAAACACATATGTTATTTCAGGAGACTTTATCAACCCAGTCTTGTCCATGTCTTTGGTAAGAGTACTGCATTCTGCTAGGTAACATTTTGGAAGGGCAGAAAAGATTTCTAAATTCCCAAGAACAAGAGCTCAGATTGAAACCAACATGAGAAGTGCACCTCCAGACTTTGAAAATGTGTACTTTGGAAACAATAGCCCTCCTAAGCACTTTTGGCCATTCAGTGCATCCAGCTGTGTCAAGAAACTAAGCAAAAGTTCAGAGTCAAGTAAGTTAGGATTATGATCTTCTTGTGATTTATGGAGGTAAGCACAGTCTCAGACAGAACAAAAACATGTCACTTGATGCTAAGCAGACTCATTACCAGGGCTCAGACTAATGAGTTAGGGAGGGCAAGGCTTCACGTTCCTGCTCTTATCTCACCAGCTGGAAAGCCCATGTACAGGAAGGAAGAACGTGCTGGGCTGTCAATGAGGTGGGCAGACTTAGTGCCACGGTACCTGCAAGACAGTGTTGCTGCTCCCATAACAGCACAGAAGATGCAAATGCTTCAGGACAGGGAGGCACGCTGATTTGACAAAGGTGCTGTGCTTTCTGCTCAAAGAATGTGCCTCCACGTAACTAAGTGCATAAATAAAGTGAAACTGTTATTGTTGTGACTGCAGTGGTATCAGGGTATAAATCCTGGGAGAAGCATTGTCTAAGTAGGCTGACACAATCACAAAGCAATCACCTGTCCTTTCCAGATCCGAAATAACAGCAGTGTTAACTCAGGTTGAACACAAGCTGGTAACAATCACTGCAACTTTAACTGCACAGACAGAAGAGAAAGCAAACAAGATAACCCAGAAATACTGGTCCTATCTTCTGGACTATCCTCCTGGGCACAGCTACTGCCTTCAGTTTTATCGAGTACATTGCTGGCACTAAGATGATAAACACAGTATGCAAGCAGGGAGGGAGTAGCTAAGTTAACTACTGCTTAAGAGAAAATCAAAAAATTGGTTGCATCAAATACATGCTTATATAGGTATAAATGTAATCCATAAGCAAAGCAGAACAGGAAGATGAAAGACAAGAACTTTGTTGGCTGGAAGAGACTAAGTTGAAAAGAAAGCCTGGTTTAAAATTTGCTCCTGCTCACTAATTCCAATATAGCTGATAAAGCTTATTTTATTAAACCACTGCAAGCTCTGCTGCATGCCTGTTACAGCCTCCACGTTGTGTTTTTTTTCTTTTCCCAAAGACAAAGTCCAAACCCAATCCTTTCCACGCCAGTGAAGGCCTTTCATTGCAGGTGTCATAGGCTTTGTTACCAGCACCTCTGTATAGACCTAAGATATTCTGATCTACTGCAACATTTGTCACCTATTCTCGTCTTGCAGCCCCAAGCTGAAAACTCCACCATTAACACCAGGCCAAATTTTACTGCACTGCTGCTCTGCACCAGAGTACATGCTTACAGATGAGGCAGAAATCAGCAGGAAAACTGACAAGCCCTGAAAGCAGTGAAGCTGCTCAATATGAGGAAGGACGCTGCATGGAAAGACAAACATTTTGTATCACTGAGGCTTTTATTTCATCTGGTGCTCTAACAGCAGCCTGTGACACAGTCGAGTCATCTGGGGCCTCACAAGATGTACACATGATCCCAAGCAGTAGCAGTAGAGACGCTGGAGGAAAAGAATCTGAGATTTGCACCTCTGCTTGAAAAGAATATAAGGGAAGACTGACCCACCTAAAAAGGGTGGGGAAAAAAGGACCGAAAACGATAACAGAAAGGGGAATCTGTGCATCTACTGCAAGGCGAAATGCCTTCTGCTTCATGTTTCCATGGAGAGAGTCTTAACAGCACTGGGTAAAATGCCAAATATGTTTTCATAACAATTCACACTGCGTGAGTGGAAATACTTAAACAGAAGAAGTATTCTTTCTGATCAGCACTCTAGCTTTGAATACAATCCTCTCTTATTTGTTCTTTACCCTTTTCTTCTTCTTCACACCATTCTTTTCATCTTTGCTGAAAGACTATGTCAAAAATGCCATGCCTGGAAACTGGGGCCTGCAGTCCTTCATCTGTGTCCCCGTGAGTGCTCTCTGATCACACTGCTGGGGTTCATCTTCTAAGACAAGAGACAGCATGCAAACATGCAGCCCGTCCAAACCCCCAGGTAACTCAGTGTAACTCAGCATTTCTCCAGTGGATTATTCAGAGCTGCAGCTTATCACTCCATAGAACATCCAGTTCTTGATGGAAACTTCAAGCAACAGAGAGCTCATCTTTCCTGAAGTAATTACTTTAAAAAATAACTCTTTTCATTCCTGAAAGCCAGAACTGTCATTCCTACAGTCTCAATTTGATTAGCCTCATCTTTTAAACCCCGCATCACACCTATGGCTCTTCCATCAGAGCTAAGAGTTGGAAGGAGTCTCTTTTTCATGAAAATGGTTCCAGCTCAAAGGAGGCTTCTCTACATCACAGGGCTCCAACTTCAAACTTCCAAAACGGCAGCATGGAGCAGGGTAGGTATGCTGAGAAGGGGAAAAACTCAGTGATGCGATGCACCAGAACACCCATTTGTCATAATAATGCAGTCCATGTTTGGCCTCCCATGTTATCATCTTAATTTCCTCTATATTTAGTCTAGGAATTTAGTGTGTGGTAACCATGTCTACCATACAACAGTTACACCACAAAACTTTAAGGGATTTCAAACACAAATAAAAGAATCCATGTGATACAGGAGATTGAACCATTTGAAAACAGAGTGGTATTTTCCTCCTCAAGGTACAACACTCACTGCCAACACTGCTTTGCCACAGACTCATACATCCATTATTATATGTACCCATACTTTCGTGGCTGCATTAAAAAAAAAATGAATACTCCAGAACCAGGATTTTCTATGGGAGAAATCATTTAGCTCTGTGTTTTTCAAACCTGGGAAATAATGGAGACTGCAGTGACTGAAGGGGAAGGTGTAGGGGATGAGAAGTAACTCACCACCTCCATGTGGCTCACAAAGGAGCCCCATTCATCTGCCCCATCCTGCTGGCTGCAAGCAGCATCTTTGCATCCAGTTGCAGATTTCACTTGTCTGCCTTCCTGCTTCTCTCACTACCATCCGTGAATCCTGTGCCTGAACTTGGAAAGGGCTGCCCTGAGCTGAGGATTAGCAGAACTCAGGACAAAAAGGAATCAGAACTGCAGTTCTCAGTGAAATTAAGTAAAGGACAAAATCACAGCCACCGTAGTTGCACAAAAGCCTTCCCGCTGCAGATTTCAAACCACAAGCAATAGTAAAGGCCAACAGCAATCCCAGGCTTGTATGAATTGCTTTTTTCCCCCTGCTTTTTTTTTTTTTCTAACTCTACATAACACATGCTATAGTGTCAACAGCTTATGCAGCAATGCACAGAGTATCCCACCAGAAGCAGCCCACAGCACCAGGTGGGCTACTCTGCAAAGCAATGAACAAACACAGGAGTAAGCATCTGATAGAAATTCCTCCCAGTCCTCTTGAGCCCTCAGGGACACGCATAGGATGCCAGTGGGTGTCAGAAAAGGCCCTGCAGATGGCCAGCCCAAAGCCCTGACCGATGCATTTGTGTCACCATCTAACACTAATGCCAGGCTCTGCGCAGGCTCCTTTTTGGCTGGTTTGCTGTTGTTTTGTGTTGGTTTTTTTTCTCCCCATGTTTACTCTAGTTACAGTACAATATTTACAAAGAGAGAGTTACACAAGTGATGTTGAAGAGGCAGGCTAGGCCACAGCCTATTGTTAGGGCTGCACTTTCCACCATGGCACTCTGCTTTGATTTGTTTCCAGCACTCCAGTCACTCGGTCTGCAGTTCCCCATGCTGTTGGGAGCCTTCCTGTGCTGTTCTGCACAGCCTTTGGGACACAGGAGCTTGCAACCATGCAGCTGCAAACCATTACATGGTATGGACAGATGCATCAATATAGGCAGACGTACAAATGCACACAAAGCAAACTGGCTTCAGTGTGCACAGGCAACCTGAATTTTGGTGAATAAATCCTAAGCAGATCTGCAGAAATTAAATGACAATTTTCACCATTTTTCAGCATCTCTCTACTGCATGACTCCAGCACTCCTCCTCTCTGAGCAACAGCTACTAGAGGGGTGATCCCATACAACACCTTGGCCAGATTGTCCTCACTTCTCTGCTGACACCAGGGATGAGGGATAAGTAAGACTACAGCGAGGGGAAAGCCAGACCTCAGGATCCACCATGCTTAATGTCCATCCTTATACCTACCCCACTGCATAAGTCTGTCACCTACAAGTCCTTTGCCACCCAGTCCATCCCTTGCCCTCTTCCTACCTCCGGTGCATGCAGGTGAAGCATACAGGAGTCTTGCATGAAAGAAAGGGAAAAAATTATAAAATTTCCCACAAAACCTAAGGTTCTACAAATCAAAACGAATGGACAACAATGGACCTGGGCTCTGCCTCAATGAAGGTCATCTGTCTTATCCATAACCACTTCCAGAAAAGGTTTTTATCCTCCCTAGGTGATCTTGCAACAGTTTCACAATGATAACAGGAAGTTTTCCCAATATCTGGCCTCAATAATTTTGGCAAATTAGCAAATCAGTAAATTAAGCTGCCATGGAAAGGAGCTTACACGTTGGAAGTCTGTTAGATTGCACAACAGTTTTCTTTTAGTTACACCGAACAAAGTGAGTTCTTTCAAACTCTTCTCACGTTTCTCAATCTTCTTTCTGGACACTTTCCAGAACCTTTGCGTCTTCCCTGGAGCAAGACACAAAACTGGATTGGATGACAATGATGAGGCCTACAAAGCGCCGCACATGAGTAAGTCACCTCCTGTGTCTTAGGATGACACTCTTTGCAGAAGCCCAAAACAGGATCCGTCTCTTTTGCAATAGCATCTCACCGATAGTCTACACTTCATTTGCAGCCCTCTAAAAATCCTTGGTCATTTTCTTCATGGATGAAGTCATTTCATCACTCTCCAGCAATCCTGACTTAGTAAAACGAGTACTTCTAGATTTCTTCTCTGCACACTTTGTATCTTTCTTCATCTCTTATCTGGATTACCCTCTGGTTGTTCAAGGTCACTTTGAACTCTAACCCTGCTCTCCCCAGTGCTTGCAACCCCTCCCAACCTGATGTCATCTGAAAGCCTTATAAACACACTTCACTCTTCCAAACCATGACTGAAATATTGCAAGCTCTCCCCAGAAAGCTGCTCTATTACAGCAGTACTTGGATGAGCAGAGATCTGGGAGTGCAGATCAAGCTTTGTGCCACACAAAAACATTTTGCAAGGACGTGTTTATCTGGTCAGCTGCAACCCCTGAAAATACAGATGTTCATTTCAAAACTAACTCATGTGGTGAAGGTAGGAAACATTAAAGTTAATAGGATCCGTGTAATGGAATTAATACAAGAGAGGACCATTCCCCAGTTGTGTTTTTGTGCTCTTCCAGCTACAGTTTGTCAGCCACAGGCTCAGACAAAGGAAAAGGAACCCAGATGAACCCCAAAGTGCAACATTATCCATGCAGCTGCATGAAGACAAAGATTCAGTGACGAATGAATTAAAACTGATTTCAGTGAGCAGCACAAGAAGAAAAGGACAGCGGGGCACAGCTCATCCCACCTCGCTTTACTTTCATACCACTGCAGCCACCAGGATCCAATTCTCAATTACTTCTAATATCGCAGCATACAAAAAGCCAAATCAGCTTTCCCCTTAAAAGTTAAGGTTCTGAAGTCATTCAGTGTACAAAATGCTCAAGTCTGATTTTAATAGATCCCATCAAGCTGCTCCCAGCCCCCCTGAGCTCCAGCAGAGCCTCCCGGTGAGGAGCGCTGGGGTCTGACTGCACCTCCCATCCAGCACAAAGGGGACGTGGAAATTCGTGGTACAGTTTCTATAGCTGAATAAATACAGCCGCTGAGAAAACATTCTGGAGAAACAGACACTTTAAAAGCCCGTTTTAATTGGAAAAAAATATTTTTCCATTATTTCCTTTTCAATGTTTACAACCCTACAAACCATTATTTTCCTAAACAGTTTTCAGCTGCAGCTTTTCCATGACATGCACAAGAAGCTCTCTCAAGCAAAGCCTTCTGAATAGACTGCAGGGAAAGCATGTGTATCTTATACTTGTAATACTGGAGCACGCTTCTTGGCACCAAGAACCCAGACAATGCTACGCTTCCAGAAACCAACACACAAGAAGGAATTTTCCCTCTTCTTTTCCATTATGTTTTATCTTCTTGTTATTCAGCCCGATTCCAATATACAAAGTTTCACCTGTTAGATGCCGATAGCTTTTAACAGCCCCTGTGTACAAACAGCTGTCCACATCGCCTCGCAAACAACACGGTGCAAAACTCTCCCTCACAATCCAAGGGTTAACGCACTTCCCAGCAACTTATCCCAAGTTCCTGCAAGCAGGGGGAAGGCTGCTGAATACCTGCAGCTGCAAGCAGCGTTTCTATCTGCAACACGTCCAGAAAACCACTTTTACTAACCACAAAATGGCCCGGTAATGAGAAGGCAATGAGCACCTGAAAGACTTCTGGCTACAAAAGAGTCAGCACTAAATAAAGCAGAGGCAGGACGGGGCAGGAGAAGCGCCTTTCACGCCTGCTTTCACTGCTCCACTCCCTGCTCAACCTACATGTGTGAATTAAGCTCTATTTATAAGCCTTCCACCCATTTTCTTTTTCTTTTTCTTTTTTTTTTTTCTAGCAGCCTTAATATAGTGCAGTTGTTATTTTGTTTCTGTCGAACTTAGCAACAGGAAACCGTGTCAGTCCTGCAGCAAACTTTCCATTCTCCTGACACTCCCATTCCTGCACCAGAAAAGCCAGATTTCTAAAGAGGTGTTTGATGAGGCGGGAGGGGTGGAGGGGGGGGGGGGGGGGGGAAGAAGAGAAGAAAGAACGCACAAAAAATCCCCATTGCCTGTCAAACATGCAAAATGGAAGCCAGACTCTGTGTTTCTTCCCTTTTCCTTCTTGTTTTGGAGGCTTGAAATGAAATGCGGGGAGCATTCCTGGGTTCTAATTTGCACTTTCTAAATATGCCTTAAAGTACTACCAGGTACGTGAGTATTAGTCACGATATCTCTAATAAAGGGTCAGTAAAACAACATCTGCATCTTTACCCTCACGCATCCCATTAATGAATATCAGACACACAAATGTTACCTCGAAAAGCCATTAGTTCTAGTCCCTGGCTAAGTCGTTGAGCAAACAGCTACAGAAATAAAGCCTTCACTTGTTAAAAACAAAATAAACCTGATTTTATTACAAGCTTTGGCAAGACTGTGCTGCTGCCTAAAGAGCTTTACTGTGGGATGAGCAAAGTTTTTGGTGCTCCACCCTGCAGTGTTAACTCATCTTCGCAGTGCTTTTTTTTCTTTTTAACAGCTTCATCATTGCAGGCTGACACACAAACACAGCTGCTCAGCAGCAACATGCAAGAACACAGGCTTGGAGCAATTCAGCATTTACAAAATACTTTTCTTCAGGAACAAGAAGCTATGTATAAAACGTAGGAACAAATGCGCACATAGCTAAGAAAGGTGAGAGCAAAAACTCAGCTCTTGGTAAAGCAGAACGCACATTAGGGGCTTTTTAAACCAAAATCACATTCCTTTCAAGCCCAGTATTTATATTATTACTGCAAAGCAGAGGGGCCAGGGGAAACGGTGAAAAGGACACAACTCATTTTGGATCTCCAACACAACCTTTTGCTATCATTTCCCCTATCTGAAGAATCCGGGGCTTTCCCTCCTTTTTGTGTATCTTCTATTCAGAACGTCACTCTGTTCATCCAGCACTGCCTCATGAGGAACCTTTGGGGCCAATCTGCACTCCTCAGACTGGAACAACCTCTCCGTGTGGCTTCACCCAAAGCGTGCTAAGTACACAAGAGCTAAAAAAGCCCATGCTATTTTTAAAAGGCTGAAACAAAACGTGACCACGACTGACGATGTTCAGCCCTGCAAAGGCTGCAGAAGGAAACCAGAGCTTTGCTGACCACCTGCAGCATTTCTTTAAAAGGCACATAAAAAACAGAAGGTGAAAATGCACAAATGACACTCACCGCTTCCTCGCGCGCTGCGCTCTCTCTGGGGTCCTTCATAAAATCCACCTCATCTTCAGTTTTCATTTTCAACTTCCCTGTGAAAACAGAGGGTTTGCACAGGCAATTTAAAACAAACTCCTTTCAGCACTGCTGAGATTCTTCTGCTTATTCAAACCAGCCTCAAAAAAAAAAAAAGAAAAAGAAAAAGAAAAAAAGAACCAACAACAAAAAACCCAAATCCCTTCAACAAGTCCATCTCACTCCCAACATCTGGTTTCATTCCTGACTTTGCTGCTTGTTTGTTATTAGTTTTAACAACTGTCGTGTCTGAGCTGAAGGAAACACTGAGAAGAGCACAAGCATGGGGAGAAGCACGCCGAGCAGTCCTGGGAGGCTCTAGGTGAGGCTGAGCACATCCACGTGTCTTTCTCCATGTATTCACTTGGCTCCCATCCCTCCAGTAAAAGAACTGAAGTTTTTTTTGCTGTTTTTGCTCTTACCATAGCCCGAAGAGATTGCAAGAAATGAGCCTTGCCTTCTCCATTGATATTTTCAGTGCTGATAAATCGCAAGCTTCAGAAATTCAGCTCTGCCTTAAAGATGGTGGTTAGGATGGGGGACCAGGAGGGCAAAGCCTTGTCTGGTGGGGTTCACCAAGTCCCAGCTGATTCCCGCTCTTCACCACCACTGTGGTACAAACACCATCCCAGCTGCTTTCTTTGCCCAGCAAAACTACAAAAGCTTTCATCAGTCACCACTCCCCAAGGGTTCCTTCCCTTCTGTGTACCTTTCCCTGGCATTAACATCAAAGCAGTAAAAACCTCTTTCCCCCAAGCCAACACCTCTCACAACACACGTGAACACAAAGAATGAACACAAAACCAAAAATGTCTCAACGACAGGATTTCTGTCTGCAAAGCAGTGTGTCCAACAGACTCATTTATGTCTGTGGCAGTGCCATGGCCATGCAGCCCAGGCTGAAGAGCAGTGCAATGATTTGGCAAAGCCACCCATGCGTTAGGGCTAAAACCCTGCCCGAATCCCATTCCCTTTCTGACTTCTACGAAAAACAACCAATGAACATCAACACCTTAAGGGAGATGCACATTTCCAGTGACTTTTTCTCATTTGAGGAAGCAATTTTGCAAGAGGTTTGATCCATGTCCACTGGAAAGCTGCTGTGACCGCTGCTGCCAATTGGCTTTCCATCTGCTTTTGACTCTGGGGTCTTAGGAATATTTGCAAGGCACTACTGATAAACAAACTTGAGTTGGCATAATTTCATCGCAGTGAGTTTGAGTACTGCTACACATAGACTCTCAGAGATGACACAAGTTTCTGAGAGTCCCATTTATTAGAGAAGCAGAAATCATAGTCATGGGGAGAACAGCTTGGGGTCACAGCAATGCCATGGTGGGGAGAAGCATGTCCTGACAACATGTCCTCCGTACAACTGAACAAGTTACTGAGTTTCCGCTTCCCTACCGGACAAACACTAATTACACTTCCCTCCCTGATAATGGACAACCCAAGCAGTGCTTGTGGCACTCTGATGTCCTGAACGTAGTGGCAAGAATTCTGCTCCTTGTGAGGCCATCAGTTAGCATTTCAGCTCAGTTCTTTTGCACTCCTCCACTTGCGCCTGAACAGCTAGAAGAACCCCAAAGCAGAACCTAGCATTATAATATTATAAGAGGCTTCTGGGGGCACAGAGCACCTTATCACACACATAATCAGTGTCATTTCTTACCACTTCATCCTGCTACTCTACAAGGGGAAGGAGCCTGTAGCAAGCACTCATTCACGGAACCATAAGGTGATACACTTCTACCTCACAATGAATGTTTGTTTTCGAGATCCATAGCAAGAACATCCAGGAAATCTCTCCCAGAAGAGGCCTCAGCAGTAACAATTACAGTATTTGTTAATGGCTATAAGGCACCAGACCCCAGCTACACAGCTTGACTTCACTGGGGTCGCCTGCTGTCAAGAAGCTGCATCAGCTTGGAGGCATTTGTCAGCACAGCCCTATATAATTACAAATACAAACTAAAAAAATTAAAAATCCAATTTTTGATTTGGAGTCATGGCAGCAGCAGTACCAGCTGATTGAGTCTCTGATAAATTAGCATGACAATAAGCCTCTGACCACACGCGTTTCTGAGAAATGGCCTCATGACCTACACTTCCTATGAGAAGGCTCTATTGTAGCCTATTGAGACAAGATTTGATTCATTCTGAGCACACCAGCGACTCACAAAATGCTCCACACAGCCCCAGACTGCAGGGAAAACTCCGCAGCACTGACACAGCAGAGAGGAATTCACACGGAGCCCTGACAGACCAAGGACACAAAACACACACACCGAGCAGGCATCAACACGAGTGATGCATGCAACACCAGCAAACACCCCTCTGACGTCTCCAACTATTATTTTTTCTGCTTCAGTTACTGTCTTATAGGGCTTTTGAGTCCCTTCTCCTTTAAAAACTCCTCTACACAGCCTCATGCCTCCAAGAACCCAACCAGAGAGAGATCTGAGCTGTAAGGAGGCACAATCCAAGCAGCTCCCCACATTAACACTCCAAGGTGTTGCCTTACAGCCACTCCCATCCTATTGAAACTTCAAACTGCCAGAGCACAAAAATAAATTTCCTTCTGCAAGCAGCTGTCTAATGCACCTTGACGCCATCCTAAGTATTTACTAGTGAACTCCTGAGTAACGTTTACTGATTCTCTCTTGACAAGTCAACTTCCTAAAGCTCAAAGAACTCGAAGAAAAAAACATTACTAACAGAGACCCCCCCCATAAACCAAACCTTTCCCCCACCCCCAGTTATTCTGCCTATGCCACCCCTCTCTCCTGTATTCAGACTAAGGAAAAGCTCCCAGCATCACGTCAGTGAAATACCTTAGAACTTTAGAACTGCATGATTTATATCATAGCAGATTTGCTTTTAAATCATTTCTATCTTATTGTCTGCTTGCTTGCTTATTCAGTGCTGGGAAAGAGAATGCACTGTATAATCATCTCATAGCAAAGAAAAAAACAGCAACTGAGAAAGGTCGGCCACTTGCATCCAACAGCTGCTGGAACAGGTGGGATGCAAAGGGAAGCCCAGCTGCACTGAATTCACCTACAATTTAACTCCAGGCTGCAGTGACAAGCTCCTTTCTCCCTCCTGCAATTCATCCACTTGCTCCCCATCTCTTGGCGTTACCTGAGGCAGTTTTCTATCGGCTCATGCAGCACAAAAGCAGGTCTGAGCTGTGCCCACAGAGGCTGTGCTCCCCACCATCACACCGCTCCCTCCCAGCAGATCCCAGCAGTCAGGCGCTGACTCCTCGCTGCATTCCCACCCTGCTGAAGTGCACTGGGAAACACCCGGCTGTTCAGCCCGACAAAAGCCTCGCAGACAGGAAAAGGCAGAGGGGGCAGGGCTGGCCCTCTCTTTAAATGACCTAATGCCACCAATTAGGAAGTGGCTTTGCACAGTTCAGAAGGACACCAGCAGCTGTTTCAGTAAAGGAAAGAAAACGCAAGGCAGCACTGCTCAATCTTCTGATTTCATGCTAGTAAAAATACAGGGGGAAAAGTGAAGGAATAGCTCAAATTAGCACTAAGCAAACAAACCTCGAGGCCCAAGAGCACAGCATGAAAATACGGGAGTCTAAATATCTCTCCCATTCATCCCTTCCCCAGAAGGGATGTATGTGCTGGAAACCCTTCTGCACAGCTTCATATGACATGATGTCCTTTCCCGGCCTCAAGTGCCAGCCAAGTGCCATCCATTTCAACTCCAAGTTTTAAGTTCAACCCCAAGTTAAACTTTAACTTCAGTTTTCTCTCTCAGATGAGGAGGAGGAGGAAAAAAAAAAAAAAAAAGCAAACTCCAGACACCTACACTTCCCCTGCACAGCAGCCCCTTGCACTCACTTCCCTTCCTTTGCTGATGTGATGCTAGAGGCAAACCAACAAAGGAAAGCTACGCAGCATTAAAGGAAGTGATTTTCCATACCTGTGGCAGGCTTGGTTCCGCGAATGGCCTGGCTGACGTCCCTTCTGGCAGAGGATCTTAAATCTGCCTCTCCGTTAAGGCCAGCTGCCACATCCACTGCAGGCTGGGGCTCAGGCCCCACTTTTCCTTCAGCTGGTAAGCCAGGAGATGAAGGGGTCTCAGCTGCAAAAACTACGGCATCAAAACTTTTTACCATTTTAGGAACTTTATCCAGAGAAGAGCCATCATCTGCCGAAACTGAACTCTTTACTCCCACATGCTCGGGTGACTCAACAGCATTGAAGCCAGAGGAGCAGGGTGAAGGGGTTGGCTCCGATATGCCTTGGCTTTGCTTACCCTCAGGCTGTGCTGTGACCAACCCCTGTGCTGCTGTCGAAGTGGGAGCAGAATCGCCATCACCGCCCGGACCCATGGTGTCACTGCTGGAGTCACTGTCACACGTGGGCTCCTCCGCAATGGGCTGCAACGTGGCTCTGGGAAGGACACTTTCCATCTCCCCCTGCTCTTCCTCATACCCTGTGATGGAGGTTACCGCTGCTATCTGCAACGCTTCCTCAGCCTCAAAAGCAAGGCTCGGGGCTTCCATTGCCAAAGCATCCTTCAATTCGGGGGTGCTGCTGCGCGGGGAGACATGTTGCAGGTTTGGACCATGCTCCTGGGGCAGCCCTGCATCCAGACAAGGGTTACTCCCTGCTGCTGGCCCAGTTCCTTGCATGATGCTATCTCCTGCTCCTGCTGTCCCAGCCTGGTTGGGGCCCAGCTCCTTCAGCCCAGCACCCGCATCACTGCTGGCTGCGGGCCTCTCTGCACTGCCGACAGAGGATTTCACAACTGTGGCAAGCAGATTCTCCGACAAAACCTGCTCCTGGCTGCTGTTTGAGGCCTCCCTCTTAGCTTTGGATGTATCTTCTCCTTCAGCATGAGGCTGTAGGCTTTGCTTGGGAGGGCCTGGGGCCCCCGCATAGTCCTCCAGCACGCCGGCCACCCCGCCACGCTCCTGGCTGTGCGGCGGGGCCAGCTCAGCCGATCCTGCTGCCACTTCCTGCTTTTGTTTAGATTCTTCATTACGAATTACAAAGGGTGTGCCTACAAAATTATCCTCTGTACAGTCTGCGCCCTTGGAACATGGAGGTAAAACAGGGTCACTACTGCACAGGGGTGCCTCCTGTCCAGGAGGTGCCACTATAGCATCTCCTGTCCGACCTGAAGCCAGGTCCCCTGCATCAGGATGGGGCATCCCTTGCCCTGAAGCAATTTCTGTTCTCTCTTCAGCTTTTGGAGGCTCCTTCCCTGCTGAGAATGTGCTCGCATCCTCCAGAGGGAGCAATCTGGGCTCCTGCACACTCCCTTGAGTGCCATCCAGCTTTAACTTGTCCCCTGTTTCATCATGAACAGTAGTTTGATCAACAGGAGGGCAGCAGCTAGCAACTTCCTGAGCTCTGTCTGCAGAATCTATGCTTCCTCCCTCTCTGCTGCTGCTGGTATCAGTTCCCACTGGCTCCTTGCTGTGGGCTCCACTGCCCTCCACAGCTTTGCCTATACACTCAGCAATGTCACTGCTCCCCTGGCAATGCGTGGGTTTTTCACTGCTATGTTTAGTTCCACCAATATTGCCATTTTCAGCTCTAGCATCAAGGCCATCAGTTTCCACGCTGTCTTCCAGGGAGGGTGAGCTGGATTTGCCATTTGTGCTACCCACTTTCACCTGCCCTTCAGGTTCCACACTCTCCCTGCTGTCTTGGCTTTCCGCATCAGGAAACACTGGCACACACACAGGTACCTTCACTCCGTTCACTGAAGGCAACGGTGCCCTGGTGCTCGCAGTGACTCTCGGCCTTTCCTTGACACAGGCACCACCTTTGTTTTCCAAAACTCCATTGTTTACCAGATCAGTGCCTGACACTCCAGTCTTATCATTATCGCCACTCTTGCAAAGACCAACAGAGACATCAATGTCAACATTTGCATTTGTACTGTCACACTCCGGTACCACTCCCACATTTGCATCCTCCCCACCTGCACACTCAGTGCCATTAAAGCCATCAAGCAAGGGCTGAGCAACACTTGCGGGTTCTTCCTCAGCTGGCAATGGTTCTCCTGGATCCTCAGTCCTCGTTGCAGGGGTCTCAGCCATCCCATCCTCTACCTGCTGCTGGCCCGGCGCCCTGTCAGCTGCCCCAGCACAGTTCCTGCACTCGGTCTGGCCCATGGCCACATCCACGCCCTCTCGGGAAGCTGGGGCTTCACCGGCAGTTTCAACCACAGCAACAGTACTTTCAGCTGCACACTCCTCAGCAGCTCCCACTTCCTGATGGGTGCTATCTTTACTGCACAAGCCGGCTTGATCCAAAACAACTCCAGCAGATGTCATTCCAGCTTCCTCATTTGTATTTCCACAGGATGGGAGATTTACAGCACCGTTGACGCCTGCACACGGGCTGACTGTGCAGCCGTTCTCATCAGATACAGTCCCAGAGCTCTGAGCAGAGGCTGGCCCCTCCTCTTCCTTTTTACACAACGTCACCGTATTTTTGCTTTCACAGGAGCACTCTGGGCTCTCCACCACCCCCAGACTCAGCGAGCCGTTTGGCGCATCGATAACATCAGTTATCAGTGACCTACTGGGGCACTCATCCTTCTGGTGGGCTTGGTCTGAGAGCTGCCCACTGTCAAGGTGAAGGACATCAGATGGACTTTCCTTCCTTCCTTCTTCTGGCATTTCTCCTAGGCTTTGAGATGAAGCAGTTGAGTGACCAACTGGCTCAGCTCCATTGCCACAGCTATTTCCAGAGGCTCCCAGTACAGTCTTCGTCCGCTTCCTTGAACTCTGTTAAAAAGCAAAAAGAAAATTTTGATTATTTTGCTCTGTCACACTCTTACACTGTATTCAACATGTATAAGACCTACATCTTAACAATACAAACACCTATTTTATGTGGCTCCTGCTGTACACCTGCATGACGCTTGCGACCCCTAGGGCAGAACCACAAACATCACATATTGATTTGCTATGCAGTAATACTAAAATCATTAGAATAACAGAAACATTAGCTGGAAGAAGCATCTGGAGGTTGTGCAACCTCCCCTCTGAAGTTGGCCTCTATCAGCAGTGCTCCATCAGATCAGGCATGTCTCTGGCATGCCAAATTCCAAAAGCCTCCAATGATGGAGGAACAAGCACCTCCCTGAATAACCTCCTTCAGTGCCACCCCACCTTCCCGTGAAGGATTTTCTTCCTAGCAGCATGTCCAAAATACCCAGAGCTGAAATTTGTCCCTCTAACTCCTTGCTACACCATCTGCAAAGAGCTTGGTTCCGTCATTTTTGTCACTGCTTTTGAAGTAGCTGTACACTTATTTCTTCAGTGCACTTCAATCCAAGATCAGCAAACAGCAGAATTCAATCTACCAAATAATGGTCCCAAAGGGCCGAGCAAACATTGCTTGAGAACAACTTCAGATCCCTGCCCAACAGCACCTCCCCAGTTCTGATCAGTGGTGCCCTGTTTCCCTCTCCTGTAGAAACACCACTTCAGACAAGGCAGTCGGCTGTCAATGTCTTATCACAGCCACTCGTCTCCTACTTCTAGGACCAAAGTAATCATCTAATCCCTCCTAAGAAATGCATGCATAATTAAATATCTGAAATATATTTCCTAAGTGGAAATGAAAATTTGAAAATGACAACATCCTATTAAAATTAATATGTGCAATATTGTGGAACAGTAGCTAAGTACTCAGTTCCTGTCTAATCTGCATTTCCTTTCAAGCATGTCCGCTTTGTCCAGCATTCACTATGCTTTATAGCTAGATACAATCAAATCTTTACTTAAAAAGAACCATCTCTGTTTTAATATCATCTTTTTATTCTCCTCTCTGCTGTATTCTAGTGTTCAGGAATCAGAAAAAAATGATTTGTTAAAATAATGAGCGAGCCCAGCCCTTCAGAGGAGACTCCACAGAGCTTCCTTGGTTTTCTGTAGGAAGCAGCTCTGAAGGCAAGTTCTGGGCTTTCACTGCATGCTTTCAGAGGGCACACTGCTTTCTCAGTCAGCAGGATAGGACTGCCTGCAGCTCTCTAGAAATTCAGCACTCCAATGAATCTATTTCAAACTTCTTTATTTTTGCATATACAGGCAGTGGCGACGATCTCCGCTGCCCTCAGGATATTGTGTTTGCTATTTTTTCCACAATCTGAGGTTTGCAACTGTGACCACTGCCACCAACTCACTGAATCACAGACCACTAAACCTAATTCTGGTGTCTGTGATGGCTCTCCTATTTAAAATAACCCCTTCACCTCGCTCCCACACAGCTGATGATGCTGCCAGCCATGGCACAGCTCGTGTCTTCTGAGGCAGCCTAAGGCAGGTGAGTCCAGGAGGCAAGCAGCATGGGCTTGCAAAGCTGCCATCTCCATCTAACACCGTGCTGCTGGCCTCAGGATCAGGATGGATGGATGGATGCAGACAACGGGACACTTGCTCTGGAACGAGCACGGATTTCAACAGGAGGGTCCAAAGCAGCCCCAGCATCATCATGGCAAAGTCGCTCTGCCAACAGACTGAAAAATACAGCCGTCTCCAAAGGAAGCCAACTGGCTTCTAACTGACCTTAAATGAACCTAAATGAAATAATTACAGGGCTGCATTCCAAATCCAAATCAGATTAGATGTGAAGTGAAACAGCGCTGGAAAGAAAAAGTCTAAACATAGCCTTTTGTGATTTCATTGTCAGACATGTACACGTCTGGCATTCGCTCCAGCAAACATGAAACAAGCTCGATATGCTGGCCGTGTACAGTGTTATTTGATGGAAAGGAGAAGCACAGGGAGGAGACTTCGTGGTATGTTCTGCTGTACCACCAGTTCCTGCTCAGGTCGGGAGTAATTAACACCACCCACTCAGAGTAGGGTGATGACGGCTTGGGTGGCCAACAGCTTTGGACCCCATTTTCCTGCAGACAACGGTTCTCTCCTTGCTTGTTAAGGGAACAGAAACCCCCAGGAGCAGGGTTATTTAAACTCCACACCCCCCCAGCAGCAGATCTGTGGGTGATTAAACAGTGGCAGTCATGCTACATGCAGAGCGGTTCTGAGAAATCACACAGGAGCGTTTCGCTGCTTCATCTTCCTCTCCTGAATGAGTCCCTTGGGCACTGATTTTCAGGCACTGAGGGGAAATGTCCAAAGTCCCTGCCTCGTGTCAGTGCTCCTCCTGTCACCAAACCACCATGGGCACCAGCAAGGGCAGGCCTGTGGGTACGCACACTGCATGGCTGGGGTTGGCTTGTCCCCTAAGTCCCACAGGCACGAAGAAAACCACTGTTTTCTCCATCAGCATCCCAAAGGCTTTCCCTTCACTCTTCTCTCTGACCCTTTCTTGTCTGGACAGAGACATATCTACTGTGCTAACCCCTAGTGACCCCAAGACCCTCCAGAGCACATCTAATGCAACTTGACACTCCTCTCTGCCCTTCTTATGTGTTCTTGTGCTAAGGATGCCCCAAACAAAGCTAAAGGCAGGAAACAAAAGAGAAAATAGGTAGGTTTCTGTCTAGACTCACTACTAAACATGCACCCAAATGGTTCCTATGTGTGGACATCCCTCCCAGGTACCAGGCTGCTGCAAACACACACTTCTCCTTCTGTTCAGTCACCACAGGGGTTTCCTTACCATGTGCTGGTGGCTTTGCATGTGCATCTGAAGCTGCCGTATGTCACTCTCCAAGCTGGCTTTTGTCCCTTCCTTGGTTTCAGCTGTTAGCGTGTAAACATCGAGCTGCTGGTGGTGCTTGACGCAGTAGTCCCCAGTGTGCACAGTGTGAGACAGGGTGCTCCACGAGTCGGGCTCCGTGGCTTCCTCTCTGAAATACAAGCAGTGTGGGTTAACCTGCGAGTGAGAAGGAATGCTGCATTGCAGGACACGCACGCTGTTCTTCACGCTGGACAGTCATCTAATCAATGGCCCAAGTGAAGCAGAGCACAGGCTCCAGGGCCAGACAGCCGAACACGCACGCACACACGTCTCCATCCTGGAAATGAAGGTGACTTACAGCTAACTCCAGCCACCAGCTCTATTTCACAGCCTTTCTAAAGTAGAGAGACCTGCTGTTTTCCCCTAGACTGGAAGAGCATGAGCGACTAGCAACCAGGGGTACAATTGCTTTTTAAACAGAACCTATTGCAGGTGTAGATCACCAGAGTAGCTGCTGTGGAACAACAGACACCCGAGAGACAGACCGCAGTGGGACAAGTCAGAGGGAGTGACAATTCTGTGATACAGATACTACAACTTCTACACTGAAACCAGCACGCCTCTGCACAAAAACCTAACAGCCATCAGCTTGTAGCAGTTTTGTCACTCCTGAAATGAATTTTGCTTGCCCTGTGAAACCGCTTCTATGCAAGTCATTCTCTCTATTATGAGACAGCCAACCTTCTGCAGTAATAACACAGATGTTCTTTTTACCAAAGGAAAAGAGGATAAAAGGGTGCTGTTATAGATTTCAGATTGAAAAAATAACTCAGCAGTTACTTCTTGTCAGTAGAAATTTCTACCTAGTCATCTCAAAGCCAAACCCTGACTGTGAACAAGTTTGCAACCCAATGCTGTACCACCTCGTGTGGCTGCTGCCACCAAGCTGTACAGAGACAACATGGGCACAATAAGGGCGTGTGGAAGCATTCACCTTACCAAGGTGCTCACCTAAAGCTTCAGGTCCAGAACTTCCATTTTGAATCAGAACTGGCTCAGGGTAGCAAAGATCTGTTTGAATGATCATGAGGCCAACTGAGAGCCACAGCCAACGGAGGGCTAACAGCTGCCTCCACAGTGCCCCAGCGCAGTGATCCAGCCCCTCCCTGTGAGTCATTTCGGGTAAAATCAGGACACAAAGCAAATTCAGACAAAGCAAAACTATGCCTTCCACCCTTCTCCACAACGTAACTCAATTGACTTCTGCAGAATTACTCTTGATTTAAACAGAATCAATATTTCTATAGAGAAGCAGGAGGAAGCGTACAGTTTTTTGTGGTTGTTAGTACAAATCCAATCATTGAGGCACTGAAGTCGACCAAGACATCACAAGCACAAAGAGGCTACGGAAATGACCTTCCTTTATCAAGGAAACACAGACATTTCTGTATGGACTATTTTTCTTTTCAGCTGCCATGTATAAGAAATCACTGTGCTCAGGGCCTACTATCAAAGCACGATGAAACAGTCATCACAAAAAACCATATTCACCCATTCATGAAGCCGCCACCAGCAGGCTTCCAGAACACAACAGCCTTCTCCACTTTCTCATCAGCTTCAAGTATACTTACCAGCAAACAGGCACCCACAGCCTGCAGAGCTGTAGCCTCAGAGAACCCTCAAAGGCTTCAATACCTGGAGTGGGATTGCAGGAGAGCACGGCGCCCTGCAACATGATGAGCGCATCCCACCACTGCTACTGCTGCTGCAATCTGCCACCTCCATCTTCTGCAGGTCAGGCGGATCATTTGTGAGCAGCGGTGATTGCTGCTGATTCAAGACAGCACTTCCTTTCCATATTAGTTGTAAATCTGCACTGCAGTCTACAAAGGGGCTTATAAGCCTTTTGGAATAGCCTACATCTTTCTCACATCGCAACCAACCAGGTAACAGAGCTCTCATTTTTAGGAGCAGTCACCCATGTTGTACATAATTAAGATGGCTCAATCCACCGACTCCTCCAAGTCATCCCTCTCATACAGACACATCCAGGCACTGATGTACTGCAGCAAAGAGGACAAATGAGTGCTCACAAGTGTCAACTTGTTTGCACACTGCTATTTCTGTTGCTCAGACAATCACTTTCAAGAGGACGTAGATCACATGAGAATGCCCTCCTGCTCCTTTGCCCCTGTGTTGAGCTTAACCATTTGTGTGTCTCCTTTCTGGCTCACTGCAAGCCCTACCTTCTATTGAGAAATTACAAAAACATACATTCTTTCCGAAAACAGGATTTAGACCTACGTTTACTGCTCCCTCATTATGAAAAGCACTCATTTTGTACAGATTAGCAATTTCTGCAGTGGTTGTAATTGTACAGGAGTACATACCCAAGGCGAACTACTAGGAGATAAAAACAAAAACGCAAATATTTACTGAAGATTTATTAACAGACATAGATAGAAACTCCAGCATTTAAGTAGCCTGAAAATCTGCTTTCATTCAGCAAAAGTCTTAACCACAGTTTGCCTGCAACAGGGGAAGCAAGGCTTACAGGATCTGACCATCCTGGGTCAATTCTTTCTGCCCTTTCAACAGAAATACCTGGGAGACAGCACTGAACAGAAAGTTTCCCTTATACCAACTTCGAGCCAAACTTTCGCTGATGGAAGCATCTCCCTTGGCACAAAAGTGAAGGACTGACCAACGAAGACCACAGTGGTCATATGAATGCCTTCACCTCCAACACAGCCCGCGGCACTGAGCCGTGTCCCACTGAGAAAACCTGGCAGGAATCTCCAGCCCCGCTCTCCGCTGCTTCACGCCCATTTTCTGTTGCACAGAAAGGAAATGGCAGCCTTCATGAAAGAACAGTGCTTGCATGGAGAAAGACTTACCAGCGGCCTTTCACCCATGGAAACGGGGCTCAAGGAAGGATGTTGACCCCAAACACAGCGAGCGGAGGAGCAAACTCAACCCCTCACCACCTCCAAAATGCTCTTGGGCCATGACTCAAACCACAGCATCACCGGCACATCCGACACATGAGAAACTACAAGCGATACTATTCTTTAGACTTCCAGAAGCAAGTGCCATCCCCGTTGAAGGAGGAGCAGAGCGCCGTATTTGTGTGCAGATCTATTCTGGTCTTGTAGTGAAGCTGATAGGATGGCCCCCAGCCAAGGAGGGGAGGAAAGCAGCAGAGGAACGGCTGCAACGACCCAGTGCAGCTCCCAGCTTCCTGCAGATACAGGCAAGATATTTATAAAAAGAGGGAAGATAAGCGAGAGGGGGAGAATAACAAATGCGCTCTGACTGGAGGAAAAGCCCTTCAAAGTTTCAGAAGCGGTCATCAGTTGGAGTGGTTTGAAATTTGGCTCCGGCAGGGCTCCAAAAGAAGCGCCTTCCCGTACACAGATAATAGGATTTATCCAAAGGGGAGAGGAAGGCTGAGGAAGAGATTGGACAAATGATCCAAACAATCTCAGTGGGTTAAGCAGAGCCTCACACTAGGAAGGGGGATCCCACAGGCGGAAGGCGGTGCAGGAAGTCAAGGTGCTGTTTCCTGGGGAAATCCCTTCACATTTCTCAGCCAGACCTTGGCTGGGACAAAGCAAACCCAGCAGCACTGCTGGCTCTTGGGATCCTACTGTGACCTTAGCCACAGCTGCGGGGTGGTTCTGAAAGCATCAGATTCATGTGATAAAGAAAATAAAATCACAATTAAAAAAAACAAAATAAAAGTGCTATGGTTATGGCAAAAAGCTAGGAAATGCTAGAATTTAGATGCTCTTTTCTTTAAGACAAATAAAACCTACACTGGATTTTAATGTTACATATCTTACATTCCTATTCAAATTTTGATTTATGGCTGTTATTTTAATAACTCACTGAAAATACGAGATCAGACAGATAGGCTGACTGTGGTCCGGGATAAACAAGGAACGGTGCCTACTGGGACAGGAAGCTGGGCTTTGGTGGCTGTTGCACAACACGTCCCTAACACTAACAACTTACATACATCAAGCCAACAGCCCCTCCAATGAAAATCCACACCCAGATTTATCACAGTCACCAGAATGTCAGAGCAAGACTCCAGAAAACCATAACAAACAAAAGGCAGTTTCCTAAGCTCATCACACACAGGGGTGTGGGGCTCCAAAGTATCTCCTTGTTCTTCAAACAAAACTGCAGGCAGCCAGCAACAACCAGCTACTGATAATGCCAACAACTGCTCATTACTAATTACAATTAATGCTTAGTGGAAATGCTATTACTCCTGAAAGGACTCAATGTGTCCCTTTTGACTGTGTGTTCCCTTCGTATCCTTTTAACAGTTGTTTTTTTTTGTTTTGTTTTGTTTTGTCCCACTGCAAAGTAAATGGAAACAGATAAGACAGTAAATCAATGCTGTTGCAGAACGTTGGGTAACACAGGCCTTGTATGGGTCTGATCAGCTCTTTGTCAACAGCCCCACTGTCTTTAATGGCATACACAGCACAAGTGCACAGCAGCACTTCCATATCCCTCCCCATTTTTTGGAATATCAGTATGTATCATACAGGAGGACTCAGAAAACACATGCAACTGACACATGGTAGAATGGGTTAACACAAATGGACTGCTCATACACAGGAAAATGATTTAAAGACAGTGTTTATATCTCAGGTGAATGTACCAAAAGCTATTGGAAAGCAGGAGAAAAGAAAAAAAAAAGAAAATAAATATTTCTCACATAAGGCAAATCTTCTCACTAACTGGAATGCTTTTGATGTTGAAGGAAACAGTTCATCGCTGCAGAAACGATGAGTAACCACTTACGGTGCTCCACGCAAATGTGAACAGCAGAGGGTTTGCATGCTGAACTGAGTTCAGGACTGCATGACTAGCCCTCCAATATCAGATTAAATATTCAACAACTGAATTCAAGATATTTAACGCTAACTTCTCAGCCCAACAATCAACACACTGTACAATAGGAAATCATACCAGAGAAGAAAGCTGGCTTGTTCCCTCAACAGTTATTTACAGACTTGCAATCCCAGGACAACTCCAGTTATCTTAACAAATGCAATATATTTTCTACATCAGAGGGTCTGAACTCTAAAACTCAAACATTTCTCAGGCCTCATCAAATATATTTACCAAACTCTACAGTGCACATTCCACAGGAATAGCTGCCTGTTGTTACATCCATTTTTGCATTTGTTTCACCTTCCTAGCTTTACCTACAAAGGAAGATCTCAGTATGGATTTTGGAGCACTCCAGGAAAAGAGCAAAAGCTGGTGCGTGCAATGAGTGAGTAAATGGAAGGTGGGAAGCAAGAATGCCTCTTGCTCCATCACGCTGTCCCTGCTGCTGTCTGTTCCCCTGCTGTAATGCCATGACCAGAGGAAAGCCACAGCATCTCAGCATCCTTTTTGCCAGGATGAATTAGCAATTAAACAACTCTAATGCAAAAAAAATCATTTGGAAGTTCAGCAATAAAGCACCTGAAACTAGATGCCTGTTGGATCACTACTACTCCCATGCTTCTGTACCCAAGCAGCAGCATCTTAACACAGATCTCTCATCAGATCCTCCATCTTTGCCCTTTATTTTCTCTGAACATCCCTTTAAATGGCAATTAAAAGGTTTATTGCTTGGTTTTGTATGGAAGAACAGAAGGAAAAACAGGAGATGCATCAGCATTACTTCAGTAAATTCTTCAGCTGCCGATTCTGGTTAGCACAAATGCAAAGTAGAGCAAAGCAATGGGCAGGCGATGCTGCACAACCTGCAGGACACCTGCGTGTCCCCAGCTGCCTCCTGCTTCTTGCACAGGGAACCACAGAGAAAGAAATAACAGAGAGGAGACTCAGAGTGCTGCCACTCAGCTCACAGTTTGGGAAAGGGTGCAGAGAGGACCAGGTCAGCACACTGTAACACACTGCCACAGCCTGGCACCAAACTCACTGCAGTCGGTGATGTTCCCAGCCCAAACACCCTGTGATTTCAGAATGCACCTGCACCACACACAGCCGAAGACAAACTGGACATTTCTGAAATCAAACGCGCTTCATGGATTTGCTGAACTGGTGTGTAAAGAAATGAGACACCAGACAAATCCTCTTGCAGCCCTGGCCCAGAAAAGCAGCAAAGAACACTCAATTGCAAAAGTAAAGTGACTGAAAACCCTTCCTCATCTGAGAGGCACCACGGAGATTACAGCACAGACATCACCAATTACTTACACAAAATCAGAACAATAGCAAGTGATTATCAAGCATTGCAAAATGTTCGCAAGAAACTTCTGCTACCAGCAAGCTGTTCCTTATGTGTGTTAGTTAATTAAATCTAGGTCAGTTTAACTTTGGAAATCTGCACTAATACTGGTTTATGGCTTCACATTCTGGGACACCATGCTGCTACCCAAAGGTTTGACTCACAGAGACACACAGAAGTGCTTCATGGTAATAAGAGGCCAGCAGAGAAAACAGAAAAGCAAAGTGAATGCAAGAAACACAAGAGACTTGTGCTCTATATCTTCCCCTATGCACTGACTGGAAAATGCAGGAGTTTTTCTTACAGACATTACTTTTCTCTTACCCTCACTCTCAGCCTGCAAAGGAACACCACACATTCGGCTTCACTGAAAGAAAAAAGAGATCAAAAGATCCTTTTGGGCTGCTGGACGGAACTTTGCTCTGCAGAAATGAAATCAGGTTACAAAATGAGAGTATGTTTTACAGAACAGCACTCCGACTCTGAAATTCAGAATACGAGCTATTTCTTGGAGCCATTTTACTTGCCTGACTTACACTGAAGAACATGGAGCTGGCAGGCAGATTATGTTACTACACTGAACCATATTAAAAAACATCAACTACTGCAAAACGCAGCCGTCCTGTTGCAGAGGCCAAGTTACTCACCCTGCCCTGGTTAGAGCCCTGCTGCCTCCTTGGAGCCCAGTCTTTGCACAGCACAGCAGAGCTGCCAACGCCCTGCAGCCAGCATTGCCCAATTTAAACATGAGGAAGCAGCAGGCTTCAACAAAGGAGCCTTCGTTTTTCAATTCACTTCTCCAGCACTGGGGAACTGTTGAAACTCAGAGAGAGCTCTGCATGCTGCCTGCTTCCCAAGGCTTTTCTATGGGAGATCAGGTGCATCCAGCCCCACCAGCAGCTCTGGGTGTATCCCTTCTGTCAGAGGATGCACACCACAAGCTCCAGCCTACAGTAAAAGAAGCTTCCAGACTTGCAGCTCTGCAATAGAAGGCATCTTGCATCCTTAAAATGAACTTAAGAGCTGAAAAGAGAAAGCTCATCTGACAAACAGAAATTCCAAATGTCACCAGCGTCATTAGTTTTTGAGAAAAATATTTACACTGCAGCTGAACCCAGACAAAACTGCATCAACAGAGGTTTTCTGTCTGTTTTTTAATGATTCCGCCTTAATTACAGCAGAACTTCACCCCTTCCCCACACTGACGAAGAGAAGAGTTGTGAAATGCAGGGTCCTACAAATTAGCAACCAAAGCGAACAATAAAATCCCCCCAAGGATAATGCAACACAAAACATGCTGCATTCATTTATTTTGCAAAGTGGAGCTTAATTACTTGTAAAAATAATGGCTCCTTTGTACAAGCTCTCACTAACATGCGTTGCTGCTCCGTATTTTGCTGAGTGGTACACACTGTGTGCCAAATGTGTGCACATGGTTTATACAGCCTGTGCATAAGCAGAGTGCAGAAAAGAGGTTGCACAGTATCCATTGTGTTTTGACAGCACATAAATAATATATACTCTTGTCATGGAGTTTGGCTGCTTTTCCCTATTCTGAAACTCACTATTTCTCTTCCCAGTATGGATTTTCAGGCACTGATCCCCTGCAACTGCAGAAAGCACCAAGCATAATGAAACTTCTGCTATGGAAACAGGCCACCTTCATTGCATCCACCGTCCACTGGAAGCTTTTGGGAGCAATAAGATGCATAGCACACCTGTCAGATGGTTAGGCATGGTATTTCCACCCAAGAGGAAAACTAGCCATAATTCTGCTTAACTCACCTACATGGTTTTAAGATGCACTAAAAAGAACTAAAAAGGGTGCTACAGTATCTCGTCTTCAAAGACGTACTGCAAAGGTCACCAGAGAAATTCCTTAGATGACACCAACAGCAGCTGTCCCAGTGATTAGCAGAGGGCAATGCCACATAACCAAGTGCTTTTGCTTCTTTTCCCACCAAGAAAGGACTGCATTGGAATTGCTTGTGAAACACATGAACAGCAGTTGTAACAGCTCTGCTAACTTGCCACATCTTTTAAAATTACCGACTCTGCTCATTCAGATCACAGTATTTGCTGTGAGCTTTATAATCAAGTTTTGGTCAATTCAGACTTTGTGATAGTATGCAAATTCTGTCAACATCATTAGTCTCACCTTGGAGCTCTTGGTTGCAGTTTCAAGATGAATTTGCTTATTCCAGTTTTACAAAGCAGCCTGCGAGACCGTTGAGTATTTTCACATTATGACTGCTGTTCAACTCACGTGGGAAAAAGAGAAACACTGCCACCATCTCTGTATTGATCCCAGCCAACAGTGGTGAAGAAAAGGTCAGACAGAGCACAGCTCCTGTCCCACCCCTCACCTTCTCCTTCACCCTGCCTGCTATGTGGTTGGCTTCACTGCCTCAGATGAAACTTAAATGCAAGCACATGAGCAACCAAACTTACTTTTTGCTGCCTCTAACATCCTGTCCAACAACTATAGAAAACAGAATAATTTACAATTTGTAGCATAAAGAAACGTTGCGTGAGAGCATGGACAACACAGAAGAGTCCTAAACATGACATTGGGTCACTGAATATAAAGTCTAAGCATTTGAAAATTCCCATCAGGAAAACAAAGTTAATAACAAAGCTTAAGAGAACTGGGCATCAGAACAGCAGACATGCAGACCAAAACTTTTACAAACAGCCCTCCCGCCCCAGAACTTATTTAAAGCTCTTTGTCTTTATTAGCTGCAGCTTTTAAAGCCAGCAAGCCAAACGTTTGCTATTCAAAAATAACTTTCCATCTTCTGACGTTTTTCTGTCAAACGCTGCAGTGAGGGCTCATGCAACAAGTTACTTGCTGCAGTTGGCAAGATCTGGCTGCTTCTCATCACCCTCGTAGAACAGAACAGTTTCTGCTGCAAATGCTTGCCTTAATTTTAACTTAAATTCTGACTTATACCAGCAGATATCTGTTCTCTACAAGACACTGCTTTAGTTCAACAGAATTGTTACCATTTCATCTAACCAAAAAACCTGTAGATCAATGAAGTACAAATGTGACAGTCACAGTCACCAGCCTGCAAGCTGCACTCCTTTCAACAGCTGTACTTGTTCGAAGACAAGATTTTTCACTTGTGTTTGTATAAGGTTTGCCTTAATTAGCTGATATTATGACTCACGTTAGGTTGCAAGGCACAGCTGGAAACAGAACAACGTGAACAGAACAGAACACAAAAGGAGAACCCAACAGCATTACTGCACTTACTTTGAATACTAAGGTCATTCTCCCATTGTTCTTAGCAATAAAGGTAAAAGTAAAACCACAAAAAAATTTTCTTCAAGAGTAGAGTTTAGCTTTTGGAATCATTACGGGGGAAGGCACCTCTAAGATCATCTAGTCCAACCATCCACCTCCAACCAATACTCCCCAGTTAGACACTCTTCAGGGATAAAGCAAAGGCAAGCACGATAAAGGAAAAACAAGCAGAGGAACCATGAAGTCAGCCTTACTCGGTCAGAAGCTGATGCAACTTCTGGTAGCCCCTCTCCAAGGCCAAGCTCACGGGCGTCGCGCCGTCGCGGTTGTGGATGCTGAGAGCTCCTCTTCCTCCTGGCTGCTGGAGCAGAAACCACGTCAGCCTCAGCAGGCCCTGCCTCACTGCAAAGTGCATCAGTGTCTCTCGAGGGATGTTCTCTGGGAATAAGGAAAGAAAAAGAAATATGAATTTGTAGGCTGCCGCTTAGGTGAATGCCATTCCCCCACATCCTTGTTACTGGAGACAAGCCACACGCATGCCAAGTGCAGCACAATGGCTGGCATGGAACTAGAGGTGCTGACAGCCAAAAAGCCAAGGAACCTAAACACTGCAGCACCTGGAAAAACACGCTCTGCACAAGCTGGCTGCGAAATCCAGGAGACACCGCTGCATGAAAGCGAGGGACTGGCTCCAGTGGGACTGAATGTGCTCGGGACATCTCGGGGTCAGACTGAAAGAGCACAGAAGTCAAAGTGAAAAGAAGGGCTTTGTGGACAGCCATGACAGCCACTGAGCTGCAGGGCTTCCCTACAGCTCCTGGCATCTTCAGGGGTGTACATTTCTCTGTACGTCCAAGCCTTTTTTAGTCCTACAGCCAGGACCAGCTTTTAGGAATCTGAGAGTTATGTTATTTAACGGAACACTGATTTGTCCCAAGGCATGAAAAAAATCAATTACAACCGAAGAACAAATGCAGAGCAGTTATGAAAGAGAACAGTTTTAGCCTCTCATATGGACATAAAAATGAGGTTTTTGATTTCCTGGCTTGACTGTGCCTTAGCCCAGCTTTTCTCAGCTTTCTGCAGTAGCACTGTAATTCTGAGTAGCAACATTTATAAACTAGTAATCTCCTCTGCTGCTTTTTATGTTTAATAACCATGACTTTCTAATTCAGTAAAAATCACTCTTGAGCCTAAGCTTTCATCTCAGAAAAGTATCCCCCCTACTCTAAAAGCTGCAGCCCGAGAACTTCCACCAGAAATGGGCTCCAGATGCACCGCTGAAATACAGTGTTTGCAGATCAAAGCGTGCTGCTTCTGCAGGAAGGGAGAAAGCATTTGGGTTAAAAAACTGCAAGAAATACAAATTTGTTCTTTTAATTAACAAAGGATTTCAGTATTGACTGGCAGCAGCAAAAACAACAGAAATGCACCAGCTGAGTAAACCATGCCAATAGTTTAATACCTTTAATATTGTAGCGGTGATTTATTGGGTTATTAATTTGGTTGCCAGCCAAATCTACACAGTAAATTTAAAAAATGCAAGTGCATAATGCCTGTAAGATTTAATTATTTTTTCCCCAAGAAGCACACCCCAAGAGAAATCACTTCTGCAGTGTGCTGTTTTCTTGCCTGCTTTCTCAAGGGACATCATTAAGGCCTTTAGTGAAAAACAATGCAAAGAGAGGGAGTTATCCCTGCCTGACACACAGGCTTTTCCCACTTTCTGGATCAGCTCCTGAAGAACTGATCTGTATTCAAGAACTACAACTCCCTGGCACTGTCTCTCTTCCATATGACTCCACATAGGATCTCTGGGCTTCAAACCAATCCCTCCTCCCTAACATCCTTTTATTACTCTCAAGCAAAATCATGTTATCTTGAACACAGGAGTATGTCTGAATGGAGGTTCCAGCTGACCAGAGAAAAAAGAAATAGCTGGTCTTACTCACAGACAAATTCTCAGCCTATGGGAGAGTAACAACAAGGATTTTGGTATGGAGTGCATCAGGGTGTCACGCTTCAGAAATAAACAACCCAACAAGGTGGTTAATCAAAGACTGTCAGCTTTGGGCCTAAGGTATAATGAAAAATAACACAACAAAAGGGAAAAACTACTGATGAGGCTGCAGAAAGGAGGAAGTGTGGATACAGGACTGGACTTAGCGAAAGCATATGGCCCAAGTTTTACCCTGTGAACTCGTACTTGCACAGAGCTCCCACAACAACTGCACTAATAAACTGGCAGTATAACCAGCTAGCATAATTAAAACAGTACAACTCTTCCTGCCACGGATGTAGGAAGCACCACAGCACTTCTGCTGGAGCAAATGACTGCTGTTCAAGTAAAGAACATGTTGCACTGGTCTGACCACATCTGGTGCAGCAAGGATCATCTCCCACTCCAGCTGCCTTGTTGAAAGGGAACATCATCTTCCTAACTGAAACAAACAGCCTTGAACCAGGGCAGACCTGAAAAGCATAAGCATGGATTCCTGGATCAAAACACCTCTTCCTCCTTTAGCTGAGAGCTGCACAATTAGGGAGCAGCATCTTCTGCTTACCAGCTCTTGGTTCTCCAATAAAAACACACACCAACTGCAAGTTTGGAAAGGTGCCTGCAACCATGCATCCCCTGATCCACCTGGGTACCTGTCCCTACATGTATTTCCATAGAGGAATTGCTTCTCCTACTTGTCCCAAACGTTCAGGTGATTTAATCTGCTCATTTGAATGCACTTTTTGAAAATACTGTCTTTTCTTCTCCACTTTTTAAAAACAATCTTCACTACTGTCAAGTTAGTGAATACAGGTGGATGGAGGTGGTTACACATGCAACTGACCTGAACTCAGCACTGCCCCAGTGCCTCTGCACAACCACGAAGTGCACAGAAGATGAATACAAGACATGGAGCCTTGCCATCCTGAGCATATTAAACACAGACTCATTTTCCAGGTCCATTGGAAAGGATCTGCCTGACATACAGACTGGCTCCAGGCCATCCTAACAGATGGGTATGGATGATGGCACCAAAGAGACAAAGTGCTGCACACACAACAACTGCAGGGCCCTGGGCAATGGCTTTAGACGGTTCTGGAGTGTTTAAAACTCACACAACTATGGTGAAAAGGAGTGTGCCATCTGTGGACTGGATTAACTACTAATATACAAGGAGAAATACATCCGTTGGTGCACGGTGTTGCTCAGAACAAGCCAAGAGCAGGTGTGCACTGAGTATAGAAGTGCTGCATGATGGAGATGGAAGGAGGATGGGCAGCATGCCTACAGCCATCCCAGCTCTGAAGATCTGAGGCTTGTAGCGTGGGATGCTGGAAATTCAGTCAATAATTACAACGTCTTGTCATGGTGCAAAATTCCTTTCGCAGCTATGGAAGAACAACAGAAGCTTTAACCAGCAGTGGCCAGAGCTCCTTCTCCTACCACATCACGCATGAGCTCCTCATCTTAAAATGGCTGTCCTGTAAAAAAGGTTCTTGTAATTAGGAAAACTGTGGAAACACAAGACACACGATACTGGAAAGACCAAAGTTGTTTTTGTTCCTTTCTTGTTTCCTAGTAATAGGCAAGAGTTGAAACATATGATTATTGTCCCATAATGGCAGGGCACTCTAATCCAGCTGGCAAAACAGAAGACTTTAGATGTATTATTTCAATTTTTTTTTCTTTTTTTTTTCAGCTGTGACACATGAACAATTTATCTGAATAGCTAAGGTCAAAATTTCCATAGAAGAATATCAAATGTACTTTGCTAACTGTAAATGATTAAGGCTTAAGGTGCTTTTAGCACTAAATAAAAAAGCACAGAAGAAAAAAAAAAAAAAAGGTTTGGGTATGACACATCTGAGAGCACACAAAAAGAACTTGCATTGTAATCCTGATTAAATAAAAGGGAAAAAAAAAAAAGAAAGAAAGAAAAATCAACTAACCTCTGGATTTCTTTTTAAAATTTGCTTCTTATTTATTTAGAGAAATCCATGCTGAATGGCTCAGTTTACCCTCCATACCTTGAGACAGCTCAGTGAAGAAGAGAAAGCCATGGACTGGAACAGCTCAAAGAATCTCTTGCTACTCTTCCCGAGATAGTGACTTCCCCTTGTTTCTCACCCAAAACCATGTATTGTAAGCAAATTCTAAGGGCTGCCATCAAATCTTGTTTATGGCTGAAAGGGTTCTCAGTGCTCAGATCAACCCTTGAGCAAAACCCCGAAACAAGCCGTCACCTGGCACTCGGGAAGGCAATGGTACTAAAGGAAGGGCAAGGTGGAGACACAGAGGTTGGAGTTATGAGTTCAGTTAATACAAAATGTGGGTAATTCTTTTTTAATCTTATAAACAAGACTTTTTCAAAGCACACTGAAGGACCTTCATGTCCCTACTCCCACTAACACCTAAGGGAACAGAAGCACCTTAATGCCAATGGTTTCTCAGCCACGGACACCGGCTGAACATTTTCTGCTTCCTATTTTGCAATGCAGAGTGCTTTAAATTCAGGGAAGGAAAATATTTTTTTCATCTTATCAAGTAGCTGAACAGACTGCTTTGTGCTGTTTGCTCAGAGAAGATCATGCCCATTTATACTGTACAAGCCTTTATCAGAGGGCAGAGAGAAAGGTGAGAAGCAGATGGAAAGAACACCAGACTCAGGGAAAAGAAAACTGGTAACTATTATCCTGAAAGCATTTCAGTAGAAACTATAAACAGAGTGCAGGAGATGAACAGATTAAAGCTTTATGTCTGGAAAATACCATCAGCCACCTCCCTTTAACGTGCTCCAGTGGAGAAAAAAAGGTAGCTCCTAATTTCATTGTAGTCAGTCCTGAAAGTTTGTTGTTTTTCCTTCCTAGTAAGGCTTTTTTGTTGCTGCTACTGCTCTCTTCAGACATTCTGTTTCTGTTTTCAGTATCCTCTTGAGATCTTTCTGATCTCTACTGATGTGGTCCATTGCACTGAATACTGCAATCCTTCTGGGTTCCACGCACCGTTATTAAACGTAACTCCCAACTATTTCTGACTGGGCCAAGGCAACTTCTTCCCCACCACCTCCTCCCCATTGAGCTCACAGAGCTTTATTTCTCAAGAAGCATTATTGCATATGGATGTTTGCTATTCAGTGCTTCTGGGAAGCTGCACATATTCAAGACGTCTTCAAGACGTCAGTAACTGCATTCCTAAGGCCTGGGAGCTGCTAAGTGTTTTATCTGCTAAGACGGCATTCTGGTTATCTGCCTGCAATCGATGCTATCTTGCAGCTCATCAAAGGGACAGATTTTCCCAATGTTCTCATGGGGAATCACTTGCTCTCATGGCTGATCATCACTGCACTCTGAAAGCACCAACCTGAAAAGCCCACACCACCAAAACCGGAACCAGTCTGGATTTCACCACTTATTTTGATGAGCAAACTGAACAGACTGTTTCCCAAAAGAAGTTTTGAAAGCAGTCTGTTCACTACTGATAGATAACTCAAGGATTAAGTTCTCTAAGCTTTCCATACCTTAGGTACTCCCTTATTTTTTTTGTCATCTTTTTCTCCCTACTGCAGCACAAACAAGCCATAATTATTACTCAAACCTCCAAATATTCTGCTCTGGTTTTCTAGTTAGTTTATTTTCTGCTTAATCATTTAAAATAGAAAATTACAGTCCTGCATTTATGTTGCATATATCCTCAGAATACGTATTAAATTTTGATTTCTAGATATAAAGTATAACCCATCTGTTCAATTTCAACAACAGCCCTCTGAATGTCACAGGGAACAGTAAATAACCCTACGCTTAACAGTACTAACAACTATGTTCTTTAGAAAGTTACAGTGCACTTGCAGTAATTAAGACAGACATGATAACACAGCACCTGAAAGTAATGCTGTGTTTGGAACACCATGGTAACAAAAGTCATCCTTAATTACAGATAGTCTGAAATAAACTTGGGATGCCATCTGAGTTCATTCACATGAGTTGATGATTAAGGGCAAAGCCCAGGAAGGACAGTGCACGGCAGGTAAGAGCACAGCACAGCTCACCCAGCTGCCCTGCGACAGCAGCAGCATGCATGGAGAGGGCTGAGACATCTATGCCCAAGGTGGTTTACATGAACTCTGGACTTGGAATGCAAAGCCTTCAACCTGCACGTGTCCATGCAAAGCCCTGCAACACAAGCACATGCTTCTGTCCAAAGGTACAGCATTGTGCATGGTGGACTTGATGATCCTGAAGGTCTTTTCCAACCAGGATGAAGCACCAGGTGGGATGTGGCACCCCCCTCACCCAAAGCCCCATGACCTCACCTGCATAACTGGCACAACAGCTTCGTATTCCCTGTGAAATATTTTTTGTGTGTGGATAAACAGGTATCTACTGAAAAGTTACTGCAAGACTTCCTGGAGCCCTTTTCTCTAAAATATGGGTTAAAGGCTTCTCTGGGGGCTTCTTCAAATAGCAAATAGGAGGCTGTACCTCAAGCAGGTGGGTTCACGGAGAAGGAGGAAAATAAGTGGTAGAGACCGGGAAGGCAATTTGGGTCAGCTCACTCTGCACGGGAACAGAGTTCATCATCATTCTGCTGCTGAAAATGCCCTGAATCTGAGTACCCCCCTGACAGCAGCTGATGTGAGGAAAGCTTGAGAACAGGCTTTATACATATATGTATTTTACTGGGGAAAGTTATCCATACAGAAGCTGTTACTCAGAAACCTAATTAAAGCCCAGTCATGATCAGCTGTAGGTGTCCCTGTTCACTGCAGGGAGTGGGACCAGATGACCTCTAAGAGTCCCTTCTGACTCAAATCATTCGATGATCGCACCAGAAGGGCAAAGAAACAGGAGTAAAGAATTTCACCTTTCCATGGAAAAGCAAACAAGAACTCTGAGGTGAGACCACTGACCAACAGTTTCCGAGAAGAAGATTCTGTTTTCTGAACTAGCTTTTCTTGCCAGGGGCTCCCCATGTACAGCCACTGCCCTCCATCACACCAGCATTACAGACGCTGGCAGGACCAGGCTGGGTACCACATTCCACACCATTGGCTGCTGAACACAAAGCTTGTCATCAAAGCCCAAGTCGTACAAAAAGAGAGTTTGGTGCTAAATTTGGCACAGCAGGCTCAAACAGAGCTTGATGAGATCCAAATGAATCCACTTTTTTCAACAGGTTTTAGGTGAAGAACTAAAGCCTGTGATCACAGATTATTTCAGACTGCTGTACCAGAGTAACGTCAATTAATAAATACTGGTTTTAAGCAATGTTAACCAAACAGCTGCAATAATATTACCATATGGATTAGATTAATCAATCCTGCTCAATGCATTTAATTTTGGGACAGTTTCTTTTTAAGCACTAAGAAGTTTTTGCCTTCTGGACCAGCAAATGAGAATACTGTACACAAACATACTGGGATTGGAAATACACTGACGAGCTATACAGGAATACACGCTGAGTTTATTTTCAATTTGTTCAAATGAAAATGATGTCTAAAGAGATAAAAAGACAGAAATGCAAAGAAAGTATAGTGTGAAATACTACTGGGATTACTGAACCTGAGGAAACTTCTCTTGCTGAATGGCAACAGCTAGCTTAAATAGGTTATGGGGAAAAAAAAAAAAGAAAGGTGTTTCACTGGAATGCTTACAAATGTCCTCTGGCTGTTTTAAATAATGTTAGAGGTATTTCTAGCCCACAGCTGAAGCAATGCATTCTTAACAATTTGGATGTATAAATGCACCACGCCTTTAATCTAGAGCAATGGCAAACTCTTGAAGAATGAAGACCCTGGTTTGGCAACCAAAACATAAGCAAGCACATAGTTCTTACATAGCTTTGGACCACAACAATGCTGCACTTTTACTTAGTGTTATGGCAGCATCTTTCCTGTCCTTTGGAGCGTGACAGCAATTAACTCCTTGTGTTCTGCAGGAAGAGTTGGGAATGGGCAAAGGAAAGGAGAGGCCTGTGCAGAGCCAGCCCCCCCTCACAAGCCTGCACCCTGGAGCCACCATCCAAGCTCCTGCTGCAGAACCGCAGCCACTTCACGCCTATCTCCAGACTGGAGCCCTTAGAAATATCTTCTTTCAAACATGCTTCACAGCAATGCCCACCTCATAACAGCACTTCTGTGCCCAGATTGCTGGCTGAGGCTCTCCGCTCGCTCTGACTTTCAGAGGTTTTGCTAAACAGCAGCGTTTTGTTTCCAACCCACAAGAGCCCAAAGAGAAATGTCAGCTTAGAAGCAGCGTGAAAGTCTTTCAAGAAAGGATCTGACATTTTCTTTTGTTCTCATTTCTATAGCATTTTCTCCTTCAAGAAGGTTATTTGAAGTATATGGCAGTGACATTTAGCGAAACGGGAAATATGAACTGAGATAACTGTTCATAGGTAGTGATGCAATGAAGGACGGGCGGTCCCACTAGAGGGGCACTGACCAGAACACGTGCATAATTGTTCTCATGCTCCCCCAGTTTCAATCTGTGCAATGATTTTCCCACTTTCCCAACCCAGATTAATGCACAAGCACCACCACTACAGAGGTGCTGTTTTCCTAATGTAGCTCTCCATCATGAATCAGAGACATCTCTCCAACCTTGTTCTCCCAAAACAGGGTTACGTGACCAGAAGGATGCTTATATATACAAATCTTTCCTGTCACAATCACAAAAATTCCCCAAAAGTCCCTGTGTATAATCAGCTTACTGAAAAAGAACTACCAGATATATCTGCCTCCAGACCAAAAGCCAACCAGGAGATGAAAAACAGACATCAACAGATTGCCCTTACTCAGTTACATGCGAAAAAACTTACTGCAAGAGAACATTTTATTAGACCAGCACTCTTAGATGAAGGTTGCATTTACTGCTGCTGAATGCCACAGCCTATACCACAGTGATTTTCAGGCACAGAAGTGTATGCCGAGCAAATCCTATGGCAAATCCATAAGCAAATCCCTTCCCTAACTTCTGATTTTTCCAAAGAGGAACCAAAGACCAAAAAAAAAAGAAACTAGATCTGAGCCTTCCTGCAAAATCAGTAACAATCCAGTGCTTCAATTGAGATTTTCATTAATAAAGAACACTTTGACAATCTTTTACAATATTTTTACCACTTCAGTAAAGCAGAAATTCCTGCATTATCACAGCTTTCTAAAATGCAAAAAGCAACATCAGCGTCTTCCATGGAGAGGGAAAAGATACCAAGTGTTTATCTCCCAGTAAACAGACAGCAGCATCTGAATTTCTATCCAGAAACCACTAAATACGATCACATCATTGAACCTCTGCTAATGCTGCTTTGACTGCCTGCCCATGCGTTCATGTTTACAAAAGCAGTCACTGAGGCAGTGACAATTAAAGCAGGAAAAATCCTGCAGAAAACCCCATCAGGGCAAGCAGAACTGCAGCCGCTGTGCTGAACAACTCATTCCTGTTGCAGTGTTTAGGCTGGTATATCCCATAACAGATAGGGAATGCCTCACAGCCACATTCCTCATGTGAAACTATTTGCCAGAATACCTTAGAAATTTATGGCAACACTGGAATTGGCCCCAGAGTGCACCAGTATGCTTCCTTAAAACTTCCCTGTGACAGAACTCCAAGGCTACAGCCATGTCACAGCATCTTGAACGTGTTGGCTCTGCTGCTTTTACTAGAGGTTTTGGGCCAGCACTGACCTCTATTTATAAGCTCTCAGTAGCACTCTCTGCTATGGTTAAGGGCTCACATTAGCCAGGCTTTCCCACTTTTATTCTGTTTTATTTGCAAAATTATCTGGGCTCATTTTAGGGAAGGTCTGTGTTCACAGACAGCTGTACAGGCAGAGATGCAGGACTAATCCTCAGGGTGCTTTGGCATCAAACATGCTGCCTGTAGGCAGCCTGCCAGCTTCTCCAAGAGAAATCAGATGCGTTTTACGCACATTACAGTTCCTTTGCACCTGTGCTATAAAACCAGTGTTTAGCAAACACACCAAGGCTGTGGCACAAGGCCAAAGCATCAGGCTTCCTCCACAGGCCCATCTTTTTCAGGAAATCAAAGAAATGTGATGCTGATGCGTGCATAACACTGCACAGACAAAAAACCCCTATCTGCACGTGTTGCAACACTGACCACTTACCACACTGCGTCCTATTTTATAACAGAAGATAAAGAAAACATGGGTGACCTGTATTTCAAAGTGGCTGAAATGCAAAGTGTAGGACACAGACACAGTATGACACGTTGGTATACAGCCTGTCCCATTTCTGTGCACTAAGACCAATGAATATTTTGAAAGACAAGCGGATGGCTCCCAGAGCAGAAGGCTTTTAACTCCTCTCCCCACCCACACCTCACACACAGCCCCATGCTTCTCACCGTTGAGGGACTGATCCGTTCCCAGCACGTTCCATTCTGCAGGCAATTTCAGGTGTCGAAATGCCAAAGCCACTTTCTCATCCAAAATGTCCACATCAGCAGCAGGTGGTCTCGACTGGTCCAAGAAACGGGTGAAGTTTAGCGCCTGCTGGTTCCCTGCGTAGGTAGCCAGAAACTGGGCTGCATCGTAGGCTTCATCCTGGATGAACTTGAAGCTCTCTTCTGCCACCACCAGAACAGGGCGACCTTCCTTAGAGGCACAAAGTGCCACCTTCACCGTCTCACAGCAGTCATGGCCTGCAAAGAAAACCAAGGGAAATTGTAGAAGAGAACAGTCGAGTGCTGAAGAAAGCCACAACTGAGCAGCATTTTTGACACACACATTCCTTATATTAAATCAGATAAATACAAGTTATCAAGAGTCACAACTCTAAATTAAAAGCTATCTTGGGACCTCAATGTGTTTGAAGAGAAAAAAGTATTTTTTGTAGATTTTTAAAGATGTGTAATCCTTCTGTTTGGTACAATATAGAGCCAGAAATATCTAAGCAGCTCTACTCTGACCAGCCTATTTTGGATCAGCTACAAGTAAATTCAAGAGCACTTGGTAACGATTTTGCTAATGCACCCATGGGAGTTGTGATCCAATCAGCCAGATTATAGGGTCAGACAAACTTTTTCTTTCCATCTCCACTCGGGAACTCACCAGAAAGTAGAACCTGAGAGAGGAAAAGTTTCTGCTCCAAAAGCTGGCACAGCACTTGGCTTACACCGCAACCACCGCAACATCACCTAACACACAGACCTACAAAGCAGCAAGAGCTGGTAGAGCACAGCCTGAAACACAAAACTAAAACTAGGCTTCTGCTAAATAAAAACCCAAAATGGCTTCTTTCCATATTTACCAAATAAAGATGGTAGAACTTTGATACATCTATTTAATTAGGGCCCAAAGCAGCCAGTGCTGGCAGTTGTCAGACATGCCCCTTCAATAATAAGGTTCGTGTTTCAAGTTCACTGTGCAGCACAGCTCCTTGTTCCAGTGTCAGCCTGACGTCAGTGCTGTTTTTGCCAGAACAGCACGGACCCTGCACTAATTACTGGAAAAGCTTCTTTTTGCACATGACCTCAGCATCTAACCACATTCATGGAACCCTACTTAATTAAATACAAAACGACGATTTATTTTTAAAGGCTCGAAAATTCTCTTTAAGCCCCTATTTGTGGTCAGTGGGAAAGTTTCCTTCTTGTGTCGAGGCTCTTTGCTGTTGATTTCGCTCACAAAAGGAAAATACGTCCCTAATCTCTGCAGCCATTCAGCCAACCTTCCAGATCTGCTCTGAGGCTTTTGGCAGCTGTACAGGTTTGTCTGCTGAAAGAGGCAATCCTGAAGTTAATTGAGAGGTCAAAACTGCTATTCGGACACTGTGGGTAACACCAAAATTGTCAGAGATGAGGCTGTGTGACTTCCTAAGGAGAGCAAGCGCAGCTGGAAACATATCAAAGGAAAATGATGTGAAAGTTGAAGGAACAGACACACTAACACTGACATTGCAACAAAGAATAAGAGCGGGAAGACCTTTGGGGGCTCTTTGGAAGCTATGGAGAAGTCTAACTTGGAGGAACGCACAAGATGCTCTTTCTAAAGCAGCAAGGACTTGGAAAAATTACACGTGCATTCAGAGTTTAATTCATCACCATCTGATGGGACTGGCAGCGGCCCTGAGGAAGCACATCACAAATTACCTCCGTCCTCACTGAGGCAGCCTCAAATATCCAAAGGAGAAGGCACAATTTTGGGGGAACTCCTCTTCAGTGTAGACTTTTACAACCTTCCCCATATAACTTCTTGCTTTGCTCCTTCTAAAGATATCAGAACAAGGAGCTAAGAGGACATACTAACATGGTTTAAAACCTCTACCAAAGCCCTGAGCCGCACACAGTGTGAAGAGCCATCCTGCGAAAGCTGACTCGAGAACTCTGAACTTGGCTCTTCCCCATACAAAGAAGTAGAAGTTTACTAAAATGCAAAAGTTGTCTTTTTGTTTTTTGGTGGTTTTTTTGTTTTTTTTTTTAATAATAAAAGGTTGAAAGATTGCTTAATCACATGAGAAAAGCTAAACCTTTGATTTTTACTTTTTTTTTAAGCTATTTTCTCTCTATTCCCATAAGAATCCCATCTGCAAAGCAACCTAGAAAACAGCTACTCTGCCAGAAAGGCAGCTGAGTTTCAGGAGTGAAGCTGCAGACAAGCACAGCCTGCTCGCAGTCAGAGAAACACTGCAGGACAGTCACTTCAGTCACTTCTTCATGAGGAAAGCTGCTCCATTATGACAACAACACAAACTTCAGTAGAGCAACGTAGTTGCCTTCAACCAGCACATCAGACTAGACGAGCTGTGATCCGCTTGCACTGAACACGTGTGGGACTCCAGCCTTGCAGTGCATTTAAGTAAAGCCACAGAAGCACAGATGCAACACAAGCAGAGGTGACCACCAGATCACGTCCTGAATCACAGCCAGACGTGGTTCTCCTGAAAGCCCCACTAGCATCCAATGCAGCCTTGAAAAAGAGGTGCCCGAGCTGACAATCCATGGACATCTGACAGGATCAAACAAGCATCCTGCTAAACCCTTGGGAATGTTATTCCAAAGGGCAACCCCTCACAAGGCTTTGATGTTCTCCTTCCCTACATCTGACGAGATGTCAAACTGGGGGTTAAGAGTCTGGGACAGGTTCTGACTTTGGCAAAGAGTTCAAACACAGGAGGAGCAATTAAGTAACAAGCGTGGCAAATAGTAAAAGATCGCTCAAGAGGTCTCTGCCCCCTGCTTTGAAAGAGCCACAGGGACGTCACCAGCAAAGAGCTCAAACACCCGAGCACACACAGGACCTTCTGCAGGAACAGCCAGTGCAGCAAGGCTACTCTCCACATCAAAGACCTGCTTCCTACCCTGGGATAACAGTTGAACTTCAGCAGCCCTTTTCCCAGAGCACGTTAAGCAGTGTTAGGAAAAGTGCGCTCAGCTTTCTGGCACCCTTGGGAGATAAATGGTTATCATCCACAGAGCGAGCCCAAAGCTGTTTGCATGAGGTTAAGGAACTTGCCCAAGATCACAAAGAACTCAGGGCAAGGTTGGAACAGATGCTATTGCTCTGAATGGTCTCCTTTCTGCTCCAGCAGGCAGACAACGGAGTTTACCCTTAGCAGGATGAAGGATGGACCCCGTGCATGGTGCTGGTGTGCAGCATCCATCACCCAGCCTACAAACAGCGTGTACAGCACCACGAGCACCACAGCACATGGCCATTAACTGCTGTGCTCCTTCCAGAAGCAGAACAAAGCTCTGCAGACTTACTAAAAACGTAAAAAACCCGGGTGCATCAGGAGGAACCATCAGCTTACTTATAGCCTACCTGTAACATTTGTATTTCAGAAGGTTCAAAACATGGGGGACTGAATAAATTACACACATGGCTGCACCCACAAAGGGCAGGAGAAATCTAGGCATTTTAGAGCTCAAATGGGTTTGCGATGCTGCGTTACATCTCTGCAGATTGCCTTCACTCTCCTCCAGAAATCCGGACATCTGGCCAAACAAGCAATCCAAAGCAAATGGTAACATTCTGAACACTGCCACACTGTTACCATCCAGCAATATTCCAACTTGAATTCTAACTTTTCCAACAAACGTAACAGTGTTTCTACCATTGCTGTTTGCTAACGTCTCAGGCTATTTGCTGGCATCCACACTGTTCTCTTCTTCATACATTTTTTTTGCCACAGTATGAAATTTCATCATTTATATGCTAGCTTAACTGTTATAAAAGTCAAATAATCCACCCCTTAATTCTTCTTGTATTGAATTTTCCCTCATTTCTCCTGGTCCTCAATTATTTCAGATTTAGAAGCAACTCAATACTTAGGAGCTGTTCTAGGATCTGCCAACACATTGCAGGAAAAATACAGAAATTATAAAACTTTCCAGTCTGCACAGAGATGGGTGCAGCAGTTGCTTCTGCCACGATAAAGTGAATTCCCCAGTTTCACAAACCCATGCTTTAAAAATTGTTTAAAGCAAGACAACAAGTCTTCAATTACCAAATTCCTTACTAGGCCACTTACTGGAACTTGCTTTGGGCAATACACAACAACAAAAAACAAGGAACACGAAGCTCTGGCCTCTCTGTACTCAACCCTGATGAGATGAGATGCACTGGTATGATAGCACTGCCTCTTCTACACAACAACATTTGCAAAATAATACTGCAAAAGGTGGAGATGCTCAGCTGCAGGGACTTTATAGATAAGTTAATGTATAGTCTTAGGCTTGGCCATCCCAGTAGTATCCATTTTACTGACGTGGGGTGTGTTTAAAAGGGTGGCAGCAATGACTCTGAACAGACTTTTTATCATCAAACAAGGCACACATGGAGACAAAACATCGTTGCTTCGAAGCAGAGCTTTTACCAAAACATGATTTCATTTCCTACTCCTCTGAAAGTGGAAATCCTGTCCAAGCCACCTATTTTCAGAATTAACATTTGAGATATCAGACAATGGCCCCCCAGCCTGGGCAGCTATTTAAAGCACTGCTGGAAGCACATGTTTAGGTTTGCCTGGTTGGTGACTCCTGTGCTAACTGCGTCCTCTGAGGTATCCTGGTGGGGCTGTATAAAGAGATCTTATATGGAGGTCTAAACAGGACAGGAAAGCCAGACAGTGAATGCTGTGAATCTCCCCAGAGTATTTTCAGTCTGCATCCAACAGATGTTGCCATCTGGTGGCTTGTAGAAAGGCAAGTCAAGGGATCTCCTGTGGCCACTTGAGAAAAGCTCTCTCCTTCAGAAATCCCAAATTCTGGTTCTGAAAACTAGAGCCCATGCTCGACACGTCTGATGTACAGTTGCTGTATTTACTCTTGCAACATAAGAGACCTTATGAAGTACATAGGCCAGTAAAAGTGATGGACAGGAGCCTTTGTTTTTCATTACAAATCCTGTACTATTGTAGAAAGATTGTTTTAGGTCCTTTATGCTGCAAAGGTCATATATAAATTGGTAGAAGCACAAGACCCCACACATTACCTCATAAATAACTTCAATACAAATTCAGTCATTTTTTCCTGTCACTGAGGTCATCTAGAAGTAGCATCACTTCCTTCTGATTGCACTGCCTAGAGCAATTAAGTACACCAAAGAGAATGGACTGCAAAAAGTCATCTTGGCTATGCTGTTTTGTTCTATTTTAGGGGGGTTTTGTTCCATAATTAAGAGTATTTTAAAATCCACAACTAGCATTGCCAAGAGATCACTTGTTATGCAACTTGTTTACCCTTTTGGTCTCCCAGTACGAAGATTGCAATTCATGAAGTATAGCTTTTTCTATGAAAAGTTGTTTCCTAAGGGAAAACAGTCTGTGGAAGAAGAGAATAAAGCAGGAACACATGTAAAGGATTTCACAGTAAAATAGAAGTTTGAAATGAAGATATTTCCAAGCTAGCTGAAATTAATTTTGCTTTATCCTCTCAACTAGGAGAAAGGAAGGAGGAATGAAACAAAGCAAAGGACTACAGGAATTCGGAACGAATGCACCTTGAGCTCTGGCAGCTCAGGGCCATGCCCTGTAGTGAAGGGCCTTTTCCTGATATCCAGTCTGACCATCCTCTGACACAGCTCCATGCCATTCCCTTAAGTCCTCTCACTGTCACCAGAGAGAGGAGATCAGCTCTGTGAGGAAGCCATAGGCGGCCACCAGGAGCTGCAGGCTGCCATGAGGCCTTCCCTCAGCCTGCTGTGCTTCAGGCTGAACAAACCAAGGGACTTCAGCAGCTCCTCGCACATCTCATCCTCTAGACCTTCCAATCGTTTTTGTTGTCCTTCCTGTTGCTCTCCTTCCCTTCCCAGATACCTGCTATTTAAGCACAAAGCCGCATGGTGCCCGATGGAGCAGCCATTGCATGATGCACACCGCACACAACACACAGCACTGTGAGCTCCTCCAAACACAGCTGGCAAAGTTCTCCCCAAATCTGCCCAACAGCTTGCTGATCTCAAGCTCTGCTACACACTGCAGTTGGGGCTTTTGACTCATGTGAACAGGGATGAGGTCGTTCCTTTTTTATTGTTTTGTTTCCCAGATCACAATTGCAGGCTTGATTTATTTTTGTTTTCAGTGGGGGAAAAACTGCTTCAGAAGCAGAGGCAGGAGATGAGGCTGCTGCCTTGTATTCAAGTTTCACTTCCCTGTTTTGACAAACTTTCTGTACCACCACGTGCCATCCGGTCAGCCAGTCAATGCCTCCACTCTACCCTCCCTACCCTGCAGAGATGCTGGGAAGAAAAATACATTAAAGATTACGACAGGCTCAGTTGCTACACTAACAAGGACTTATTGAAATGCTCGGTTTATGACTGACAGTAAGCAGGACGAGTTTCTCTTAACATAAACAGACACAAACTAGCTTCAAACTATGTAATTTCAGAAGCAAAAAAAACTGCTTAGCCACAGCAGCAGAGGTGGTATCACTTTCTACATCCTTCCCCGCTTAGACCATTGGTATTTTCTTAGTTCTGCAAAGCCAGTGGCTATGTTTTAACCACCGATAACAGATAATCAAACTAGAGAAACACACAACAACACACAATTTTCTGCTTGGTTATTACAAAAAAAAATATTCTCAGAAAGAGTAGCAATGCATTGGAACAGGCTGCTCAGGAAGGTGGGGGAAAGGATAGTGGGTGTTCAAGGAAAGGCTGGATGTTGTGTTGAGGGACATGGTTTAGTGGGAGCTATTGGGCATAGGTGAATGGTTGGACTGGATGATTTTTAGGTCTTTTCCAACCTTGGTGATTTTATGATTCTATGGAGGCCACAAGCATGGGCTGAATGTTGGACTGGATGATCTCAGTGCTCTTCCTTAACTTCAGTGATTCTATGATCTCTGCCTGCCACACAGATGGACCTTAACACTGGAACTATCTGACAAGGGAATGTTTTAAACTGTTCCACAGAACTATGAAATATCTCTGGTGGAGAGGAAAATTTCTTTAATTATAGAAAATTTAGATTAGATCATCTGGAAATTGAAACATCTCAATCATCACAATAAAGTAGTAGCAAACAAATCTTTTTGTTATTTTTCATCGAGGCAAACAGAAGCTTAGTGGGATGATGCAACCTGATCTGTCCTAGGCTAGCAAAAGAGGTACTGGAAGCCTACAAAAGAATCACTGCCTAATTCTTGAAACTCAGGAGTTTATTCTGACACTTATGACAGATCAGTTGAGAATCTGTTTCTTATAAGGGAAAATTATTTCTCCTGAATTTGTAATATAGCCAAATGTGGGGGCAGGATAATCACCCATCCCATCCTTCAGAGCAAGTACATATCCACAGTTATTACTCATCCTTTGCATGATTTCTGAATCGACACTTACCTGCATATTCAGGTATCTTTCTCAAGGCACCGAAGCTAAAAAGATCATTAGATGCACAGTTTTTTCCCTAAACCAACAGAAGACTTCTAGCACTGCGGCCTAGCAAAGGATTAACAATCCTAGGCTGCTTCCAACTTTCCTACTAGGGGCTGGTAAAAGCTGTTGATCATGTAAACAAGGCAGCAAACCAGGATACATCCTACATCCCTGAAATCTCTGGGGTCTCATTGCTGCCTCCCTTTTTCCTATAGTGTGATTCACAATTTTACTGTATGTATTCTGAGCACTTTTTTCCTTTCCTTTGTATCACTTTCCTAGTCTTTTCCTGTCCAAAAGACTCCCTAGTACATATGCACCTGGCTACCAGAATTCAAGATGCTTTCACTTCCAGCTCTATAGCACACGCAGCTGTCAGTCTGCAAGCAAGATTACACTCCTGTACAATAACAGATCCTTCCCTACAGGTCATCCAGGACCCATCATTTGCACTGACAACAGAATGGTTACTCTTACTTCATTCAGGAACAACAGATTCTCCGCTGTGAATCTTTCTCTATCTTAAAAATATAATGGACATCAGTATTTTCCTCCAGGGCCTCCTCATTTCACTTGAAATCTACACAGACAAGGATCAAGACACTGGCTGACATTCAGATCAGGCTGTAAGCCCTATTCTCTGAGTAGGCGTGGGGCACCAGGCTGTGATTCCAGCAAGAGAAGTTTCTGGCTAGCCAAGTTGCATAAAAGAAGGTACAGCAGGACTGGCAGCCAGATGCTGTTTGGCATGGTGGACAAAGTGGCAGTACTTCAACACTGGCTGTTGTTTTCTTTTCCTCTCATTCATATCCTCTTGCATCCTTAAATCAAATATGCTTACAGCTTCAAATGTCTGCTCCTCACAGAAGAGAAGTTTCTAATCTAAAATGTTAGGGAGATGAATCTGTAGAGGGAACTAATGTATTTTACACCACCATGGAGGAAAAAAAAAACACCTTTACACCTAAGTTAAAATTGCCTAAAGGCAACCAAATCTACATACAACATTCCAACATTCCATTATGCTCTAACGAATGCCGTATAGAGAAGGCATAGCCACTACATAGATTCATGACATAAGCCATGGGAACCTGAAAGCCCATTCTCCTTCCTTTATAAGGAATGTATAATGTATAAGGAATTTGTATAATTTATTAATTATCAAGACACTGAGTGTGGGAAGTTCCACAGCACCATCCTGTGAGCATCAGTGCCAGGGACACACCAGCAGCTGCGGAGTTACAACTGATAGAGAGTACATGACAAAACAGAATGCAAAATCTAATGTTGCAGTTGAAAATCTTCTCTAAGAAAAAGCTGCTCCCACAAATTTACAATCAGATACCCCTTTACCCCTTCTTTTATTATGAAATAAAAAGCTTCTACTTCAATATTGAAGAGATATAGCTAACAGTGCCGTTCAAAGCTAATGATAAAGATGAGATAAGGAAGAGGCAGACTGTTCTGGTACCTATATAAAATACAGCAGTCATTTGACTGCAGTTGTATGCTTAATTAGATAAAGTGTTCCAGGATACACAGAATTTTCACACATGGGAATCCAGAAGGTATTCCAAACAGTTTACATCTCCATTCCATTTTCTGTAATTTCTCATCTGAAATGACCTTTTTTTTTTTTTTTTAATGTGATTTCATTTGAAAGTTTTGCTAAAAACACTCAATTTTGGCAGCAAATGTAATTAAATTATTTCCCTTTCTGTTTCTTACACCCCTACACATCACCAAAACAACTAACAATGAAAAAAAAACAAACCAGCCTTTTGTTTTAAAATTAGCTCTAACAGAATTACATCTCCCCCTGCAAACACAGATGAAGACTTTGAACTGCATGAAGCCATGAGGACACAAGAAGAGGATGAAGAAAGAGCCATGGGCTACGAAGGGAAGCAGAGGAGGTGGAGGGCTTGGAGTATTTATAACAAATCAGCCCTCCCTGCATCCACCAGAGCCTCCAGCAGCTGCTGCACTCCTAGGGACGTGCAACAGTGTGCCAAGGTAAAGGAAAGATGCTCCCAGATGAAAGAAGGTCAAGGTTCTGGCTGCAAGCTGTCTGCAGAACTTGCTGGCACAGCACTCGCTGCCTGCCTGGGCTGGGGTGTTCAAACAGGGCTGGTCTCCCACACACCGCCTCCTGTTCATGGCTAATCCTGCTCAGAGGTCAAATAACGCCAGCCGTGAGTCACCACAGCATCTCCCAGGCAACTGGTCGAATATACGATGTAAACACACGATTACAGATTGACTGCAGGGATCAGGAAGGAGAAGGAGGAGGAGGAAGAGCTGGGCTGAAATAAGTCATGCCTGTATTAAACTCAGTGCTGCAGGAACACTGGACGAGCACGTCTGTGTCAGCAGGATAGCATGATTTCCTCCTCTCACTTTGCTTCTCCCCAGCATCTTCTTCAGTGAAGTCTTTTTTTCCCCCGCAGATAATTTCTCCAAAACGAGGTACAAACACAGGAGGGGCTGTTACACAAATGGCTGCATTTAAGAAGTCACCCTCACTCTCAGCCATTCTTGTAGTACACGTGGGCCTGCCTCTCCCTGAGGCCCCTGTTCAATGTTGGTCTGATTTAAGCTGCATCACGGGACAACAATCATCCTTATGGAATATCCAAGAAACAAAATCATCACGCAACTAAACCAAAAAATATAAATTCCCATTATAAATAAAGGAACAATCGAAAGCAATTACCTCCTTTCCCTCTGAATCAGAAGCAGAGTCAGATTTCCCACTTGTTACAACTAATGGCAGCAAGAGCAGCCCAGGGAGCCCTCCCCAGTGACTCAGTGAGTCTTGGGGCCAGCAGGACAGGGGAAGCAAAGCCACGGAGTTGGGGACAAGCCATGGCCACCAGCCAAGCCATGGCACTGAGGATGCCCAGGCGAATGCTGTAGGAAAGCATTACTGCTGCCCGGAAATCCCATCAAGTATTCTGGTTCCTGAAGGCAAACACAGCATCCTTTCAGATCCTTTCTTGGCAATTTGGCCGCTGGGTCCCAGGAGGGAGATGAGGTCACACCACGCTGTCACAGCCCCTGCGCGCCCCATGCACACGCGGGCTGCGAGTCACCGCCTCTCCCCTTCTGTGAGAAAACAGACGCTGAGCTAATTGATTGCACAGGAATCAGCCACTGTAAAAAGGCTTCTCATCCCGAGTAGAAAACAGCTCCAACAGCACAGAAAGGAGCGGAAATGAGCAAATGAGGTGGCCAACTCTCAGCCACTAATCACCAGGAGGGAATGGTGTATTTCATTAGCTAAGTCCTTAGTCCAAATCGTACTTCACGCACATCTCTTACAACAAATCACTAGACAGACAAATAATAATAATAAAACAATACACTCAGTTCCATAAGCTGTAGTGTATATAGAGGAAACATCAGATGTTTTTCTCACACTAGTACCAATGTGTTGCACAGCAAGAAGTCAGAAGGGAAGGTTAATTGTAGGGACCACATCCTAGAATGTGCTCATTCCCACGGGCCTGAAGTCACCAAAGAAAACTCCGTGCTGATTTGTTTTAATTGCACAAAGGCTAAACGAGAGCGGTGTGCTTTAAATGCGAAAAGCCACTCTGTCTGAGCTCTGCTGGAGGGATGGCACTGAGCACTGCGCGTTTCCTCCCTTCTGCAAGGGTTTCAGAGAACGCTGTGTTTGTTCTGAACTGCACAACAAGATTTCAGAGAGAAGGGCTGTGTTTCACAAGGACTACAGCAACGGACCTCATCACACTAATTAAGCAGATCCTAAGAGGAACTGGAACTTACCAGGCCATACACCATTTGGACATTAGCATCTTTAACACTGCAAATGTATTCTGCAGTATCCCGCTCATATTTGAAAGCTTTTTACTATGTATTAATGTAACTTCATGTTTTCCACAATAGAATTTCATCTAACATTAAATATTTACAAACTGAAAGTCATACCATTTTAGCAAAGTCAAGCAAGAGATTTTTAAACTGCTAAAGTGGTCATCCAAACCATATATTCTATACTCAATGAATGTGCAAATGAGAAAAAAGTTGACCAAAACAGAATTACATTTAAATCCACTTGAAAGAAGCAGATTTCATAGGCTGATACAGTGGTATGCAAAGAAGAGCAACTATTTACCAGGAGAAATCGTCTCCAGACTCCCAGGATTAATCTTCCTAGTGCTCGTGCAGTGCTGGACAGTTGACCCAGTGAAGATCAAGTAGAAAACTACATCATCTTCAACCTTATCTTCCTCAGTCAGCTGCACTGTAATAACAGAGTCGCCCTGGAAAGAAGAACAAAAAAAAAGTCATTAAGTTTACATATCCAAGAACTGCATTAAATAAAACTGCACTCTCAGGCTGCTGCTTTCTGTTCATGCACTCCTTTCAAATGACTTGGGGCCCATCCTGATTTTCAGATATGCAAGTCATCCTTAGCATGCCTCTTAGCCAGACTATCAAGCATTATAGCCAGCCAACCAGCTAGAAAATATGTTGAGCTCAGCTCTGGGAAGAAACACATAGAAACCCCCAGAGTATATTCAGAATAGCAACTTAACATGGGGAAATCTTGCCATTGCACCGAAGTCTGATAAACACATACCTCGCACAGGGTCTTTTATAGGCATGCACGCACATACAGATAACTTCACGCACGTACATATCGCATATACTTAACTAAGAAAACAAAACAGGGTTGCAACTAATATGACCTGTGTTCACTAGTTTAAATTCCCTCATTCTTTTCCCCTGCCACCCTAGCCACTGTGCTGATAACAGTTCCAGCGTGACCAACTCCACAATTGAATACATTCTTCCATCAATAGACACAAATGCTTCACAGCCACTGAGGTTTATGAGATAAATAGCTGATTCCTGCTCAACTTCACAGAGACTTCATTTTAGCACCTGAGAGCAAAACCCTTGTAGATAGAGGGCATATATCTTTATCACTGCTAAACTGGTACGGGATACAGTATATATACCTGCAGTTCATGCACCCCTACAGACCACAGGGTCTGTACAGACCACATATCCAACAAATTCAGTTTTCCATGGAAAAGGGGAAGCAGGGAAGGGGGATGACTTGCAGTTACCATACCAATAAGTGAAGCACGTTCACTTGATCTGACTGCCCACCATTTATGTGCCTGAAATACACAAAGCATTGAGACACCAGGGACGGGCTGAAGTGACCTTCTGCCCCAGTTCCCTCTAAGATCAAAACCAGTTGGTTGTCCCAGTTTTACACAGCAGCTGCATTAGCCAGCCCTCTGCCACAACACTGAGCATATGCTTAAGGCTGCAAATCTGGAAAAGATTGTTTTTATTATTATTTGTGCCGATTATGTAATTCTGATTTGCATAGCCAATGGAAGACACATGTCATTCACTTCAAACCTTCTCCTTAAAATCATTCAGTTAATCTCTTGAAGAAAAATCTAAGACTTCCAAGTCTTCACAAGCACCCATACCATGTTAGTGTCGCTTCCCACACTCCATTTCCAGTCTCCCCCATCTTTCACCAACACTTCAACTCTTTTCATGCCCCAGCAGAGCTTCCTCCACATCCAGTGAACTTTTAATTCTTCTCTCCCCTGCCCTGGCTGGTAGCTCTCGCCATGGTCAGACCGCATGGACTGCTCTGGACAGAAACAAGGTTTTTCAGCGCAGTGCAGCCTTCAGCCTTAAAAGATATGGGTCAGTCTTTTAATGCACAAAATCATGAACTCGCAAAGATAAATGCAGCAGCAAGGAGATCGCATTTCCACAGGCTGCAGAGTTCCAAATGGACATTTCAGGAAAGTATTACATGATAACATCACACCAGGCTTCCAGCTGGGGATAAAGGAAGCACGGAGCGAAAGTATAGATTCTGTATGTTCAGTGTCAAAACAAAAACAGGTGCAAAAAGAAAGAAATTAAACTCAAGCATGACAAGTTCACATGCTGAGCTGAAAACAAAATAACCCATTGCAAGCAAATGGATCCAGTTCTGAGCGAATGCTCAATTAAAAAAAAAAAAAAAAAAAAAAAAAAAAACACAAAAGTTTCAGCCTGCAAATCCTTTGCGCTTGGACTTTTTTTATCTATCCATCTTTGTTCCAACTGTTCCCCCCTTAAGGCATGAACACACAAGGTACTTAAACAGACTTAAAAATGAGGTGATGTTTAAGGATACTCATCAATGGGGCCAATTGTTTAAGCCATAGCTCTTGAGGGGAATTGTTCTTTTCTTTAACTCACAATTCAAGTACAGCCAAACCAACTCTCATAAAGGAAAAGCAAATCTGCAGAGAGCGCACGTGAGAAGACACCTGGCTATACATGTGAACAAGGCACTTGCCAGCACAACACTTGATCTAAAAAAAAAAAAATAGACAAAAAGAAGCAAAATAAAATGGTGACTACAACTGACTGTGTGTAAACACAGGTAAGAAACCTGAAATCTGCCCAAGCTGAGGCTTAACAAGATGTGAGAACTATTCATATAGAAGTCTGAAATTGCCAAGCAGTCAGGCCCAGTTTTAGGGGTGGCCCTGCTTTGGGACAGGAAGGATAGACCTGGTGACCTCCAGCAATCCTTTCTAGTCACAGTTATTCCGCAGTTTGTATGTTTTATTTTAGCTCTGTTTACCTTAGTGCACATTTAAGCCTAGGGGAAACAAATTCTCCTCAGCTGATATCGGTCAGCTTTTCAGCTGTGCCTACACCGTGCTTCAGGAGGAACGCTCTCCATCACCCTTCTCCTGGTCTTTCTGGAGGACCTGGTCCAAGCCTGATTAGAGAAGCCCAATATCCTAATTATGTCAGCCAAATATTATAATTTTTCTAAACTGAAATCGTACACTGTCTCCAAACGTCTGCAGCAAGATGGATAAGGTGCCACCTAAACGCTGCGTGCTTCAGTTTACTCTCAGCTGTCTCCTGAACGAGCTCTTGGCTGTGCTATGCACGGGACAACTTGCTGTACGTGACCAGAGATCCCAGCAGGAACAAAACACAAAGTGCAGGCCGTCCTTCAACACACATCTCTCTCCTCGGTTATTAACAACTTTGCTACCCACTGCCAATTTTTATTTAATCTTCAAATGCCATTTTGAAACAACGTATTTATTTGAAGAGGAGACAGTGCACAGAACAATCCTCCCTCTTTCAAACACTTGTGGAGCTAAAGAAAATCAGTTACAAACGCAGCCAAAATTCCTTCGATCCTCACAGAAGAGTTTCCAACAGCTCTATTGCATTCAGCCTCCAAAAACATTTTAATTGAAGTGTGTTTACCTTTATTCATTTAATATTATCCAAAAAAGTCATCTGTTCAGTATCACTGCCACACAAGGTGGTTATTATAACCCTTCTTTCATCCTCAATGGCTAGAACTGGATGGCCAGTCTGCCAATATCCCTTTGGTGAAAGTACAGACAGATCAAAGCCATTCCCTGGAATGCTCCGACAAATAAGAATAATTTAATTTCAAAACTAGTTTGGATTGACTAATATTTACTTGGCTCAAAGCCTATTGGAAATGAAAACATTCCATTTTCGTCCATTCATGAAAGAGGTCACCCTCGCCTTCATTTTGATCTGAAAGTCTCTGAAAAAGCTTTTTGGATAGCTGTAACATGATGCAAAGAGCATGAATGCTGCTCTGCACTCAAAATACACTCCCTTTCTCAAACGGAAGGGAGGAGGAGCACGAGCTGCCTCCTCAGGGGATGCACGCATTGGGAAAACCAGACCTGGCCCTGGGCTTCGATCCACCACAACCCAGCCCAAAGCGATGCTGGTGCAGCTTGTCTCTGAACAGCCAGCTTCCTTAAGGCAGTAGAAATGCAATTGTCTCTAAAAAAGCCCCAGCACAAGTGGAACCTCCTAGAAGCAAAACCAGAATGTGGCAAGGCACCTGTTTGCGGCACAGGGACAGACACACCATGCCAGGCATTTGTTTTTCAAGTCCACAGCCATAAAGGCGCGTGGGCTGTGTGCACAGAGCATGAGCAACTGAGTAATCATTTCTTCTGACACCACTTGGGTTCCACATCTATAAAAGTGGATGATTTCCCTTCAAAGGAGGCTATACAGCAACATTTGCAAGCGATGGCAGAGCAGATAATCCATAACTGAGAAGAATCAAGATCACCTGTGCTATTAGGTAGGCGGTAATATCTACCTTGTAACAAGCACCTTTTAAAATCTTTTCTTTTTCTTTTCTCCACTTCAGCCTCTAGAAATCTGTCTGTTTTGAGGGAACCTGGCACAGAGGGCCCTGAACAGCAGCACCACGAGGGACAGCCCTTGTGAGCACATGCACACAGCCCTCAGCCTGAAAGAAGAGGTTCTCCCATGGGACACCCATTCTCCAGGCACGTTTCCCTATTTCCCCTTTGCAGTCTATCTCTGTGTTGGGTTAACAGATTTTAAAGTTCCTACCAAAAAAACCGGCACAGTCTACTTTTGCATGTGAAACAAGTGATTTCTAAATAGCTTTTTTCCTCCTGGATCACACTGGGAATTTGAAGTACATTATCTAACCCATTAACCACCCACTCTGACCTTCCCCCACACAAATTCTAAAAATACTTATGGAAGCAAAGCATGTGTTAGATAGCAAAGCTGAAGCACTCCAGCTTTAATTTAGCTTTCAGTGAGAAAACACTGCCAACCAGTAAAGCTACTTTCGTTCCACACAGAAAAAGCAAATTACAGCTGATGACCACTGCCATCTCGGGCTGCTTTTCACTCCTGCAGGTAAAACCTATGCAGCTGAACAGAAAGTTGAGAGATTCATATGCGAGGAAAGAAACCTCTCTCCAATACATTCCCTTCTCCAGAGCTGTTGTAGAAATCAGCAAGGTGATGCTTCATTCTAGAGGCTGGATTAGGTTCTGGATTAGATGAATAAGCGTAACCTGCCAATGCAGCAAGTTTTGTTTTGTTTCCACTGTTCATAACATGAATCAGGTTTTTGTTGGGTCATTGCTTATTGCATTAAGTTATGACAAAAAAAAAAAAGGAGAAACATGCTTTTGAAATAGAACTTTTTTCCCTCCCCTTTGGAAAGCTCCAAACAGCTCCTAGCTGAGCTGCTCAGTTGACAGATGCAAAACCATAGCTATGCTTCTTCCTCTCGTCCAAGGAATTTAGACTCACTGGTACTTCTATCTTTTAATTCACAGGTGGAGATGAACTCACTTTTATCCCAGTTGCAGCTCAACACAACACACGGGATCAGGCTGCAATTGTAGGGGACAAGTCCCTTCACACCCCTGTGCTCCGAGTTCCCTATCAATGAAATGGGAATAATGGCTCAAACTCACCAAGTGCTCTTCATTCAAACAGCTCTTACAAGAAATGCTGACTTTTCAATTACATCATGTATTCTTTGGAAACTGTTCAGGACTGAGAACAAATAAGTCTGACAAAGTCGAAAGGAAAGGTGAGATGCTTCCACCTCAGCTGAAATTGTAGAATGCTCTGAAATCAGCTGGAGGACAGAAAAGGCAATGTCGCAATAACTTTCAAAAACACAGGAGAAATCATCTCACAAGAAAAAAAAAAACAACAAAACACAACTATATGGATGCTCTATAATCCATTACCACTTATCTCTGCCAGTAAACTAAGTCACAACAAACTTCTACTCCTGGCAAACTTCAACCCCAAAGTGCCCCATATCGGCTGAGTGACTTGGAGCATCCCTCCCAGCTGAGCTGCCTTGGCTTGGTGCAAACACATGCTGAACTCCCCCACCTCATTACAGATAAGTGGAATCTGGGGCAAATTCTACCTTTGAAACATCCAGCTGCATCATCTTTGTGTGGTGATGAGTGCATCTTGCTTTGTTCTGAGGGCATCTTCCCTCTTGGGAACAAGATTAGGGCTGATACTTCAGTTCCTGATGCACCCAAGCCCTTCTGCAGATGGGGCCATTTATCCCACAACCTCTGAGCTCTATACACTCCTCAATGTATATATTGAGAAATATATACGTTTTCTTGTATATATAAAGGAATAGAAGAGGTCAAAGGTGTGCTACAATGAGATAACAGCAGTCCTTACAGACACCCTCAATTTTAGCAATCCTCACCAAGTCAGGAGAGCACTCGAGAGAAAATCCGTGTCCAGCACAGACCATTCTGCAGAGCCCCTTGAGCCTTCAGAAACAAAGGTAGTGCTGTGCAAACTGCCCCAACATGAGCAGCTCCAGCAAACCCTCCTCACGTGGAGATATCCCCCTCGATAACAGCAGCGACCTGGGTCAGCAGTGCAAGGGAAGATGGATGTCGTTCTGCCGGGGTGTTGCAACCTCCTGCAGATAAGACCTCCAGGGAAAGACTTCAGAAATAAACAGAATGGCAAACAGCCAAGCTTAGGGGAGGGTTGGGTCCTTTTTCACAGTGAACAACTCCACACTCCTTGATCTTAAAAGCGCACGAGACAGATTTTATTATTATTTTTCAAGGAAACGGATCACAAAGGAAGACACAAAGAACAACTCCAGTGGTTTAAAACTAAAAATTAAAAAATCATAACCTGCAAACCTACCTAACTTTACTTTGCTCTTGAATTAACAGCAGCACTATTTGGCTTGCCAGATAAAAGTTTCAGGTTACTACAGTGGAGGCTGAGCCCCTCTTTGATGGGAAAGACAGATTTTGCCATGCGGTCTCTTGCCCTTAGGAAAATACAATGGTAGCCCACAACTTCTTGCCCACAGGCCACCAAAAGAGCACAATGATGGTACAGGTTTTTCTGCCAGCCCACACAGGAACTCCAGGTGACACTTCCCACATTTCATTAACACCACACAGAACCAGCCCAGCTCCTCTTTCAGCATTAGCCACAAAGTCATGACCGAAGCACTGACAGGCATATGCAAAATAACTTCCTTCTCCCCAACGCTTTCTCCTCACAAAGGTGAGAAAGAAGAACAGTACTTTGAAGAATACTTTCTTATACAATATTTTGCCCCAAAATAAGTTCAGATTAACACGCTGATGGATTGATGCAGGACAAAGAATGGATACGGAGTCAAAAGGCTATTTAATTAAGACTCCTTGGGTAAGAGGAATAAGTAGGAAAACAGGGACACCTGTGATAAATACAGCTCCAAGAAATAGTCTGCTATGCAGTGCTAAGTGGATAGAGGGAGCTGAGAACTACCAGTAAATACAGATGTTATTGGAATTGCTGCTTCCAGGTGCAAGCTGGCTCACGCGGATCTATCCCGAGTGCAACCCGTGCTGAAAACGCAGCACAAACCTTGCCTGTCTGCAGAGCCAGCACCATTAGCACTGATTTATTAAGGCAGCCTCACAGCCACACAACATCCCACACCAGTTCAGGTGCCTAATCCTGCAGCAGGGTTTGTTTGCAAAGAGATAAATGGCTCAGGGACAGCAAGGAGAGGGTTTCCTACTCTGAGCCAGTGCGAGCAACACAAACACCAACAGAATTGGACACACTTAAAGAAGCCCATTATTAGCAACCCACGTCCTTTGACAGAGCACGTCTGCATCTCTAAATCAATCAGCTCTGTGATGAATCTTTATTGAGTGTCAAGAGGCGATTATAGGTATTACACACACATTAATACAGGCAGCTTGAAGGAGATCTCTACAGACTGCCAACAGAAAATCCATCAAAGTAAGAGGATCTCGTTAGTGCTGAAGGCAACATAATTTATCTTCATGGGTGCATCTTTATGACACATTATTTAGGTGCACAGAGCCAGGGAAGTTACTAGAACTGGCTGTTAGTAGTCAGTCTGGGTGCATTACTGCTTTAGCACAGAGCTCCACAAGCTCTGGAGCACTTCCATTCCCAGCTCTTGTTCAGCAGCTGCAGGAAGCTGTGCTGCTCAGACAACTAAACAGCCATGAGCATTTCTGAAATTATAAAATTAACAAAAAAGAAAAGAAAAAGGTTAAGTAGAAATACAGGAAGGATAAGAAAAGCGTCACTGAAATGCTTGTGTTATATACTAGAGAATAAAATCTGTACTGGGAAGAGTAGCGTAGCTGGGAACATAATTATATTGTGTGGTTGAAATTGGCAGTGTTGTAGAGAAAACATTGATTTATTTTCATTTATTTGAGTGGGTTAGCATTGGCCAGGTCATTCATTGCAAACACTGTGTGCTTGTTGCTGTGGCCTGCACCATCTGTGTGAGCAGCCTGCCTGCAGCAAGCCCCAGACAGCTCTGGTGTTGGGAAGAGGCATGCATAGAGGAGCACATGCACTAACACTGGGGGACTGACCTCTCCTGTAAGCAAGTCTCCACACAATGCCATCACATGAAGACAAGACAAAGAACAGGGAACCTTCTGCAGAGCAAGATGTCCACTCTGGTATCACTGATATTCCCCACCAAGGGCTGATCTTACTATTAAGAGTTTTTCTCAGAACCAACCTCTGGAAACTACTGCACCCATTTCCTATAAAAACACATCCAAATTGATAGGAATGTCTTGTTCTGTCCTCTTTCTGAAGTCTATTCTATTTTATTCCTTACTACACTGCAAAACAAAGCACACGATTTATTACCAGCTGCTTGGGCTGATAGTGCTCCCTGCTAACTACTCACATAGCAATAACAACAAAAAATCACAGAGTCTGGAAGAAATAGCAGACAGCCTGAGCGTGCTTGGTGACTAAGAAAGAAATCCAACGATTCTCCTGGCATCAAAGAGCTGAACAGAGTCACAATTCCTGGAAGATAAAGTACGTGTGATCCTGGGAGATAAAGCACATGTGATGACACATCATTTGAAACAATCTCCTGTCACCGCAGTATTTTCACAAATAGTCTTGATGTGTCTCATAGGAAAAAAGTATTAATAATCCAATTTGAACACAAACATTCAAAGGCACGAGGACAGCATTTTCCTTATGCTTCAGCATCCTCTACAGTGCTGCAAGCACCTCGAAGAGAGACAGCCCACAGAGCACACCAGACTGCTGATTTTCCTGCTAGCTGCAAAGCATCTGCTTCACTCTGTAAACATTTTGCAGGCAGCTCTTGGAGCTACGCTGTTGATAGAGGCACTTTTTAAAGTAGCATCCCTTTGTTTGGGAGGGGAACAAAACCAGTTACAGCCACTATCCACAACCAATGCGCAGATGACACTTTCACAACACTGAAAAGAACCCCTTTGAAACAAAGATACAAACGCAAGCAAGCTCTACAGGCAGCTGTTCTGCAAACGTGCCGCAACAGAGCTGCCACTTGATGGCAGTACACTGCATTGATCTCAGCACACAGCCATTAATCACAGTTCAGTTTATTTTCCACTTAGGAACAATGTGGGATTGCAGGGGATGAGTGTTTGCAAGCACACTGCATGCAGCACAGCCTTCTGAAGGACAGGAGCCAACAGGCTTTTTGCAGATTTGAGAGCTTGTTTGAAAGCATCATGCCTTTGTCAATTCAAGGCCTTAAAATCACCCTGACAATAGCTGTGCTGTCAGAACTGGTTTCAGCCTAACAGTTCTCAAAACAAGTGTCAGGATTTTGATGCTGGGATATTTGTTTGGTTGTCCTAAAGGTAATGTAAATTCATAAATTCTCTATATAATACAATCCACAGAGGAAGAGCATTTCCATCCTCTTAAACACCAAGTCCTGCACTCCATCAATCAGGACAGGAAGCACCGCAGGGGTTGGGATGCAATCTCAACTTCATTCCAGATACCAACCAGCTCATCAGCTAGTGCAAGACCCAAAAAAACCTAAATTTAGACCCTCAGAGGTATAAATTCACCCAGGGTTTTTGTTTTGTTTGCTAATTCAAACTCAGTGTGACAGTATAAGGACTGCTTCTGCCTGTTTGCAGTGGGGCTCAGTTTTTGGGAACAGGTTGAACCAATCTGATAACTGCCAGAGATCATCATCTCATCTGCTTTCCCACCCTTGCTCCGTGCCAGGCCTGGCATCTTTCTTCTGGAAATCTTATTATTTGAAGATTGCATGTAATGGTGCAAAGTAACGCTGACTTAAGGGCAGAACCTCAGACAGCAAATGCTCCAGATGTTAAGTTGGTCCACTTGTTATTCGCCAGCACATTCATACACACCAAAAAAGATCACAGAAGCAAAGATCAAATAGAGAATTACAGCAGGAGGACTCGGAGCCCAAATCACCATCATTTTTAGCTTGGCTAATAGGAACGAAGTGCTGAGAAGAGACCTCTGAGCTGCAAATTAATCCACGGTGCATGTGGAAGAAAGGAAGGCAGTGCTGATGGCTCTTCTGGCTTGTCCAGCCAAAGCTTTCTTAAGTACATGCATAAGATGACCGCTTTACAAGAAATCCTACACTGAGTAGATCCCATAAGCCAGAGAATGCTTCATCTAAGAGGAGCAAGCCAAGCAAACAGCTTTGTGATAATCCATCCGAGCCAGACCACCAGCACTCAGGTGCCCCAAGCACTGCTGGGTGCCCATTTCAGCAGAAGAGGTGACGTTTGTTCCATGACATACACCAGAATTTGAAAAGAATTCAAATCAAGGACCTATATAACAAAAACTCAAAAACAAACAAAACATGAGGATAAGCACAGACTGGGAAGGATATCATTTAGTCTGCAAAATGAAAAAGAACCAGGAAAGTCACAAAGTACTGCTCTCAAAACAAAGTTTGAACTGGCGCCCCAGCTAAAGTTCTTAAAACCAAACAAGAAGTAGGTTCTTCCACAAGGAACACAAGCAAATATTTTATTTGTAAAGGGCGCTCAGAGGCCTTCCATTCATAAATCAAAGACACTTTGAAGGTGAGGCAGAAAACTACTTTGTCATTAAGAAGAAATCAAGCACTCAACAAATAAAAGACAAGAGGCTTATCAGATCCTCTCACTGCAGAACTGAGCTGAACATCAAGGCCGATTCTCTTCTTGCCTAAGGACCTCAGGAGAAAGTAAGACAAGACTCTGCTTAGTAATTTTCATGAGAAATTCCCACATCAAAAACAAGTGAGGCATATTCCACTTTTTCTGCTGGACTGATTTCAGATGTTAATATCCCAGAGGCTTTTGTCACTGTTGATGGACACTAAGTAAGCAAATTCAGCTTTAGTAGGAAAGTAGACCACAGCTGGTGATCTCATGGCAACAGTTTACTGCGTTAGGACTATGAAAGTACTTCATTCCTTCCTTTTGTGTCTTTGGTAGAGATATCCAAAGACCACTGATTACTTAGCAGATAATACTGCACAAGCCATACTCGGGACCGTCTCAGACATAATCACAACCCAACAGACACTGCTGCTAAAGCCTCAAGCTCTCTGTGTTGTGCTTCTTTTCTCATGTAATCCCTTATTATTTACTCCAAAGAGGGTTCCTCTTAAACATCAGAGGTTACCACACTTGTTTTTCCTCAGGAATATGCGTACGAGGTGCACTCCAATTGTCTCAATCTGTGTGAGATATGCAAGTGAAAGAAATATATTCCTATTATTAACACCACCTTTTTCTTCCCACCTACATTAAAACAAAACACACTGGAAGACTTACAGTAGTTCATTCATTAACAGATCTACTGTACCCAAAGCTCAGGTTATATTAAGAGAGGGTCAGTGCATTCTTGCTGAAGCTTTTGAAGTTCATACTTCATTAAGTTGCACGGCATTTTGGCATGGAATTGAGAGCTCTCGTCTCTATCAAAACTCTCTCAGAGAAATTCTGAGGGTTACACAGCTCCTAAGTGGCAATTTATACAAGAGACTCAGTCCACAGACTGATTAAAGACCAAAGTCAACGGGAGCGCCTTTATCAATTAAGTGCTTGCCCTCCCATACATTCACTAGGTATGACACATTTAGCTTTGTCATCCCAAATAACGTAGGCACACCTTAGACAAACTGTGCATAGAAGGAGTGCTGTGATTTAGAACAAGTTCATTCCTTTTAATCAAAAAGGAAAAAAAAAAAAAGGCAGTGATGCATCATCCTTCCCCAGCTGCTAATCTTTTCCATTTCACACCCACTGATCATTATCATTGCAAAAAAAACCACACACCCGTCTTAAAGGTGGATCTAAAGTTGTAGTCTTGGTAGTAAAAGTCTTGGTACTAACAGAGAGAAGATGGCAGAAGATGACACTGCTTCACACCTCATCCCTGCACATCACCTCAGTCTGGTCTGACACTTTCATACCTGGTACCGCTCTCAGGTTTTACTTCTAGAAAACAACATGGACTTCAGAGTGGCAGAAAACGTGAATGGATTTAAAAGAAGAAGTCAATAACATTACAGTAACCCTAGAGTTAGCAGCCAGCAAGGCTGAGATCAGAAGCCACGAAGGCTCTTCTGAATTAAGATTACTGGGACATTATGCAACTGATTTGATCGCAGTCATTTACCTGTGTGTACTCTGTATTTACCAGTTTGGTTAGAAAGCGAGACACGGCCTGTGATCCTTGATGCATTTGTACTTAAATCTCCTGCTGGATACCCCACTGGACTCCCAATTAATGACAGCATTTATACAAAGATCACCACTTTGCTTCCACCAAGCTCTTTCCTATTTCCTTTCTCTCACTACGATTTTAGCCTCAGTCACATTTCAGTGAAGTGATTGATCTCAGCTACTTAATTTATAAACAGAGAACTTCACTAATTTATTGCAATAAAATAAAAACACTTAAAAGTAAGCCTCTGTTACTTAGAGCAATGCTGATCCTTTTTTTCCTATCCACATACTCCTGACGAATTAAATATTCCAATAACACCCCAGCAAGAGCTAGGCAGTACCCTACAATGCTCTAGTTGAAATTCTGACTTATGTTGGTGGAGATATTCAGCTTATTCAAAAGGGTGAAGATGAAAGAGGTCATGTCAGGTATCCACTGAAAGCAAACAAAACTGAAGCTCCTGACTTCCTGCATCCCATGAATGCCAGAGTTCTGCAACTTCCCCACCCCACCCTGAGCCCTGGCAGCACATGGAGCATCTCAGTCTTTCATTTGGGTTTTTGGATGCACAAAGGCCCAGAAAGAGCAGGAGCAAGATTTGAAACATTGTCCTACATCCACTCCCTCATGCTTGATAGAGCTCCCATACCAGTGGGACAGCTCTGAAGTACAAGAGGGATACAGGTGAGGCCACTTTCAGATTTAACGTGATACCTGAGCACCAATAGAGATGTTCCCCAATAGTGTCCCAGGACTGCTCAGCCACATGGACTTATTAGCAAATCCTGCAGTAAAGTACAGTTGAAGAAACCCACATATGTTAAAAACGTTCACAGAGCAACTCTTCCACAGAATATCCACAAGCACGCCAAAGCCTCCATATAAAGTCTGACCAATACAAATAACATATTAGGGAAAAAAACACCCCCCAAAAAAACACAAATCAAAAAACAACAAGAACAGAAGAACACCAGCAACAAAAACCAGAGATCCCAGCCAAGCAGCAGCTCCTTTTCATAACCTTGAGCCATGCCAGTGAAAAAGCCAGGAGATGAATTAATCCCGGTCCTTGCTACAGCCCTACGTGCGATGCAGATTACAGCTCTAGAAACTATCGCTGCATTGAAGCCAAGTTTGTATGACAAGGTCTAGGACCACTACTTTGCAAAGAGACGTGAATCCTTCATCACAGCTGCACGAACACAGCAGACCTTAGTAAGGACTTCCCAGCTCTGCTGCCCTGGCTCTTCAAAACCCAGCTGCTGGCAGCAAGGCAGAGCTAAGGTTCGTCCCCCAGTAAGCAGCTTTAGAAAGGAGGTAAGGTTTGGATATCTTTCTTTCCAATTCACACAACCCTGGGCCAAAGGCGCCACCGTATTTAAACACAACTGAGTGCTGACAGCCATGCAGCTCGGGTAGCTGCTGGCCTGGCGTTAAGTGTCTCACGCTGCGCCGAACTTGCACTGTGCTATATCAAGGAATGCATAGCAGTCCTATCTCTCTTGGCACCAGCTCCTCTGCCTTGTGACCATGCTGCTGACAAACCAGGAGCAGCACCGAGCTCATCCCTCTATTAGAGCATATGTGGAAGTTCTGCGTTTTCTATCACCCGCAAAATTTTGGTCTCCAGTAGATTCAACACCTCAGGTTCCCAGTATGTCTTTGGTAATTATGAAGTTACAAGTCCAGGCAATCTGTTGATCATCAGATAAGGAGTAACGTGCTACAAGCTGATAGACTTCCAGGAATAGATCTCGAGACATCATCTTTTTTTTTAGCTTCTCCATTCAAAAGTAGATCAGTAAAGTTGCTGCAGTCAGATTTTTCTAAGGCATTTTAGCATTATTTTTGTGCATTAGCCAAAGTCTGCACTTTACATGGAGCTTTCAGGATGAAACTCATGAAAGATTCAAATTAAATAAATAACTTTGAATCTAACCTATTGATTTAAAAGAGAAAATGTATGAAGGATGCACTGCAAAGGCCCCAAGCACAAAAGGGTAAAACCTGGGGGAAGCAACATTCCTGAAAGTAGGCAAATGAAGAGAGATTCCCTGATGTGTTTGTATTGCCTGCCATTTCCAGTCATCTATTTCACAGAGCTATAATTAATTATGGAGAAATTCATTGGACACTGTTCTCAGCTTCCTGAAAACAAGCTGGAGGAGGAACCCATGCAAGGAAAGCAGTTATCACTGCTCTGAACAAGGTTTGGTATTCACCTGCTAACAGGCCAGCCCTTGAAAAAAGAAAAATACCAGGAAAATGTATTTTCCTTTATGTTCTGCTCACCTCACACAGTTCTCAGATGAGCTGAACCAATTCACACCTCCAGGAACACAGCAACTAATTTTAAAATTTGCATAACATCAACACTCAAAGGAAATAGGAAGATTAAATATCTAGTTTTTAAGGTTGATGAGTTTCTTTTTGTTTTCTCCTCTTCCTTAAGCCACCAAGATTTGTTTGTTTTGAGAGGGATCTGATCTGCACAGACACCTGGTCATGGGATCATAAAGGAGAGAGAAAAAGGAGTCCCTGATGCAGAAATAATGTTGCCATGAACTTATTCCCATCTGAAAGAAAAAAAAACAATACTGAGTGCTGTACAATCATTGTTTCCCACTGGGCAAAGTTTGACCTCAGCCAAGTCCTCCTCACAGTCACGTAGGGAAGAGGACTTCTAAATCAGCCACTGAAATACGTATTGAGTGCAAAGCTACACAAAATGGTGGGAAAGTAAACTGAGTCAGAAGATAAGACTGGGAAAACAAAGCCTCCTGATTTGTTAAGGCATACCCTGCCCAACAGACATAAGAATAATTTTATCCTGCTTTCTACCATTCATACATTTTTACTGTAGCATCTGCAGAACATGTTTATACATAAGTCTGTTCTTTTTTTTTAAAAAACAAACCCAAAGTTTAAATAAAAGTTTATTCAAAGTCACTCTGTTCAGCACGTTTGTGTTTTAACAGACTTCAGTCTGATCTGAGCTCCATAATAAAACACAACATGGCATTCTACTGCAGGAAGGCTGTTTTGCTCAAGTCAAATCATCCTACATGGTGTTCATCTTCCTCGCAGCACCACACTTAGCACAGTAAGTACAGAATGAATTCTAATGCACACAGCTTCCAGGTGGTAATGAAGCAAACACAAAACTTGAAAAATTCCACGAAATTAAAAGGTCAGTAAGTTCACTATTTACCACAAACAATGCTTTCCAAGCTACAGCTCATTTACCTGATGTGAGAGTTTCCTATTCCTCCCGCAAAGAACTACATTAGTAAGCAATTTTTCCTCCCAGCTTTCCACTCTTGCAGCACACAAACCCAGGACAGCTTAGCAGCCCATCCTGCTGTGTGCACAGCAATGCAGAAAGTAAATGGTTACAGCCTTGGCTGGCAGCTTTGGCACAAGTGTCACACACATGCATCCACGCCCACAAATTTGGGTCTAATTTGACAGTCCCCGTATTCTGCAACAAAGCTGCTATTCAAGAGCAAAAGGAAGCTTGTTCCCTATTAACACAGCCAGGGAGGCTATGAGCTTGCAGGAGGTGCCACAGTCCGTGCCCTGCTGCAGGAGCCTGTCAGCCCAGCCTCAACTGCTTCCAGACGCTCTCTGCCACATTTAAAACCCTGAGCAGAAAAACATCATCAGAGTGAGCTGTGCATTGGATGCTCTATTCTCCACTCCAGTAATTCTTTCTTACAGCCTCTCGACACACCAAGTGAGGAACCAAAAAGCAGGGGGCTCCTGCACTGCGCGGCTACGTGACACCAGCATTACCACGTGCCACAGAACCTCCTTCAAACCGAGTCCTTGGAAGTCAGAAGGACTCAGTAAACTCACCTGAGGGTTATCACTGTGTATTGGCAGTACAACTGAGTGAATACAAGCAATGTCTTTAGGGAGCAGGGAGGAAATGAGCAGAATCTCCATCACTGGTGGTGAGAAGCATTTTACAGGAATAGGAGGAAAGGAAAGAGCTGCTGAAACTTTTTACTCACATATAATGGAGCTTGCTGTGGATTAAGTTTCATGACCTCAGAACACTGAAACAAAAAAGAAAAGACAAATTTAGGACTGTTTTCCATAAAATGTTAAGTACTTCTCCATAAGCTGCATGATGTTACATTTCCAACGTGGTACTAGCATTCTTACATTACTGCTTCTAATAGAAAGTTATGTAAAAAACTATTTTCTGTATTTTCCCTCTTCCAGGTCAACAAGGATCTGCTATTTTTTCATTTATGCAGTTATTAGGCAAAGGCAATTCTAAAACAATTTACTGAGCAAATCAACGTTTGCTTCCCATCTGTTGGCTCTTGTGATATTCCAAAGTGAAACTGGCTTCCCATTCACACACCCCTAAATCCACCCCTCCTCTTAGCAACCTTTGCTTCTTATGACAATGATGAGTCCTTCATTACACATCTGTCCATATATTTCCCTCACTTCCATAAGCTTTCCCATTTCTCCACTGCAGCAGCAAACAGCACAAGCAAAAGCTGTAAGATTCTGTTTAATGCATGTATAAAGCAATCCAAGCTCCTGAGAAAATAATTAAAAACTCAATCTCTGTCATTGCTCATGCCTGCAACGCTGCAGTCTGCACAGCAAGTACTTTAACCCCATTTCAGAAGGAGACGAAGCATCACTCTGCTTTTCTACAAAGAAACAACCTACACAGGATCTTCTTCATTCTTTGTTCCCTTCCAAAACCCCCAGCTTGCCTTTAGTGAGACAGAAATCCAAAAACAGTTGACGTTCTCATAGCTGATTCCAGCTTTTAGTGCTCCCTCACACGCTCTCCTCATACTGCAAAGTGCTTTTGCACTGGTTATTCTCAGTGGCTGTGCTACCTGCTGAGCTGCTCGGCCCAACACCGTCCCGCTGCAGAAGGTCCCACACCACAGAGAGATGAACGCCCCAAAATACTTCTAGATTTATTCAATTCATAGTTATTTTCAGCCTCAAGAGTCCCCTCCAACAGCAAGGATGCCTCAAAATGGTTACACTTGATAGTTTTCCCTACCTCTTTGGATTTACAAAGAATTACTTGCTGGTGAAAACAAGGGACAAGGAACACAAGCTGTCGTTTGGGCTGGTAAGCTCCAAAAGCAGCTCTGCAAGCAATCCTCCATATGATATGCTCCTGCCACGCCAGTCCTACTGAGCTCTCACAAAGAAAAGCAGAAAACGGGGGGGGGGGGGGGGGGGGGAAGGAAAAAAGACTAAAAGATAATTAAAAAAACCAAAACCAACAGAAGTGCAAACCATGCAAGCCTTGCCAATCTCCCTCATGACCTACCTGAACGTCTCTGCTATTCTGAACATAGACATCTTGAACAGGGGAACTGAAGCAAAACCCAGCTGAGAGCTGTTATTGTACCTTACAGAGATTAAACCAGAGTTGGACAAACTCCCTTTAAGCCCATCCCGCATTTGAATTTTCACAAAGTCTCACTACAACAGAGCAATTCCCTCCTGAAGCAAAATGAAGTCCCGCAGTCTGGCCCAGCAATCTGGTAGCACTTGGATATGACTTAAAAAAATATATTGCTGCAGAGAAGCAAAACAGTTGTGTCTCAGATGAGAACGTTTAAAGAGAGTTAAGACAAAGCACTGCTTTCTCACCATTTCTTTTCAAGTCATGACAAGTACATGAACTACTTCTCTTTTTGCTCATAAAAGATGCTGTGTGATATACCTTCAAAGTCAACGTGCCTACATTTTTGCATTTATAAAAACTTTCAGGATTACTCTTTATCCCTGAAATTCAGCCATACCTCCACACTGGCTATATTACAACTGGCCTAAGATACAAGTTAGAGAATGTCATATGAAACATTCAGGAGAACAGAACATGACAGGTCTGCATCTCCCCAAGACACAAAATTCTACTCCTCGAGTTCCTCCCCATTCCCAAATAATTAGTTTTACTAAACTCTCGTCAGTTATTTTAGCTTCTCAGAAGTCAGCTCCGACGAAAGGAAGTCATTCTTAACACACTTGAAGTCATCCTTTCCCCGTCATTAAATAACAGCTTTACCTCTTCCACATCAAGGTTCACAGGTATGTTATTGTCACCGCTGTCACCACACAAAATAACTTCTGTGATTTGCAATCAAGTTACAGTTGCAGTTACCCACGATGCCAAAAAAGCAAACATGCTCTCAGAAAGCTTGCACCTCATCTTCACCACAGCCGTTTGCTTTGCTGGGACAAAGCTACGGGGCAGGGGCCAACGTGCCCTACAGATACAGGACTGCCATTGCTACCTCCCCATCCTGTTCCTGTTAGCTACACCCAGCCATCAAGTCAACACTTTCAAAAAAGCCCAACCCAAAGCCTCACCAACCAGGCAGGAAGCATCCGCCTGACCCCAGCGCGCTGCTAAAACAGCAGCAGGATTCATTCTGATTTACTGTCCCACTCCTGGTGCAGGTTTGAGAAGCAGGAGAGCTGCCGACAGAAGGGATCGGGTACGAAGCCAGACCTTTAGTCACCTTTTTTACTGACAGCTTCAGCCTACCCCCTTCCAGCTAAGCCATGGAGGGGCCCTGTCACACCATGCTTGGTGTTTGGGCTGCCATGCCATAGCACTGAGCCACTATGAGCCCCCTCCCCTGCTTTCACAAGTTTTGTGCAAGGTGCCATCCTGACACCTGCTGCTAATGCTCCTCACGCCTTCATACGCAGCAGAAATTGCAGCTCCTGCACTTCATCACAATGCCTACTGTCAGATTTATCCAAATTAAGAAGCTGTTACACTGTACATCATGCCCAATACCATCAAATCATTTTTCTTGTAGGTTCCATTGTGCAAACCCTGCACTCAGGCTCCATTACATTTTTTTGTTGTTTGTTTGTTTGTTTTTAAATCAGATCACTTTAACAAAGCAGACAAAACAAGCAATATTATGAACTCTCCTTTCAAGATCTTTGGTAGAAACAAGTATAAGAAGTCTGACTGTACTGATGGTGTCAAAGATGTGTACAAAACAGCAACAGTAGAAGGGTATCCTATCAACAGAGCATTTGGATCTTTGCTATTCAAGTAATCATGTGGCCTTGCATACTGTGACCTCTGCCACCCTACAGAAATGCATATTGCATTGCTTCTTCCCCTTCCTGGCAGATGCCTGGCAGCAGCTGAGCAGAGAGAAATAGAAAAGAACACATGCAGGTCAGGAAAGGAAGGATGGGCTGGTTCCAAACTCCCACAAGATGAGGTTATGCTGTGGGAGAGTTGAGTATCGTTGAAAAGACTGCGGTCACAAGTTGCAGGGGCCAAAAGAAGGCTTCATACCTAAGGAGGTGAAAATACTGACACTGCTCATGAAAGAAAAGGGGATGCCCAGGAGTTCAAACACATGGCTGGGCTGGTGTCGGATTTTTATCTGTTTGCAAGAGAAGTTCGTTGCAGCAGCAGTGAGGTAAGGTGACAGTGTGACTGCCTTGATGCTTGATCTTGACAAACAAGAAAAATATCTGGAAATACTTCCTGGAGGAAGATTTTCCCCCTTTTATCTTCCTAGAAGTCTTCACATCAATGGCTTAAATGAAACAATTTAATATTTCATAATATATATGTCAGTCCAATTTTTCAAAGCAAACAAACTTCATTTGCAAGGAGACAAGCAAGTTCTGAAGATATTTTATCTTGTTAGGAAGTGCTCTGGCAAACACATATGAAAAAACCAGAGTGACAGATAAGTATGAATGACTGTTTCGCATCAGCAGAGGACTAAAAGTCAGTTTCTGGATGTTAACTTCTCCAGCCAGTGGGTAGGCAGGCAGCCTCCGAAAAAAACAACTTAGGAAAATGAAAAGAAAATGAAAACAAAAGACTGTGATGGTAATTATTAGAGCAAGATTCATAAGGATCCTGATTTAATTTGGAGTGCTTTAAATGTAAAATTAAAAAAAGGGGGGGAGGGGGGAGGAAGCAAGGCTATTTGGTGTTGAGAAATAGAAAGCTATAAAACATTTTCTTCTGTATTGATTAGAAGAGGACTCACAGGTTAGAGGAGGACTGCATAGATTAGAGGAACTCATCTTTTGAGTTGATGCCTGCTCTGCTCCCCAGAAAGCAGTTCCTATTTTTTGGACAGGTAGCACCACACCTCCCCTATCAGACAATGCAAAGCGCAGAGAGAAAGCCTGGCCCTGTTGTGAGATACGGAGTTGGACTGCAGCAGTAAATGAACTGCTTTGAGAGCCAAGCCAACAAGAAAGGGCAAATAACAACCCCACCTCCATCCTTGTTTTAAGGCCTTCAACCTGCTACAGTTCGTGTTGCTAAGAAAGAAGAATCACATCCATTGCACCTTCTCCATCATCAAGTCAAGCCAGAAAAAAATGAAGAGTATACTTAGGAGACCCAGACATAAATTCAAGAGAAAACCTCACAGGAAGAGCAGCTCGCTTTCTGCAGGCAGGGCACACACAGCCTGCACTGAAACATGCTGATGTATTCTATCAGAAACAATTGTTGCACGCGCTCAACCTAGGATCTGCCTACAGAATCAAAACAAAAATGACCGTGGCAGTTACTGCCAACTGGAAGGGCTCAGCTCTGTCCCCAGATGCTACTTGTCACAGTGCTGGAGCAGGCAATGCGACTGCTCTGAACGCTGACTCGAGGCAGCTTCCCAAGCTGCGATGCACAGAGCCAAACTTTTCCAAGTGAGCAAAAGGAATTCCAGCACCACGCTCCCCGATGCTGGGGGAAGCAGCCCTGCAACCTTTGCACAGACCGAGGCTGTGCTTTGGGTACTGCCATGGCAGCCAGCAACACTGCTTTATGAGCAAGCAGTCACCATGGGTGGAAATAGGAGTGTGAGGACCTGCCTGGTTCTGCTAAGTCTGCAACAGACCAGGTGGTCACAGCACCCAAAATGCAGTCTGCACCCACTAAAATGCATCTCATGGCACCAGGAGTGGCGAGAGCATCTCCATCCCTCAAAGACCAGCACATTTATCTTATCTTCTCCTTTTCTAAATCAAAATATTGGCCAAGAGCCTGGCACTTGTTTCCTCATCACCCTGCAACAGAGCTTTTATTAAAGGAAAATCCTGAAAGACACACAAAAGACTGGCTTACCACACGACTTCTCAAACATGCTCAGCCCCACGAGGGCAAACGTGCTGATAAAGATTGCAGCATCAGCTGCATTCCTCAAGAAGTGTGCTTTCACCAGGGCTAAAACAACACAAATTGATTCTACATACACTGCGAGCACACCGCTTTCACAAGATCCAGCAGCCACTGCAAATGCCTTTTTCAGCAGAAACCTTCATTTCCCTCTCAGACTGCTCAATCAGAGCATTTCATCAGCACCACTCCACATACATCTCTGGCACCACTCGACATCTGCCCAACTAAGTATCATATAATTGCCTTACGAAAATGCAACTGGGGGGAAGTATTTCTACCATGTCTCAGTCACACAGAAGATGGTCCTTACTACTTACTACACAGCCACTGAGGGATCTTGCAGCCCCACAACTGCCCATCACACAGGTTTGCTGTATTATCTGTAGGACTAAGTAAAGATCCCTGTTATTAACAGAAGGAAGGACAGTCTCCCCTCCAAACCCATTTACCAAAGCACTTACAGAAAGTGAACAAAACAAATTAGTCTGACACAAATTCATACTGTCTTCCTGCATGTACAATTAATTCCCTATGGGCACACTCAGATGTCCCCAGATGTACAGTTCTTTTCTTCCATTAGTGGTTGCCTGTACTGAAAACATTCATATTCCTTCTTGGCAATACCTGCATCTTTCAGATTTTTTTTAATGCCATGCTTTATGGCCATCCAGACATCCATCTTGCAATGCTTCCGGAATTCTATTAGGTTTTTCCCCTTAGGATACCACAGTGAAATCCCCTCGTGTTTGCAAGTTTTAAAGCAGGACGTGAAATAAAAGTCCAGGTTCCAGCTCTTAAAAGCAACAGTGGTTTCAGGCATTATAAAGAACTGCATAAGTCAGTAAAATTGAAAACTACTGAAGCCTTCCCAGAATGGGGAGGATACCTTTCCGCTCCACTAAGCGCTGAAGAACAAATACAGTTAGTGTTATTACAGCCTCTTGTGGAGAAATTCTGTGTTATTCCACATATGCCATAGAAGAGAACAAATTCGAATTCTTTGGATACTGTATTATCTGACAAGAGGTGAAAAGAAGAGCATTTATTTGCTTTACTGTGGTTCCCGAAACCTTAGCCAGGATCAGGGCCCCCATGAGCTCGCACGCTGTAGAAAATGTCAATGCAAACAAAGTTTCTGCCCTGAAGAGTTTGCAAACAAGCAGAAGGAGCAGGAAGGGATACGAACACCACGTACCTAAATAATAAATCCTCTCCGTCCACTTTTCCCAGCTGCTATTTAATTTCATCTTAATTAGTTGGCTTATTTCTTACAGGCATCACAAAGTGTATCTTAAGGACAAACCTGAAAGCCGTGCCTGTGGCCCTGCACAGATCACACTGCAAGCCTGTGCACACAGCACAGCTCAGAGCTACCAAAACGGCCTTGAGATTTTTCCATTGTATCTCATTCACACTTGCTCTTTTTTTTCCCCCAATCAGAAAGGAAAGCAATAGGATGGGCAGGAACAAGAAGGAGAGGCACTGAAGCCATTTGGTATCTCCATGCAAGCCCACCTCTTCCATCTCCTCTCCCTTATACACCACACGTGATAATTTACACTTCAATCTTAAGTCTTTGAGGTTCTCAAGCTTTTCACGCTTCATGCTAAGCTTTTTTTTTGTAAACTTTCATTTTAGGTATTCCTCAAGTTTAAGCTCTGCTGAATCCCATCTTCATCTCAACACTTATTTTATTTTTGACGTCGGAAACAATGATCTGTACTTTCTGAGCCTGAAGCACGCACTCCCAACGGTACAAAAACAGCCTCAGCCATAAAGAACTCGTGGTCACGGGAGGGAGAGGACAGCCAAAATACACACTGATGAAGTTACAGATCTCACGGAAAGCATTTGAATAGATAAGCAGAAATACAGAGAAAGCAGGATGACTTTCCAATTGTAAGGGCTCTGCATCTCAGCACTGTCATGCTGAAAGTCAAAAGGAGGATTTTTTTTTTGTCAAAATGTCACAAAATTTGCTTCATGCAAGCTGTTCTTAGCATAAGGACTCTGGACCTTGTAAGGACTGAACTTCATGCCTTCAAGTATTTAGGGTAACACTCTAGGTAGTTCACGCTACGTGCATCCCATAGAAATTAGAGAAACCCCATCTTTCAGAAAGCCAGTCATCAGCAAACTTCCCTTTGCACTACAACACTACCACCAATAGATACACACGTGATGGGGTAACCTTCATTACAATGCCTTACAACCAATCCTCAGATCCTTCCCCTTTAAACAAACAACCCATAAGCTGTAAAAGAGTTTAAAGAAATCCAGGGATTACTCTGCACATTTATCTGAACCCATTTGGATCTGCTCAGCACTTGCTGGCACTAGAGGCAGTCCAACCACTGAACCTCACCCAACAAAGCACCACGTCCTCACCACTCCCACATGCTTCTCTTTTCACAAAATGTTAGTTTATGAAGTGCTCAGAAATATCAGGAGGATTGGGTTTCAGTCCCCAAAGCGCTCATGTTCTAAACTAGACAAGATAAACAAAGGCAGTAGGAAACAGCAAGCGCGGGACAAGCTGGCCACATGCAGACAGATCCCTGCTGGAGCCCTGAACTTCATGCAAAGAACTAGAATAGCAACATCTTTCCCAAGTTAACTGCTCTCCCCTAACGTCATGGGAATCACTACACTAGAATATTCCCCTTTTCTTGGGAGTGATATATAAATCACCAAGTTGTATTACCCATCAATTGTCTCCTTGCATTTTTATTCTGAGATAATTAAAATCTGAAACAAAGCCATTCTTGTTTTGGTTTATGTATTTTATTCTTTAACTGTAGCAGTAAGTCTGAAAATAGAAACTTTACTCACATTGTCTTGCCTGGTGTATTTTTTCCGGGTATCCTCCTGCACAGTTTAGATCAGCAATGACTTGCTCTCACTCTTCAGTATTAGGTGAAAGAAGGAACGAATTGTTCACACAATTTGCCCCACTGTTTTCATTCATTCTGAATGGATGCCAGAAGTCACCATTCACAAAATGAACTACCTTTCTAATTGATGTATTAACGCCCTCTAATGTGCAAGCAGACTGAATAGAAAAATAAAACCGAGAGCAAAACCAACAAGCGTTCTGTTTAGGCAGGAGAAACAAACCAGTGACCCAATTCTTCAGCTGTAAGCAGGGAGAAATTTGTATAAATCAAGCAGCAATTGCAGCAACTAAAACAAACCTTACCCTGACATTCTGTGATTCTGTGACAGAAGATGAACATACGTGCTTCCAGGCATTACAATACTAAAAGCAGAATGACTTTCTCCATAACTATATTAACACAGGATTTTTTAGCTAGCCAGAAATAGGAGGCTGGAGGAATCAAGCAAGCAACCCATTCAAAAGTTACCTCACAAACACATAGGTACACAATCCCACTAGGAAAAGCCTCTGACTGTAGAAAGGGGTGAGGAGATGAGCTGCATCTCAAGCATGTGGCAGCAATCAGGGTATGAGTGCAGGGCAGCACAGCGTGTGCCATTGCAGCTGAGGAAGTGTTGAGCACAAAACCCCAGACACTTGTGTACAACCACCTGAATTCATGTAACTTGCTGAAGGTTAGGTTTTGTAACTAAATTGATTCCTTACAAAAAAAAAAATCCCTCCTCCACCATTTCCACAGGTGATGCTGCCTGCCAGCTGCGTCCTGTCTGCAAACAAAACCATATGTTGCCATTCAATTACAGACACAGAGGAGTTTCATTCGGCTGCAAGCAATGGAGAGGAGATGTAAACACGTTTTGTATCGGCCTGGCGCTGCTGTCCTCGCCTCCGAAGGACCACTGGCAGGTCTTCGAGTCCCCGCTGCAACCAGGTGCATGCAGACAGCTTTAACAGCACCAGAAAGAGATGCAACTTCATGACACTCTCCTTCCTCAGTAAAGGATGGAGAAGGAGTGAGTTTAACTGAAATATCAGCCCTAAATGTTAAATGCTGTTGGAGAGCTCAGCACTGCAGCCTTCCCCATGCAGCAGGCCCCACCAACAGAAGGCCCAGAGTTGCTACAGCAACAGCTTAACTGCAGGCAGAGCCTCACTGGAACGAAAGCTAACAGAGCGTCACTGATTTAATTGACTGATGATTTAATAAAATGCTCTGGATATAGATTAACTTGCTTTGCATAATGTAGCTTGGCTTCCTGGTGGCAGCAATGGACCCACGCTGTTAACGGGCTGGAGCCCAGTCTGCAGCACAGGGCTGTGGTTTTTGGGGCTCCCACCTTACCACCCAAACTGTGGAAGGGGATCAAGCCATGCGGGGTAAACCAAAGCAGCCACATCCCCCAGGCCCAGCAGAGGAAGGCAGCAATGACTCCCAAAACACACACCTGGTTTCTCCACTGCCATCGTTAGATACAAAAAACCCCACAAAACTCAAATCGCTGTGGTTATCACCATATGCTCCACATACCCAGTTTCCAAGAAACAAAGACTCTGTAGAAGTTGAAACAACAGAGAGTAAAAGGATTATTAGCTAGCTCTAATTATACAAACTGATCTCATCCTCTTGTCATAAGCCTCTTTCCTGTGTCCGGAATCTATTTGTGTATCATAAAGACCAGTCTCCTGTAAATGTACAAGGGTCATCAGCACAGGGCGATTCATTTCACCTTTTACAGTACACACATATTGTCAACCAATCCACTTGTAACAAGATATAACTGCCCTCACTTGTCAATTGCTACTTGAAAATATTACTAATGGCAAACAGTAATTAAGATACCGAGTCCTAAAACCCAAGCAGCATTTTATAAGTAGCTACCATGTAGCTGTAATAAAATAAAAAGCACAGGCTCTATCTTCAGCTCAAGTAGCTACATCCTAATAAAGTTAAGAACTAACAGTCGACTTGAATTATAGTGCAGCATGTACGCAAAAGCACACGTATGTTTATACTCAAATTAAGTCCTCCAACAGGTTCTGGGGCAGCTGTTTCACGTAGGCACAAAACATTTATCTCAGGCTCAAGTATTAACTGCCAGAAATCTTTAGCAGACCTTCTGGGTGCCTCTTCAAATGAGCAAAATTCAGCTGATAGCCTTTAATACACTGCGTAGCTAGAATATACGTGATGGGAGTCTTGAAAAACGTACATCATTGACCCACTCCCAGCAACTAACGGAGCCCTCTGGTACTCATTGCCAGAGAGAAAAAAGCAGAGTTACAGTTTGCAAGACACAACATTAAGTATACAGCATGCAGGGAAGGTATCACAAAAAGCAAAACCCAAAGCAACAGAGTATCGCATCTCTAAAGCAGAGATGACAGAGTGCACATAGAAATCTGAAAATTAAATTAAAAACAAAATCAAACAAATTCAAATGAGCACAGATTCTACACAATATCACCACCTCACCCCCTGCGTCCAATCCCTTTGGCAACTAGCCCGCAAGCAATAAAGTAAGTTTTGCAAACAGACATCCAGCTTTGCACCTGAGATCATTGCTTCCAGCAGCCCTCACAAAGCAAGCTTTCAGGCTGGCCCCTCAGGAGCCCAATGGGTTAATGCCCACAGGTTGCAGTCACACCAGTAAATCATTTATTACCCCAGCTCAGGGACAAGCAGCTATGCAGAACCAGGAGCCCACGCTGTGCAGCTGTTCACCAGCCAGGCAGTTCTGCACAATTATGTTATAACACAGGATTAAATTTGGGGAGTGGAAATGCATCCCTTTATTATTGATATTTCTTGGGTTTTTTTGTTTGTTTTTCATCAAGTTATGCAGCTATTTTAAATGTTACAGAATTCATTAACACGAAGTTCATTAGGCAGTAACCATGAATGAAATGAAGGGATCATCATTACAAGCACAGTTAGGGAAACACTGGACCAGCAGCCAAAATGAGGGAAGGCTTTGAGGAATAAGGAAAGCTGCTCCTAAACTCAAGTTTAGTTTTTTTCCTAGACCCATCAGAGAACACACATCTGAGAGCAGTCATAGTGCAGATGTTGGTTCCCAGAGGGCCAGGTAAACAGCACTCACTGCCTTGGCACTGGAAACCTTTGCACCTTCCTTTCCAGCAGGCACTGCTCAATGCATGCTCCTGTGCTCCAGAAATTAACAGGAAGTTAAGAAACTACTCAGAAGGGTGATGAGGCACTGGAACAGCTTGCCCAGAGCTGTGATGCCCCATCTATGGCTGGACGAGACCCTGGACAGCCTGATCTGGTAGCAAATCAAACAGCAAACCACTTGTCTTACACAGAAACTCATGTATTGCATTCCTCCACTAGCCATGTGCAGCACATCCAGCTAATGATCTGAACTCATGATGGATGCAGGGACCAGCCCTCTGACAGCCACATCTCCTCAAAGGAATGCTTTCCCAATAAAGGTTTCATTCATAATTTCACCCATGATTCTAAGACAATTATTTTTTTTCCTCAAAATCAGCACACAGGTACAACACCCCTACCAACCCCATCTAAAAAAAAGGAAACCAAAATAATCACAATAAATGCTTGTCTCCCTAGCACAGCAGCAGCTTATGATTAATCCACCCAGCTGTTGCTATAACACTGCCAAATGATTTGGGCCCAGTATTGTTAACCACACTGCTTTGCACCAGTCTTCTTGGGCACAGCCATGGAAAATGTGAGACTCTGCAGAAGGTAAACAGGTTACACACACAAGAGGAGAAAACAACCCTCTGACAGAGGCCAAGCACTGCAAGCACCCGTTTCCAAAGAAGACTCCCACAGTTTCTTTGCTTTAGGCTAACAGTTTTTTTCCATCTTCAGTATTTTTGGAGAAAACGACTATAACTGCAAGAGACACAACAGCTCCTGACGGTCCTACAGAAGCTACATGTCATCCACAAGTCAGATCCATCCCCTGATCTGGTTCACCACATTGAGAGGCTATGGGAACTGAAAAAGCAGCACTGAACACACACCTGGAGCACTGCAGGACGGAGCAGGAAGCACATGGGGCTCACAAGAGGCTCACAACGAGCCACACTCCCCTGGCAGGAGCCCTGTGTGCCCCAACTCCTATCCCCAGCAGCTTCTGGAGAAAGCCTCAGGCTGAGAACACCAGAACCACCTGTCTACCCCCAGGGACAGGTGCACAGTGCCTTAAAACAATAGGGAAGAGCAGCTGGTGCCTTAAGTGCTATGGACTGTTTCACACTGTGGCACACGCTCAATGGAACAGCGAGAACACGTACAACTGCAGTATGAATCAAGTTGTGAGTTCACTTGTGAGACATGTAGTCTCCAACGTAATTCTTCACCAGCACCTTCAGCACTCTTCGTACCATTCAATACCATTCTACTTTTTTTCTTCTTTTTTTTTTCCCCTCAAATTTGCTTGTCATAATGCTTTAATATCCTCATCCCATCTTGCCATCCAGCAGGTAAGCTAGGCAAACCCGTTCCCCAAAACACATCGTCTCAGCATTCGCTTGTACCCAAGAGCTGTCAAAACACGCGAACTTACTTGAACTGCATGAAGCAGCACCAACAGTCCGAGATGTCCTTCCGGGCCTTCCCCCAGTGAGCATAGAGCAGGACTCGAGGTTCAGCTCCTGCAAGAGAAGAAGGAGGAGTCACCAGGGTGCAACAAGGCCTGTCCTGAGAATGTACACCCACCCCACGCCTGGGGTATGGAAGCCATCCACCAACCTGTGCCTTGTGGCCAGACAGAAGACAGTAGCCTCTGAGTGCAGCCCTGGGCAGAGGCCTGCTTCCAGACTTATATGAGGGCAGCATGAAACCCATCTGCGGGTCTGGGCTTGATCCTGCCCTGTTCCCCTCCACAGCACAGATGGGTTGGTATCTGTTACCCTTACCTCGAACATGAAATCCTGCAAATTCATCCCCTTACACCTATCTTAATCCCTTCAAAGTAGTTGGGTACCCTCATTATCACAAGGCAGTTAGAGAAGACAAAAGCACCCAATACAAATTGATGGCCAGTGAGAGTTGGCTGATGAAGCCCATAATCTACCAGCAATCCTCTGCCAAACCCTGATGGGCAACCTGCACTTCTCCACAGGCAGATTTCCTGCCCCAGCCTCAGGGCGAAGCCTGCCCTATGGAGCACACCTGGAAAGAGCAGTTAAAAGGACTAAATGGCAAGTCAAGAAAGAATACAGGTTGTGATTTTGTGTATTAAATGTTGTGTGAGAGATTGGATTACCTAAATGATAGTCACTGAGGCCCCTCTGACCACCGTTTCATTGCCACACCAGCAATGCTTGTGGGTAGGCACGCAGCACCCAACGAAGCACAACGTGCCACTGCTCTACCAGAGACAGTGCCCCTACACTGTCTGCACAGTCCAAAAGCACAATTACAAGCACCTCAAGAATAACAGCAAATGGCAAAGCTTGCTAGCAGCTAGAAAAACGATTGTGCTCCATGAATTGACTGGAGAAGGTAAAAACTGGCAGATGGAGCATTGCAAAACAAGCCTCCTTCATTCAGCCACAAAGGCACAGCAGAACCTGAATGCTGCCACATCAGTTGTACACAAAGTTTTTTGTCAGCACCGTTACTAAAATTTCCCTTAATTCTGCTGGTGGGCTCCTGCTGAGGGACAGGGACAGCACTTTGCAAGGCATCATAGGACACTGCAGGCAGAAAAGGGTTTTTTCCATATACACTTCAGCACAGACTATTTCAAACTGGAAAAAGGAAAAAAAAACTTACCCTCTTGTTCCTCTTAAAGCAGCAAGGAAAAGAGGGGAAAAATAAGGAGCCCATGACTCCTTGTTCTGGTATCACATTTCTAAATTACATTTCCATGGCAAAGTACTGAGCTGAAAGAACTACCTGAACTCTCCAGTACCAGGCAAAGGAAGCAAATCTCCTCTGGATTCATTAACCAGTAAAAACCTCCCTCCCAGTCCGAAGCAAACAGACTGGAACTTCCCTCCAGCATTCCTGCAGAGCTGCTTTCAGGACCGCACGTTAAAGCGTGGTCACAGTTTGATAAGGCGATGATTAACTACATTAAGTAAGAAACATTAACCCAAGGCTCCTGGTAGTGATCCCACGTTGATCAGAGAGTGTGATGATCAGCAGCTCTCTGCAAGGCATACAGTACAACTGTGCAGCGGTTTCACTTGTTTGTGAGGCTGATAACTTGGCTTTCAATACCACAGAGCTCCAGCAAGCTTTACTGCTACTCCTGTAAGCTGGCAAGCACTATGGGCAGAGATAACACTGGTAAATACACAGTGAGTGTGCAGTGAATCACTGCAGGTTTTTCATCGTACCCATTAAGGAATGAGGGTGTGTATATGGAGGCACACATGCAAAACTCACTGGGATGTTTATGACTTGGAAAGTATTAGCAAGAGGAGAAAATCAACCAGCTTCACAATAAGACATTACTCTTTTGGGGCTTTCTGTTCGAGTTCATTCTGGAGGAGTTTTCAGTTTAGCACAGGCAGGTGCAAAGAATATTAACAAGCCTTAGATTTCCAGTTCTGTATGTGAAAAGCCTGCACACTCTATAAAGCAGTCCAAATCAAGGAATTAACTGCCCAAAGGTTTCTCCTTTCCATGGAAATGCATCGAGATAACTCCTGCATGTGTAACTAGACTCATTTTAGAAGGGTTTCCCCATGTGGGTTTCTCCTCATCCTCTACTGTGAAATAATTTCCCAGCACTTAGAAACACAGACATCGCCTCTCTTATGTGCACCTTAAAGAATAGACTTAAACATCTTAAAGAATAGAAAAAACAATTACGTCCTATAGCTGTGTTTATACTGCTTAACAAGAAAGAAAACACAAAATCTCTTCCACATCATTACAGGAAGATGACGACATACAGTTAAGCAAAGTGGTTTGCCCATGCCTACCCTGCCAGGCAGCAACAGCACAAGGAAGAGATCTCAGTTCAAGCAAATCTCTTTCCACAGCAAATTCTCTAGGCTAGGACAACAGGAAAAAGTTTAAAAGTATATTAAATAGGGGGGAAAAAAAAGTTTATTGAAGGAAAATAGCTGGAGATAAAACCTCATTTCAAGTTTTAACTAGCATGTACAAATATATGCTGTTTTCTATATTTACTTGCAAACATCATCAGTTATAAAAGGCTCCTACACCTCTGTCAGCACTCCTCCATTCTGACCCATAACTCTGAGTGATTTCTGCCCAACAGGGCCCACAGTGACACTGCAAGTAGCACAACATCTCACAGTGCTCACTTAACATAAATGGGAATATAAAGAAAAGTCCCTTTGAGACTCGCCTTTACAGAATGTGTTCCACTTGAATTTAATGAAAAAGAGGAAAAAGATCTCATTCGTCAGGACAGAACTGAGGGCTGACTTCCTGTGGTCCCTCTCCCTGCATACTGAGATGGCAAAAGCAGAATTTGCCCATCAATGGCGAGTGATGAAATGTGCTGGTGGATAAGGACAGCATTATGGCTATCCATGTTCTTAAAGAGAGAAGGTAAACAGTGCTGAGGAATGGGATAGTTACATACCTAATTATCTTAAAGAAAAATAAATAATAAGCCTAATAACTTAAGGGTGATCTACATCTTTACAGGCAGAGGAGCCAAGCGGCACAAGTACTCGCTACTCATTCATAAATGAAGTCAATGTCAGGGGCTGTAAACACAGCAAGATAGAGTTGTCTGCATCTAAAACACGTTTAGGAGCAGCCAGCTGGGGCATGGAGAGCTGAAAGGTGGGCAGGGACCAGCAAGGCTCTCCTGAAGGTTCAGCACAACCCAAGCATGCAGACTCCAGAGTCTCCAGTGCTCAGCTGCTTCTTCTACAGAGCCAAGTCAATCAGAGAGCTCCCAAAACACGGCCATCACACAGAAACCACTTCCTACTTGGTTTTTGTTGTTGTTGTTTTTTATTTTATTTTTCCCCCGAACAGAAATCCAATTTCTTCTTCTGCGAAGCACTACGCAGTTTGTTGGTTTTTTTCCCCCCTCTGCAAACTGATTGTTTTGACACATAAAATGAGTTATCTCGCCATCTGTTTGTAATTGCCATAATGAAGCTTTAGCAAACTCAAAAAAACAGCATCAAGAACAGGGCAGTAATGGTCTGGGAGATGAAATGCTGATTATTTGGGATTATTTCATATGGCTGGAATCTTTTGATAGCCAAGACACCCAAACAAACCTCTGCAGTATTTCCAGGTCTTGGCTGTTGCATGCTACAAAATCTCCCTATAATTACATATCAAATGACGTCAAGGAAAGCTCAGTCACTGGATCCATGTCTGCATGCTGCTACCTCATTGCTTTTAATACATAGCCTATATACAAGCATCATGATATTCACACTACAGGAAGTCCTTTCCCTGCCTCTACTGGGCTTCCAGGAGAAGCTGGCTCACCAGACCTTTTCTGGAAGTTGGTCTGAGCTTTGCTTCCTAATTCCCTAGGGAAGGGAGCCTGGACAAGGTATTCCACATGCTATGAAGCCACCTTCACAGCACCAACTTCTTCCCCACTGACCACAGGGAAAACCAAAGGTCCCACCAAAGCTGGACAGGAGCAGCAGCATCCCAGCAGCCATGCAATTCAGTGGGACAAAACCATTTGCTATGGCTATGGATACACATGGGCAAAATAGATGTGAAAATAAAAGATCCTTTCCCTAAAATCTGCTTTATTTTGGACAGATGTAAAAGCAAAGAGGGTCCACGAACCACAGCATCACACTAAATGTTTACCAAAACAGCAGAGGGTTGAATGCAGCCATCACATTTACCACACACACCAGGTTCCTCCAAAACCAAACAGCAACATTTTGTTCAGAGGGCTGGATCAAACTCGACGCCTGCACGAAGAAAAGCTAGGAATTTTAAAATAATAGTAAATAAATAAAACACAACTACATGCCACACCACGACTGCCATTCTGTAGACAGAAACTATAAGGAAAAAAAATGAAATGCATAATAGTGTTTTTGTGCCTCATTACAGTTCTCACTGATAGACCAAAAGGAAAATTAGGTCTCACTATGGGTATTTCATCTCCTTTAAAATGATGTATGCCACAGCATCCATCCCAAGTAGCAACTACTGTTTTCTAGATGGTCTTGTAGAGTAAGGACATAGCTGGCTATGGAAGACTTCAAAACCTACCTCAAGGAGTTTAGAATTAAGTGTTAAGGTGTGCTGGACCTTAGCACTTCACTAAATCACCACAGCAAAGATCACCATTCCCTATGCTGCTGGGGAACCGTATTGGAGCAATGAGCTAAAAACCAAAGCAAACAGATGCAGTAACATCCCAAGCCCACTCAACCACTCCCAACAGACAAAGTCTTCAAATTCTAGTACAGATCTTTCTGCTTCTCCTCTATTTTTCCCTGAAACAGCCAGGCTTGAGGCAGCCAGGGCAGGCAACCTGTCGCCCTGCAGAGCACTGCGTGACCTCAAGAAAAGGAAGAACTGCTGCAAATGAGACACTGAGATAAATGAGGTTGGCTCATGAAGGTCAGCCGTCCAATGCCCTGATCAAAGCACGGCTGTGACATCATGGCAATGACATCAACCCTGTTCTCTCTCTGTTCCAAACTGTCACTTAATTGTGGTTTCTGTCTCAATTCTCAGTTGAGAAATGGAGTGAGAAAGAACTGCTTGGCCACTGGAATGAAGTCAAAGTCATTAGCAGTTGCGAGGTACTCCAACTTGAGAAGAAAAAAAAAAGTGAAGACAGTAAACAGTGATTACTGTACTTAGAAACCTTCTGATAAGGACGGAAACATGCACATATTGCAACCAACTTCCTTTCTCTTCTTAAAGGAAGCTTATGAAAAAAATGGAGGCTGACTTTTTACATGGTCTGATAGTGACAGCACAGAGGGGAATGGTTTTAAATTAAAAGAGGCAAGATTAAGGTTAGGTGTGAGGAGGAAATCTCTTCAGAGAGCAGTGAGCCCCTGGCACAGCCACTCAGAGAGCTATGGGTGCCCCATCCCTAGAGGCGCTCCAGGCAGCTCAAGGTTGGATGGGGCCCTGGGCAGCCTGAGCTGGTAGAGGGCAACCAGCCCACAGCAGGGGTTGGAACTGGGTGGGCTTTAAGGTCCCTTCCAACTCAAGCCATTTTATGATTCTGTGATTCCAATAGCACACAAGCGTTGGCAAACGAACACAGATGAAATGCTCTTCTGCTGTGCTAGCACAAAGCACCAAGTGCAAGCCCAGGCTGCATGCAGTTGTGCTCCATGAACAAGGTCCCCATGCTCAGCCCATGGATGCAGCAGCTGGGGTCTCTTCGCCAGGCTGTTTGCATATCAAACAGATTAAGTGCTGGGAGAGGAACAGACGGGCCCAGAAAACGCAGCAACCCGCCCAGGATGCAACCATCACCTCCCCACCCACACAACCACAAGAGTGCCACCCAGCATCAGTGTCCCCACAGAGAATCAGAGTCCCCTGCCCATGGAGCGGCTGCTCAGAGTGCCAGGCTGCCCGGGTGTGCCAGGCGCTGTGGGATTACGTTATTTCATTGCTCAAAACAACCTGTCACCAGAGCTACGTAGAGCTTAATTATATAAATAAGGAGATCTGTATAATGTTCCTAAACCAATAATGAAAGAGAAGGTCTAATGATGCAACAAAAATCTGCAACCCGGCGCTCAGATTACAGGCTGTTGCACAACAGCTCAAGCAATTCGGCACTGGCAGCTAGCTGCAGGGTTGTACTGGGGATGATGCTTTCCCAGAGTCAACCAGATGCACCCGCCTCCCCTGCACCAGCAAGGGAAGGGTGAATGGGAAGCACTCTGCTCTAGCAGCAGCACCATCCCCAGAGATGCTCCAAAGCAAACACCCACTGTATCCTCAGTCATGTGCCATATTTGCATCCAAAGGCTGTCCAAGCAAGAGAAGTGCTGCTGTTTCCAGGGCCAGGTCACATTACAGAGGTGGCATCGCCCAGCTCCAACCTGCTGCTTTATAACCACAGTGACTTTTGCACTGCTGGGTGATCTCGCTCCCAGTTGCAGCCCTATCTAAAAAAGCATTATCAGCACTAGATCAACAGAGATATCACCCATCAACTGTGACAATAAATGTGGCAATTTAGCTATTTGATCAGCACTCACAGCATGAGCAGTTTACACGGAAGTGATTGTACGTATCCCAAGACAGCTGAGTGGGTTTTCTTTTCCTGAGTAGACTCAAATACTTCCAGATAATATTGATCTTTATTCATAGCATAACTGGGAAATCATTTGGCTTGAAATGGCTTTTCTACTATATTGACAGCTTACATCAATAAACATGGTACCGAACTGCAGCTCAGCAGCATCATTTCAGTTATTTCTGTTAAGCAGTCAGATGAAAAACACCGTGCCAGCACCAGGGCCAAGAAGCGTCGTTTGGGCTTTCAAAATCAGCCAAGTGCCACAGTCAGCACAGGAACTGAATGCTGACAGACTCCAGAGCTCACTCCCACGTGTTTCCTGTCTCGTAGGCCATCCCTGCTGTCACTTTGGGGCTCAGCAGCCGCTCCGTGGGCTGTGGCCGTACAGCTGGCGATGAACAAGGCTCTGTGAGGCCACAAAAAGCAGGCACAGCTCAGAGGTTTTTCCTTCATAGATCACTGAGGACTCACAGTGAAACCTCCAGGCGCATCCTGTGCTGCAGGTTGTTGCTGGGTCTGCTCCATCCCAGCCCCTGGGAAGAAGTTTGAGCAAGTGGGCATTTCATTGCTGAAAATACCACTGAGCACACAGCAGCAGAGCTGGGAAAACTACACAGCATTTGTCCTTTGTTTCCTTCATGTACAGACCCATTTTTGCCCCAGCAGATCTTATCACAGGGCACTGCTCTGAGCCTCTTCCAGCCAGGATGGATCAGGCAGCTCATACCTTTGGGTGGCTGAAAGCAAACAATGTGCAGCCATGGAGAGCCTTTCAGTGGGCTGTCTGCTTTACTTTCATGCAACTTTTTTCTCCTCTAACAAGGAAACTGTTCTCATTCAACTGCTTTTGTATTTTTGCCTTCCCCCTTGAGAGGCAGAGGTTTGCAGGAAGATCTTTAAAAGTCACAGCTACTCTGCATACTGCGAGCAGAGAAGCAAGGGACATCAATAAACGGCATGAGCTCTTCGCACGGACTTTGCTCAACAACGAAACAGCCCAGTGCTCCTGGGGAGGAAGCAACAGAAGACTTCCAAATCAAGTCAACAAGCATCCATGTAACACACGTCCAAATCATTGACAACAAATCTACCTAAAACCATCTGAGCATCTGCTGCTGCATTTCTCCCCCCAGCAGCAAAGCTTCTTCAGTTAAAACAATAAAAGCAGTTTTCACTGAATAGACTTCCTTCTTGCAGTTATACAGCAAAGGATCTGACTGATCAACGCAATGAGCATTGCAGGGAAAAGTCAGCATTACAGCTGACTGTAATTGCAGCACACACCCTTTGGCCAGTACACCTGTACCCGCCTGCTTGTGCAATACCCTGGGTGTCAGCAGTCCCAGTGGGTGCTGCCCAAGCACGAGCGCAACAAAGGCACAGCCCGCAATTCCACGTGCACGCAGGGCTTCCAGTGTCCATCTGCCCATCTGCACCTGTGTAAGCGGTGATTCACTCACTGCAAGCACAACCCCACATCGTTTGGATCTCCCCTCTGCTGTATTCCTGTTGTTGATGCTAATCTGTTCGCACATTGCCTGCCTTCCCCAGGACTTGTCGTAATCCTGCACAACAATAAACAGGGTTAGCTTGAGCAAAACAAAACAAACCACCACCGATATTTAACTGGTTTTCCTGAGCTGAGAGGGGCTCATCAATAGAACATACAGCCTTTTCAGTACACCGCAGTTATAAGGACCGGTAAAGATTTTGCTCCTTGTTTTGTTTCAGCTGGCCACAGCCAGTTTACAGCACTATGCATGGCCACCGTCTGACCCAGGATGTTTTTCGTTGCTATCAATAAGGGAAAAGAGACAAAACTGACTACAGCAATGCTGGTCACAGAGAGCCAAACGCACTGCTAAAGTCCACCTGGCTGACAGTCCATATCACCACTAAGCTCAGCAGCAAAAGTAGTATTTATCAAACCATTACTGCTTCGGACAGACACCTGTCCCTACGGGTGACCACACGCACTGGCACTCAGTCAAGATCCACAACACTTGTCTGTTTTTAAGTCACCAGTTTGCTCAGTATTTTGTGATTTTATTCTGAAGGAAAATGTTTTAAGGCAGGGACCACAGCATCGTATTTAATGCTGTTCTTACCTCTGGTCAAATACCCTTACTCTCTGTGCTTTTCATTTGTTGATGCTCAAGTTATCTTTTTCCATGATAACGATTTCAGTTCTGTTTCTTCTTTTCCCCCTCCAGGTGCCCTGCCCTGAACAACAGCAGACTTCAATCTAGACGTTACTCCGCAGATAACATCTATTGCTAAACATCATTTTTCTGATCTATACTTACAAAGTGCTCCAAGATATGCTCAATTAAAATGCTCACCGTGACGTCTAAGGGCACACACGCACTTTTTCCTTAGCACTGTTAGAACTAGAAACCAGAACTTCATGCCATGAAGAACAGCGATACAGACGCCAATTCAATTTTTGCGTTCCCTGAAAATGTAATCGTATTTCTACAGATAACAGAAAACAAAGATAGTAGAATGGCAGGAAAGGGCTCTTTGCTTACACCTAAATTCTTGCCGATGACACGGGAGTAAGAGATCTCCTGAGAACCTCAGGTGGAGGAAGGACAACCAGAAGCTGATTAGCTTCCAAGCAACAGAGATCTCTCCATGCAAACGTCATGAGTGGCAAAAGGCTGGCAGGTATGCAGGTGATTAAGAAAGAATGAAAGGGTGGTGGCACACAAAGAGAAAAAAAACAGTTTTTCCAGTGTTCCTACATGAGATTAGCATCTACTGACTGACTGACTTTGCTTTTCCTTTTTCCCCTGGCACCTTAGGCCAAGAGATTGTTTGTTTCCAGGCTTTTCCAAAATGACGTTAGGGTCAGAAGAAAGCACAAGGACCATGTAAGTTCAGTTGCTTCTATCAGAGGCTGGCAAATTTCACCCACATTTTCCACTCAAGCCGTAAGTTCGGGATTGGGTCCATCTGTAACTGTTTGCAGGAGAATTCAAATTGAAGACCAACAACCCCAAAGAATTTGTCTTTGGCAATTTTTTCACAGCTAGAACTGCAACTGTTTTCCTCTGAAAGTTCCACCTCTCAACTACCAGAGCATTGGGAGCAGAAAGGAGCACAGCGCTATGACTGGAAATAAAAGCTTAATGCAGAGCTCCAAGATGAGATCAAATCCCATTTTGCTGCTCAGAAGTGCACCCATCTGGCTCCTTTTGAGCATCACCAAAACGTTCAGGTTCGACTTTCCTTTTTCATCCTCAAGGCTACGGAACAAATTAGGAGCCACCCAGGACTAAAAGCTTCCTCCACACCTCTGCAACTGGAATCTACTTTCTCTGACCTACTTTTTTAATAACTTGTGCGTCTGCTGGAAGTAAAACACAGGTTCTTGATTTGAATCCTGTGTGCCCCACCTCTGAAGCTCCTCTCCTGGCCACAACCTTTCCTTAAGCAACTGAGGAAATGAAATACAAAACATTGAACAAATGGGAGGGTCAGACTTAAACCAACAAAGACAAGGAAATTGCAAGTTAAGCCTCCTGTTCTGCCCTTGATTCACCTTGTTATGTTCAGCTACCACTCCGTGCACAGACTCTTCCACTCTCCTACCACCTGATAGTAAAGGATAAAGCAAACAGCATGGTTTATGCACAGATGACATTCATTCCTATCAATAGGTCTTGATGCAAAATCATGAGAAATTTGTTTAAGGACTTAGGAAGGTATCCACGTCTAACAACTTGTGACACAGATGGCATTAACTCCAAAAGCACAGAGCAAAACCAACTTGCCCAGCATTGCTGTCCCAGCCCCGCTTATACCTCTACAGGTAGGGACCTGTTTTAAAGCCTGCCCTCTATGTGAGACCTGGAGTGAAACCTATTCACTGCCAAACAGCACCGATGGGAGTAGAATTGGCTGCAATTTTTAGCTGGCTGACATCAAATGAAATAATCTTATTGTCCCCAAGTACTCGTTAATCAGTTGCTAGCAATGAGCACTCGAGCCCACCAGAGAGCCAAGGCCTCAGAGCCTTCCACATTGCTCAGCAAAGTGTGCACTGCTTTATAAATAAGTGGGTCACTGAGGTCAGCAGCAATAATGCTGCCTGGCTGGCAGTAAATAGGCGAATGAGCTCACAGCTGGATTAGAAGGGCCAGTGCTCAGCCCCCTGCGAGATTATCTCACAAGGAAAGGTGAAGAAATAGTCTAAGAGTAGTGCAGTCCGCTCTTTTAACACGCATAGGAAATGTGCTTGCTTTTTCTTTTGGGGCTCAAAGCATCTGTGTGCACACAGGTGTGCTTATGCCACCTTAGAGAAGCATCTCAGTGCTTCCTAAGTGACTGTAGGATGAATTCTGGTAGGAAAGCCAGCAAAGGCTTATCCAAAATACTTACAAAAAGTTCAAGCAGTTGCGTCATACAGATGAAGGACCAGAAGCTCCATGAATCCAAGCTTGCAAGTTATTAAAATAACAACAAACAAACACATAAAGCAAGAGGATATGCAAAAATAAACATTACTATCTTGAAGGCTATTATTGTTATAAATACTGAAACCATTGAAAATAATTGGGAAGAATCTAGAGGTTGGGTTTTTTTGTTTGTTTTACAAAGTATCTATACAAAAATCAGAGATATAACGCTGATATAATCTCACAGCTCTTGAGCCAGGACAACAAATACAGCCAAAATAGGTGTGGGTCATTTCTCAGCATTTTAAATGCTTTCACAAACTCATACAGAAGTGCATTTCAAAACCTTTACATTGAGAGCACGCATACATTGCACGAGAGGGGAGGGATGGGCTAGATACCAAGTGCTGTTACAACTTCAGGGAACACTGAAAGCATCTTTCATCCTCAGTACCCCACAGGAGCAACTCAATACCGCATATTTATTTCCAATTCAGCAGTTGTGTCCTTTCTCAAAGCCTGAAGTTGTCTTCTGATCAGACGCAGCTGATCGCTACCATGGGCCTTCTCCAGAATGTTTTCAAGAAGTGCCAAACTACCAGCCCGCCAAATGACTTCAAATACAATTCAAGAGACTGCTCTATTTCTTCTTCTCGCCGTCTTTTAGAAGGACAAGTCTTCTCATGGCAGTTTAAGATCTTAAAGAGCTGAGAGTCTGAAGACAACAGCACCATTTGGGAAACTGAAGATGTGGAAAACGTGCTGCTAAACTGCTCTGGGAAACATCTGCATCGCGCAGGGAACGCAAGCCATGCCGAGAATCCAGTTGGGTCCCTGCTTCGCATTTCCTCTCTCAGCTGAACACATCATTTGCTAGAACTAAGCATTTCTCTATGCCTCTCAACTGTAATTCAAATCCTCTCTTTTACTGCTAGCCTTGCTGTCCCAAGACGATCTCACAATCCAGTCACCGCCAATAGATCTTCCATTACAAAAATCAGAGATATCCTTCACTATTACTACCATTTCCACAAGAATCCAGGGTGTTAACAAGCAGCACATGCCCAGGGATGAGGGGAAGGAGGAAGTGTGATCACACGTTTTCCTTGCTATGAAAGTCATCTAGAGCTTCCCACGAGTCTGATTCCACACACAGTTGTGGTAAGGCAGGTTATGTTACACTTGTCCAACGGTTGCTATTACCGGACCTGGCAAGAAAGCATGTGACACAGAAAAATGCAGCTGCATTTTTGGCTCAGAAGACTCTAACAAGCAATGAGTCATGAGCCAAAAGGCCCACATAAAAGCAACGGAGAAGAATGCAAATTCATTCTTCTTTTTATTGTAAGCATGTGTGTCTCTACTGCACAGTGAAACAGGAAGCAAACAGTCGTTATGAGAAGGGAAAAGTCCTTTCCATCAGGTAACACAGGCTCCCATCCACCCCAAACTCACCTAAGCATGTACATAACAGCCAGGTGTCCTCTGACCACAGAGCACCTGAGCCACACAACAGCATAACACCAAGACGTGCCTCTGAGCAATATTCCTCTTCAGGACTTGAGGTAACGGTCTTTACTTTGCAGAATTTCTCCCTGCGAACCCATGATATCTCAGGTAAGAAGAGCTGAACTCTCCAGCTGCACTGCGAGGCACCATCACATCCCTCACCCTACTGCATGGCACCTCAGGAAAGAGATCCCTTAGTCCTTTATTCTCCCCCCAGATAAGCCATAGAGCCAGCAGCTTGCATTTCTCCCCTTTTGAAAGGTTCTGTCACTGAGCTAGCACTCACACCCAACTTCTCTCCCCTTAAAGACAAGCTGTGATCGCTCTTTTTGGCCACATGAGCTTACTCCTCATCAGCAGCCTTGACAATTAACTAGTGCAACAACCTTGTGTCTTTCCTCTCAGGGGCACTGTGTACCCCAAAGAAAGCTGTTCCAACGCAACACAAAGCAGAGCAGCAGGCAGCAGTGGCAAAGATTGTAAGGAAGTGCCCTAAAGCAGACATAAAACTCTTACCGATTTCTGACGGAGAATTTTCCAGCCCCTTCTGAACTAAAGCTGCAGGAGGAAAGTACTCAGGGCTGTATTTAATGTTTCTCGTGGGGCAGCAAGACGAACCTTTCTCCAACAAACATCACTGGATACATCACAGCTCAAGTGAAAGGGATGACTATTTTTGCCCACCTCCACCTCACCATCCTCAACAGCACTGCAAGGGATAGTTGTGCAGGTTGGTGCTGAGCCCCCCGGTCTGGAAGGGCTGACAGGAGGTCTCCTTTGGGAACACAAACCAATTCCTCTTGAAAAGACAATTCCCCAAAACAGAGCTGCAAGCTCATTCCACATCCAACACCTCCCAGCGCTCACGTAGCAGTGCTTTGTCATGCCTGTGCATTGGAAGTCACGTACCAAGTCAGAATCACAGGCAATGTTCAACCAGCCACACCTCTGGTCGGTTAAATATTCGACACCAAGGTACCTGAAGCTGTCCTTTGGGTGCTCTGTGCTAGGCAGGCCACAAACACTCAAAACACAGCAGTGTTTCTGTGTAAAGGCACTGCAAGCTCTGCCAGTGCTGTTCATTACTCTTCAGGAAATGACAGGCTCAGTTTACAGAATGATAAAGTCCAGTGAATTCTTCCTAAACTGGATGGAAACCTGAAAGCTTAACAGACATAATAAATTGCGCATTATCTGTATTCTGGAGCTGCTCTTACACAAATAAATACATCTAAATTCGGCTGCAACCTGCAAACTCTCCTTCATGCAAATAGCAGCTCTGATTTTAGTGGAGTTACTTTCATAAGTCAGAGAAAGTGGGGTCTTCTCTTTCATATTATGTAAACCATGCATTAATTAAATTCTTCACACACAAAGATCACACATAAGCTCTGCTGCAGCTTGCTTCTGGCTCCTATGCTGAACATTCATCTCCATGCAGCTCCAAAAGGTGCAATCACAAATTTTAGGAAAGTGTTGGGTTTTTTTTCCATTCCCTTGCGTGTAACAACAAGATTTGTGCCCTTGACAATTAAAAAAATATATACATGTAATCCAAGAGCATAGCTAAAATGTTAAAAGCAGCAAGTATAGAGCCCTGGAAGTGCTCCTCACCACCATCTCCAACACAATTACTTCTCCGAGGCCAAGGGCTCCGAGCAGCAATTGTGCATCAAAGACCATTTGCTTTCTTGAGCAAATTTATTTGCTGTATGCTGTTGGCAGCATCCAAACCACAACTCTTAGAAGGTTACTGCAGCACAAGAGCTAACCAGAAAGGCTACCAGTAAGCTATCTCTATCATTCTTAAATATCATCACTTTCCTTTTCCTTTTTTTCCATGCAATGAATTTAAAATAGCAACCTGTGCATAGGCAAAGTCTTTCAACCTGCACAGTATAGAAAGCAACGGGCAGGATTCACAAATGCTTTGAATAAATGCTAGTAATCCATTCCTTTAAGATGCTTAATTAGAAGACAGATTAAGCAGAACTAGTTTGTTAGTTGGGCTGCGGTCCTTGAAACAAACAAACAGACTGCAATCTGCGCAGATTTTTCCTATGTATAGGATTTTTTCCTTTATATTCCCAGGGATGCTGGATGCAACAAAGCAGAAAAATTTTGCTTTGTAACAGGCACCAGTTCAACAAAAACCGTACAGCCAGCTTCCTCCTTCCTTCCCTTCCTCTCCCAGCCCTGGGAAAAGCCACGAAATATGAGTTACTGCTGCAGTAGGCAAACATTAATAGCGACTGAAACCACTTCACCACCTGACCTATTCTCCTTTCCCTTCCCCTCATTTTTATTTTAAGAAAACCCACACAATGCCCTGCAGAAGGGTCCCAGCGTGTCAGAATGTTCCCTGCTTCACTAAGCTGAATAAAGACCTAATTTAGGAGTAAGAGAAACTCGCTGTCTGTTTTAAACCATAAATATTCCAGATAAAGATGAACTGATGGACTCGGCCTGCAGGACTTCACAATTTGAGCAGTGCCACATATTTCACTGCAGGGAAAAAAAAAATAATTATTCCCTTTTAACTGCTCAGAATACAAGCAAAGAGCTGAGTACGGGGAACTCGGTAGGGACAATTCCTGCACATTTTCAGTGGCATGCCAAACACTTCAAATTTCACGAGAAAAACCTCTTCTTCTGTAACTCGGCTCTACTCCATTTCACTACGTTCAAAGTGTGACCAACATTAGGAGGCCTGATCAAATTCCTGGCTTTATCCACGCTTGAATTAAGGCCTTGGCTCAGCAAGGGAAAGCAGACTGAGTTACACGAGCTTTTCTTCTTTCAGAGCACGTCAGCTGTGGGCACTGATATTGGGGCAATAGGTAACAGACAGACCCAGGGAGCTTCCATTCTGTTACAAAAGGAAGGGATTTCATTTTTTGGTGATGCAGGTGGTATTTCTGCATCTCTAGCTAGAGAGCCCAATGCTAGACCCCAGTTTTCATCTGCAGGTGATATATTTCAGGGATATGGTTTATCAGGCAACACTGGTGGTAGGTGGACAGTTGGATTAGATGATTCTAGAGGTCTTCTCCAACCCTAATAGTTGGAGAATAGGCTTAATTGTAGAACTATTGTAGAACTATTTAAAAGTACAGCTTACTCTGACCCAACAAACAAACATTTCTTTATAAACAGATAGATAAAGGGGCTGGGATGGAAAAGCAGGCAAGAAAACTGATTTCCAAAGGACAGACTGCTGAACACATGGCAGGAAGATCTGGTGGCTTTGGTCAAGCGGGAGGAATGAGCAGATGAGAGAACCAGGGTAGGGAGAACCTGCACAGCCCATCCAAGCAGATGCACGGTGGGAGTTGGAAGCCTCAACTTTTAAGAGCACACACACATAAATGTGATAACATTTTGTAATCCTGCAGCACTTTTAGAGTGCCCCAACTGCTTCGTTAATTATGCATCAATACCCACAAAACAGAAGAATAAGGAGGAGATGCAACAATCTCACTTAAGGAAGCAAAAACTACTTGCAAGTAGTCACATACCCTCACTTCTTTCCCAGTCCCGAAGAACGCCTGCAGTACCCTGCATGCAGACTGCACAGACCTGAAAGAAGCCAGTGTTCAGGATTTGAATCCGGGCTCCTTTTTCAGTGTGCAACCCGATGCCGTGTGCACTGCAGGCGCTCCCACTTCAGCTGTCCCGCAGCCATGCCTTGTTCATCAGCCAGCCCCGATGCAGAGGTCATCTTACAAGAGTAACACCAATTTGGGGAACTGTAAACTGGGATTTTGTGCTGGCGTTGTCTATCTGCCCAGCATCACGGCTGCTGCAAAAATTAATCATCTTCAGAAACTTCACCTGAAAGTTCGTGCTTAACAACACTAATTTCTCTTAAAGATATATTTTTTCTTTAAAAAAAAGTCACCCATTATGCCAACCAGACTTGCCAAGTTTTAAGAGGCTACACCATTTTCTCAGCTGCCCGATTTCACATTCACCTTCACGTACAGCTTAAAAGGAGGCAAAAAGTCATCATGGAAAGTAAGTGGGATGTGATGCTTAACATCAAGGCTTACACTGAGTGCGTTTCACAGCACACACTGAGGGCCAAGAATCATGAATTCTCCACATAGTACAGGAGAATTAAGGAAGGAGAAGGAGGAAACCTAGCCAAAGCTTGGAGGTGCGTCTACCCAATTAACACAAGGCTACCAGGAGAAAGCAGATGTGAAGGCACTCCTTAGTTTTATTTGGGGGAAAAGCTAAAGTCTACAAGTTGAACTGATTCCATGCAGTGGCAGACGTTGAAATAGAGCAACATTACTCCTTCAACATTAATAAAACATGTTGTATACAGAGTGTTTTTTCAGCCCTTGAAATCTTGCCAACTCATAAGCTTTTCATGGGAACGTTGAAATGGATGTCTATGCGAGCTGTATCCATATGAGTTTTAAGTGTTACCACTGCACAGAGGCCAAGGGCTCCCTCCCTCCCTCCCTCCCAGCCCCTCACCATCTGCACGTTTGTAGTTTTTGAAAAGCCTGATGAACTAAAGCTCAAACCGCTCTCAGTGGGTGAAGATACTGAAGTCACTCATGAATCATGAGCAGAAGGCAAGCCTTGAAAACATTATGAACTCCTCCACCCACTGAACTCAAGTTCCTTGGAGGTAAGATTTTACATTTTCTATAATAGAAGAACATTAGCTACTTCGTAAACAAAGTTAGACAGCCAGAGGTCACCCTATTACCCTTTATTCTCCTCCCTTCCCTCCCCAGGTTCGTTATCATCCACCTTTTTCAAGTCCTAAGCTTCATTTTTCCATGAAGTTAACACTGATTCCCAGCAATACAATGGCACTGGATGCGCTGGCATTCAGACAGGCACTTGATCACTTGGTTGTTCCCTCTATAGGAATAGTTAGAAAATTTCTTAAAAACAAAGCAGCTTCTTGCTTCCCTTTCTAACACACCTAAAAGCCTAGCATAGAAACCTCTCTACAGCATGACAGTTCTGGAACTAGTCTCATCCTCCAACCCCCCAAAAGATTTATTGCAGCAAGCAATCTGCTGCTTAACCCTTTCCAGGTTAAATATTTCAATTTGGACCCTCCTGTACCAAGCCAATGAGAGCAGCAAAGGTACTGCACCAACAGATCCACATGGTATCCACCATCCCCAACATCCTATATTTCCCGCATGTATTCCACAACTCAAACTGAAACCTGTGTCCACCACGATACATACACCCCTTCTGTCATTGACAGGAGTTTCAAAAGGTTATGAAATTGGTGTACAACTTCAATAAAGAAGCGAGCAAAAAAAGTACACAACCTACATCCAAGGAAGTCTGTCATCAGGTCCTTGTGATGCTGGGAACATCAATATTCTTTGCATGTCATTGTAATCATAGAATCATAGAATCACTAAGGTTGGAAAAGACCTAGAAGATCACCCAGTCCAACCGTTCACCTATTCCCAATAGCTCCTACTAAACCATGTCCCTCAACGCAACATCCAGTCTTTCCTTGAACACCCCCAGGGTCGGTGATTCCACCACCTCCCTGGGCAGTCCATTCCAGTGCCTGACCACCCTTTCTGAAAAGTAATACTTCCTCATGTCCAGCCTGAATTTCCCCTGGCGTAGCTTGAAACCATTCCCCCTGGTCCTATCACTAATGACACGAGAGAAGAGGCCGACCCCCAGCTCACTACAACCTCCCTTCAGGAAGTTATAGAGAGCAATAAGGTCTCCCCCGAGCCTCCTCTTCTCCAGGCTGAACATTCCCAGCTCCTTCAGCCTCTCCTCATATGGCCTGTGCTCCAGACCCCTCACCAGCTTCGTTGCCCTTCTTTGAACATGCTCCAGGGCCTCAATATCTTTCTTGCAGTGAGGGGCCCAAAACTGGACACAGTACTCGAGGTGCGGCCTGACGAGTGCTGAATATAGGGGAACAATCACCTCTCTGCTCCTGCTTGCAACACTGTTTCTGATGCAAGCCAGGATGCCATTGGCCTTCTTGGCCACCTGGGCACACTGTCGGCTCATGTTCAGCCGAGCATCAATCAATACCCCCAGGTCCGTTTCCTCTACGCAGTCCTCCAGCCACACCGCCCCAAGCCTGTAGCGTCGCCTGGGGTTGTTGTGGCCGAAGTGCAGGACCCGGCATTTGGCCTTGTTGAAACTCATCCCATTGGCTCCAGCCCAGCTCTCCAGCCTGTCCAGATCCCTCTGTAGGGCGTCGCTACCCCCAGGCAGATCCACGCTTCCAGCCAATTTGGTGTCATCTGCGAATTTACTGAGGGTGCACTCGATGCCCTCATCGAGGTCATCTATAAAGATATTGAAGAGGACAGGCCCCAGCACCGACCCCTGCGGAACACCACTCACGACCGGTCGCCAGCTGGATTTGACTCCATTCACCACCACTCTCTGCGCCCGGCCCTCCAGCCAGCTCCTTACCCAGCCAAGAGTGTACCCATCCAAGCCTCTGACTGCCAGCTTCTGCAGGAGAATGCTGTGGGAGACAGTGTCAAAGGCTTTGCTGAAGTCTAGGTAGACCACATCAACAGCCTTTCCTTCATCCACCAGATGGGTCACTAGATCATAGAAGGAGATCAGGTTGGTCAAACAGGACCTGCCCTTCATGAACCCATGCTGGCTAGGCCTGATCCCCCGGTCACCCTGCACATGCCGCATGATCTCCCTCAAGACGATCTGCTCCATAACCTTCCCTGGCACCGAGGTCAGGCTGACAGGCCTGTAGTTCCCCGGATCCTCCTTACGACCTTTCTTATAAATGGGAGTCACATTGGCAAGCCTCCAGTCATCTGGGACCTCACCAGTCAACAAGGAGCGCTGACAGATGATGGAAAGCGGCTCGGCTATCACCTCCGCCAGTTCCCTCAGCACTCTCGGGTGGATCTCATCTGGCCCCATCGACTTGTGACAGTCCAGCTGGAGCAGTAGGTCTCTGACTGTTTCTTTCAGAATCGCAGGGGGGTTAGTGTGCTCCCCGGCCGAGATTACCAGGTCAGAGAGAGGGGTATCCTGAGGATAACTGGTCTGACTTTTAAAGACAGACGTAAAGAAGGCATTCAGAACCTCCGCCTTTTCCTTATCCTCAGTGGTCACATTCCCAGCCTCGTCCAGCAAAGAGTGGATATTCTCCTTTGTCCTCCTCTTACTGTTAATGTATTTATAAAAGAGTTTCTTATTCCTTTTCACACCAGCAGCTAGGTTAAATTCAAGCTGGGCTTTTGCCTTTCTGATTTCACCTCTACACATCCTAACAACTTCCCTGTATTCATTTTGAGTGGCCTGTCCCTCTTTCCACAGGCGGTAGATTCTCTTTTTCTCCCGGAGCCTCAGGAATAGCTCCCTATTCATCCACGCCGGTCTTCTTCCCCGCCGGCTCATTTTGCAGCTCAGGGGGACTGCCTGCTCCTGCGCCCAATTTTAGGGCGTTGTAGCATTGTAGCATTGTAGCATTGTAATGCTACAATGTGATGGAAAGTACAGCAATAACAGCAGAGTGGCACAATCCTAGGCTGCAGCAAATGAGTACAAGCCCAAACGTAGCAACTAAGGATGCAGAAACAAAGGAAGAAAAACTGCTTACCTTCAGAAGGCCTCAGGTACACAGGGAGCTCCAGAGAGATCTCCCCCCTGCCACTGCCAGCCCTTAAATGAGGGCTGGAAAGGGGTGGATTCTGGTCACTCAGCTGCATTACATTGCATTGCATGCACCTGAGCTCCCTGGGCTGGCCCTGCCTTCCCACCAGGTGCTCAATCAATGCTTCAGGCCACAGCTTAGCATTTCTGCTACAACATCCTGATTTATGCCTATTTAAATAATGACAAATATTAGTTTTAAAGTTATATTAATTGCTTTATAAGAGATCTCTAGTCCTAACAGGATAAAAAGCTCATACTAAACAAAACAGCTTGTTTATACTACATGTATGTCTAATAGGAAATACTTGGAATCCCACATGTTCAAAGCAAGACCAACTCTCACTGCAAAGGGCTGCAGCCTCTGGCTATCCAGGGGCCAGAAGGGCCACACACGGGTCACAAGGCTTGGAAACTCAAGCTGAGAGAAGCAGCTCTGCACAACATCACAGTCCACTGAAAAAAGCTGTATCTGCACCAAGGCCAACAAAGAAAAGCAAAACAAAAACCAAAAACCACCCCGTAGTTGGGAGCAGTGTAAAAGCTAGAAAGCACAGGAGAATTAAGGAAGGACGAAGGAGGAAAGCTAGCCAAAAGCCAGAATTACGCTTGTGGTAAATACCAGGCTACCAGGAAAAAGCAGATGTGAAACCACCCCTTGTTTCATTCAGAGCAGAAGCAAAGGACTACAGCAGGCAACGGTCTCACTTGGAGCAATAAGAAATGATGAAATTGGGCTTTAAAGACAGCAAGATGATCACCTCGAGCCCTTCGTATGTTTTTGGTTTTTTACCACTCCTTTATTTAGGGAAGTCCAAAACAAATATATTCATTCTGTTACTCTTCTTACTCATTTATAGCTACAAACACGTACAAGTCAAAGGTTTAGTAACTGTAGAGCCCAGCACTTCAATGCAAACTGATTTCTGTCAGACATTTTCCATGTCCTCTTGCAAAGCCTCTGAGCCAACTCTCCCCTCCACCTACAGGCGGCAAAAGCATTTCCCCATTTGTAGATGAATGGCAGTAAGTCAGCTTTCGAAGGGGGAAGGAAGAGAAAGGCAGCACTCAAAACTCAAAGGATTACTTACAAATAAGCTGGAGCCCTATAAACTTGGCTATTGAAGAAAGATAATCTTCTGTAGCTTATGCCAAGTGGGTCAGACAGAGGAAGAATCTGAGCAATCTTCAAAATCAAAGCAGATGGGGAAGTGAATAAATGCCTATGTGAGCAAAGAGGAAACAAGCTTCTGTTCATTTTAGCTTGTTCCAGAGGTTCACTTTTCTATACACCATCAAAAAAGTCAATCACTTAACTGACAGGAACAGAGAAAGCTTACTTCTGGAACAAATGCTAGGAGAAATGCATACTAGTTACATAGCTATTGCTATCTGTGCAAAAAAAAAAAAAAATTCTAGTGTCTGCAGATTGATAAGATTGCCCAGCTGGGCAGTAAGAAGACAGATGAGATGGAGGAGAGGTGCTAAGAGGCAGGTTCTTAAAGTTCCTAATCATTAATGCTTTAATGTTATTGATACCAATAATTATGTGGCTGCAAATTAGGCTACAATTAAAGCTTTTTTTTTTTTTTTTTTTTTAAATTAACACAAGCTGGTAGCCAAATTTTTCCCTTTTGAAATTAGGATAATAATAAATAATAAAAAAAAAAAAAGACAGCAACATGCCACAGAATGAACATATACTGCATTCTTTAACAAGCTCAAGTTGACCTCCTGGTCCTTTCTCAGGCTTTACATCGCTAGACAAGATCTGGGCCAAGAGCATTTCCATACCCGGAGATGTATCTCTGTCTTGGGCTAACCCCATCACTCAAGTGGTGAAACCTAAAACCAACACATCTCTCCCACGGTCGTGCTTGAGGAGCTGGGGAACCCTGTATCTGCCTCAGCAAAATAAAAAGACTACTGGATGCCAAATAAACAGCACATCAACCAGACAACAGCCCCTCTACTCAATGTGCTTCATGCCATCCACCACGGGTGATCAATTTTTGATCAAAATCTCAACAACTAAAAAATTAAAAAAAAAAATAATAAAAAAATAATAATAAAAAGAAGAAAAGATCTGTCATACTTTGAAGAAAAAGAGCTTGTGCGAGCTGACAACATGCAATATCTTTTGGATTCATATCAGGGAAGGAGTCCCCTTCCTCTCCACATTCCTGAGAGTTTTGCAAGCTTTCTGGAATCAGAAGAACCCTGACGGAGCACAGAAATATAATTTACAACACTGCTTTATTACCAGGCCCTTTTAAACTGACAGTGGTGGGAACAGGGGAAGAAGAAAAAGTTCTGAGCGCTGTAATTTGTTAGGGAGACACAGAGAGCTCAGAACACAGAGATCTCTGGAGGTGTTCAGGAACGGTGGGGACGTGGCACTGAGGGACACGGGAAGTGGGCATAGTGGAGGTGGGCTCATGGTTGGATGAGGTGATCTCAGTGCTCTTTTCCAGCCTCAATGATTCTATGATCTTCCAATGAAAAGACCTCTATAAGCAACAGGTATTCTTCCACCACTGGGGGAAGGGTTGTTTTTTTTTTTAATTCTTCTGTATGATACGTGACTTTGACCTGGGTCAAACACAGCAGTGCGGGGAGTTGAAAAGGGATCACCTGATAAAACCAATTCCCTCCTGCGCTGCAGGAATGACAGCTGAGCACCACGGCACACACAGTCAGAGCCTTCTGGAACAGCACACGGTCTGTGTCAGCAGAGCAGCATTCGCTGAATTAAAATAGAGGAGTGACGACCCTTTGGAAAGAGTAGGGCCTCACTGGGCTTCCACTGTACCCAAGGACATCTCAGATATTAAAACTGGTGCAAAGAAAAAATTATTAAATCAAAGGGAGGAAAACAGTGTCAGCCTCATGCGCATTTTGTTGCTGAATAATGATAGTGTTTACCTTTCTAGCATAACGCATTACCACTCTGGACTCAACTTTAAAGCCGAGTGCACGACAGGATTAATTATGTCCTTTCCTCTTAACCACCTTTCCCCGGGTTATTTATTAGCTAGCTCTGCACATATTCATAGATGTGTCTAATACACAAAGTTAAAAGGCTCTGCTCATCCGCTGGATTTCAAGCTGCTGCCTAACGGCTCTCCTGCCCTGCAGGACCAGCGTGAAGAGGAACAAATGCCATGGAGAAGCAGACTGAAGCAAAGATCTGGCTTGAGACTGCATTAACTTCACTCCGCTGTGGTCTGTGATCTCAAGGGACAGGGGCCTGCAGCTTCCAAGCTGGCCATGCCCTGGAAGGGGATCATAAGGGAGGGAGGCAGGAAGGGTACAGCCCTGGGTCCTGCGGCACAAAATGGAGAGAAAACCCTTACACAGACACTTCATAAAGAGCAGCACATCATCTGTAGCTGCAAGCACAAATGCTAGGGTGCTCTATTCGCCTCTGATGGCTACAGTCACTGTTTGATCTCATAAAGGATCACAAGCAACTCCAGCTAACATGTCAGATACGCTGCATATCTACAGGCACACTTGTTGCTTTGCACCAGGGGTCAGACTCTTCCCTCCATCACAACAAGGAAAACAGTGCCTTTTGACACAGCAGTGCTCTGTTGGTCCCTCTCTTCAAGCACACCACAGCTGGGCTGGAGGAGAGCTCATTTTCTCCAGTATTTAAAAGCACAATAACAAGGTTTGCATGTGTATTCAGGAATAAACAAGAAGGTGTGCTTGCAATCAGCCCTCAGAAACCCCATTTGTCACCAGACAGCTTGGCTACACCATTTCAGAGGTTTGAGAATGGATGTGTGCGGGGGAAAGGGTGTACTTGATTTCTCACAGTGTTAGGGACAAAATAAATAAATAAACACACAAACCTTGAGCCTTCTGTGATTTGTCCTCCACGTCAAAAATTCTTTCCAAGAACTGTTGAGGGAATAGAGGGGGAAAAAAAAGGGATGGAGAAAAAGTAACACGCTTTTGTTTCCTAACAAAATGATGGTAAGCAATGCCAACAAAACAGATATCCAAAAAAAGGCAAAAAAAAATAAAAATAAAAATTAAAGAAAAAGCAGAGAAACTCATGGAAAAAACAACTTTCATAAATTGATAATATGATGCAGTAACACACAGACGAAAGCTGTATTTCATTATTCTGCACACCAAGTCCACTTCACGTGATTAAATTAATAAATGAGGTCCTCATGTCGTACTACAGGCATTACCCTACTTTTG